>NC_054054.1:28700288-29311995 GCF_017639655.2 Falco naumanni | reverse complement strand
CAGATGAGAAGTACTCAGCTTAAAGAAGTTATAATTCTTATATCCCAGGTATTTTGTATCCAAGTTGGAATGTTATGGTCTGGATACATGGACTGCTAAATGGGTAAAAAATAGTTTAGAGGAGCTGGCTCAAAGGATAATGGTTAATGGGTCTTATTCTACCTAGAGGTCATAAAAATTGGAGGGGTCTGTCTTTATCAATGACCTGTAGAAGTGTGCACTCTCATCATTTACAGATGAAACCAAACTGGCAGGGGAAAGGACAAGGAGAAAGAGGGCAACCAGTCAATACCCTCTACAGCAGGGCTGCCATGTAGGGGGACCTAGGCTGGCTAGAGGGATACGCTGCCAGAAACCTCATGAAATTCAGTACAGACTGATACTAAATCCTGATCCTGGGTAGGCAGAAATTCCCTTGCAATGTCACAAGCTGGGGCCTGACTGGATGGGCAGCAGTTCTATTGAGGAGGTCCTGCTGATGCTGGGCATGAGCCAGAAGTGTGCTTTGACAGCAAAGGCCAAGAGGCTTCTGGGCTGTACTAACAGGACCACAATCAGAAGGTCAAGCAGAGTGATTATTCTGCTTCCCTCATTGCTCCTTATGCTGCATCTAGAGTCCTGTGCCCAGTTTTGGGGCACTTCAGTCAAGAATGACATCGATAGACTGGATAAACTTATCAGGGGGTTATCAGGAGAGGCTGAGAGGCAGGCTTGTTTAACCTGAAGAAGAGACACCTTTGAGGGGATGTAACAGCAGACCCACAGCACCTGTGGAGGGACCATCAAAAAGGCAGAACCAACCTCCTTCACAGTAATGGCAGAAGGATGTGAAGCATTGTCATAAATTGAAACAAAGAGACAGTCAAACTGGATGCAAGGAAAAACATTTTCCCCAAGAAAACAGGCATGCAATTGAACAGTTTGAAGGGATTGTCCAGTCTCCACACTTCGGGAGTTTTGAGATTCAACTGGATCAAGCCCTGAGCAACCTTGTGTGATCTCAGAACTGGTCCTCAGTGCTGGAGACTGGACAAGATATGTCCTGAGCTCTCCTCCAGCCTCGTCTCCCTTCCAACCTGAATTATTCTACAATCTTATCATCCTATGATTCCACTATTGCTAAAAGTTTTGTAATGAAATATTATTCATGCTGAAGGTAATTTGAGGTCTTCTTTTGATTTCACCAGGGATAAATTCTGGAACGGTTTTATTTTATTCCAATATTTAACTGTTCTGTAAAAGCAGTAACTGACCCTCCCTGCCCTCCCCATCCCATGTATTTCTACATAAATACTTGATCTGACAAAAGTGGGTCTACTTTTGGAATAATGTATGAAAAATGGAAATGAAGGGGAAAAAAAAAACCAACAACAACCCACAAACCAAAACAACAATAAAAATTGCATCTAGAAAAGGCAAATTATATAAGGATTAGATAAATAACTCAACAGCTTTTTCAAACAGTATACACATTGGTTTATTTGAGATATAAAGGGCTCTACAGTATCTTGGTTTTTTGTAACAGTAAAGGGGCTTCAATGTATGACAACCTACAAAGCACAGTTTCAAGGTTATGAAGCAAAATTACTTATGTGGGGGTGGAAGCAAACTGATAATAAATGTTATGTGCCCACAGGTTACAGTCAATTTGTTCTTACCTTCAGATGTTATTTGATTCTTCCCCAATGAAAATAGAATCCTCACAATGCTGTGTTTAAAATATACATGTTTTATAGCTTATTAGATAAAACCAGAAGGCTTGGTATGGTCTACTAATCTGACCTCCTACATATCACAAGTGATGTTTACAGTAACTGATGATTATATATAATTAAAACAAAGTTGAATTAGAAAACAGGTATTATTCCTTTTCTGAATACAGACTTTCCAGATGTATACCCATTTCTTCACATACTTAGCACCTGAAATCATTGTGATGATAAATTTTGTGCTGCAGTTAAGGTCTCATTCTGAAAGCCTTGTTGTAATGGGAATATCTGTGACATGTTTTACCCAGCAGGCAGGTAATCGAATATTGAAGATTGCTAGAACAGGCAGGGCTAAGGAATCTACCAGGCATTTTGTACAAGTGGCTACCAGAGAGTATAAACAGTCCATAATCAACTGGTGAATAAGACATTAGATTTGAGTATCAAGCATAGTACTACATAAAGGGTGACGAATTAATTTTATTCCCATCACACAAAAGTTCATGACAGATACTGTACATAACAGACTCATGCTATCTATGTGTAAATGACATTAACAAAAAAAAAAAAAAAAAAAAAAAAAGAAGAAGAAAAAGGTAAGAAAGCTTCCTCATCAAGAAAGATGAACACTTGTCAGAACAGCTGTCACCAGAGTCCTGAGTTTTGTGATTTTCCTGAGATTTTATTTTCACAGCTATGACTTCTGGCATTCTATGATTTTTGCTTTGGTTGGTGGAATGAGCTAGTATACAGTTGTACACCACAGGCTTCACAAGGAGCTTTAAGATAATAACCCTTAGGATTGAAATGAAGGCAAGCACAGAGCAGGATATCAGCTTCAGTGACAAGACAGCAGAGGGTCAGGTCAGTGGTTTCATAAGACAGGTTCAATACAGTAGACCACAGTGGTAAACAGGAATAAATAGACAATATAAAGGATGCAGGCACATATCACACATCAAAATCAAAAAAAGTTGTTTACTATTAAAAGATTTATTTTTAAAAGATATTAAAAAATATCAAAACCATCTTATTTCATGATTCAGGTTACATAAATAAGACAAGGAAGTGCAAAACCTTGAAGTCAACAGATTAAACAAATATTTGCAAAGCTGGGATTGAAGCTGAACTACGTTATATCAGATTATTTCTAATGCTTTAGTAATGATTGCCTTGACATCGTTACATCTGATCTAAATTGCAGTCATAGACCTTCACTTCAGCATATAATTTTTTTTTAGTTTTGTTTGTCTGTATTGATCAATACTCTGGCTCTGTGCATTTTTTTTTTTTAAATTGATAGGTTTGAAGATATATGACCACCTTAAAGTTTTAAAAAATGACCATATTTTCTTTTAAAATAAAATAGATACAAGATCCCAGATCTTGTTTTAAGAAGCCTCTAAATTCAGAGTTTTTTAAAAATAATTCTATATATCACTGCATTAAGTAAAATGTTAATATTCCAGTACTTCTGGTCATTATGTAATTTTATTTCCTCAAATAGACTACAACATGAGCTTCAAACATTGGCATTAAGTTGGCATTAAAACCTGTCTCATATTAAACAGATTAAATGGTCTGGAAAGCAGCTATCTGTAATAATTCTTAAATCTAGAATGCTGGACCTCTCACAAAATGCCCAATATTTCAGAGTATACAAATAGTATTAGTTTACCTCAAGTATCTTATTTCCAAGAGCTGGAGATAGAGTGGGTTTAATATGCTATTATGTTTAATAACTGATATTAATCAGGGAATTATCTAGTAGGTAGCAAGGTAGTACATTTAAGTTCAGTAGCACACTAAAAAGAAATCTTAACACTTATACTGAAGCTAGCTGTGACTCAGTTCTGAGCACTAACTTGCAAAAGAATTCCTATTTCTCTCCAAAAAGTTTAAGTGCATCAAACATGAAGGATTAACTTACTTTATTCAATGTTTGCAGGCTGATATATTTAATATTTATTTTACAGAACTGAGCTGGTGTTAAGAGTGCTGAATGGTCTCTGTATTTTTAGTATATGTACAGTTTGTCAGTGAGTTAAAGTCATATTACTTAGCAATTCATTTGGTTTTCATTTGATATTTCTTTTTTTTAAAACTCAGATGCAGTTAACCTGTGTAACTTTTTCAATGAGAAACTCCAGTGGACTGTATCACCACACACAATTAATGGTTGAGCAGCCTACAATAAATGAAAATGCCATCACAGCTTAGCAATTAGTGCATGGATCATCTTCAAAAACTTACTCTTTCCTGTCTGCAGCATTTAACTTTGCTCTGTGAATTAAATTGTATTCAAAGTGAATGGCAATATTCAATTACTGTAGTAGTGTATTATGGGAAAATGTCACAATTGTGATTAATAGCCCTTACGGAAAACAATTAATTTCATGTCCTGTTGCTAGGTCAAGTATAAAAGCTAATTTCCTGGAAAAAAGAAATATGTTTATCAGCATATCTTTTTTGATGTTTTAATCCGAAACACTAAGCATTTCATTTGCTGTTTAAAGTTTTCTTGCATACATTATAAATGTCTTTATGATATAAAAAGTAAAGAAAGTTTCATTGACATGTGTGAGGAGAACAAGAAGGACTAGTACAAGAAAAAGGAAAGTTCTCTCAAGTTTTATCACAGGAAACTTTTCATACATGCATTGGCAGTGACACCACCAGTCAAAACTGGTTGAACTAGAAAATTTTAGTGAAACAGAAGAACAGAATAAAAAAATAGTGACAGAAACAACTAATTCCCCCTTTGTTTAAAATACAAGCCAAAATAAAGTTTTTTGCTTTGTCAGCAAGCACTAAAAGGAAGGGCATTTTTTTCTGTCATAAGTCCTGAAAGCGGAAGAAGAAAGAGTATTTATTGTGTACCACCATTCTATACCACTGTTTTGTAGCTTGCTGTCTTCTTTAATTTCTTCCTTTACTCTGGTTTTCATTCCCTCTTGAAGATTCTTTTGCTCTATTTTTATCCCTAGATGTCATATTAAGCCATTCATTTCTGTTAACATTTTCAAGTGGGTGAGTGGGTATACAATATCTCTAGAGTTGCAATAGTCATAGGTTTTTTTGAGACTTCTGTTACTTTAATACATTACCCATTTTGTTTTATTTAATGTTTATAAATCATTTGTGCTAAAAAACCAAAGAGGCAGGATGACATATTTACAGGATGAATGTGTTCATGAATATTTATACCACATAATTCCAGACATCTCAGTTATGTGCCTGCGTTAGGAGAAAAGCTCCCAAACAAGCCCTTTTTAATCAGTTGAACAGAGCAGGACCTTAACAAAAGCATTCTCAGTAGCTTTTCCATGTCTCTCTCTCTCCTTCTCCCTTACTGTTGTATATCTAAGTACTCTAAATAAACTAACTTCCTATACCAAATTATATAATTGAAGTTATCAGTCTCAGTCCTTCACATCCTTTCTACCTTTTTCCTTAACTGTATTTCTATAATTATTACTTTTCTCTTAATTTCAAACACTAGTGATAAATAAAAGTAATCAGTACTCTTTTATAGATTTTTTCAACACCATAAACATAAAATAATCTTATTTTATTATATGTGAAGATTCTATTAGTAAAATAACAATGAAGTGAATATTGAACAATTGTTAATACAATGCAGCAGATCTCTCAATTAATAATAATATTAATTTATTTAACCAGAACTATTTTTCTCTAAATTGGTTCACAAAAGAAAACAAACAAACAATGGCATTAGGAAAGACCAAAAATAACAACTTATTTTGTTTATAAACATGTTATTTCTAATTTGGGTTATAATGCAGCTATTATAGCTGTGGCTATTAAGTTTATATCATAGTGACTGTTCTGATATATTTTAGAATTATGATATGTTTAAGAAGTTATTTTTTAGCTTTTTTAAAAAATATATTTTTAGAGCAGAATGAGACTCATGAAATTCAATGATAACAGACCATGTCCCTCTGGGACGCTCCCACAAAGGAGAATATTTTCAGACTATCTGAACAATACAGTGTTAGTAAAACCCAGTTAGTACTATTTATGTAACTCACTCATCCAAAGCAGACATTGAAGGACAGAAAATTACTTCTTATTTGTTGTTTTATGGGTATTTTTTAAAGCAAACAAACAATGATAAAACCAGTCTTATTAAACAGTTTCAATTTAGCTATTCTAACATATACTAAAAACACTTTGCTACAAAGATATTTGTAATTATTTGGGCTTTTTTTTTTTTCTTTTATCCATTACAGGGCTAATAATATTACTTTAAGAGATTTACACATATATCCTAGAATGTTAATAAAGAAGAAATGTTACCATTATGGAGTATTCTGATTTGCCCATTAAAATGGTGTCTTGGTTTCAGCTGGGATAGGGTTACTTTTTTTCTTAGTAGCTGGTGCAGTGCTGCTCTTTGGATTTTGGTGTGAGAAGAATGTGAGGGTTTCAGTTGTTGCTGGGTAGTGTTTTTACTAAGTCAAGGACTTTAGTTTCTCTGGCCCTGCCAGCGAGAGGGCTGGAGGGGCACAGCCAGGACAGCTGGCCCGAACCAGCCGAAGGGATATTCCATACCATATGGTGTCATGCTGACTAGATAATCTGGGGGGTAGAAGGAGTAGGCGATGTTCAGCATGACAGTGTTGCCTTCCCAAGTTACCATTACGCATGATGAAGCCCTGCTCTCCTGGAGATAGCTGAACACCTGCCTGCCGGTGGGAAGCAGTGAATGAATTCCTTGCTTTGCTTTGCTTCTGCACGTGGCTTTTGCTTTACCTATGAACCTGTCTTTATCTCAAACCATGAGCTTTCTCACGCTTACTTTTCTGATCCTCTTCTCAATCCCACTGTGAGGGGAGTGAGCGAGCGGCTGCGTGGGGTTTGGTTACCGACCGGGGTTATACCACGACAAATGGTCATAATCAAAAAGTATGTCTTCAATAACATCACAGGGAAGTTATTACATTTGGAAACTAAAATAATTACTATTTTCTCTTATTTCACTTTTGTTTCTTTTAAATTATTTATAGGAGTTTGTAGTAGATAATCACATCAACATGAGCACTGAAACAATTACCTAATCAGGAACAGACTGAGAAAAGCCTGCTAGACCTTGGAAATGTGTTTAGGCTTTAAGTTATCAGTGTGGACTGAGAACAAAATACTTTCTCTGCTTTTGCATGTGTGCCTGTGTTCAAGTTCAGTGACTAAACTCAAAGGAAGAGAAAAAAAAAAAAGGTAAAACCCCCAAACTTTTTAATGAGAAGACTGTTGAAAGAAGTTAATTGAAACAAACATATGGGGTGAATCGATAACTATTATTTTTATATTGAAAAGCATTTAATATTGCAGCAGAGGTGTCCAAGCATTAATGACAAAAACATAACAAGATCCAAAAAACTGGAAAGCGGAATTAAATATTTCAGCTTTTGTATCAGATAATTTCTGGCCTCTAAAAAATTTCCCAGCAAAACAACTTTCTGTGGAGAATGCAGCATGCATGTTGTCTAGAGGGCAAAACACAATTAGCTGTCTTTCAAAATACACGACTGACGGAAGCTTCCAGTTAATGGAAAGCAAGGCAAAAGAAAATCATTATCAAACAGTTAAAAGTTAGAGAGAGTATTACATTCTTTTCAAATTATCAGAGGCTGGATGGCAGGGAAATGAGTTCTAATACCTGGATAAAGCTCCAAAGCCATAGTGTAACAATGATATGATCTGTGATGTTTAGGTCAACCTTGATTTAATGATCTCCTTTCTTTTCAGGATTTTTGAAACTATTGAATCTATATATAGTTCTTTCTGTTATACCCACAGGTTGTTATAAATAATTTTTGCATTCCTTTTGTTTATTGTGACATCTCTTGATCTAAAATTGTGACATCAAACTTGGTGTGAATGCACAAGTATGAGTTTGGGGGACTTGGAGATCAGACAAAAAAATATCAAAATAGAATTGACAATATAAAGTGAGTTTTTAATATGATATGTGGCATAACTAAAACAAAAATTAAAATGCTAATATATGTTAGTTTCTGGAATTAAGATCTCTAAATAAAGACATTCAGCGCTTCTATAGCCACATTGTCTTGTACTGTCTTGAATATGAATAAACATATTCAAGTTCAAAAAATGTAATAAGCAGTTACTCTGTGAATATTACCTGATTTTCATAAGCACTTGCATACTAGGGAATTTTTGCTTATTCCTACAAAGCATGTAGAATACAACTATGCAGGGTCTTCTTGAATGCTTACGGTGTCAGAATTTTATTCCAGAGTTAAATGTAAAATTATTTTCATATTTTAAATAGATTTTCTGTCACTGTCCTTGCTGCTAGGATAATTAAGATTGTTCTATTGCCAACGGAGACAATATCAAATCTTACTTTGCAACTTTGTAAGTCCATCTTAAAGTTAATCTACCTCCTTTAAATATCCCCTAATCAATATAATAGGTGTTACATATTACCATTGTAATAATTAACCATTATAATAAATGTTAAAATATAAATACACAATAATAATAATAATTAATAGCAATATCTGGTCAAAACTAAAAATGCATTTTTATTATATTATTTAAATACAATAAAAGTTTAAATGTTAACCTTTGTTATTCTTGAGAACTCTTGTTGATCATAGAGTACCATAGGAAAAAAAATTCTTTTCAAAACTGGACAGCTGATTCAAGCACAGACTTCTTGTGGATTCAGTTTTGTGGATTAAGGTAAATCAATTTACTGTTTTCTATATAACATCAGTGCTTCCTGTAAGTTTTACAGAAAGTGCACAATTTTTTAAGTAGAGTTTCCCCTTGGGTCCAGAAATTATATTTTTCAATAAAATATCTTTGACATTAGAAAATCCTTTACTTCATGTTTATTTTTTTGGACTGTAAGTGCTACAACAAACTTGATTGCTGTGCATCTACAGCTGTTCAAAAAGTAGGAATTAATTCACAGAAGAGTATTTAAAATTTAGATATAGTTCTTCCTCCCAATATATATTTATCTAAAAAGTAATAAAACAGCCCAAAAGTTTTCAATGTGCATTGTAGAAGAATTAAACTCTAAACTATACATGCGATTCTTTTAAAATACAGGTACTGCAATTTGTATCCTGCGTTGCCTGCTGTTAGCAGAATAGAAGAGATGAATAATGCATTATTCTTCATGTATAGTAATGTTAGTAAGCCTCTGAAAAAATGTAACAATTTCATTATTATTCATTTATGCATACAGTTAATCATAAACTACAAAAGATTGTTAGTTTCAAACCCTTAAGCAAAATTTATGAGGTCAATTCTTAAAGAATTATTCCTCTGGGCTGTAATTAGTATTTTGTAGCATATACAACCTGATGTTATTGTAGGAGGCAATTTGAACATCTGTGTGTATTATTTGAAAAGTTTAATCCCAAAGAACCGTCTTTCTTTGTTATGTTAGGGTGCACATTAGACAAAAAATGAATAAAGCAGAAGGATTCACTATCACTTTTGAATACTGAGAAATATAACACAGATTTGCTTCTTAACATGTTTGAGCACATAGAACCATAGATTTAGGCTCTAAATTGAACCCTCATTTACTTCAGAAGCCAATTCACCTATTCCGTGAGTTCTTCATAGCTGTGGAAAGATATAATACAGATTTTTTTTTAAATACATTCCACACATAAATTTATGGAAAGATACACATACACTTTACATTCAGGATTCAATAATTTGTACATTGAAGCTGTAAACCACTGGAAGTTGATTTGGTTTTCATCTAAGTGAATTCTGGAATCCATGATGATTGAAGAAACTGGGCTGGTACATTTTTGTAATTAGTTCTTTGAATAGATGAGGAAAATTGTTATTAATTTTCCTTTTACCCTAGGAAGCTTGGTTAATATTAATGGTAAGAGTATTAAAAACAAACAAATTAAAAATATCATCATTTATTCTACCAAAATTATCAGGAAAGGACAGCAGCATAAAACTTGTACTCGTCCAGAGTCGGTCTTTGTTATCATCTTACCTTTTAAGTACAAATTTTCGGAATACACAGTATTAGTGAAAAGCAGCTTGTCCTTCATGTCACCACTTCTGTGACTCCCCAGTAGGAAATTTCATATATCAAACCAGAAGTCAAATATCTGATCCTTGGAGATATCATTCTGGGATTCCATACTCGCATATTTGCAGAAAAGCATTGTAGTCACAGTTCCCAGTCCTGCATTATCCCTGGTTCTCCCCTGGTTTAGATGCTTAAATGTTCCTCTTTATTTATTTTTGTTTAAATTATTTCCTTAAGTTAGATAATTATATTTTCTTTATGAAATCAAATTATTCCATTGTTTATATAATTAACAGCTTTTCTATTTTTTTCCAATATATTCAGAGAAAATATTAAGAGTTGCAGGATGGCTTCTTTCAGAGTACAAATGATAAAATATTTCTAAATTGTTAATTTTTCATCTACTTGTATTTAATTAAAATTCTTCCCAAAAAGCCCTGGAATCCCTTTACTTCAATAGAAAGGGAAGACAGTAATGAAACCTAAGGGACTGACAGGTGTCTTATGGACTTGATAGAACCAGAAATCATCATAGATTTGAAAAAAGGAATTTAAAAAAATATTTACCTAAGCAATGGGTGCAATTTGAAAGAGGTATCAAATAGCTAACAATGCATATACTACTTTTTATTTCATAGTTATTAAAAAAAAAAGAAAAAAAAAGAAGACAAGAACTGTTTATTTTTCGTGGAAGAAGAGGAAATTAATATAATTCAAGAGAGCTTTTCAGTTTGCATAATACTTTAACCAAAGAAACATTGAAAAATTTGAAACCAATAAATCACAGATATGCACTTGTTTTTGTGATGTTTGTATCATACATTTTCATAGTTAAAAATTAAAAAAAAAAAGCGCTATTAAAAAGTGCTTCTTTTTTTGGAACACCTAGAACAGTAAAATGCTAAGTACCACAGGTGTACTGCAAAGACATACAAGAACTACCATTGCCTTGAAAAAGACTTTAAAAAAAATAATTATAGCTGACAGTAATTACAGTAGTTAACTATAAGGTATAATAACAGATTCTAGCACCTAACCAGCAAAATTACAAATTTTGAGAAGAATCTATCTCTAAAAATCTTTACATATTATATATATGAAGATTAAAAATGCAGCATACTTACAGATATATTTCATATTTAAACTATTTATATATGACAGTTCATATTTTACAGACTTTTCAATATATATCTCATATTTAATAGCCTGCAGTATCTAACAACTGCAAATCTGCAATACTACAGAAGGATTCATTACATGAACAATTTAGACTGAAGAGAAGGATTTCTATCTTCAATTTGCCATGGAACTATTTTGAAATAAAAAATCCATAGATCAGTGTTAGGAGAAATACTCTGAATTCTTTTCTGAGAACAGCCAGTTCACAGTGTAGAATTAAAAGGGGTTGGATTTCAGATTGTACTTATCCCACGAAATAGCAGAAAAGTTTGGGAAAAGTATAAAATTTAGAAAGCTTTATTTATCTATTTATCTATTTATTTATCTGTTTATCTATTTATCTATCTATTTATTTATTTACTTATTTATTTATGTATGTATGTATTTATTTATTTATTTATTTACTAGAAGTCATCCATCTTAATATCCTCACTCTTCTTCACACCTGATTACAAATACTGTCAGCAGATGGTAAAATTCCTGGCTGCTGTTGGGACCTTTTATAATCAACTATTTACTGTGACTAACATATGTTGAAAACCTGTTTATTTCAGGACCTCTTCTCCATTCCTTGTCAACCATTTTTCCTCCTCCCTGACCCAAAGTTAAGAAAACACAGTGGTGTCAAAATTCCTACACATGTGAGTCAAGTATTATTGACTGTGTTGTGATGAGTGTGTGTATATAAAACCAAACCTCTGTATCCGTAAAGGGGTGTTTGTGTGTGTGTAGAAAAGAAAACTAAAAGCAACCACAAAAGCAAAACAAAACAAAACAAAAAAAACCCAAAAAAACCTTAAAAGATTGATCAGGTATTTAGTACTTGGAAGATTGGCTGTACATGTGTCCACTTTGTTAGAATGTTTTGATTCCTAAGTCAGAATTTTTTGATTCCTAAGTGGCATGTGACAAAAGCAGAAAGGTGCCGCTTACATACTTGTATTTTCTAGGCTAGGTTGCAGAGGACAGTTGCATGGTCTAGTTCCTTCTAAGAAGCCAAGGCTTTCATTCTTCAATGAAAGCTACTCATCTACATGTAAAAGAGCTGTGCATTAGGGTATATAAGGTAAGAAAGTTCTGGTTTAGTTTTGTCTGCTTGCTTTCTTCTTCACTGAGGAAAGAATTCAGTTTGGGGTGAACTGATTATCTGTGAAAACACATAATGAAAGGCAAAATTTCAGTTTTACAAGTAAAGAGTGTGGGAGCCAGATTTCCAGAGTATTCATTACTAGCTGCAGATACTTTTCTCAGAGACAGTTTGGAGTAGCCAGTCCCAAAACCCATCCCCATGTCTAACAAAATTTACAAAGTCATATGATGAGAATTCAGATACTTTGTTTAGTTGCAGGATATCAGGACAAGCATATCTTCCCTTTAAAATTAAAAATGGGTTATACTTACATTATTTGCTTTTAATCAGATATTCCAGCGGAATCTCAGTGGAGCACTGCTGCTAGTTGACACGCTTGCCCATAATATCTCTATTGTATCTGTTAAATCTTATTATGCCAAAAATTTCTTAGGGAGTCTTTAACTTGTGAATCATTGACAAAATAGCCTGTAACAGCGCCTTGAAGTACTGAGCGGTTATATGAGGCAGTAGTCTTTATCCTTAGAAGACAAACTAGAAGACTACAAGCCAAAAAGCTTTTTTCAGATTTCCAGTGAGGAATACAACAAATAGTTCTTTTTTTTGCTGTTAGATGGAAGTCTTCCAAAATATTTAAAAATAAAACAGGAATAAGACTTCATAGTAAGGACAATTTAGAAAAGAAAACAAGGCAAAGGTATTAATAATTTTAGAAAGCTGGTTGGAAGGTTATTGCAAGTTATCACCTTTAGCGATGACCAATAACTGTAGAATGAACTTACTTGCTTTGTGAAGTATAATCAAAGGACATGCCTAGGAGAGTGCAAGGCTAGTATGCGATGAAATTCAGGGCTTGCCAGTCCACAAAACCACTCTAACCACTAGGCTGCATAATGATATTCCCTCTTGCTAACTCTTGCCTGACACTGAGAATGAATATGGTGAATAGCCACAAAGCGTGTTGTTCACTGAGTACTTGGATTATAAAAATGTGAATCAGTAAATATTTTTAAAAATTATTTTGTTAAGTTTGATTGATTTAAATAGTCCTCACTCAGTTTTGTTTCTTTTTCTTGTGAAATGGTTTGAGATGGTTGCTTTTTTTTTAATATGATTTTTTATAAATTTAAAAATCATAGAAAAGTCAGTTTCTACCCATTTTTACTGGTTTATTGAGCTAACTATTTCATTTCAGGTAGCTAAAGAAAATATTTCCTCACAAAAAGCTTCTAAAATTTCTGATGTACTAAAGTCACTTTTTGAAATAAATCACATATTCATTGGCAACAACGGAAATATCAAAAGCCATGGAAGTATGACAGGTTTCAAGTAAGCTTAAATTGAATGTTCTGCCAAGGTTTGCTGCAAACATCTAAAACAAACTTTTAATAAATCAGCAAGATAAGAACTGAAAGTATCTTTTTAAAAGGTGGAATAGAAAGTAAATAATATGCTGAAAACAATGAAGGTAAATTACCTATTTTTCAGGTAGAGAAACTATCCAATAGATTTTATACAAAAGTGTAGAAAAGCCATCTGTACTCTGTAAAAGGTTATAGATATATTTGCTTTTGTTCTTAAATACCTCTCTTCAAGGCTGTGGGTTAATTCAATGAATAGAAATGAGTAACTCTGCTGAACATAATGAAGTCCCTGCACTTTTATACTGCTCATGGAAGATTCCACAACCTCTCTGGGAAACCTGTGCCAGTGCTCAGTAACCCTCACGTCACAAGAGTGTCTTCAGATGTTTAGGTGGAACCTCCTGTGTTTCAGTCTGAGCCCATTGCCTCTTGTCTTGTCACTGGGCACCACTGAAAAGTGCCTGGCTCCATCTTCTTCATTCTCTCCCCTGAGCTTTCTCTAAGCTAAACAGTCCTGGCTCTCTCAGCCTTTCTTTATACAATAGGTGCTTCAGGCCCTCCATCGTCTTAGTGGCCCTTTGCTGGATTCTCTCCACTGTGGCCATGTCCCTTTTGTTCTGGGGAGCCCATAAATGGACACAGCACTAGTGCTAGTAGAGGGGAAGGATCAACCCCCTCAACCTGCTGGCAACAGTCTTCCTAATAAGGATTACCATTAGCCACCTTTGCAGCAAGGGCACATTGCTAGGCCTTGTTAAACTTGGTGTTCACTAGAATGCCCAGGTCCTTTTCTACAAAGCTGCTTTCCATCTGGTCAGCCTGCAGTGTACATTGGTGCATAGTGTTTTTCCTCCCCAGGTGCAGGACTTTGCGATTCCTCCTGTTGAACTTCATGAGGTTTCTGTCAGCCCATTTCTCCAACCTGCCTCTGGATGGCAGCATGACCCTCTGGTGTATCGGCCTCTCATCCCAGTTTTGTGTCATCAGCAAATTTGATCAGGGTATGTTCTGCCCCATTATGCAGATCATTAATTATAACGTTGAATGGGATTGGACTCAGTATTTAACTCTGAGGTGCACTGCTAGTTACTGGCCTCCAGCTAGATTCATATCACTGATCCCCACCCTCTGGACCGGGCCATTCATCCAATTTTCAATCCACCTCACTTGTCTGCTAATCCAGCCCATACGTTATCAGTGTCTCTATGTCAATGTAATAAGATGCAGTGCTGAAAGCTTTACTGAAATCAAGTTAGACAATATCCTCTCTTTGACCAAGCCAATGATTTCAGTGTAGAAGGCTACCAGGCTGGTCAAGCATGTCTTCCTCTTTTTGAATCCATGCTGACTATTCACTATCTCCTTCTTGTCCTTCATGTACCTGGAACTGGTTTCCAGGATTAGTTACTCCATCATCTTCACACGGATTGAGGTGAGGCTGACTGCTTTGTCATTCCCTTGGTCCTCCTTCTCGCCCTTCTTGAAGACAGGAGTGACTTTTGATTTCTTCCATGTGGTGGGTTAACCTTGGCTGGACACCACGTGCCTTCTAAGCTGTGTTATTGTTCCCCCTTCTCAGCAGGACAGAGGAGAGAAAATACAATGAAAGGCTTGTGGGTCAAGATAAGGACAGGGAAATCAACCACCAATTAACGTTAGAGGCAAAACAGACTCAATTTGGCAAAAATTAATTTAATTTATTGCCAATCAAAAGTCAGAGTAGGATAACGAGAAATAAAAACAAATCTTAAAAACACCTTCCCCTCAGCCCTCCCTTTTCCCTGGGCTCACCTTTACTCCCAATTTTCTCTGCCTCCTCCCCTTGAGTGGCACAGGGAGATGAGGAATGGGGGTTGTAGTCAGCTCATCACATGTTGTCTCTGCTGCTCCTTCCTCTGCACACTCTTCCCCTGCTCCAGCGTGGGGTCCCATCCATGGGAAATAGTCCTCCATTAACTTTTCCAGTGTGGGTCCTTCCCACAGGCTGCGGTTCTTCACACACTGCTCCAGCATGGATCCTTTCCATGGGGTGCAGTCCTTCAGGAACAGACCGCTCCAGCGTGCATCCCCCACAGGGTCACATCCTGCCAGGAGCCTGCTCCACTATGGGCTCTCCATGGAGTCACAGCCTCCTTTGGGGGGGCTCCAGCATGGGGTCCTTCATGGGCTGCATGTGGATATCTGCTCCACTGCTAACCTCCATGAGCTGCAGGGTGACAACCTGCATCATCCTGGTCTTCACCACAGACTGCAAGCAAACCTCTGCTCTGGCACCTGGAGCACCTCCTCCTCCTCCTTCTTCACTAACCTTAGTGTCTGCAAGGCTTTTTCTCTCACATATTCTCACTCTTATTTCCCAGCTGCTATTGCACAACCGGGATTTTCCCCCCTCTTTTAAAATATGCTATCTCAGAGGCACTACCACCATTGCTGATGGGCTCAGCTTTGGCCACCAGTGTGTCTCTCTTGGAGCCACCTGGCATTGGCTCTGCCAGAGCCTGGGGGAAGCTTCTGGTATGCTCTCACATAAGCCACCCCTGTAGCCCCTCCAGTAACAAAACCTTGCCACGCAGACTCGATACACTCCAGTGCTCAGGCACATCTCCTAATTGCCTTAATCATTCAAAGATTATTGAGAGTGGCCTCACAATGACATCAGTCAGCTCCTTGTCTAGCACAGTTAATCCTACTATTACCTACTGCATTTTGCTAAGACTGACTGGATTGATGCTTTCTAACATAAACTTATTCAGTTCAGGCACTTGTGTTCTGTACTGTTTTTCTCCTTGACATAACGGATAACATGAGGGATTCACTTTCTTAAGAAATTGATCTATTTTTTTAGTCCCTTGGTTACATATGTATTGTTGTATCAGCAACAGAAGGTTGTCTGGGGAAATAAGTAGAAATAAAAGGCAAAGGGAACTTGGGAGAAGGGGAAACAGAGTGAAAACAAATTACTGCATAAGTGATAGGCATTGACCTGATAATGTAGGTCCCTTGCTGAAACCAGTTTAAAACCTCTGTGACTGTGAGATATTCTTAGCTTTAGACAACACGATAAACATTACACAGTGTACTTTTTGAAGTCAAAACAATTTTATCTTTGATGAATGTACCTGGGAAATTTTGAATTAGGTTGTCCATCATTTGACATCTCTCAGGAGACAGAATGAAAACCACTCCAAGTACTAAGTGTCATTTAATGAGTTAACCTAACCGTCATCATTTCTGAATCATCTGGCAAGTTTATTCAGTTCACTCAGGATGATCTTTGGACATCCCAATCCATAAAAATAATTTAGAAAAAAAAAAAAAAAAAAAAGAAACAAACCAACCAAAAACAACCAGTTGTTTTCTATAATCTGATGAATTCTTTGATCAGGTTCCTAAACAAGTAAATATTATTATAGTTGAAATACTGAACAGAAGACAACAGCCAAACTGCAAATCACCAATAATTATTATCTAGATTAACAATTTATGTAAAATTTAGTTGATAATAAGTAATTTAAATAAGTATTTTCCATATTTCTATCAAAAAAGTTGTATACAAGCCTTTTTTTGTCTGTTAAAAAATGTCAGGATGCTGCAGGTGTAGCTCTGCCCTTATGATCTCTCTACATGGACTTCCTGAATACATGACTGGAGTTACATAGTCAAGATTTCAATCAACAGCATCTGGCTCAGGGGTCCTCAAACTTTTTAAACAGGGGGCTGGCATGTGGATTAAGTGGTGTGCAGTCATCTGCGGCTGCTTGGTTTCCCCCCCCAAACCCCGGCGGGGGGGGGGCGGGGGGGGTCTGTAAATACCGGGGGCTGGACTGAGGACCCTGGGGGGGCTGTATCTGGCCTGTGGGCCATAGTTTGAGGACCCCTGATCTAGCTTGAAAGTAGCCACCAAGGGAACTAAATAGCATTACAGTGTATATGGCCCAATATATAGCTGAAATTTTGTAGTCAACGACACTGATATACAAACTTGCTAGAATAACCCATTAAAGATTAGAAAATAGCACTTTTTTAATAAGTCAGCAACAAATCTTCAGCCATTTAAAATTTCAGAAACGCTTTACAGCTTTTCTATAATAAAGCAATTATTGCAAATTGAAAAAGATTCTATGGTAGGACTTACAGTACTGAATCTGTTAGCAACATATATTGTTTATTAGCACATTGATAAATATTAATTTTGCACTGGAATTTTAGAAAGAGATTCCTTTCTGTATCAGATACCTTGTCCAATATGATTATTTGCACATTGCTAAGGTTTAAGGGTCATGTGCAAATTGAGCTCGTGAATTTGCTCATTTTCTTGAAAATTGAAGGATTTTACTATTTTACTTTGAAGATTTTTGTATTTCATTATTTTATATACTTATGGAGATACATATTTCCATTCTTTTTACTGTGAGGAAAGTATATTAATCAATGGTTTTTATCTAGCTTGGATAAATTTGAACATCTAAGTCCAGAAAACCAACAACTGCATGGTGAATACCATACTTCTCTAACAGTCAAAGTCTATTATCCTTCATTCTCAGGAGTTTTGTCTGTTTTCTGTTGTGGGGTTTGTTTTTGTTTTGGTTTTTTTTTTTGTTTGTTTGTTTGTTTGGTTTTTTTAATATCATGAATCACTTTCTGTTATTCTGAATCCAAGCCATTATTTTCTTAAAGAATTGAAAGCTACAGTATTGCACTGGACACATATTAAGAGGACACGTATTAAGAGCTTCACATCACTAGCTAATACCTTTCTCTAAGTAACACTGGTGCCAAGCTCAATAAGGTATATTTTGTTACAAGCGGAGCTTTCAGAAAAATGCTCATTTTTTCTTTGAATATACAGAAAGATTGAGGTATTACTCTATTAATATTTTATTTCACTTTATTTTCATTGTTCAGTACTTAAAATGTGTGACACATTTTATGTGAAAATTAGTTTGGGTTCTCCCTCCATACAATGGTTGACATGTTTTGGGTTTTTTTCTGGAGCAAAAAGTATTTAAAGACCCTGTTAATAGCCAATGTCTTTCTTTTACCTTATAAATGTATTCCTTCTCAAACTTTTGAGAAGCTGATTTTTTCTCTTTTTAAGTCTCTTACAGATCTTTTTTCAGCTGATGAGTCAGTTTTTGTGGGTTGGACTTTCAAAATACTATAAATTAGGATAACTTTCTTCCTAGCTACTTCCTAACTACTGATTCCATCAGAACTCTACTTAAAGCACCTTATTTATATGTGGTTGCTTATTAATCACTATCTTAAAGGTAAATCTGTCAACCCACTATCAGTCTGTTTAACATATTTTAAACAATATTAAATAGCATACATTTTAATGACTGTCAGGAATTATTGCATGTACATATTTTAGTATATCTGTAATCAATCTAGCCTGTATAATGAATGTAAGCTTTGATCAGATTTATTTTCTTCACATATCTTGTTATCCAAATAATAATAATAATTATGATTGTCTGTGCCCCCCCCCCCCTTTTGTCTTTTCGTTCATGAATTTAAATTGGAAATAAACCAAAAATGCCTTCTCTTCTCTATAGGATCAGGATGTACATTTGACACAACCTTATAACAGTAACATGAAACGATTCTGTTATCCAAACTAATTACACAGTTAAGGGCATTTTGTTTATTCTTGATAGATACTGTTATATTGTTTTTATTAGAAACACCTTTATACATTAATGCAATTAACTTTTTTATTATTTTTATTATTATTATTATGACAATGATGATGATGAACACCACATTTGTATGCTTGTAAAATCACTAAAAAATATTCAAAAAATATGCAGGTTATTATCCATGCTCTGTGGAAGCACCTTAACTTGTATGTCTACCAGTGAGAAGGGGGAAAACCTTGTAATTTTACTTTCCTAAATTCTTTGTGAACAGCTTGAGGACCTCCCACAGACAGCCAACTAGAACAGCTTGTAAACCTTCTGCAAGAAATAAAATAAACCAGACAGGGTGCTGTAAAGGAAGACACGCTGTAGGTTTTTTGAGATATTTTCCTCTATTTCTGCTTTATTTATACTGTTTATAAAAGTAAATTACTTGTCTGGAGTACAGCTCTTGGAGGAAACTGGTTCTCTATGGGGAAGAAGCCTACCAAAGCATTTTACTTTTATAGAAAACATTTGGGCTTTAACTCAGGGGATGAAATCTGCAAGGTTAAAATCTTTACTTTCTAAAAGGAGAATCAATCTAATTTGAGAATAGTGACAAACAAGCTGAAATAAATCAGGCATTGTGGAAATTACCTGGTCTAGCACTGACTTGGAATAAACAGGCACACCCAGAGTAGCTGTGATTTTGTAAACAATATTAAGCTTCCTTCTTTAAGCTATAACAATCATAGCGGAGTAGGGGGTGGGGGGGAAATGAACAGCTCAAAATTATATTCCTTAGTGATCTGTTCTGTGATATCACAAACATGAAAGCATGTTGAACTCGGTAAAAATTTTCATGTGAACTGTTACTTCTCGCCTCTTTTGGTCCTCAGCTACTATAAATTCATTGCCAATTAGTGAGATAAAGCTTAATTCTTCTTTTGGGTGTAAGGAGGTAGTGATAATAAATTACTTAAAAGGTTTAGACAAACATAAACATAATACATTCAATCTCTTCTCCTTTATGCCTCTGAATGTATACAAACAGAATAGTATAATTTATAGTTTATATATAATTTATATATTATAATATATAAATTATAATAATTTATAATTTATATTTCTTGACTACTAGAGGTATTTTATTCAATATTTAATTTTTTTTAAAAAAAGCTATTAAAAAAATCCATCTTGGATCAGGAAGAAAAGTGTTTTATTCCACCACCACCACCCCCAAATTGGAAAGCACTCATGCCTTTCAAACTCATACGCTGAAACACTTTTCACAGGAAAATCAACTTTCCTAAATTTAAGTACTACATTTTAATTACTTGAACAAGTAATTTAATTCTATCTGTGCTTCTTTCAAAAAAAATACATATCCCTTCAGCTGCCAAGATGCCCCAGGAAACTGCTGCTTTGTAAGCATCATACCTTTCCAACTGGTAATATCTATCTGATTATAATAAAATATTTCATCCAAATCCAAGCATTCAATGTCTGAGTGTCAGTTTTAGAAATCAAATAAAATCCTGTCTAGGAACCAGCCTACAGACTTCCCTGCCAAATTTTAATCTTAAATGAGAATCTTGATCATTAAGTATAAGATGTGAAAGAAAAGTGATAGATATTTTTTAAGCCTTTCTGACTGTACAATATTTCAGCACAAATTATGGTTGCTGGAATGATAATCTAACATGCAGTCTTTTTTCAAATAGCATCACATTCTTTTCTCAAATAACACCACCTTCACTCTTTCTCTCTGCTGTATTCATATTATTAATGATTTGCTCCATAAGGGGGAAATGTCACTTACTTTGCTCACTGGGATCTAAAAGACTGAAAATAGAAACCTAAATTTAGCAAAAATACTGTTCTTGCCATGCTCACTCTTCCAGATTTTGCTGAAATATATTAAATATAGAAAAGATGTAAATCACAAATAATATGAAATAAATCAGCCTCTCTTCCCTTTGATAAAACCTCTTTTTTATCAAAGTTCAGTCTAAGTTCTGAACTACCTAAGTTCTACCTAAAATTAATGTTCAGAATTGTAAACTTTTTTTTTTTTTTTTTTCAAATAGGGTCAATGGATATTCAGTTATTTGAAAGACAAGTTATCTAAGTGAAATTAACAGTAAAAATAATAATGTCATCTGAAAATACACTTTAAACCAGAAACTCTTACAGCATAGAATCCAGTGTAAACAAAGCAGTGCACATTCTGACTAGGTGAAGATTTTCAGCTTAATACTTGTGTTCCCACCTGTTTTCAAAACTGCAGCTCTTTCAGTTTCTATTCAGGGTGCTTGATTAGTAGAACTCGGTTGAAATCCTGAGAGTTAGGCTTGCAGAGTATTGCTAAATATTTCAGCACATGGCAATTTAATCTGCTTAGAATGGGAAAAATCTTTGCAAATATATATATATATATAAAAAATGAGTATTTTTCTTATAATAACTGAGGATTCCCTGTTTTGTAGCTTGGTTGATTAAAAAACAGTTGGATTGTCCCAGCATGCTAGCAGTCACAAATGACACATGTTTTTTCTTGAACACACTATGCCTGCATTTCTATAGAACAGTAGTACAGCACAGTCATTTTGTTGTTCCAGGTTTGTTCAAAGGTTGTCAAAGCAATGGTGCACAATCTTTGCTGTAACAGATGGTCTTTAGTTGTAGTTTCCCACTTTGTGGAGCTGGTAGCACACAGTGGAGGATTTGCCTTGAGCATGTCCTTACAAGATTTCAATGGCCTACCTGTCAGCCATTCACCATCCTTTTAACGGGCATAAAAAAAAGTCTTAAGGCATTAATTTTGTTCTTCATGTGTGCCAGATGTCCAGAGCAACAGAACTGAGCCTGCAGGAACTTTGTTGCAATATTGAACATTTGATACTGATGTAAAATAACAGTATCCTAGACTGAGAAATTATTCACAAAGACTAACTTTATTAAATATATCATCAACCACTTTTTCATCAACAAGATTAATTTAACATTTGAAAATAAGAATACAGATAAATTTACTCATACTGAACTACTTCTATTTTGAAGAAAATAATGTTATTTGTATAATTATTACATATTCCACACACACTTTTGTTCAAGTACCCCTTTCTAGTAATAGTAAAGAGCTAGCTAACATTATACATTTGAGGCAGGGAATACACATATAACAGTATTCATTGAAAAATTATTTCATCTAATTTTTTTAACCAGTATATATTGCCAGAATTTAGGGGGTATTTTGGTAATATTCCATTTTTCTCTGATTAACCTGGAGTAGAAAAATTTTGAAATTCTTCTTCAAAAGTGAAATTTGAATTCCAATTTTCTTATTCTTTTACTTCTGCTTCAGCTCTTAAGCAGCTGTATTAGTAATTAACAATTTTAGCAACAGTGTACTACCCTACTGCTTTATTATCTATTTCTGATAGTCTTGGGCACCTTAAAGGTTTAAAAACTCAGTGTAGTTGGAAGGTAAGGCAGTTCTAATTTTGTGGTGGTGTACTCACCTACCACTCCCCCCACCCCACCCCACCCCTCTTTCCTGACCTTTACTTCCATAACAATGCTCAAGTGATAACCATCAGTGGCAGTCATAATGGATGCCTCTGGTTGTGATGGCTGCATCTGACTCAGAGTGGGTTTGGGGGAGACATCACACAATACCCAAGGGTTAATCTGAATAATGTGCTCACTTAACAGTGCTGGTCAAGGCCCAACTCAAGCCAAGTTGGAAAGAAACTAACTTCTGCAGTCAGTATGCATATATGATTATAAGTCAATTATCTTACTCCATAAATAACTCCATAAATACTGGACAGCCCAGATCCTGTAGAGCTCTCCTGCACAGCAGTGAGCTGCGCCCCAGGATCTCCCCTTGAATAGGGTCATCCCTCAAGGCTGAGAGATTCCTTGCTGCAACAGATTCTCATTAAGTGATTAATAGCATCATGAACTTTGAAATCTTAGCTAAGTAGCATAAAGGATTGACTGTGCACATATAATCCTTTAGATATAAACTGTTGACTGAGTCTGGATCTTGCTGCACCTAAACTCCACTCAGAGAAGGAGTTTAGAATGTAAGAGGGTCCTTTCTGAACCTCATGACTCAACAGGAGGGTCTCCCTGACAGTTTTGTCTGACCCTGGCCCCTGTGCAGTAAATAATCAAGTGTACCTTGCCATCAAATCTTGTTAAAGCACTACTGCATTTACTATCAAACTTTGTTAAATTGCTCTTTTATATTGATAAACATTGCTGCTTCTCTCTTACAGTTGAAGTGTGTTACTGTCTCCACAACATATTTTAACAACCTATTTAATACATGGGTGAAACGATTTCTGATTGTGGCTATGTGCTCTGCACCAGGGAGTTAAGTGGGGTGCAGGATTCTTCCAGACTGCTACAAGAAAAGCCTGACAGCAAATAGCAGATCAGAATTGCGTTAATAAGATGGAAATAGGAAGAAAATATAAATAGTGAATAAATCATGTACCATCACCTGCTGGGAACCCCAGTGTTGCACAGCATCAGACACAATCTGAATGAATTCCCATGACACACTTCTCAAATCCCACCTATGGAGAGGTTCTATCTTTCTCTGGTGCATGGTGCCTGTTATCTTGGGCAACAAACCAAACCATGTGTTTGTTGCCTGACAGGTAGGAACGCTATCATTTTCTTGCTATCCACTAGAGTGCAGCACAGACCAGTATGGGGTATTCCAGCAAGTTCCATTATAGTGTAGCATACCTGGACTTGAACAGCAATTACTCATGCAAACATAGGGGTTTCTCAAACCCTTAAGTACAGGACCCAACAGAGCAGACATGACTTATCTAAAGTCACTAACTCCTTAAATACTGTGTCTTCTGCAAGGTTCCAAATAAGCCATGGATTGTAAGAATAATCACCTCCCTGTCCATGAGCCTGGAAATGGGTTATATGAAGACTTTGTCCATAATCTTCCCAGGTTCTTAGACAAGACTAACCTGCCTGCAGTCCTCTGGATCCTCCTTCTTCTCTTTCCTTAAGATGGCTGATACATTTGTCTTTTTCTGGACTTTGGGCACCTCTGCCATTTGTCTAACCTTTCAGAGATGTTATGCAGCAGCCTTGCAATGACATTGTCCATCTCCTTCAGCAATTCTGGATTAATTCTTTTCACCCTCTGGACCGGTGTATGTTCTGTTCATGTAAATCATCCCTAGTTCAATCCTCTTCATCCACAAATAGTACTCCCATGCCTCAAATTTTGAGACTAGGTAGACTTGCGAGGGCTGAAAGTAGACTCTCCGAGTACAGACCAGGGCAAAGCAGGCCCTAAGAAACTCCAACTCTTCAAATTTCTTTGTCTTTAGATTACTTGCTCTATTTAGCAATGGAGCAGCATTTTCCTTGGACTTCCTTTTGCTGCCGACATACGTGTAGAAGCCTTTGTTGTTACACCTGACATATGTCTAGAGTTTGGCTGTAATTTCATCCTACATGCTTGAGACTGCATCTGTACTCATTCTTGATATTCTGTCCCTGCTGTTAACTCCCATACGCATTTTTGTGTTTGACGACAGGGAGGACTTCCTTGTTTAGCCAAGCTGGCTGTCTACTACACTTCATAGACCAGTGTGAATTGTTCTTGTGCTTGGAGGAACGTGGCTTCAAACACTAACCAATCGCCCTGGGCTCCTTTGTTCTTTAGAGCTGCCATGCATGGGATCTTGATTGCGACTTCCATGAACAAGTGGAAATCCACCCTCATCAAGCCAGGGGTCTTTGCTTAGGGCTTTAGATTACTTGTTGTCTTCAATTCAAGATCTTAAACACTGTGGGATCTCAGAACATCCTGTTTCATGGTATTTGCAGCCAAGGCTCCACTTCCCGTACTTGTCTATTATCTGGATCATTAACGAAGATGTTGAATGGGACTTCACCAAGTATTGGCTTCTGGGGTACACCGGTAGTTACTGGCTACCAACTCGACCTCATATCACTGATTGCCACCCTCTGGGCCTGGCCTGATCTATCTCACTGTCTACAGATGGCTTTGCTGAGCTTTTTTTTTTTTTTTGAGTTGTGTGACAACTGGGTAGGAAGTATCTTAGAAGAGTTACAATTCACAATGGGGAAAAACTGTTTATGTTTTGGTTAGCATCTGTATTTATTCTCTTATTCTTCACCAATATCAATGTCAGCTTTTTGTTTATTCATATTTAATTTGACTTATTATTGTAGTTCTAACAGTGCATACATTATCTGTAAAGATTCATATTTTAGGAAATTTCTGTGGTAAAGTATTCCTTGTATTTATGCAAGTAATAAATATGGCATTCACATTCATTGGAAACCTTCCCTACATTTTAGGGGACCATTCCTATAGATTTCCATATTAAGAAATCCATCTCAACACCTAGTTTCACTCTTGGCTTAGTGTTTAAATATTCCCTCTCAGATCCTATATGAAAACTTGCTGGCTTATCAAAGTTGCTTTCTTGCCCTTAAAGTCCCTCTTTAATATCCATATTTGCTAATATGGCCAGGGGAAAAAACAAACCTCAGAACAGGCATTGGGCTAAAAAACTATGGACAAAAAGGTCAAAATCATAGTTGTACATAAAGAATAAACCATATACACTGCACAATTTTTTTCATTACCTTCTTTCTATGGATGCAATCCTTTCAACAGTTTTTTAATTTACTTGTACATTACTATGGGAAAACAATGTTATCAAATGATCAGACATTAATGTTGCCAACATGTATTTTCTGTTTTATAATTTTAAGTAAGTTTTAGAAACAGAGTATTATAGGTATTCAGGAAAAAAAAAATCATTAAAATTAAGAAATGCTAGTTCAAGCTTCACTGTAATAAGATGTCCCTTGTTTTAAGCAAAGACATTTTTTGAAAAACAAAACAAAAAACCAAGAACACCAAAAGAAAAACCCAAAGCAACAAACCAACAAAACATGCAAGAAAAAAGTAGTTTAACTTCTTACAATCACTGCATTTTCATTTTTGAACAATAACTTCATTATTAAAAAAAAAAATTAGTTACAAGACTGACTATTTAAAATATTTTTTCTCAGCCTAGACAAACTGCAAGTAAGAAAAATATTTAAGAGCATTTAAATAAAACAATGATAGAAAATTTACAGAGGGTGCACATAAAAAAGGCAAGAAACATTCTCTAAAATGCTTAAAAATGTAAAGGGGTAGTTTTCAAATGAATTTACATTTTTTGAAATATTCATCCAATATTAAGCAATTTTCCGAAGGTTGTTAATATTCACTAGCTTAAACAAACTTTAAAATAATAGCTGAATTATTAATTAATAATTAGATACTTATTTAAACAAAAATTGTCATACCTTGCTTTCAGTATCTTTCTATGGAGTTCACAAGCTTTTGAATCTTTTAACCTCTTCCTTGTCATTGACTAGCAATTGGCACCAGACAACTATGCTGCCTACAATTTATTCATGCACACAGACATTAAGTAATCATTGCCACATAAGATGTGCCGGGTAATGCTGCTATTAAAAATCTCTGCAGTAAGGTGGAATTGTAAGAAGAAAAGTAAAATAATAGGACTAATTTTTAATGACAAGTTTTAAAGACAAACCTACTTTGTGGTGTTTTAAAACTACTGCAATTATTATGTGTATTATTTTCACAACAAACCTGATTTCTTTTGAGTTCCTTTTGTTTTCACTCTCAGTCACATGGAGGAGGATCTCCTCTGCACCCTCCCTCCCTGGGCCCCCCTCCATTTTGAGGGGGTATCCCATTCTATGAAGGAGTATGGTGTTTAAATGTAACATGCCTGGACTGGAATCTAAAACAGTGGGAAAAGTATCTGGTTTGTTTGGGCTAGATTTGAGGAGAGTTAAGCAACTTATGATGAAAACACACAGATCCAGCACATGTGATAGTAGGCTGCCTGTGCTTACACAGTAAGGAGGGTGAAGTACAGCCAACTCCTCGAGACTGGGTATCTTCTATTTAATGGAGATATATGTGTTATTTTGCTGGCAGAAGAAAGCTGGGTCTAGACTTACAAAGCAAACTGTGTCTGCATGTAAAGTTGGTAGTAACTCTGTGCAATTATAGTCTGTCTCTCAGTAGGGCTTGTTATTGTAAGCTTAGAGTTGCACTGACCGCAGTTATATTTTGCTGATGTACCCTGGAGCTCCTAGATAGCAAACTCCTGTCCACTTAGAATTCATAGCATAGAATGATCTCCTGAGGATCTCCAAAGTACTTGTTAGCATATATCAGGTTGTTTTGATCAATTTGCCTTCAGATATTGTTAAAATGGAGAAGGCTGACTAGTTTTTTGCCAGATAGGAACATATCCTTATGTGAAAAATACCTTGCTTTTTACAGTACTATTCTATTACTAAACAAACAAGGAGAAATAGTTTTAGATATGGCAATCACAGCTATTTCAATGAGTAAAAAGGTAACAGAAACTTAAGGCAAAACAATTAAATTAAAACAGGAGCTGTAGAGAGGGAAAAGATCCCATTAGATTTGCTTTGGTAACCTGAAAAAGTTCTTGGTAATTCATTTTTCATATTAATTTGGAGTGCTTGAGTTAGCCAATATTGTTTGAGACAAATGTTAGTGTATCTGGAAAACACAAAATCTCAGTTCTGGAGCAAACAAAACGAGGAAGATTCTCAATGAAAGACAAAACCTTATATATGTTTTGTCAGACAATTTTTCAACAATCCCCAGATTACAAGTTTTGGAAGAAAAAGTGGATATCTCTGCAAAACATCCTTAAATACTGGCTTATTTAGTTTACTGGATGGTATGTGTTATCCCTGGGATACTATTGACATAAATTTTGTGGTGATTTTATGGCCCTGTTTGTTTTATATATTTACTCAAAGCTAAACAGTAACTCTAATACTTTATGTAGAGATAGAAAGCTGTATTCTTACCTTTTGTACATTGACATAAAATACAGGGTTTATTTGATGTGTAAAGCATACCAGAACGTCTTTGGTTTTTTTTCTTTCTTTCAATTGTCCTTCTAAATATTTTTAGATTTGTGCTCTGTTCATAGCATCACATCAGCAAGGAATTATTCTTTCTCATTTCATCTCATAAGATGCAAAACAATTTATGAATTTTCTTGGAGTTCATTGTAAGAAGAAATGCAGGTATTACTTAATTTACTGCCTTTAATATGTTTTCTAAAACACTGGCAGATTAAGTCATCATCAGAATAGTCATGTAACTATTAAAACTAAAGTGATAGCATTTAAAAGACACACATATTTTATTTAAGAAATAAAATATTTACCAAAAAGTCACATAGAAATAGTAGTTTACCTGTTTTCTTTTTTTTGGGTCACATTGCTTTTTACCTCACGTCAGTCTTCTGTGTCAGACTTGATAAGATATATTCCCTGCACCTTGGGACAAAATGGCAGAGGAAGTAAGTATTAAGTGTCACATTATTGCAATTCTAAGCCCTTTGGGTGCAGCAGGATCTATTTACGTTACACAGAAGCATTTTATCTTCTTAATTTCATCCATAGTTTGTAGCAAAGGAGAGGGAGAGAGATAGGCCTCCAAAGATTAAAATTGATGCACAAATACCAATCATTATGACCTGCTCTTAGTTTGAAGAGCTGAATCTGCATATAGAAACATTTGCAATAAGATGTTAGATATGCAGCTCATTCAATGTTTAGGAACTGGTAAAAATATATTGAACACTGATATATGTACTAGCTGGTCCACTGTCAATTCAGCAAGTATTTTTTTTTTAAATATTGGAAACATTCTAATCTATTTATAGTCTTTAAGTATTTATATTCATGTTTGGTTTCTTTGAAAGGTTGGAATATTGTAGCTGGTCTCCTAAAAATACCATAAACTTCTGTCCAAAGGTCAGCATGTCATGCTTATTCTTTTTGTTTACCAATTGTCTGTGTGCATGTTCACTAAGGGCCAGTTCTCATTTCTTTTCCTCAACGTCCCAGTGTTCCTGCAGCATAGATATCCTATTTATGATCAAAACATCAACTAAAAATATCAGGTGAACTGAACGTTACATTGGTTGCCTGCATCTAATTTCTTCAAGAGAAAGGAACAGGAAGTAAGTATAACTAGAGCAACTGGTTTGCTCAAGAAGTTCATAGGAAAAAACCCAGCATGTCATAGTTCTAGTTTTATACAGGCCAGGTTCTCTGAGGTCATCTAAGGAGTATCTCTGCTGGTTGTATATTTAAAGTTCCAAAACAGGACAGCAAATTAAAAGCAAAATACACTTACTCATGACAGAATGCTCAAGAATAGCTAAATTGGCATTTCTTAAAACCTTCTTTTTAATGGATTTTTTTATTTATTTATTTATTAGTGTCCTGGTTTCAGCTGGGATGGAGTTAATTATCTTGTTTTGGGTTTGGTGTGAGAGCAATGTTGATAGCACACTGGTGGTTTTAGTTGCTGCTGGGTAATGTTTATACTAAGTTAAGGACTTTTCAGTTTCTCAGGCCTCCTTAGCAAAAAAGGCTGGAGGGGAATGGGAAACTGTGAGGGGACACAGCCAGGACAACTGAATGAGCCAAAAAGGTATTCCATACCATAGAACAACATGCTGAGTATATAAACTGGGGGAAGAAGGAAGAAGGGGATATCTGGCATTATGGCGTTTCTCTGTTCACCATGAGTGCTGGAGTCCTGCTCTCCTGGAGACTGCTGAACCTGCCTGCCAGTGCGAAGGGGTGAATGAATTCCTTGTTTTGCATTGCTTGTGTGCTGGCTTTTGCTTTACCTATTAAACTGTCTTTATCTCAACCCTCAAGTTTTACATTCCTTTCTGATTCTCCTCCCCATCCCTCTGGGTGAAGGGAAGTGAGAAATAGACTGCAGTGATGCTTGGTTGCCAGCTGGGGTTAAACCACAACAGTTTGGTCTTCAACATTCCGTAGGCAACATATCCATATCACTGGATGCTAGGCTGTGAAGCTGCCATGCTGATCGTATGGCTGTGTTGCCTAAACTCCACAGTTACCAAACTCTGATTTAGATTAACAAAAGCCTGCACAAAGTTTAGGTCAAGCGGACCCACCCTCTCCAGTCATTAGTCCTTAGTGCTCAAATACCCACCATCTCAAGTTGTCAAAACTGATGACTGAAAGGACTTCTAATCAAAGGAGTCAATGCTGGGAGACAACAGATGATAAGATAGCCTTATGTAAATTATGCAGAAAGAAGTCTCCAAGTGAAAAAGAACTGGCTGGGAGAGGAGACAAGCTGATAAGGTGTTGCAATCACTAATTATCATTAGGAGCCAGAAACTTGTAACCAGTCCTGTGGGTGAATGAAAATGAATGTGTGGTGTCCTATGCATGTGCCAGTACTCTACGTAGTGCATACCCTCAAGCAGCTTGGTGTGGTTGTTGGGAGAGAAGATCCCCCATGCACCTGGCAATGCAGCAAAGGAGTGCCACCGTTCTAAGCTGTCATTTGGTTTGGAGAGTTCTCCTGGTTACTATCTTTGGAAACAACCACATAGCTGAAAATGTTACATTTTTAACATTAAAACTGTATTTCTGACTTCTAACTTTCTTATTTATTACATGAAGGAGGAATATGTTTGGTGAGCCACAAGTAACAAATGAGTTTTGTTGCAAGACTGAGTACACTCAAACCAGCAAGGCAAGACATAAGAGAGCTAGGTTAAGGCCTAGCCTGAAAGAATAAGGATAACAAAAATGAGATTATTAATCATGGGTGATCGTTTTAAAGTGTCAGATTTCTATTATAAAAAAAATACTATAATGCAATTTCTATAGAGACTTTAAAAAATTCTTAGAACTTTTTAAAAAATCCTGTGTCTGAATTAAATGTTTATTGCAACTATTAAACCAGGTCAATTTAAATCTCTCCTTTTCCCTCATACTATAATTAAATTTAGTATTTATTTCAATTCTTTGCCTATAGTAAAATGTTGTGAAACGTAGCTGCTCTGTTAAACATACATCTCAGAGGGGGAAATCCTGCTTTCAATGTGGGTAATATACCCAGGTATTTACAAGAATTATAATACTGATAAAAACTTGTCAGATTAGAAGTACTGATAAATGCAAAGTTATTTACTGAAAGTCTATATAAACCCAACAGATCTGTGATTCCTAGATTGTGCTGCGTTGGGTATTCCTGCTACTATAACATCTGTCTTTCAAAGAAAATGTAAAAATCTCAGAGATATAGATTTAAGATGAATATACTGAAAATCATGCCTAAAATAACCAGAAATTTCTTTTTAGTTATTAGGTTTAGACTCTTCTCTAAGATTATAATGAAAAAATCCTAGTGATTGTTTCCAGCTGTATCTGTACATCCAGTCTGGGTAGCATCCTTTTGTCCATATAAAGATGTGCTTGCAGACAGCATGTTCTGTGATATTCTTGCACTGTGTTTTGTTCACCCATGAGTTTAGCCTTGATTGAACACAATCATTCTTGCTGACATGGACCTGGTCCAGCGTGCACAACAGGCTAACAAAATTTGTCCAATTTAGTCAAAGTGATTTGATTTAACTAGCAGTTGTTACCTTTCTGTTCATTCTCTTGACAGGCAGATTTAGAGCCTTATAAAATACACAGGCTGAAAGCCAAGGTATCACTGACCTACACTATGCTGTATCACCCTGTGAAAGCCCTAGCAAAACAAACAAATTAGCATTTTGTAGTCAAAGTGGTCAGCTCTGGAATAACTTGAAGGGACAGGCTTTAAATAAGCATGGTCTTTCCTACACCTAGTAATAATATATCTAGCTTAACGCATACAAATTTCTTCTGCAGAAATGTTGACCAGAAGTCAACCAGTGGAATATCTCTCTGACAGTTTTTAAAAGCAAATTCCAAAGCAGACACAATTAAAATGTTACAATCACAAATAAAAATGTAGTGCCCAAAATAATAAACATTAATGAGTTTTTGGGTTTTTTTAACTATTCAGTAGTTCCGTTGGCTGATGATAGCACCTACAATCAACTAACAGGAACATTGGCAAATGGACCTTTGATTCAACAGTGGCCATGGGATACCAGACCTGGTCTGGAAATCTGGAGGATGTTACCAACTAAGCACTTTGGAAGCACCTTGGATTTCAAAAAGAAACAAATAAGAAAGCATGGAAGATAAAGTCATTCATGAAAACATCTAGATAGCCTATAGCTGAGGAAAAGAAAAAGCTGCTTGAAATAAAACAAATTATGTTTTCAGATTATCTAGCAGATTTAAAATATAAGGGCAGATTAGCTAATTGTGGTGGTAACTTTTTTTTGCAGTAAACAAACCAGTGCAAATAAAATAAAATATGTACTAGTGAAAATGACTGAAGATTAATTATAAGAAATTGGACAGGCCTTAAAAAAGGAAGACTATTTTAAAAGAAACAAAAATTCACACCGCTGCAACTCCCCCCCCCAAAAAAAAAACAGAAACCAAACCCCAAACTTTTCTAGCCTTAGATATGAAAGATTTTTTTAGTTAGTTCATAGCATATATCTATTTAAGAGAAAAGCAGCCATTTAGCATTGGAGTGCGCAGACTCACTTCACCCTTATGTAGAGTTCCCCTTTAATTTCTACTTTCTATTCTCAATTAAAAAAATTTGTAACAGGTTTTGAAAAAAATGTAATCACATGTGAAATGCTACTTAACATGTTCTACTTCCGGGGGAAAAAGAAAATCCACCACGTCACTGCACTCTCAAAACTAGCCAGCCACAACAAGGCTTTTTTACCACCCCATACCAGGTTAACTTCAATAAGCAGTCACCAATCCCCCACAAGGTTTCAAAGGTTCATCTATTGTTTGTGCTGTTTCTTCAACCTCTTCAGGCAAGTCCACCCTGCCTCTTGACTCTGCTGCATCCTTCTCGTCTCTCCTACCCCCAGGGCACTCCTTTTCCTCCCTTTGCTTCTTCTAGGCCTCTCTTCATTCACTACTCTTCTTCCATATCCCTTAGAGCTATTTAACTACTCAGCCACAGCTGCACCTTGTCCATATCAGCCAGCCCACCACCCCTGAAGCCAGCCCACAGCTGTATATTATCAATGTTAATTAGCCCAGCTTCATTCCTCTATACCACCACAAACTAAAAACATAGAAAGCATGTCTATTCACCTACCCTTGAAAGTAGTATACATTAAATGGAAATGTAATATTCTCTTTGTCCTGTAAGAAGCATAAATTAACCTGACATGACATCAGTTTGAGACTTACTAAAATATTCCTTCATTTAGGCATTACTAGGATCCTTTTCAAAAGGGTCAGTTTCACCCTTAATAAATCATCAGTTATTCTCCTGTAATGATTCTTGCCATCCTCCTTGCAATTCCTCCTTGCATTCTCCAAGTAATGATGCTTGCCATCTTTTCTTGTAGGCTATCTGAAAGGGGGTATACAAGAATGATAAGCTACATTTACTGTCATTGGAGCTAAACATAGGACTTTTGCAGCATTCTGAGTATTTCAAGTTTCTGGTAGGGTTTCTTATTTATTGAGGGCAACATTCATGAGAAAGATTCAGTGTGTGCTGCTAGTCTCATAAAAGTAAACAATGTTGGTTTGGGTTTTTTTGTGGGTTTTGGTTTTTTTTTGTTTTTTTTTTTTTTTTCAAAAGTTAAAATGCATAGGAGATTCTACTGTAAGGAAAAGTTAGAAGAGTGTTAGCAACTGATAATAAGAAAGGGATGTATAAACCCATATATTCTGCTAATGTAAATTAACTTCCCTTAGTATATCAGAAAACTGTTACAGTCATGAGACACCTGTAGTATGGATGCATAAAATACATGATGCAAAGAAAAGACAAACAGAACAGTCAAACATGAAGATGCCCTATTCATTTTCTAATTGCTGATTTTCAAGACAATGGAAACTGCACAAAGAGGACCAGCTTAAAGTTTCTAGGTAGATAGCCATGTGAAACTTCACTGACAACACTAAAATTGTCAAAATAGAGCAAAACTTCACTTAAAGTATTTGACATAAACAGGTTTTTTTCTGTGAGAGGTTCAGTGAACAGAGAGGCAGAACTGTCTTCAGTGGCTGTGGGCAATACCTCTGTAAGAGCTCTTGATGGCATTCTATGCTACAATACCTGAATTTCAAGATTTAAACCATTGTAAAATAAGAATGGGAAAAATAGGATTATTAATATCTAACATTGTGCTCTAATTTGTTGCTGTATGTGAGAATTCTGACATAATCACACAGATAATTTTACTGACTGTACTTTAAAATATAGTGAAAGATTTGGATTCTTTTAGTCCTTTGGTATTGGTACTGGTAAAATTTCTGTCATTGATACTTCTTTCATTGTTGTAACTTAGTATTTTCTTTTGAGAAAAAAATAACTAAAAAAAAAAACAAAGCAAGAAAACCTATAGGGTATTGCATACTAGGGAAAAAGGATTTACTTCCTTTTTATTTCTAGAATAGTTCTAGAAATGTACTGCGTGCAAACTGTACTGCTTTATGAGTTTAAAATATGTTAAAACGGTACATAATAAGGTATCTTAGGATAGAGATTGTATGTTGTCTGAACAATGTGACTTTCAAACATTGATTTATTGGGAAAACCACTATTGTCAAGTATTTAATCCTCAGCTATATAAAATTAGCTCTGATTCACTTGAATGATAAATGTCTGATTCTGGTATTATTCACTGGAAAAAAAAAAAAATGCAAGTTTATTGTTAATTAAATCCATGGAATTAGCTCTGTGGAAAGTGAAACAAGACTAAGTTAAGTGTTACAGACTCATTTTCTATGAAATAGTCTCAAATTAATCACAAATGCATCATTATTTGGATTATAATGTCTTGGAAAAAAAGCTAGTATTAAGTGAAAGTAGTTTTCAGCCTTATTCTAATTGTCTTTATTGGACCATTTAATTCTCCTTGTACCTGAAGTATTGGATCTTATATTGGAATTTGTTACAAAATCTCATTGATGTTAGTCAAGTCACTCAAGGCATTTTTAATTGTGTAGTCTTCGTTTCTTGTTTGTTCATTAGGCTTTAACTTAGAATTTGATTTATTGAAGTGATGAGAAAACAAGCTCTAAGTTTCTTCACAAATTCTGCATGTACTGCAAATGAAAATTAGCAGAGCTTGTATCTGAAACCCATTGCCAGAGCTGCAACTTTTAGGCCTTTCTTTAAATGAATGCTAGCAGATCTTCATTTTTAAAAGACATAATTTCTGAATAAGTACTGTTTTTAATGGAATGTTAGTAAAATAAACTGTCTAAGCAAAAAACACTCTATCACCCCACCCTCCCAGCCCCCAAACATGCGGAAAGTACACTTTGGTTGGTTGGTTTCTGTTTGTTTTCTTCTTTCCCTACTGATCAGCATTAAAATGTACATAGCCTAGAGAATGAAAGCACATTATCTCTATGTTGGTTCTTAATTATAATTCTGACTGGAAACAAAAAAAAAAAGGAAAAAAAAAGTCACGATTGTCTTCTGAATATTGAATCTGTTTCAGAAAAGATATTGAAAGGCCATTTCATGGGAATTTTATTGTCTTAAAAGGCTTTTTGTTTGTTTTAAATTACTTAAAAAACAAAGGAAACAACAAAAAAAAAAACACAATAGGAAATTTAGGGAGACTTTGTGTTCTGAAACTTTTTCCTCACATATTTATGTTTGGAAATTACTCCAATTTATACTCCAGAATCCAGAATTCAACATGTGAATTCACATAACTAAGCTAAAAGAAGATTCCTATGTCCATAATTTATAATTGAAAAGTTCTAAATGACCTGCAGAAAGTGGAAAAGGTTGTCTGTGACTCAGCAGGAACATGGACTTTGGAGAGAAAATACTTAGTGGTTAATAGAGAAACCTGTTATACTTACTAAATATTTACTAATCTTGTTTTATAAATTGATTTGACATCTTAAGAACATCTGTCCAACCTCTGTACCTATAGTCTCTCATTAGATACTTCATTTGTTTGGGTCATTTTTTAGCTAACTTTTTTTTTTTTTTTTTTTTTTTTTTTAATTAAAAACTATTTATATCCTGCAGCTACAAAATGGCAGCTGGATTGCTGTGGTACAGAGCTCCACAATAAATCATTACAGCTGCTCACCTTATTTATTGTAAATTGCTAGAGATAATTTTGTCATTCACTGTCTCTGTAACATCACAATTCTCTGAAAGTAGGCTATGCAATAAATTCCCTTAATCAGTTCTTCCATACTGAGTGAGCAAAAATGTGATGCAGGTGTTTGATCACCTCTGCTTACAATTTGGAACATTTTGTCCTTAAAATAATTTGAAAGTAAGGAAAAATGTACTGAGACTAAATTTGGATCTGTTCATGACCAGGAAGGGTATCATTGCTGTTCAGCAAATTTTGGTTGAATAAAGATCTTGCTAAAGAACTAAATTCTATATTTTGCAAAACCATTGTTCCAAGTATGAGAACATGGTATTGTGGAAAATTGTTTCCACAATATACAATTCCAAAACTAGTAAGAGAGTTTCACTGTATCCAAGCTCAAAATATATGGTACATCATATTTTGTATGAGTTTTCTCACTGACTTTTCCTCACCATTTAAAAGACAGACTCTGTTCAGCTTATTTGAAAATTCAGTTTTTTGGATGGCAGAGTCATCCAAAAAACTGAATGTCAGAGTAGAAGTCAGAATGTCAAAAATCCACCTTTATATATTTGTCTACTTGGAAACCTTAAAATGGCTCATTTCATTCTTCTACCGCCATTAGGACATTCATACTTTGAAAACAAAGAGCTATGCTATGCTCATCTATGTTGATCTGACTAAACTAAGTTTGGTCACCTAGCTCTTATTCATGACAGCGTCTTCCTCTTTCACAAGAGCTTTCCACAACAAAAGCAGAATTTTCTTATGAATCATCAAAGCGTCTGCATCTAGCAAAAGGAACTTGGAGATTTAGCTTTGATTTCCACTTAACAGAGTTTTTGTGGGGGTTGGGGTTCTTTTTAATAGTTATTCTTTAAGGAGTAATGTAGGTGACATCAGTGGAAAGGTGAATCTCATATGCTATCAGGGTGATTGTCAGAAGCAGGAACAATGGAGGTTTTGGCAGCAAATTATCCAAAGAGCTGTAAAGAATATGATCATAGTAGACATGAGCTATGATGTGGGAAGCAGAGTTCTGTGAACATGCCTCACAATACAGATATTTTTAGGATACCTTAATTGGTGGGGAGACAAACAAAAAGACCTTTCTCAGATTAAATGGTTTTGTGACACTTCTATTTTTCATACATGTCATAGCTAGAAGATCATTAGAAAAAAACCCAAAAGAATGTATTAATTCAAAATGCTAGAGATACTGGATCAGAAGGCCACAAGGTTAATAATTTTAATTTGTTTTCCAGGTTTGTTTATTAAATTATTTTAGAACTGCCAATTTAAATAAAGATTTTATCATATAAGTGAACAGGGTCTGCCTGGGATTGAGTTAATTTTCCTTAGAGCAGCCTGTTCGGTACTGTATTTTGGATTTGTGACCAAGTCACTGTTGATAACACTGAAGCATTTTGGCTGTTCCTGAGCAATGCCTGCACAGCATCAAGGTTGTCTTCTCATTTTCTCAGTCTGCCTCCCTAGCCAGTAGGCTGGGAGCAGGCAAGTGGTTGGGGAGTGGGCACATTGGGACAGCCCACACAAGTTGACCAAAGAGTATTCTATATCATGTAGCATCATGCTCAGCAATAGAACTGGAGGTAGCCTTTCCAAAGCAGCTATTGTTTGAAGACTGGCTGGTCATCAGCCTGCCTGTGGGAGTTTGATTAACTACGTTTGCATCACCTGTTATTTTTTCTTTCTCCTTCACTGATTAAAGTGTCTTTCTCTCAATCTTTTGTTTTTGATAAACTTTAATCAGTTTTCCACCTCTCCCTTCTTTCAAGTAACTTTACCAAAGATTTAAAATGCTATTTTAGGAAAGGTATTGCCACTAAAATAGATTTAATCATGAGTTGCATTATTGCCTGTTAAAAAGGTACATTTAAAGTGTATGTTGCACTACTAACATGATAAAGTACTTCCTTCCAAGGGAAGTGTAAAAGACCAGTAAATATGTTTCAGTTCTCTGTCTATCCTAAAAGGCTTCATGGAAAAATGTACCCTATTCTTCCCTTGCAGACTGTTTTCAGGCTGCGTACTGAAACATCATTAATGATGTGTGTCCATTTACAATCGATTTTTCTTGCAAAAGATTTTTTCCTTTTCCAAATTCCTTTTGTGGCTGTGGACCAACTAATTACCTTTGTTTCTTTGATGCAACTTGGTGTTTATGGAAAATATCTAACTCCTCAGATTCATTTTTTTTGTTTGTTTTTACCAGAACTAAAAGGCATTTAAACTGTGTTTTACTGAAACTGAAAAAAAGATTGCAGGCCCAATAACTTTTTCTACAGTAGCACATCCTCACTTTATATGATCAAGTATTTTAGGTTTCCTGTTGTGTCACTCTAAAAACATGTTGGATGTTCTTTCTAGGACTTGATAGTTCAAAATTGAGCATTTTCAGTCATTCACAGTGTTTTCGGCCAGGTATAGATTCTGTTGCCTGGTGTCATGCGGTCTACTTCCATTTGTAGGGATTTTTTTTGAGCAGTGATACATTGTTGACTAACAAAAGCAATTGGAATCCTGATTCAGGAGGTAAAGTGAGCTTTTTATTTCAGACCTATAAAATGTGAGTCAATGCCATGCACTGGAGAAGGATTAAGGGTTGGGTGTGTCACACAGGGAAAGTCATGCCAAAATGATAATCCTGAGTAATTTATGAGAAAAAGTGCAAGACAGTTTTTTGTGCGTATGCGTAAGCAAGTAGTTAGTTCAATCTATCAAAGCAATTGTATTCCCGTTCACCAGAGGTGACACAAATAACATACACCCAGTTCTATGCTGAAGCATAGCTCTGATGATCATGATTTTAAATACCAACATTGTTCAGTGATGTAGCAGTGCTGGCAGAAACATCTCATGTAAATGCAGCTAATGTAGAGAGGTTGTATAAAAAGTGATTTTGGGGACATGAGACAAACCACTTGACTTAGAACCCCAAAACTTGTTCATGGAACAAGTTAAGCTACAAGATGGACAACATCTCAGAATCAACAGTCCTTTTCAAACAAAACAAAACAGAACAATCACAAAAGAAAAAGTAGCTTAGATCAACAAAGACTGCATGTTCATCTGTTTTTCTGTTTTGCTTTATGAAGGCAACATTGTAGGAGAGCCCTGACATCTTGAATTCATCCTTTTTTCTCCTTGTTTGTGAATCCTTGCTGACACAAGAATAATTGTTAAATCTGATTTAACACCTCAGGTTGTCCATAAACGAGATTTCTTATATAGTAAGTATAGCAATAGCAGGATTTCTATGTAGCTATTGGCTATTTCACAGAAAAATTTGATTCCTCTTAATTATTTTTTTTCCCCTATATCAAAACTGTCTTCTGTATTTAGTGTCAGAGTCTGTATTTATTCTTCTGTTTACTTCCCAGATAGCCATCCCATCCTTTCCTTGGTAAGGGAAATGCCCATGTGGGAATTTCTTTAAAATCAGGATAAACAAAACCAACCCTCAAGCAGGCCAGACTGTCATTTAGACTGATCCCCATTTTAACACACATTCAGAGAAGTCGTAAGAAATAAATAGAGGGTTCTGAAGCGTAAGGTGTTTGTTTTATTTTTATTTATTTTAGAATTGTGACTGCTTCTTTGTCCCCTACTTCCCAATACTATATACTGCATGGGGTGTTTTAGGTTCATATACCACAAGTTACATCACTCATACCATGCTGTAGTTGCTTATGAAGCAATTAAAAGTTTTATGATCTACAAGCAGTCTCAGACACAGTGTCATGTAGGGCAACATGTAGCTATTGTAGTCCATTACAAAGTTGTCAGATGTCAGTGTAACTTCAGAGTACTGTGGTACATTGTTACCTGCCTCACCCGTTGTCCAGCCTTAGTAGACTAGCAGAGAAATATTTGGCTTCCACTGTTACGGACTTACCGCAACCCATCATATTCCTTTCCCCTGCACTGCTTCAGCCAGGGTGGGGAGGCAGAAGAGTTAGGAATGAAGAAGTGAAGTTGAGCCTGGGATGAAGGGTGAGTGGGAGAAAGGTGTTGGGAGTTTTTGCCTTTGTTTCTCACTATTCTAATCTGGTTTTAATTAGCAATAAATTAAACGTATTTTCCCCAAGCTGAGTCTGTTTTGCCCCTGATGGTAATTAGTAAGTGATCATGCTGTCTTTATCTTGACCCATTTGCTTTTCTGTCTTATTTTCTTCCCTTGTGCTGTGGAGGTGGGGGAGAGAGCAGATGGGTGGGTGTCTGGAAGCAGGACAAGTTCAACCCACCACCAGTACTTTCATATACTGCAGAGCAGGTACCATCTGTAATGTATACACTGTGCCAATCTCTTAGTTGTTCTTTTGGGAAATACGTGACTCCCTGTCTGCCTGCACATCTAGTTGTCTTTCCAAAGTAAATGCAACTCTGAAGTGGAGGATGTGTAGCTGTAACTCCTTCCAGATGGCCAGATAAAATATCAAATTGCAAGCACAGGAGGTAACACTCAGGGTACCTGATGTGGCTATACTCTGCAAAGTGGACATAGTCTCTGAGATCCATCATTACTCTTTCGATAATCTTATTTACCTAAACTAGGAGAGATAGGTTTCCCTTCACTGTTATAATGTTTAATCTTACAAAGGGGAACAATGTAAAACTATTTTTTCTCATTTTGGAGGTGCTAGAAGGAATAACTGCAAGAATGAAACCTTTTTTATAGGAAGAAGTCTTTGTTCATTGTCTCTTGTAGAACAAAATTTTGAAGCATAAAATGAAATTATAAGGAGACAGGTGCAGAAAAAAAAATGAAGAAGGGTGATCCATCGTATAAAGTGAGTCTGTGAAACAGCTTGAGGTATTACCGTAAGTTTACCATCCTTTAATACACTATGAATAAAAAAGTTTGTGTATATTCAGAAATCTACTGGATAAATTAACAAAAGAAAACTCTTCGACTATTGAGTGCAAACATACCCTTCTGACTTTAAAAATGTCTGAACTGCAACCTATTAGGGACTGGGAAAGCATTCTGCAAAAGAATGGTTTTTCATTATTCCATAGTTGCCTTGGCACTTCTTCAAGGCCACTGCCAGACAACAGATAACCATACTCAACTAAGCAGATCTTTGATCTGACCTAATTTAGCTCGTCTTATTTTTCTCCCCTTATCACACCACGGCAACTTCTCCATGTATCACCTTCGTGTAAATTTTCTACACAGCAATAAAATACTATAATGGACGTTGCTGCATGAATGAACATAAAGAAATATGAATTCAGAATTAGGAAGACATTACCAATATTTTCATAACCATACTAGCATGATATGCTGCCCAATTCAGTAAGCTTTTCTGAAATGTGGAGTAAGATCAAACCAAGAGTCACAAAGTCCTCTTCTGATGAATGCTTTAGCCTCTAAGAGGAAAAGGTATATGTTCTTTCTCTCCTTCATCCTGTTTCTTTATGTGGACCAGTATAATCTAAATATTTGTCCTGGTTTTGTCTGGGGTGGAGTTTATTATCTTCTTAGTAGCTGGTGCAGTGCTGTGTTTTGGATTTGGTGTGAGAACAATGTTGATAGCACACTGATGGTTTTAGTTGTTGCTGGGTAGTGTTTACAGTAAATCAAGGACTTTTCAGTTCCTTGGGCCCTGCCAGCAAGAGGGCTGGAGGGGCACAAGAAACTGGGAGGGGACACAGCCAGGACAGCTGCTCCAAACTAGCCAAAGAGGTATTCCATACCATAGAATGGCATGCTGAGTATATAAACTGGGGGTAGAAGAAGGAAGGGGGGACATTTGGCATTATGGTGTTTGTCTGCCCGAGTAAATGTTACACATGCTGGAGCCCTGCTCTCCTGGGGATGGCCGAACGCCTGCCTGCCCATGGGAAGGGGTGAATGAATTCCTTGTTTTCTTTGCTTGTGTGTGCAGCTTTTGCTTTACCTATTAAATTGTTCTTATCTCAACCCTTGAGTTTCTTCTTTCAGTAGTTTTCACCCAGTTTCTGTCACCTCATTAATGCTTTCACCTCTACAAAATTCATCTGATTAATCTTGATTATAATTGATCAAAAACCATATCTCAATGAGGCTGATTAAGTGCCACATTCAGATGTAGTGACATTGCTTTGTCTAATTTACGAGCAGTTGTAATTGTCATCTTGTGGTATAATTATGCTATTTCTAGTGCTTTTTTGAGATAGCTGAGAGACAGTATAAATGACTGTTGTTGAAAAAGGGTTGGGGTGGATGTGATTTATTTCCTTTTTGCTAATGATTTGATGTTCTTTTACACAGAAGAACTTGTACAATAGATTATAAGAATACCCATCTCATTGTTTTCTATTTTTTATTGATGGAATATTTTGTTGGGGTTTTTTGTTTGGGTTTTTTTTTTTTTTCCTCCCTACATTTCCAGGAAAACACTGTTGATTGCTTGCTTACATATGTTCTGAATAATTACTTTTCATTTGTATGCTCTTGCAATTTTTGTATTTGTACCCTGGTCACAAATGATTTCCAGTTAGCTATAGTTACAAAACCAATATTCTTAAAATACTCATTTCACTAACTGTGAAACTCTACATTTTAAACCATTCATCTTCAATATTTAGTTATCACAAAATGGATATAAGTTTGGCTTCAGCTCTGACTTGTTATATACTTAAACCATAGACAGCAGCACAGCAGTCTTGTGGCATTTGCACGTTGACTTAGAAAGTGATTATTAAGAAAAGAAAGGTGAGATTTAAGAGTACTGTATGCACAAATAAGTTTGACTTCTCAAGTTGTAACTTCTAGAAGTTGTGACTTCTAAACTTGATGAAGATTGAAACAAGAGTTGGATTTTCATTAAATTTGTGTTTTATACTAAAAGAAAGTTTAGATTAGAATATGTAATTCCATCATTCGTAACTCGGTGAAATGATTTATATTTTTATTCTCAGGAAAATGAGGCACTCAAAAAGCTGCACAGCAAACACATTTTAAAATGAAATTCAGGTCTCTTAGATTTCTAATTGTCATATTGATACAAAATGACTTAACTTCCTCTTTAATGATAGAGGGATGACTGCTGTTCCTCAGGGGTCAGTACTGGGACCAGTGTTGTTCAACACCTTTGTCAGCGTCAGGGACAGTGAGAACGAGTGCGCCCTTAGTTTGCTGACAGCATCAAGTAGTGTGGTTGAAGCATGGGAGGGAAGGCAGAGGGACCTTGACTGGCTGGATAGGTGGGCCCATAAAAAACACAGGAAGTTCAACAAGGCCAAATGCAAGGTTCAGCACATCTGTTGGTACAACCCTCAGTATTGATACAGTCTGGGCAGAGAATGGGTTGAGACCAGCTCTGAGGAGAAGGACTTCGGAACACTGGTGGATGAGGGGCTCAACATGATCTAACAACGTGTGCTTCCAGTACAGAAAGCCAACCATATCCTGGGCTGCATCAAAGGAAGAGTGACCAGCAGGTCAAGGGAGGTGAATCTCCCCCTATACTACGCTCTGATAAGACCCCACTTGCAGTACTGTGTTCAGCTCTGGAGCCCTCAACATAAAAAGGACATGGACCTGTCGGAGTGAGTCCAGAGGAGGGCCACAAAGATGAACAGAAGGCTGGAGTGTCCCTCCTATGAAGGCAGGCTGAGAAAGTTGGGGTTGTTCAGCCTGGAGAAGAGAAGGCTCCAGGGAGACCTTATTGTGGCATTTTGGTACTTAGAAGGGGGCTTATAAAAAGGATGGGGACAGACTTCTTAGTAGGGCCTGTAGTGATAGAACCAAGGAGTAATGGTTTTAAACTAAAATAGGGTAGATTTAGGTTAAGTATTAGGAAAACATTTCTTACGGTGATGGCAGTGAGGCACTGGAAGGGGTTGCCCAGAGAAGCTGTGGATGCCCCATCCCTGGAAGTGTTCAAGGCCAGGCTGGGTGGAGCTTTGAGCAACCTGGTCTAGTGGAAGGGGTCCCTGCCCGTGGCAGGGGTTTGGAACCATATGGTGTTTAAGGTCCCTTCCAACACAAACTATTCTATGATGCAACCTTCATTATTGTATGAAACTTTTTTTCTGCAGTTTTGTTCTTGATTAAATCCAAGCAGCAATTGAAAAAATAATAATCTGTATAGCTCTTTCCAAAATTTTGAATTTGAGACTCAAACTTTTAATATTATTCTAATAATAATAATGGATGAATGTAATTCCACAAAATTTGGAAATAAATTCTGTTTTTTCTAGAATTTAACCAGATTACATTTTCATCTTCTGGTTTTCAAAATGTGTGTGGTACCCATATATATCTTAGGAAGAAGATTTTGAGATCTTGTTTTGTTCAATCAGTTCAAACTTTTAACATTATCAATAAAATACTGTAGTTCATGGTATGGTCCAGGACTTGCTGGAGTGGGTACCTTACTAAAGAGAGTAGGTTCTTCAACAAGCTTGCAATCTGAAAAGTAGAGGTTCAAAGAGATAGAAAAATACAGTGCAACAGCAAAACAACATACCTCACTATCTGGTACCAGAGTATTAGCAGCCTAAGTGTTGAAAAATTTACTGTAGGCATCACACCGATAATAATTTTTCAAGACAAAAAATTTAGGACGGTTGTATGAAAGCCTTGTGGAAACATAAAAAGGGCTTTGGAAAATTACAGTGAACATGAGCAGTGTATCTTTAGGAAAGGGAAAGTGAAATGCAAAGAGTGAAGGGTTTGAATAGCTTATTAATGAAAGAAAGGTAGAAGGGATGTTTCATTTTTTGTCAAAATGCCTAGTAATTTTCTTGTAAAATAATAGCAGATAAGGTGTTTTCAGTGTGCTTCAAACTCAATTTGCAAACATTGGTTTTATAAAATTTGAAGAAAAATATCTTCTTCCAATTATTTTTTAAAGACTTATGATGACTGAATTCCCAGTAAGATAAATAACATGCATTAATTCAAAATGAAATATACACATCTTCTTTTTTTCCTTTAAAATAGTATTGAATACTGCCCCAGAAGATTCTATGACCCATAGTAGGATGTAATTAAACGAATCCTGAGGTAGTGAAATTAGTCATAGAAACTTGTTCTGTATTTAAAAAGAAATGTTGCTTCAGCTACATGAAGTAAAATCAAGCTGCAAGCAGGTCGGGAAATGTTGACAGGGTAAGCCTGACAAGCCTTAGACCTCAGGTCTCGCAAACTCTGTGTAAAGCTTATGGACTGTTACTAGCCATGATAATATAAGGGCTGCAAGATAACAGAATATGGATTGCCTAATGCAATCTGTGTAAGTAAAAGGAAAAAAAGTGATAAAATACAGCAGGTATTTTCCAAGGCTTGACCATGCCCAAGAAAAGTATTTAATGATTTTCTAGAAAAGACTCAATTATGTCTCAGAATCTTAGTAAACACTCCATAAAATGCAGAGGAAACCCAAAGGTGATGATAAAAATGAGATAAGCAGAGGGAATTTAAGGATCTCGTCAGAGAAACCCTACAGTAGCTAGTACTGAATGGGAATGTACTTAGATGGAAGAATCCTTATTGTGAGGTATTCAGAGTTCAGGATGGGCTGGGCCAAGGCCAGGTGGGACATCAGACCACAGGCTGGGGTCAGGATCAGGCCTGGTGAGGGTAACCAGGGTCAGCACAGCCCCAGGATGGCCAGGCAGGGCCAAGGGGACTGGCCAAGGCTGGGCTGAGGTTTTGGCCTGCGGGTGGGCCCAGCCCGGTGGGCTCAGGACTGCGGGGAGCTGGAGACCAGCCCTGCTGTGGCATCTCTGGGGCAGGGACTGATGGTCCTGGGGAGCTGAAATGGGGTCCTTGGCCCTTGGGAAGGTGTGGGGAGGCCTGAGGGCTGGGGAGGGTCAGTCAGGGCTGGCAATGCCTTCAGGCCTCTGATGTTTTGTCATGGTTCATATTTAACAGAAAGCGAAGGGATTTCTGCTACACTTTGAATTTTGTTTGTTGTTTTATATATTGAGACAATGCGTTTCAAGTCTGAATTATACACAGGAGTCAAAATCTGGGTTAATTATGTACTTATTATTTGGTTTTACAGAAATTCATTATATCTTAATGGAAACAAGCAAACAAAAAAATCTTATATAAGATACTCGAAGATACTGTTATAACTTATTCCTGGTTTAATATTAGTTTTAGTTGACTATTGAAATTATTTTATTTATTTTTATTTTTTCATTAGGTAATTGCCCTACTACAAAGCTTAGTATAGTTTTAGGGTTAACAAGGAGTTGTACTTTGCATTTGAGTTCCTGCATATGAGATTGTTTAAAATCGTTGATAGTCAACTTTTCTTCTCCTTTCTGGAGTCTTTGCATCATTTGTCATCCAGGCTATTATTGAGAAAACAAAAAGTGGAACACAATCCTTGAAAAAAACCTTGATGAGCTAAATCTATAAAATTCATATAATTAAACTGTAATGGCAGAGAGACTTCTGCATTAAGTTAGACAGCTTAAAACACAATCTTAAATGTGCATGTTCTGGTTTCGATCTAATTATCTTTACTATCTTCTGAATAAGAGAGTGTTTTAAAAAAAATATTTTAAAATATTTTTTAAATTTGTCACCATGTTCTCATTGTACATTGCTAAGATCATGTTTCATTTTGTCTTACTGCTATTTTTTAAGGACTGAAATGCATGACAAACTTTTAGAAATGGAGTATGAAAAAAACTGTGGAAAAAATTACCTTTTAATGCTGTTTAGTTTTAATTTTTTTCTAGACAATTTAAAAAACCTCACTAGCCCCATGTCAGCACTTTGTGTAATAACCAGAAGTGCCACCACTGAAAAATTAATTTCAAGTACAGGTAAAACATAAGATATATAGGCAGCTTGCTACTTATGTTCCTTTTTTCAGCTTTTGTGCACATACTGATAAACAGAAATCTGTCAACAAGGAGTCTTCAGTATTTAGCCAGCCAGAGTTTCCAGAAATCAAGCAGTAACAGTGTTTGTTATTCAGAGGTAAGGTACATTACTGCTTAAAATGGAACAGCAGTAGATTAACATAAGTGTCAATTCATGAAGATTTCATAAGTCTTGGTGTTAAAACAAGAGGAAGTTCTGTCATTCCTGTAACCAGCCTTTTGTCTGGGGAGCTGAAATATAAACCTTATAAAATTAGTAAAAAAGAGAAGAAATTGGTAAGAAAAACTATGATTTTACAGAAGCGTTTCTATAATAATAATAAATATTTTTTAATTTGGTATTTCCCAATAAATTATCTTATTTCTTGAATAAGCCAACATTTCCAAAAAAATAAAATTTGGGTCTTTTTTTTAATTACTTGTCTCTCTTCTTGGCTTCTTTTCCTCAGCATGATAAACATCTAAGAAATTAATTCTCCTTCCACTCTCAAATGGTTAAGATTTGGTTTCCTAGAGGTCCAGCTACCTTTTTTCTTTCCTTACAACTTAGAAAGTTTATGATTATTTAGAATGAATGGCTTGGATTTTATTCCTGCTATTCACCCACTTATCCATTGTTTCTTAATGTCACCACAGGTGTCCTTTTTCTTTAGATGTATGTTTCAAGGAAACTCAGATCAGTTTAACCTGTTAAGACTGCTAGAAACTGTAGAGGTAATCCAGATGTCCACTCTGGAATAATTGGTTGAACAATATGCTCCCATCATGAGCAGAATTAATGAACAGACCTCTCACTTGAAATATGTTCAGGCATCTGTAACAGAGACTCAGAAAAATCAGCCTTCCAAGTGACCATGACTGATATCATGCGAGTTCAGTGTTTCTTTTGGAATCTGGGTATTTCTGCTTCCCAAGAGAAACAAGTAAAACAAAATAAATAAAGAGGAAGAAAACTCAGGTGTTACTTTAAAAACTTCCATATTTGACTTCCTTTCAGGTCATATGGTACCTGTACCCTTCTGTGACTGCTCAGTTTTCCTTAAAATTAGGGCTTTTCTATGCAAATTGTGACTGCCAATAAACATCTGCCTTTTGCTCTGAATAGTGCCCTGACAATTTCTGACAATTGGTATAAACTGAATCTACATGCTCACGTTCTTTTCAAATGTCACCAGAAATTATTTGTCATTTACACTCAGAACCAGAACTTCCTGTCATTGTACTCAGCTTCAGTGGGAGCAAAACTGTTATTTCAGGTCAATGTAAATGAGGTCAAAATCACCCTCCAAGGGCTGGAGTTCATCTTCTTTAGCTTCAGAGTTAAAATATTCCTATAAATGCCTAGTTAATATTCTCCAAGACAAATTTTAAAATTACTGATTAATACCATTGTTCTAATATGTGGGATCATAAAGCTGTTCCCTGAATTATTAAAAAAAACCTTTGCTCTAAATTGAAATTAAATCTGGCAGTGTACACTACCTGCTTGAATAATGATCCATTTACCATTCTGTCTTGTTTTCACTTTGTATACATTTATGCAAAGGAGATGATAATACAAGGTGGTTCATCTCCATCCAGAAAGATAATGCTTAGTTTCAACTCAAAATTATAATGCTTCTCTGCATTTTATTTCAAGCCTTTTAAATGGTAGTAAATCTTTGAAAGAGAAAAGATCTTTAAGAGTTTAAAGTTTTACTGTCTATTTTATATTGTTGACATTTTTTTTTAAATAACAATGTTGAATAATCTTCATGAAGCATAAAGTATCAATATTACATGACTTTTTAAAAATTTAATATCTACAAAATTGTATGCTTGTAGAAGTGATCCATGGCTTTCCTCAAGGTAATACGTATATAATAAACCATCTGAAAAGCTTAAAAGACATTTGCTTTAGATGGTATACACAGGAACATTAGCCTTTCCTAAATTTCAGATTTGGTTCTGAGGGGTAAGTACTAAATTTTAAAAGTTCCCTTGCAGGCTGCCAAAAATCTTACAGTATGCTGTGTTACATTGTAGTGATCATAGCCTGTTGTGAGTTATCTGTTCCTGGCGCCCAAAAAAGATAAAGAAAAAAAGTCTTTCCTTTCCTGCAAGTTTGATCTTGAATTTCCTATAATACACTGAATCACTTTTAAGACATTGTTTAGATACAAGACAGTTCAGTTTGTGTTGCTCATAAAAGAGAGTAGGTATGATTTTTTTTTAATTTTTTTTTTTTATTTACTTACAGTTTTGAAAAGACTGACACTGATCTTTAAGGTTTTTCAAATTAGAAGTGGGGTTTTTGAAGTTAATTTCACAATTCACTTAATGTTAGGGCTCCAAAGAGCTTGATAACAAGCTAGTATCTGGTTTTATCTGAAACCTCCTTTTTCAATGTAACATTTTACCTGATTCTGTAAGGTGCTAAACCAGGCCTCTATATCTTTCTGGGTGGACAAACTTGTTTGTACAGAAGTTGGAGAACACTTTAGTTTTGATTACCTGGAGAAGGTAATATACATTGAAATTTCTAAATTATGATGAAATCAAGCCTTTTTTTGATGGCCTAATATGATGGCAATTACAAGGAATTCTCACAAGACCTGACAGTGTTGAGTAAGCGGGCAACATAGTGGCAAGTGAGCTTCAAAGGATAAATGATAATGCATCCAGAAGAAACAATAAAAAACACTTCTGTGTGATGTTGAACAGTGAACTGGTGGGAACAGATCAGGAAATAAATCTTTGTGTCATCGTTGACATGCATCTAAAAATGTTAGTTCTGTCTCTGTCAAAAGCAAAAAAAAAAAAAAAAAAGGCAAAATACTGAACATCACTGGGAAGGGAACTGAGAACAAGGAAAAACACATCTTTCTGTAGAAAACCTTGGCACACTCACATACCCTATTACTACAAAAAAGTTCTGGTGTCTGCATCTGAAGAAAGTACTATAATTCAAGACTGTACAGAGAAAGGCAATTGAAGTAAATGCACTAGCTGCTCTATATGGAGATACTAACAGGCTTGGGACTATTCAATCCAGGGAGGAGAAAGATAAGGTGAGGATATGATTGAAGTTAACAGAATCAGACTAGTGATAGACAAGCTGAGTATAGAACACAATCCCACAATACTGGGGCTGCTAGGCAGTCATTAAAGTAGTACAAGATCAGTTTAAAACAGTTAAGATAGCACTTTTTGACACAGCAGTTAGTGAATTTGTGGAATCCTTTGCTGCCCGAGACTGTGGAAGCAGATAGTATCTGCAGGTACAAAAAAAGATTAGGCAAATTAAAAGACAAAAGATGTAGAAAAAGATAAGAAAGGGAATTTGCCCTAATTCAGCTGTTGTGCACTGTCTGGGGAGGGAGTGAAGACCGAGTGCTAATGAGGGGAACTGACCTCAGTTAATGGACAGGATTGCACATTCTTTCTAAAAAGCATCTGCCACCTTTGCAGGCAGAAAAGCAGGCAAGACGTAAAATATATGTGACACAGTATGGCATCTTTTTTAGTTTTTTGCATGGTTCTTTCCATGCCACATGACTACAAACAATAATCATGCAGGCTATATTGCAATCAGTGAGTTGGGCTGTTGACTAAACTGGCCAAATGTTTTCAGGGCTCATTAAAAAAACAACCATTTCTTATGTAAACATAAACCCATACTTTACAGTATTGAGAAGTTGGAATGTTCCCACAATATGAATAGGAAGTAACACATATATTTACTTGAATGACAGTGGAAAGTTTGTAACTTTTATATAATCTTATTATATATATTTATTTTCAAATTAAAAACAGAATACTACAGAAGTACAATCTCAGAGAATTACTAATGTGTTTCTGTCACTATTATACATAGAAAAATTGACTTTTCTATTAAAAAAGTACTGTTAAATTTGCTGAAATACATCAGTTAAAAATGAAATAAAAAATCATTTTATTTACTGTTAAAGCTTTCCTGAGAAACATACAGGAAATGTCAGAAAAGAGAGGAGAAATAATGGATATGTAGATACGCATAACAGTGGGAATAAGATCAAACTTAATTAATTTGAATTTTGCAACCTGAAGAAAATGATCAAATAGATTATAACCTTGTGGAAGTTTGAGTTTAATGTAGAAGACCTTTAACTGCCTAAGGCTGCTTTGAAAACTTGAACAAAAGTATGTTGGATTGGGTGTATTTAATGGGAGCATGTATATTTTTAGGAATACTATTATTTCCCTTATTTTTCTAAATTATTAACATAAACTTCACTTTAAAAAACTAGTAAAAACTTTGCAAAGTTTTTAAGGTGAAAAAATACTAATTTTGCTTTTACTCAGGTAGTAAAATTTGGTGGTGTTACTTGAGATATTAGAGTTTCACAATTGATTTGGAAATGAAGTTGAAATTGTGTTTAATACAGATTTAATGTGTCATTTCTTATAACATCTAATTCTTGTTCACTTGCAAAAGTACAAGTAATTTGGATATGTTAGAATTTATCAGGAACGTAAAACGTTAATTATTGAGATCCAGAAAATCTTACACATCACATATTGAAAAAATACAATGTTCAGTAAATTTGATACAGGTCATAGATACATCATCTTTTGAGAGACATTTATAAATTATCCATCACTAGATGGTCTTCCTCTTGAATCAGAATCGTTGTACTTGATTCAGTTATATTTCTTATTAAAACCTATGTGCTGACTATCAGAACATATACTACATGCATCATCTGCTCAAACCTGCAAATAAGAAAGATTTCATATTGAGACAGATACCGTGTATCAACTAGAAAACCAAAGTAATCTCTTAGCAAATTAGAAATGTCACTTTTTGAGACAGGTTCTTCGCTTTTTTGATATACATGTATTGGCTACTCTATATATGTTGTCTCTGAGATTAGATGCATTGCTTATAGAAAAAGATGGATTTAATGTTGCAATAAATATATTGTCTTTTTAACAACAGCAAAGAATGCACTATATGTCTAGCCAAATATGTTGTCTAGTCTAAACAGCTTGCCTCCTGATAAAGGAATGTGGTGATGAATTCACTTTGTGACCAGCTAGAGAAATGTATCATAAAAGCACAGCGAGATCAACAGACATTCATTGTATCAAATGTAGTTTTTTGCCCCACACTTACAGGCTCAAAAAGACACTTACTAGGGATAAATTAAAAACACATTCTTTCACTTTCAAAGCATGTCACTATACTTACATAAATAATGTTGATGTGCTAAATAGTCTTCGATTTATTATTGATGGAAGTGAATTGAAAAAATGTAATAAGGGTCTGATCTTCACATTACAGTAAACTGGGAGTACTTTCATTGAAATAAGCAAGTTTGCTCTATATGAAAACAAATTAATCACTAAATTGTGTCCTTAGGCATCAAAATTAATTCAGAAGTGTCACTCTAAGTACTGAGTACTTTATGTGGTAGTAAAAACCTATTAGCTCCTTGAATTATTATTTTTTTAAAATTGTTTTTACTAAGCATGTTGGATAAGTACAGTCCTAAGTTGTCCCTCAGAGGTCTGTGATAAAACTTTTTTAGATGCATACTATTGAAATCATAGAGGAACAGCCTATGGAGTAGTTATGATCAGCATTTCTCCATATATATACTACAACTTCTCATTATTTAGTGACTTTTCCTGTAAGCATTTTTTACTTACCAATGCCATTGTGAATTTCATAGCTTTCTACAGTATCCTCTCTTTGAAGGGAGCTGAACTTGCAGAAGAGTACTATGGTGGATTGAACCTGTTGGCAGGCAAGCACTCACCCCACCACTCACTCATTCCCCTCACCTCAGAAGAACAGGGGTGAGAAAGCTTGTGGATCAACATAAAGATAGGGAGATAGCTTACCAGTTACTGTGGTGGGCAAAACAGATGGCTTAGAGAAAAAGAATTTAATTTATTGCCAATTAATATTCAGAAAAGTTACATATAATATATATTAATGGTTTTAGAACTAGATGTGGCAATCTATAGAATTAAAAAAAATACCTTAATGCTGTCTGTGCTAAGAAACTAGGATCTTAAGCTGAAATTTGTCACTGACCTATACCTTTTCCATATTGTGTACAGAAGGTGAATGGTGATTTTCCCTAACCTCTGTCTAGGATAGTCTCTCTAGAGTACTTCCATAAATACAGCTCAAAATATGAGGCACTGTAAGCCATTAATATTTTCATAAAATTTAGATCAGAAGAATATCCTTAAATATTATGAGAATACAAGAAAACTATTTCTGTATGCCTGTGCTTATTCAGGGAGGGAAGTAGTTGAGTCTGCTTCCCTAGAAAGAAATGACCCAAATAGGTGACAAGAGAAAAACCTCTTTTCTTCTTTATCCTTTTGAGATTGTATCACAGTGTATATATATATACCTATATCTATATATCTATATATATATCTTCCTGGTATCTCTTAACAGCTTTTTCAAAATGAAAATATGTGGTATTACTTTAAATTAGTAAACTGTAAAATAAATAAAATGTTAGTGACATTTTATCTCTTTGTATCTTGAAGTAGCAGTCTTACATTCCTTGTATTCATAATTTTTTTCTCATTTATTTCCTGGCATGTATCTACTCTTCTTTAACTTCTAGAATCATAAATGAAGCTTAAGAACATTATAGCTTTCAGCTGTTCTTCTTTCAGGGACATTGTTTAGCCAGTGAAAGTATTTTCAGAATGATAAACTAGGTATGTTATAGTAAAATCCCTTTTTACAATATGTGTTGATGGAACTGTATCTTTTATCTATATTGTTCTAGTAAATCATTATAATCTTCCTGAAATAAAGCGACATAGTACTTCCTCTTCCTGTACTTAATTTCATTTAGCTAAAAATAATATTTAAATAGAATTTTAATGACTTTTAAACCATTGCATTAATTATAACATTTAGAGTAACGTTGTATAAAGAAATGTCTAACTTCCAACAAGAAATTAAAATATACTAATAAATAAATAAATACTGGATGTCCCTGCAAAGGGGCTCTTTTTTTTTTTTTTTTTTTTCTTCTTCTGGTTAGTACTCAAGGAAAATAAGATCCTTCATTCTAGTTGGTTCTAATTAGAAGCTTTTAATTAGTTTTCACCTAAACAGGTGTGTTGAGTCTATTAACTTGTGTCATTACCCTTGTAGCTTTAAGGCAATAACTTCAAGATTCTCTGGCCAGTATCACCCACAGTGTGTGTTACTTCTGAGTAGATTTGGTAAGTGGAGACACACTGGAATTTTAGATTAATTCCTTTTTTTTTCTTCTTCTTTTTTTTCCCTTTTATAATCCTAAGGAGATCACACATATCACTTTACAAAGTATTTCCACACTTTCTCTAGAACATTATAGATGTTAGCATTGAGGATACTTGTTGATGGCAAGTGGGAAAGCATGAGAAAAAGCCTTAGTATGAGATGCATATTGGTTGCTGGAGAGCAGTTGGGGTGGGGGCTTGTTAGAATTATTTAATGCAGCTTGCTGTACCTGAGAATTGGTCCACAGTGCAACCTCACTGACTGAGCTTAAAATATTTCTTCACTCTTCTGAAAGGGCCATTGCAAGATCTAACCTGCAGCAAGGCAGATATTTGTGAAAAAATGGAAAAAGAAATGATATTAATCATTGCATGAGGTAGTAAGGAAAATTGATTTGGAATCTTACTGCCAATTAAGTTCTGCAGTGCCTAAGGCAAATAGGAACTTTGAATGTTATTTGTTTTAGATCTAAGAAAATGTAATTCTGCTGGGTAGGTTTTGGGTTGTTTTACTTTTTTTTTTTTTTTTTTTTTTGGGGGGGGGGGAAGTAACCCGCAGCATACTGAGGACTAGTACATTTTAGCATAAGGATTTTCTCATTTATTTCACTTATCCCAAAATTGTGTAAATTAACTGTTCAACTCCTCCAGTTTCTAGAGCTTTTCTTTAAAGGAAGGCAAATAATAAAAGCCATACCTAATGAAACACATTTCTCTCATTGTGTCTTTTCTAAAGAAACCAATGGAACCAATAAACTACATTACAAACAGAAGTTAAAATCTCCATGGGGTAAGGCCTTCCCTGATACAGTATATCTGGAGTTTGCAGCTAGCTAGCACTTTCAATTAGTGTAAGCTTGTAATGTACCTAGATAGGTCTTCTCAAATTCATTTCAACAATTTTGTGATAAACCCGACCTTTCAGGTTTAATTCCTACCATATTGAATCATAGAATCACGTACTTTAGAAAGGCAACCCAATGGTCATCTAGTTTTTACATCCAGCACAAAAAATTTTCAGTTAGAACTGGTTGCTTAGAGAAATGTCCAGTCAAGTTCTGAAAACCTTCAAGGATGGAGATTCACAACTACTTCAGGAAACCTGTTGCCATGTGTGAGCACTGTCACAGTAGATCTTTTTTTCCCTTTATTGACCCAGGTTTTCTCATGTTTCAAGCCAGATTCTAGACTTGTTCATCCTGTGCTACAGCACTCTGACCACCTTAATGTTCCTCCACTGAACTTGCTTTAGTATGTTAGTAACTTTCCTGTACTGGGCAGGCCAAAACTGGACACAGCACTCTGCATACAGATTCACAAGTAATGAGCAGAGATTAGTACGCTCTTTCTAAAATAAATCATTATGTGATAGGCCTTTCTAGCTTCAGAGGCATGCTGCTGATTTGTATTCAACATGTTCATAACAATCTTCAGACCTTTATTCTGCAAAGCTGCTTTCTAGTTGTTCATCTCCAGGCATATACTGTTTCAAAAGGTCTGTCCTACATTAAGGCAATTTACATGTACTTTTGTTGAACTCTGTATATTCATTATGAGGATATATCTCAGGAAATGTCTTCTATATATTATTTACATTAAACGGTATGTTCTACCTAGAAATGGAATGCTGAATTACATTTTGTGGGTTTTTCTAACATTTTATCTTATGTTTCTTTAAAAAAAAATAAGCTGAAGTTTGGAAGCAAGTATTTTAAACAGATCACATTGCAAGTAGTAATGAGAAATATTACTTGTAGAAATGGAATAATGTCCATTCTTACTTTCAAATGCTTTTTCTCTGTGAACTAGGATGAGAGAAATAATCGTTAGATGAACTGGCAGAAAGATATTTTTAGAATAAATTAATTGGTAGACCTTGTTGACATGTTACACGATGTATTTGATCTTTGTCAACATAATTTTCTTTGGCTTTGGATATTTTAATTAAGCATAAGATGTTTATATTATGTGTGACCTTTTGGGTGTTCATCCAAGATGAGAATTATTCTGCAGTGTCAGGAAGCCTTTTAAAAAGCATTATGAAAGTTATAAACATAACAAAACAGTATTGTTTTTGTTAATACAATACAATGACAATTTCTTTTCAATTAAAATGTTTGACTACACTAATGCATCTTCTACTCTGCTATGCTCATAAGGAGCAAATTATTCCTGGATATTATTTATTTTGTTATTTATTTCTTCTTTCTTTCTTTTTCTTTCAGCCTCCTCTTTTTTTTTTTTTTTTTTTTTTTTGATATTATATCAAAATCCTTTTATCATCTGTATAATACTGGTTTAGCAAAGTTGAATCTTTTGAGACTAACAATAGTCTCAATTTGCTTCTCAAAACCAAAACCCTGATTAGCTAACAAATGCTATCCATCAGTATCTTCAAAGAGCACTTTTTAGACCCAATCCAGAAAAAAAACCCAACCCTAGGTGCTTGGCTTTTGCTTCCTTATGTTAGCTAAGATTTCACCTCTTTAAAGTCTTTCCTGCAGAGACAGGGCTCTTGAACAAAATCCAGTACCTTCACAGGCTTCTCTAGCTTCACTTCTATTTCTTTTTCAGGGTACATAATCATTTTTCACAAAATCCAGTGATCTTTTTCCCCTGACCAAGCGTTTTGATCCTGTCCTGTGGTATTTTCCTCTAGTTTTGATCTATTTTTAAACCAGTCTATTCAAAAACTTACTCTGAGATGTCTAGATAAATCTTAGACAAACACTATAATCAGGGACACTGGCTTCAGCATATTTTTGTTTTAACTCTGTTGATCCTTACCAAGAAAACTGACAGCTCATTTATCATGTATTCCAGTTATGATTCCAAGCACTAATGGCATATTATCCAACCCCAGCCTGTAGTACAATTTTAATTGACATCAAACACAGCTGTATGCATGGACTGAAAACAAATAGCAGACTTTTTTAGCAGAAATTAACAACCTGAACTTTACAGTGAAGTTAGTTCCTCTCTAATATCAGCTATAGTGGATTTCAGAAATTTTGTTAACATTTTCAAGAAGTCATGATAACTAGGCCTGGTCATTTAGGTTAGATGAGTTCCTCCATTGACTTACCAGCAGCTGAGATACATAACTACTCTTAAAAAATTATGAATAAGAGAACATCTTTAAAATATTTTCAGGTTTGGAATGTATATAAAATAAAAGTTAGTAACTGCAATAGAAGCACACCTCCACAAAATTCAAAATCATAAGTACCCCATTGCCTGTTTGTGATTGAGCATCCTTAAGCTATTTACATCTTTAATGCTGTCCAATAATGTGCAGCAGTCCTCTACAAAAGTAAGAAATGTCAGGAACTATTCTATCTACACAGAATACCAAGACAAGTACATAAGAGAAGAAAAATACTTTAAAAATGTTATAATATCCTGTAATAACAGGCATTTAACTTCTGAAGGAATAAAAATTGTATAAAAGAAGCATAAAATAAACAAACACTTTTCTCAAGGATAGATTCTGCTACTTATATGTTATATTGTGTTACACTGCTAAGCAACATGAGAGTATTTCAGACTATCAACTTCTGTATGGAGGGAAGTAAGGAAGATGAGGCTAGACTCTTCTCAGTGGTGTTCAGTGACAGGAGAAGACGCAATGAGCACAGGCTGGAACACAGTAAGTTCCACTTAAATGTAAAAAAACCTTTTTTCACTGTAGGGGTGGTCAAACAGTGACACGGGTTTCCCAGAGAGTATAGACAGTCTCCATCTGTGCAGATATTAAAAACCCGGCTGGACTTGGCCCTCAGCAGCCTGTTCTAGCTGACCCTCCTTTGAGTGGGGGATTTGAACCTCGCCAGAGGTCTCTACCTACTTGCAGCTATTCTGTGATACCTCATGAAGCAAAAAAAGGGAATTAAAGCATACAGCCATTACCCCACTTCAAAATATAACAACTCTATCCTAACTTCAAGGCAATAGGTGAATCCATAGATGTATCCATGACTGAATTTGGAGGTACATGTTTTTTTGATAAGGATTTGTTTCCAAGATCTTCAAATAGGTATTTGAAATTAAGTAAGCAGTTGTACAGTGTACCTTGTCTTTGTTCAGGACATTCAGCCTGTTATGTTTTGACATATAAATTAAACATTTCATATATAATATCCTTGAGAGCTTAATATTTTTCACTCGTGTTTTTTGTAAGCCTTTATGGGAGACCTTCACTAAAGATTTACTGGGTTATTTAGTATCATGTTTTCTGATAAATTGTTTTAGCATAAAAAGTGTAACTAGCTATGCATTTGACTACATGAATCAGACCAACACTTACATTCTTCATCATTATAACACCTTTAGGTATTTTTATCAATAATACAGATTAAACATTACTCAGTAACTAGCAGAAATAATTCAAACCTCAGTAAACTCTTTTGTGAATAAGAAAGGTTGAGATGGGAGATATACCAAAGGCTTCTGAAATAACTCTGGCAGTGGTGAAGTTTCAAAAATTGCATGTTGCTGAGCATTCATTCATTCAGACTCTTTTTCAACGTTCTCCTGTTAAAGAATAAGGACACTGCCTCTATTTGTTGGAGAGCAGCATGGCAGCATTTTCTATTTATGTTTAGTGTAGAATGCTTGTCAGAGTTTCCCTATATTCTGTAAGTATTAATCTTTTATAACTAATAATATTTTGCTTTTACTTGATTTTAAAAAAAAAAAAACAAAAACAACAACCAAAAAAACCCAAAACCATAGCATATGTAGGGTATAAACATGGCAGAAAAAGGTTGAAGATTTAACCATATGTAGGCTACATTTTATGATTTATAAGGTTAAGACATCTAAACACCTCTAATACTCAGACTGAGAGTTATTAAATGCTGAACCCTTTTAACCTAAAGGACTCATTCATGTGGCTGGGACTCACTTTTTATATTTATTCTTGTTGATTCACTTAAAACTCAAAGGCTTCTGTTAAAGTTTACCACTTCAAAGTCCAGGATTTTACTTTTAGGCTACTTTGGTTAAAAAAGTAAAAAATGTAGAAATGCTTAAAAAGGATACAAACCTACAGTTAAAAATATAAGAAAATTCATAAACAATATATGTGATTTTATTTATGCAAATGATTTTTTATTATTGTTTTCCTATTGGTAGCAAATAGAAACCATAGCATGAGAATGTAAACAATCCAACTAAAATTAAGATGGTAAAATACAACTCAACAAAACATGAGTTAACACTTATAAAAAAATTCTTTTTTGAATCTGACTTTGACTGTATGTTTTCCATGATCTCTGAATATGTAATGATTCAGTCTTGCTATGTGTCATCTGTAATTCAAATCTTCAGAAAAATATACCCTTCCATTAACAGTTTTCTTGCTGGGAAGGAGCATGTTGCAGCACCATTCCCATCAGTCTGCAAATAGGTCTTTCATGCTTTTCAGTCGTGTCCCTTATACTTTGCAGTAAACTGAATAAGTGAAGTAAAAAATCTGCACACTTGTAACAGCTCTACGTTCACCTCAACTCTAAAGACAAAAGCCAGATAAACAGACTGGGCCATCATCTGGTTCTGTGAGAACAACAGTAGCTATCTGTAAAATGAAATTAGGCACCTAATTCATTTGCAGATAATTATCTGACATTGGAGCAACAGGATTTTCCTTTCATGGAAAGGATGTTTGAATGTCTTGTATAATCACTGACACATCAATTTTTACATATGAAAAATAAGTCATGTAAGACTACTGTAAAAAAAATTTAATGTGTTCATACTACTAAAACCTTTCAAATCAGAACAGTATAAAAGAGTTTGGAATGTAACAGTGTGCAGAAAAGAGTAAAAATTAGTAATTGATTTATCAGTCTTTTAAAAACAGATTAATTACCCATCTTAATAATAAAATAAAACATAATATGTGTTATTCTAAGAGTAAAAATAACCAATTTTGCAATGTTTCACTGATAACCTACACAAAGTATGGGATGGGATAATAATACAGTTTTATTTTCAGCTTTGTATATGTATTTGTATAAGAGTATGAATTTCATGGAACTTAAGACACTTAGAAAAAAGGGGGGGAAAATGATTTTACCACTAACTAACTAGATGTGAAAACTCACTGTATGCTGGGGAATTGATTCCTTCCCTGGGATTTCTTCTACCAAGTGTAAAAGAGGAGACAATAAACTGTGATACACTGAAAGGATGAAAGTGATAATAAATGTGTGTAAGCATACTTGAGTATAATGTTTCCACTTTTTTTTCCCCCTCCATAATCTGGGGGGAAAAAAAGTCTAAGAGAATGGGAGAGCATAAACTTTGCTAAACTGAGCCACTAGAGTTCAGAAGGAAAATGCATACGATATAGAATAGTCATATTGATGACATAAGAATTATCTATAATAATTTAGGTTAGAGTACTATCTTCCTGAAGCAACAGGCTGTTTGTGCCAACTTTTGTCAAAAATCAGGATTCATTTGTATATTCTTGATGAGTGATGAATATTAAGGTTTTGTTTTATTCTTGTGCTTAAATTGCATTTTGCCTAGGGTAGTCATTTAAGAATTCATTAAATTATGTTATTCCATTTTGGGTTTTGTGTAGACAGCAAAAAGAGAAAAAAAAAAGTTATGCTAAGAAATGAAAGACTTCAATACATAATTTATTTTGACAAATATACTGTTATAACAGCAAGGTAAGAAAAAATATTTTAACAGGAGTTGCATACAAATTATTATTTTTCCATTTGTATTTCAACAAAGAGGAAAAATCTGAAAATATTTTGTTCTATTATGTATCAAAACAATTAGTATAACACTTAGCCATATATTTTTCTAAAATTTTTCTTGTCATCTTTCAATTCACATTATTCTTCAAATTCTAGTTAAAAATTTTCAGTCTTAAAAGTTTAAGAAGGTTAAAGTTAATTATATGTCTTTCAAATTGTAAAGTTTCTTAAATTTGGTCAAAACTGATGTGCAGTACAAGTAGCATATTCAAAGGAAATAAACGTGAAATGGTTCTGAAAGGCAGAAAATTGGTTTTTATTTTTAAAACATAAAATCTCCTACAGCTCCTATAACTTGGTTCTGAATGATCTGAACCACCATTGTGAGGTTACTTTCCATCTTTCCATTCACCACACTAAAATGTGGAATTAAGTGCCAGTATTCAAAGCCTCAGTGCTAATTTTTTTTTTTTTTTTTTTTTTTTTTACTTCAGGAACAGGAATGCTTATAGTCTGAGGTCTGTTTTGAGTCTTTTTAATAATCAGGAACTTCGAAATATTTTTGTTTTCAGTTTCTTTGCTTAAAATCTCTAAATTGATAGACTAGTAGATAATTTGAGAGACTGGACAGCTATCATGCTGGTCAAAAATGGAAAGACTATAATTCTAGATATCGTAACTTCAAGTGAGAGACAGCAGGGAGTCCCTGAGGGAAGAAACAACTCTTCATTAGCACTCAGGCCAAGTTCAAAATGTTAGAGTTCAAAAGCTGCTCTGAAACAGTGACCACAATGTAGGTGAGATAAACATTTGTCAGGGCCAAGAAAGGCAAAAATAGGAATGAAAAAGAGATTGTATCTGAATGGCTAGGGGCTTTCAGCACATCAGTTACAAGCAGAGATTGAAAGTGCTGGCCTTGCCTAATCAGAAAATGGGGTTAAGGGGTATGCTATTAACAGCCTACAGCTGTGTGAGGAGGAATTACAAACATTGCACAGTTTTAGCAAGGGGCAGTGGCCACAAGTTGCAGTTTGGGAAGTTAGGTTATCTTTTAGGAAAAGATGCATATTTACTGGGATGGTAGTCCAGCACTGGAATGGGTTGACAAAGGGTAATGTAGAATCTGCATCCTTTTGAGGTCTAAGACTCAGCTAACCAAAGTCACAGTGACCAGATCTCATGTTGGTAATAGTCCTGTTTCAGGCTGGACCTTGGATCAGATGACTTCCAGAGACTTCTTACAAACAACATTGCTGTGGTTCTATGAAGTGAAGGAAACCAAAATGAAAGAAAAAAACCCCAAACACAAAACCAAAACAAAACCCAAACCCAAACCCAAACAAACAAACAAAAAAAAAAAATAAAAAAAAAAAAAAAAATTGAAGGACAACTTAGATGTAAAGCAAAACAAAACAGACCTCCATCCCTGCATTGCCCTCTTCAACCCCCCAGCTCCTGGCCCAAAAGGAATTTCATGAACAAATTCTAGATGCCACTGTCAGTGATAAGAATGTAACCCTGTAAATGTGATTTTGCCCATTGCTAGTAAAAGTCCACAGGCCTTGTACTGACCTCAACAGCGCAGGGTCTCAGGGCTGGGCTGGTCTTGCTTTGGTCTGAGCTAGTTTTATATTGTTTGAACAGCAGTCTGATGGCCAGGTGACCAGTGAGGCCAGCACTTTTGAAATTTGATCTAGAAATATCTAGGGTCTTTATACTGTTTCTTTCAAATCCTAAAAAGATGATGGACAAAAGCAAGTAATAGCAGTATCTATTCTGTGTTTGTGCTGGGCTGTAGGTATTTTCAGATACTGGCTGTCCCTTCTACACTGACAGTTATGGAATACACAGTGGAGTGACACTATTGTTAACACAATTCTGTAAAATACACCAGGATTATCTTTTGTTTCTAATGAATTTCACTTTTTCCTAGAAATTTGAGACCACTCATTGCATTCCTTCAGCACTGGTTCTTGCTTACTAAGTTAATCATTACGAAAGTAAGAAAAGCATTGTTATAATTACATTTACTACTCCCTTTCCTACTTACTGAGGATCTTGTTTGCTCTCTGTTCACTCCTGGGTCAACGGCTTTAGACAGGAAACATGAAGTCTCAGTTCAAACTTATTAGGCGAAAAAATGGTTCATTTGAATGAACAGAGTCTCAAAATGAGCTCAGCGCAAGCAGTTGGTAAAAAGTGACTAAGTAACCTGTCCGTCTGGCTGGAAAAAGAAAGTGAACCTTGTAACAGCACTTAGACCTGATGTAGATCCAGGTGGACTTCCCTTCTACTACATCAGGTAATAACTAACAATTTTGAATATATACATAAACAAAAATCTTAACTAGTGAGTTTAAAAGCACTCACCCTGTGTTGCTTCCTTCAAACATAGCACCATCATTTCAAAGATAAAAGTATAGAGTAATTTAAGCATGAAATGAATGAATTGACATAAAGAAATAAAATGTTCCATTCAACTGCCACTGTGAATAATAAAGTGATTTAATATCTTTTGATGTGAGTCACTAAATTGCAAGACTGAAAAATCTTACGAAGTCATAGAGGTACTGTTTCTATCTATAGCAAAAACCAACATTGTCAGAAATACTGAGTAAATCCAGCTAAGCAAGTTTATTGAACACCTTACTCAAATACTGTCATGGTATTATATAACACCTAAATCAGCTTACAGATCCAGTTAGGAGCTTCTATCACTTCTATCTGCTATTGCAAGATGCTTCTCTCACCAAAAAGTTTCTCGTCATTTAGTAACTCCAAAATACATATAAAAATACTCTGCATATTTGATTTTCAATAGGGAAAGGATATAAACTTGATAAAGTGTGTTGATAAACAGGTAGTACATGTTTAGTGACAAGAAACTTTATACATGCTCATAAAAAAAACATTAATATACACCCTGAGCAATAGTTATTAGGAAGTACTGACAGCTAAGAAAGTGGCAATGAATATGAGAGGTTGGACTTTTTTTCTGTAAACTTATTCTCTCTTTCAGAGCACTAGTAATGACTTGTCTGGTTAGTTCAGTGGTTAAATTCTCAACACATCATCTTTTATATCTCTTTAGAGTGTCACCTTGATATTGCAACCCATTTTTGCTGCCTTATTACTTAAAAAAATTCTCATCACAACAAAACCACAATTTAAAACTCTAAAGAAATAGAAAAAGAAACAATAGCTTCTTCTTAGGATCTTGTTTGATCCTATTAAAAGGAAAGGAAACATAGCATGAACTGGAAAATAAAAGGCATCTACAGTCCGAATAGCTATAAACTAACTATGAACTTACATTAATTTTGCTTTTCAAGGAAATCTTTTTTATTAATGTAATTAATATAATTATGTAAGCAGAAACTTGATGCTGAATGAAAAATTTTCATGTTTTGTTCAAAAAAACCCATCCAATTAGAAACAAAGGACAAAATTGTAAATAAACAAAATATGAAACACCTTTTTTCTTATCAGTTAGAATTCAGTCATCTCCATGTGTCAGGTGAAAAATGGACTCTGTACCACAAAAATGTAGGTGTTGGCAAATTTAAATAAGTTGAAAATGGTTCTTCTGTGGAGAACTGAATTGACAATGTCTCTAAAGCATCACAAATTTTGTCAAAACTTATGACACCTGTTTCTACAGTTATCTTACTTAGGCTGTTGTGAAATACCTAACACCAATGAATGCAGTGGAGCACACACAAATGCTGTTCTTCCGCAGTCCCCACTGGTTACCCTTAGGCATATCAACATTTCCTCAGTCTGCTAGTCCATGCGATTAAATTTATTGATTTCTTTGGCTAGTCTTTAAAAGTTCAGTGTCTCTAGGAAGCTTTAGTTTTTTTGGCACATTAATGTCAAATGCTTCATGTATGTCAATCAGAAGTCCAACTCTGCTTCAGTTGGTGGGGCACTTTGAGATTCACTGCAACAGTAATGACTGCTTCATCATGATAGATTCACCAAGAGGAATAAGGGGGATATATTCCTCTGCTGTTCCCCAGCTAAGAGGCCTTTCCTTTGATTCTCACCAGGCATTCCTCATAGCCTAAGAGAAATTGACTCCAAACCCACTTGTTAAATTTATTGAGAAAGGTGTATTTTGACAATCTTTAACTTTTTCATATGTGTCTGGAGATGCTCTGTCCAATCACAAAATTCTAATTTTATTTTTTTTAATAAGAATTCATTCTTTATTCCACACACACAGAGCCAACCACCCCCCCCCTCCCCCCTCAAATTCTCAGGAAAAAAAATAATGAAGGATCATTTTTTTCAGGGGGGATGGTGGAAGTCTAGTAATTTCTCTGCCAGTCTTACCTTATTTAGTTAGATACTTACACCTAGGCACTATAATGAACAGAGATTGTGATGTAAGCCCAGTAGGCAGCCAAGCACCACACACGCACTCTCTATCTGTGGGGGAGTGCCTCAGTGGGATGGGGGAGAAATTTTGAAGGGTAAAGTGAGAAAATTTGTGTATTGAGATAAAGACAGTTTAATAGGTGGAACAAAAGCTACATAAGCAAAGCAAAATAAGGATTTCATTCAACATTTCACATTGGCAGGCAGATGCTCAACTGTCTCCAGGAATGCAGGTGTTCATCACATGTAACAGTTGCATGGGAAGACAAATGCCGTAACATGCTTAGGGCCATGGTATAGTGGGGAACTTGGTAGTATTAGGTTAACAGCTGAACCCCATGATCTTTAGGGTCTTTTCCAACCTAAATGATTCTATGATTCTATAACTCTGAATGTCACCCCCTTTCTCCTTCTTCCCCCGGCTTTTAGGCTGAGCATGACATCGTATGTTATGGAATATCCTTTTGGTCAGTTGGAGCCAGCTGCTCCCTCCCAACTCCCTGTGCATCCCCAGCCTACTTGCTGGTGGGGTGAGAAGCAGAAAAGGCCTCGACTACCTGTGTAAGGACTGCTTAGCAATAACTAAAACATCCTTGTGTTATCAATGTTATTTTCAGCACAAATCCAAATAATAGATCCATACAAGATAATATGAAGAATTTTAACTCTATCACAGCCAGATTTTTTAGTATGACTGAAATAAAGTATTTCATATGTGTGTACAGTGGTTTTTTACTAAATATATTTCAGTCAGCTAACATTCCATTAAATAAATTCTGATAATTATTTGAAAATGAGCTGAGAAGAACTGGTATTCAGCTGTTCTATTAATAAGAAAAGCTGCTTATAAATTCATGAAAACCTTTATTCACAACACAGGACATGCTATCGCACAGTACCTTGCATGAAACATTCTTGATAAATATAAATATTGCAATATTAATCTGTTTTTTCACGCTTGCTATTACTTAAGGTAATAGCAAAAATTTAATATGCCCCCCCAAACAAAAGAAAATATTTTTTCTATAAAAGTAAAATCCCTCAAGTTGGAAGTGCTTGAAACATTCAGAAAAATAACAAATCAAAACTGACAGCGTTAATGCAAAGAAAGGAGGCCAATGTGGGCTATGCAATTTCTTTTTTGCTGATTTGTGCAGAAGCAAACATCAATCTGTAATGATGCATTATGACACAAAATAACAGGGATGAGATAGAAGTAGAGGGCAAATACTGGGCTAGAAATCTTCCTGCAGCATTACCAAAAGATCCAAAGCCTGACTTTTTTTGCGAGTATAAGCATGAATCAGCTTAACAGCTCAACTGCCAGTGTTATCTAGCATGGAAATTATAAAGTAGTATTTATTAATACTGTGAAGAATCCTGAGGTAAATGAGAAACTAATATATACAAGTGCTATGAAAAGAAGTAGATTTATTTGTATAAGTATGCTAGATTTGTGAGTAAGAAATATAAGAACAAATGTATCGAAAACAACTAATCTCCAAAGCCAAAAATAACTTCTTTTTAACAGATTTTTAATCTATGTAGTCAGGAATTAACATTTTGAAAAAAACCTTTCAGTGGAAAGTTGGCCATAATTAGAAGTGTGAATTAGGTGGATATGTTGCTGAAGGTCCTTCCTTGTATGCTCTTTAATACTTTACCAGACTGTGGAAGTGTTGTATATGAAAAAATATTTTCGTAGCAGAGCAGTTTCAATCGTACAAACCTCAACCTCAAAGGAATGTCAGCTAGCACAAGATGGTGAGAACCGAGTCCAGCTGGGTCTGGAATTTTTATATCTCCACAGATGGGGACTCCCCATCCTCTCTGGGAAACCTGGATCAGTGTTTAACCACCCCTACAGTGAAAAAGGTTTTTTTACATTTAACTGGAACTTACTGTGTTTCAGTCGGTGCCCGTTGCCTCTTGTCCTGTCACTGAACACCACTGAGAAGAGTCCGACTCCATCTTCCTTTATCCCTCCTATCAGGGATTTGTACACATTCACAAGATCCCCCCCGAGACTTTTCTTCTCTAGGCTAAACAGTCCCAGCTCTCTTAGCCTTTCCCCCCTAGGAGAGATGTTCCAGGCCCTTCATCATCTTAGTGGCCCTGTGCCAGACTCTCCAGTATAGGCACGTCTCTCTCGTACTGGGGAGCTCAGAACTGGGCACAGCACTCCAGCTATGGCCTCACCAGTGCTGAAAAGAGGGGAAGGATCACCTTCCTCAACCTGCTGGCAACACTCTTCCTACTGCAGCCTGGGAGGTTGTCAGTTGCCTTTGCATGAGGGCACATTACCGGCTCATTAAATGTTCAGCTTGGTGTCCACAGGTTCTTCTGAGCAAAGTAGCTTTCCAGCCAGTAAGTACCCAGCATGTCTCCATGCATGGAATTATTCCTCCTGAGATCATTCTACTGAATTTCTCCAATCCAATAGTTCTTAAATAATATTTTTAAGTAGTGAAGTCTCAAGTGAAAGGAGTTGAATTAGAATGTACTGTACTGATGTGCAATTAATTATATTCTCAAAGGTTATAATTATTGTATATATTCAGTAAAATAATGGTCTTTACAGATCCTCATCAATATCTGTATGATAGTTGCTACAGATGCTCCAATTCCACACCCTTTGTTTTATCTGTTTTGGTTTGGGTTGTGATAAGGCAGCTAGACTGAAGTGAAAGCTTTCTGGAACGCAAATTTCTTTCAAAGTAGAATAGCCTGAGGAATTTCTTCAGGTGCAGATTTCTTATTAATCTGTCACCATCTTTTGATGTAGTACAAAAATCCTAAAGCCTAAATTATTTACTGAGTTGTAAAACTGTATTAACATGATACAAATACTTTAGAAAGTATTGTCCTTTTCCTGACTAAGAGATTGGCATTCATGAAATTGTTTATCATTCAACTGATCAAAACATTTTGTAACAGAATTGAAAAAGAAATGAATGAAGTATTCTGTGAAAATTATAGAAAGGAACAAGAGTGATGAAGATGTTTGGTTTAGGTGCCCGTAGGGAATAATCACAATGAAGAATATGTTAGAACAAACACCACATAAAAAACATAATACATAATTAGCAATTCTAGAGATTGTAAGTAATAAAGGCAATCTCTCTAGTCGAATCCTCATCTACTTTAAATGAGATGAATGTTGAAATTTTACTGGTTTGGATCAGATATACAGGATCAATTTCCCTGGTGGTCTAAATAAAATAATTTCTAATCTAGAAATAATTGATATTCAATGGTTAGAATTTTATTCTAAATCTTATTTCAAAAGTCCATTTTTAATGAGGGCAAAAGGTCAATATAGTAATCTTAAATTGAAGAATAAATGAGACAATGAATAGATGTTGACATTTTCATGCTTCACCAGATACAGTTTACAGTGATAAAGGTTATCTTTAGTGGATCAAATACAAAGTAGATGTGAAATCATTGGCAATGTAAAGAAAAAAACCCCCAGTAATTAAAGGCCTTTTGTATACCTTTGAAATCTGCATTGATTATCTATTGAAAACATTGCAATGTACTTGGGAGAAAGAGGGAGAAGGCTTGCTTTCTTCCTCTTTTATTCATGGAAATGGTTCACCAGGAGTTAAGACTTAAGATACTATATTCAGCAGCAGACATCGCTCCATCACTACTGGTGCTCACACTTCAAAATTCAAAGTGAAATGCATTTTCAGTTTGTTCAGTAATCTTTTTGCACAGATAAAAATTCAGTTGGAATGGAAAAGGAAGCCCAGTAAATGAAAAAATAATAATGAAAGAAACTTCTTTATTAATATTTTATAATGAAATTCCTATAGATAACTTAGTTATGAAAATATACATGTAAGAAAAGATTACTAGATTCAAAAAAAAAAAAAATGCTTTGAAACTCTCACACTTATTTGCTTGCAGAACATCAAGGTTCTAATTTGGCCACCATTGAGCTGCATAAAATGAATGTACTATATAAATAGTGTAATGCCAAAAGGATTCTAAGCAGGTTCATAGAATACAATTCACAAATTAAATGCATTTGTAAGCTTCTATTCTGGTGCTTACAGGCACTTGGGGTAAGACCACACATTAAAGAACTCACTTGTCTGTAGCCATTTATATCCGCCACACATTAATCTAGATGTTGTTTATCAAATGCAAATATAGAAAAAATATTTCTTTGTTATTTTCATAGACCCAGACAAAACAAAATATTACGAGCTAACCTGTGAGAAAATAAAGTTTTTTGAATATATTTATTTTTTTGGCTGAGTATTTTGCATTGTTCTACTCCTTACCCAGAAAAAAATCCACTTTTCCAAAGCTTATTTTTCAGCAAGTTAATTAGGGCAAATTCTATCTTTGTGCACAAGAGCTGTCAAAAACCTTCATATCTGAACAAGGTATCTCTGTTTTGGTGAATGAAAACTCACCTCAAAACTTTCTTATCTTATTGGTATTCTTCCCTTGACTTAAGAGGTTGGTGAGATCAAGTCCTAAATGTTTCACTGGAATCAGCAGAAACTGTGAAAATTTCATCTAGAAATTAAGTTTCTGTATTGGAAGAAATATTTGTAATTTCTATTAATATGCAAATATGTTTGAATTAGATATCACCTGCATGCTAGAAATATGATATGTAAACATTCATATTTTTTGTTTATTAAGACAGATATATATCACAGCTTTAACCATGGAATGTTTCTTTTCTCCTTGAGGAAATCAGTAGATCTTTTCAGTGGTACAAAAAAGCTTATTTATAATTGTTATCCTCTGCCTGTATGAACTTATAATGCTTATAATAAATGTACTTTTTTCTGCAAGATAAAGTCATGATAATAGTCTTTATAAAGACATGATATCAAGTAGCTTAAAATTTATGAAATATTTTTATTCAGTGTTAGGAAATATAATCATATTTTATGATCCAATAAAAGTAACTAGGTAGCATCTCTTTTATAGATATAATGTTAAATCTTTATTGTGAAATCATTACCCCAAACCATCTAAATTCAGTCTTACTAACAAGGTTTGCAATTATTTTTCATGGATACATGGCACTGAAATTGTCTCTGACTTCCTGTAGCTATTCCTTTCTGATTTACAAATCCAGTGCAAAACATGCAAATCAATGGTAATAAACACCATATTTGATAGCTGCCCAGATGCTGGTATATAGTTAAACTTTTGTTTCCCTCGTTTTTCAGTGGTTTACCTCACCTGGTACTATAGGTAAATGAACTATTAGTGACCCATCCAAATGTTTGCAGTATTTAGTCTCCATAGCACAGAAATCTTCTCTCTTCCATTTTTTTTTCTTTTTTTTTTCTTTTTTTTTTCTTTTTTTTTTCTTTTTTTTTTTTTTTCTTTTTTTTTTTTTCTTTTTTAAGGAGCCATTGCTGGTGTTAAAGGGAGGTCTCCCTCTAAGAATAGAAAGGAACAAAGCTACCATCTCAGCAGGATTTTGTTCCTTTGGTAAAACTGTCCATCATACATATAGAAGAGCTTTTACAGACATGCAATAGCAGATGATTTTTTTTTTTAATGGCAACTATAACATACTGAAATGAGTATCATGCAAGAAGGTGGAGTAAGAATCATAACAACAGTTACATTTAAAGAATTAGGAGTTATACCTAATTGCACAAGGACTATATTAAAAGTTACAGACCACTGATAAATATTAGTAGGGGTCTTTTAGATGTGATACATGGGGTCCCACTGTTCCAGAAAACTACGTATGGGCTTCATTTTGAAGCACTCTCCTATTCCAAACCATCAGGTTCATAACTCGTTATCAACTGGTATTCTTATGAAAATAACAGATCACAAGAGCAAACATTTTGCAGCAATTTTGTGTCATTCTCTTGTTGCATTGCAGTATGATATATGTATGTCAAATGAAAATCTAATAGCTGTAGACTGGTCTGTAGACCTAGCTTTTCAGGGGTTTGTAGAGTACTCTGCAGCAGTTCATAGAAGTTTAATCACATGATATTTCAAAAGTGCCACACAATATTCTGCTAGATTAATGATTAATAAAAGTTTGCTAAAAAACCTCAAAAATAAAAAACCAACATCATGCAGATATTGTTTTGAACTTCAGTACTGTAATGTCTGTTTGTTATTATACAGTGGCACAGTAAAGGATACTGTTATCAAGACTGATTACACTCCTTCCAGAGTTGATTCTGCTAAAAATATTTATTGATTAATAGCAAGGAGTTAAAAGAAAATGTGTGTGTGTGTGTGGGGGGGGGGGAACCCAACATTTAATTGTTTCAAAGTTTCATATGAAAAAAAGATAAAGGGAAATATTTGTTCATTTGTCAGATATATTTTTTTCTTAAAAACTTATTTAAAATGAATGTCTTAAAGTCCTGGATTTCTAAAGATAGAAATTTCCTGCAGCAAAAAATAGAGCATGATATTCTGAATTTCATTTGTAGTGGGGATACTCCTTAGGCCTAAGGACTCAGGGAAGATTATATTTTAGATTTTATTGTAGCTACATATTAGCAAAGTGAAGGTTAAGAAGCTCTCAGGCTCATGAACTGCTGCTTTTCAGTGTTGGAGGTAATAGCTTTATATATTCTGAAACTTTCTTAGGATTTTTATAAATATGCAAATGAAATATAAATTCTTAAAAAAAAAAAAAGGAGTTACTAATAGTTAATGCTAGCTAAGGAGATAAAGATACTGTCTCAACACAGATACTATAGAAACTATAGAACTCCTACATGATGTCAACTGACTTGATTTTTGCTTGCATGTCTTTTTTCATCCTTTTCCTAAGAATGATATCACTTAGAAGTTTTTCTTTTTTCAAGATCAAATAAAATTCTAAGTACCTTCATCTCAGAATTAATTTTATTTCAAATGTTCTTGGCATATTCAGAACCACAAGACAAAGAGACATGAGAATTTTGATACTAGTTGTGCCTCTGTAATCCAGAAATTTAGGATTTGGATCTATTTCATCTGGTCACTTTTACTACAACAGTGATGTTAACTCAACCTTAGTGCATAACTTCCACACTGTAATTCTGAGGATGCATAATATCCATAAAATCCATAAACCTAAGATTATAAAAACAGTTTCCAGGGCAATGGTTTTTAGATAATTTTCCTACCACTTTACCCTTCCATGTTTTCAGTATTGGCTTCTTTTTTTGATACAGTGCTTTATTGCATTTTCGCGGCAAGGGTTTGGTAGTGGTGGGGCTACAGGATGGCTTCTGTAGATGGCTTCCCCTGTGTTTTATAGAGTCAATGCCAGACAGCTCCAAGATGGACCTGTGGCTGGCCAAGACTGGGCCAACCAGCGAGAGTTGTAACATCTCTGTAAAAACATATTTAAGGGGAAAAACTGCTGTGCAACTGCAGGCAAAGTGAGGAGTGAATAGCTCCTCTGCAGACATCAAGGTCAGTGACAAAGGAGGGGAAGGAGATGCTCCAGGGCCTGGAGCAGAGATTCCCCTGCAGCCCATGATGAAGATCATAGTGAGACTAGCTGTCCCCCTGCAGCCCATGGAGGTCCACGGTGGAGCAGATACCCACCTGAAGCCTGTGGAGGATCTCATACTAGAGCAGGTGGATGCCCCAAAGGGGGCTGTGACACCATGGAGGGTCTGTGCTGGAGCAGGCATCTGGCAGGACTTGTGAGCCCATGGAGAGAAGCCCACATTGGAGAAGGTTTTCTGGCAGGACTTGTCACCCCATGGGGGATGCACACTGCAGCAGTCTGGTCCTGAAGGACTGCACTCTGGAACTTCTTCCCGTACTGGAGAAGTGTGTAGAACACTGTCTGCCACGAGTGGGACACCATGCTGGAGCAGGGGGAGACTGTGAAGAGGAAGGAGCGGAAGAGACAACCTGTGATGTATTGACCACAACACCCATTCCCTGACCCCCTGCACTGCTTGAGGGAAGGAAGCAGAGAAATCAGGAATGAAATTATTCCTGACAAAAAGAGTTGGGGTTGTTCAGCCTGGAGAAGAGAAGGCTCCAGGGAGACCTTATTGTGGCATTTTGGTACTTAGAAGGGGGCTTATAAAAAGGATGGGGACAGACTTCTTAGTAGGGCCTGTAGTGATAGAACCAAGGAGTAATGGTTTTAAACTAAAATAGGGTAGATTTAGGTTAAGTATTAGGAAGACATTTCTTACGGTGATGGCAGTGAGGCACTGGAAGAGGTTGCCCAGAGAAGCTGTGGATGCCCCATCCCTGGAAGTGTTCAAGGCCAGGCTGGGTGGAGCTTTGAGCAACCTGGTCTAGTGGAAGGGTTTGGAACTAGATGATCTTTAAAGTCCCTTCCAACCTAAACCATTCTATGATTCTATGACTAAAAAGAAAAAGCATTGACACAGTGAAAGTACTGCTCAACAATTACCAATACATTAGATGTTATCAGTGCTTTTAATAGTAAATCCAAGACACAGTGCCATAGAGGCTGCTAAGAAGAGAGCTAACTCTATTCCAGTCAGACCAAGTAAAATCCATGCACATTATTCCATACCATTTGTATCATTCTTAGGTCTGGCACTATCCAATACATGAACCACATTCTTGTCCTTTGGTGTGGTGTCATTCCCTTTGTCTGTGGGTTACCGTCATTGAATGAATGTCCCTTGAATGTCCATAAAGGTCTATTGAGTTTATTTAGTCCATGAATAGGGCTCTGTCTGTTATGGTGTTCACTCATGACAGGAGAAGTGGCATGCTGTGCTGAGTTATTGGATGTCCAAGACAGATCACCTTGAGTCAGCACTGCACCTGCCTGGTGTCTTGCAAGGCTTATCCTCCTTTGATCTGAGTGGATCCTGATATAGTATTTCCTATAACATAGGAAATACTACCTTGTTTAAGCCCAGTCATGGGTTACAACAGTTTAAACATTTATCCAGTACAACTGCAAATGATTAAACAAGGTGAAATATAACAGGAGCTGTAAAAATTGGAGAGGATCTATTAAAACAATGTAATTAAATTACCAGAGTTGCAGCTTGTCATAGGATTTCTAAATGTGCAATATCAGCTTAATGTTGTTATGCCAGTTTCTCCTCTCACTGTTGTTTGTATTGAGAAATTGCATAATGTTAACTTGTATCTGCTTAAAACCGCTTGGTTCATAGAGTTCAGCTCCCTAGGTAGATAGTTTTCATTTTAGTAGCTTTTTTTTCTTACTCTTTCAGACTTATTACCAATTAACCTATACTGAAATATGGGGTCCATGTTATCTCTCAAAGCAGTGGCTTAAACCTATAGTGGTTTAAAATCCATCTTAAATTATTCTGATTAATCTCTCTGAAAATAATAAGGTTTTGTGAACCTCACTAACACTGTAGCTATTTTCAGATTTTTTTTCTTTTCCCCAAGTAAGAAGCTACAAAATATATAAATAAGAAAGAAATCAAAATCTCTTAAAGTCAGGAATCAAATTAGTTTTCTGTTTTCAAGGTGTCTTAGCTCCACTCATGTGGTCAACAGATCTAACAATGTGCAGAAAGTTTTGAAAGGGGATATCCAGTATTCAGGAGTCAAATGAGTAATAACAAAACCGAAAAGATCTTCCATACAGATACTGGTAAACCTACCTGACTCTTTATCTTTGTGTATTTCACCCCACAAATAATAATAAAAAACCCCAAACACCCACAAACAAAGAAAACATTAATATATAGAAATTTTCTTTTGAATAAAAGAGAGATACTGGGAGAGAATTCATAGGCATGAGACAGCTTAAAAATGAGAGGAAAAAAGGCCTCTAGTTTAGAACAAAACACAAGAAAGAATTAAATAGGAACTATACAAAAATACTTGTAAGAGTTATGGATTGAAACAATGTAGCTATGTTACATATAGGATATAAAACAAAAAAAGAAACTCCTCTTCCCCCCTCCCCTCAACTGATACTATATCTTTTAAGTATTAACGACATTCTATATCGTAAAGTGCCTCAGGTTTTGGCTAATCTGTTTAACATTGTGTCCTCATTTCTTCTGATATGTAGATCCCTACAAGCCACCTATACTGAGGTATGTAAAAAACTCATCAAAGTGATGAATAATCATTAAGCATTTCAGTAGTCATGCTCTCCTATATTTTTGTAGTCTATTAATACCCAAAATAATGACAATTATCTTTTTAGCATAGTATATGCATATGATAAACACAGTGCTTCAAGATTACTAGAATATAGTCTGCAATTCCAGATCCCAGTGTGCCAGTTTGCATGTCAAATCTTTATTTTTCCTTTACTTTTTTGTTTGTTTCTTTCTTTCTTTGTTTTGGATTTGTTTGTGTTTTTTTCTTTTTTGTTTTCCCTTCCTAGTACATCTGTCTTCACTGTATACCTTACCTTGTACAAGTAAGCATTATGTGACACTGGTCAGGGGCTTCTTCAGTTTCTGAAATTATCTATGCCTACAAGCAACTTTCTCTTAGAATCAATTAGCTGTTTCTCTGATAGGTTTTTTATTTCCTTACAAACTTACTAGATGTGCAAATGGAGGAAATAAAGTAACAGCTGTAATGACAAAACTGTGACAAGTCATCTGTTATTATAGACCTAATACATTCAAAATATAACATAGTATTTACTGGCAGAGTAATACCTTGCTATGCAAATAGATTTTAAGGTATAAACTAGTGTATACTGTTGGTGTTTTATAAAGACTAAGTAACAGCTGCTAATGATACATTTTATCTCACATTTCAGTTTCAAAAAATTATTACTGGTGTGCTACGTTTGTTGTTTTACAGAAATAGCAGAACTTCAACCAAGAAAATCAGTATTTTTTTACATCTTCTACTAACAAAACAAAACCACAACAAGAAAAAAAAAATAAAACCACCCTTTGAACTGTATATTTGAATATATTTGAGCATATTTATGTTCTAAAACTGTTTGTAATTTGCTTTTGGAGTCAATTACTTTTTAACATGTGTTTCTTCATGATAGAAAAGTACTGACAAATGTTCCCACTGTACAGCTGAAATATTCAGTTTTTCATAGTTCAATGACTGAGGTCAATAGTGAAAAGACCTAGCCTTGGACTGGATTCAACCACTTAATACCATCTTGAAGTTTCCTGAACTATTGAGGTCTGCTGCATTTGAAATGCTGCATGTGACATTTTGATTGATGGGAAAAGAAAATAATTTTCTGTTCTGTGTAGTGTTCTATAAAAGAGATTCTGGAGTACATGCTGCTGTAGGAAAATTCTGTCTCAGTGTACCTTTTAAGCTGTTCCCTCCTCAACAACTGTCATTTGACCATTTACTGCATTTTTCTACAGAGTAAGGTTATAGGTAAATTTCTGTAATTCTCTGCCACAGACATTGTTGGTAGGTCTGCTGAAGGCAAAAATACATAGTACCTTGCTGCACAAAGATACTAAAGATGATAAAAGCTAGTAGAAAATTTGTAACTCAGTAGACAGCAAACAAGAAAACACCTTTTTAAAAATAGTGAATTTTAGCTGACAGTATAAATAACAAATACAACAGATTGGGAAGGAATTGAAAGGTTTTACTAAACATATATCTTTTTTTCTTTATGCAGCTTTCCTAAATTATCTTACCATTTTGCTCTTTACACACTATCCTATAATTGTGTTGAAGCTCTAAGTGAAAAAAGGATCTTTTAGTAAAAACAAGTAACTGAAACAATTGCATTTTTTTAAACATATAAAACCTGTTTTCTACAGCTGTGTTCATTTATCAGACTAGCTCGATATTTTTAAGTGGCACTAGTAATTATGCTGATGTACTTTCCTCTTGCCAAATATAGACCTTATTGCTGTGCTGAAAGTTGAACGACAGAATCATTTCACAGAAAAGTACTGCCCATAGTTAATGCTTTTCAACAAGATTAAATGAATGAACGGAATCCAGAAAATTTGTTCATGCTTTCTTTTGTTAATTCTTTACATGAATATAAATACATGTAACAGTTAATACTGATGGTCTAAAACTGTTGTACTTACAAAGAATATTTTCTCTGGTTTGTTACCTTACTTGATTTGATTCCTGAAGGCCCTTCCAAGAGATCAAAAGCATTTGGTTAAGTTTTTGCTTTTTTTTTTTTTTTTTTTCCCCCTGTATAAATTAGGTATCTTATCTGTACCCTACTGGTGTTCAAAGATCAATAAATCCTTAGGTTACTTTCTTAAGAACTGAGTCCTGAAGTAACATCAGTCCTCTGGAGTCATAATTACCTGGGTGCTGGGCGAAAGATTCATACAAAGGAAAGAGATGAAGAATACTCTGCAGATTTTCAGGATAAGAAATACCAAAGTCAAACAACATGCTTTTTTTTTTTTTTTTTTTTTTGTGCGTGTGTCTCCAGGAAAAAGATGGAGGTAGGTGGGTGTGTATTGATCTTTTTTTTATTTTATGGTATCTTCCAACTGTAAATTCACAGAAAGCTTTGATGTGATTTTAGTGAAATGTGATTGATGTGTACTGGGATTATTACAGGGTATTTGTGGCATCAGTATATTTTGAAGAATTGCTATATAAAAAAAAAAGATTATTATGTATAAGTCACAAATTTATGCAAAGCAAAAATTAAATGTACTACATCTAGTGACAGATGCAACATTTATCTGAACAAAGATGCTGCATAGCTAGCAAATGCATCATTTAATATGACAGCATTTGCTGAACTGATTGGCATGAAAGGAGACACACTTTTTTGTATCTTTTTTGCTGGTGTCAGGAATCAGATCATTGGGTCCCAATGATGATATCAGACAGCAAATAAAAATGAAAACATGTGCAAGGAAAGGATATGGCAGAATTTTTGTTGTTTGTTTGTTTTTTCTTCCAAAACCATTTAACAAAGATTTTGGGGATTATCTTATTCTGACTTAATTCCTGATTTTCAAGTTATGTTGTATACAAGCTGAGAAAATATAATTTTCAAAAATGGGAAAAAAATACATACTTTCTTATAGCCAGACCTTAGAAACATTATAGGCATTTTTCTTAACAAGTCCATGATTAATTCTCATTTTAATATAATATAATCCTCATTTTTGTGAGATGTAATAAATCTTGTAAGTCCCCTTGTAAGTTTTGAAAGGCTGCAGTAAGGACTCCCTGGAGCCTTCTCTTCTCCAGGCTGAACAACCCCAACTGTCTCAGTCTGTCTCCTCCATCATACCTAAATTATTTGGGAGGCTTGGACTTTGATTCAGCTTTTAAGTTAATTGTTGTATTATGTTGCTCTTTCCACGTGTTCTTCCTACCTTTCTTGTAAATCCCTTTTTGATTTATTCTGTGAATAAGTGAATGAGTACAGACAGCAAAGTAAAGACAGCTGTGTGAACAGGGAAGGGGTGAAAAAGTCCAGAGAAAACCTCAGTGGTTTTGCCTTGAACAGTATAATAGCATGTTCTCTGAAATTCTTTGAAATTTTATGTTATAACTTACAGAACTAATTTATTCCCTGAGTCTTTTTACATTAAAAGGATTTATTTATTCATGTATATTTGATAAAACATTTGAGGAAGAACGATCATTGATGACCAGAGTCATCTGAAATACTCATCCTATCCCATGGCACCATACTCTTATCTTTAAACAGCAGTGATGATAATTTTCTTGGCAATCTAACATCTTTTAATCTTGTTCGCGGATTTCAACTTTCAAGTTACTGGTGACCTGGGGGTTAGTTATTTGTTTATTATTTCTGATTAATTTTTTTATGGCATTTTGGTATTTTTCTAGAAAATGCTTGCTATCAACATTCTCAAAACAAAACCAATATTATCAGAATTTGGATTTATTCAGAGTAATACGTTTTTAAATATTGTTTTAGAAATTCAGTGTTGCACTTCTCAAAAATGCAACTGCAATTTAAATAATTCTGTCTCTTTTAAAGAAAGCTTGGAGCTTAAAGGTATAAATGGAAATCTGGAACTGTTGCTGGACAATTCACTCAATCGATGTCCTCCTCACTGATAATCCTCTGAAAGTAAACATTTTATCAAAAACTATTTTATTTCATGCTAAGTCTATTACAAATCAACTGAGTAATTAGGAGTAATAGAACTATTAACAACAATAAGAATCTTAATATGGAACCTTTCCCATTTACATAATAATGTAAAGGAAAAGTAAGTAGAGACATTACATATTTTTTAAGCGATTGAATAATCACAGCAAAGCTTTGACAAGAAAGTAAATTATGTTTGCTGTATGTTCCATGTGACTTACAAAGCATGTTTAGAAGGTAAAAATAAGCACTGACTGTGATATAGCTAGCTTTGCCGTGACAAGCACCCAAAAAATTATTTATATCCTAAATTACATTGGAAATACTTGGAGATTTTGGGATTTACAAACTCACAATTTTAAGTTACCTTCAACAAATATAATGCCTAAAATCTCACACAGATTTTCTCAAATCACTTGATTTCAAGAATAAGACTTAAAATTTAAGATTTTCCATGTGTGTTCATTGTAGTATTGTTATAAATATAAAAGAGAGAACAGTTCTGTAATTTTACAGAAAGGCAGTAGTGAAGTGACATGTTTACACACCCAAAAAACCTCTATTGAAATAACTGCTTTCCAAAAGTTATTTTTCCATTAAGAGTAGAAAATTTGTAACCTTTTATAAGGTTATTTGTAATGAACTCTAACATTATGCATACATAAACTGTGGGGAAATACAGGTTAGAATTGTCTTCATATCTAGGTTTCTCAGTCTGACTGTACCTGAATTATAATAATTTAGATGTGGAAAATAAAAAACTGCTCCATTTAAGTCAATGGGGAATTTACCATTGCCTTTCTGTGTGCTAGACTTTTATTTAGGCTTTGTGGATCAGTTTCATCTCTACTTTAGTTCCACCAGTCAGAAAGAAGAACGGTCTCATATAATCTAGGACCTCTGTAACATGATGTACTGCTGCAGGTTATTCTGCAATGATATTGCAATTCATCTCTCTGAGAGGAAGCACACAATCATGGTCAATCTTCCTTCCTTTTCCTCCTAAAATAGTACTAGAAGGGTCTTTTCTTTCAATGCATTCTGAAGCAAATACTGGAAAAAACATAGGCTGGTAGGAAAATTCAAGTTGGAAAGGACCTGAAGATTCCCAAAATGGCCATCTGTGAGTTCAGATCGGACTGCTTAGAGTTTGATCTGACTGGGTCTCAAAAACCTTCAAGGATGGAGCATGCACAAATTTTTTGGAAGCCTCTTCTAGTGCCTGAGTGTCCTCATAGAGAAAAAGTTTCTCTTTGTACACAGTCTCAATTTCTTTTGTTTCGATTTATGACTGTTATTTCTCATCTTCTCACCGTGCACCAATGTAAATAGCCTCTCTCTGTCTTCTTGATAAGGTTCTCTTTATAAGGTCCTCCCCAGCTGGAGGACTGCCGTTAGGTCCACTGAAAACTATCCTTTCTCCAGGCTGAACAAGCCCAGCTCCATCAGTCTTTTCTCACCAGGGCAAGTGCTCCACTCCCTAACCAGCTTGGTGGCTCTCCACTGAATTCACCCATGTTCATCAGCATCTTTTCTCTATCAGGGGTGCCCAAAACTTGATGCAGGAGTCTAAATGTGGTCTCACAAGTGCTGAGGAGAGAGGAAGGACTACTCCCCTCGATCTACTGTCCATGTTCCTGTTACTGCAGCCTGGCTGGCTCTTGGGCTTTTTTACTGCCAGGGCACACTGCTTGCTGACTCATGCCTAGCTTGTAATCTGCTTGCAGTCCTGGTGGCTCATTCCTAGAGCCTGCCCAGGTCTTCTTGGATGGCAGCCCTGCCCTCAAATCTTTTGACTGGTTTGTCCTTCAATTTGTAGTCCTCTAGAAACTTGGCTGCAGAAGTTAATTTGCTTCCAGTTATGTCTTTCTGAGTCCCTTAGCTGGTTTTGCAATAAATATTAAAGTACACAATTTATGAAACAGAAAGGTTTGTGTTCCCAGCACTTTGAATAAACTTCTGGTTTGGAAAAAGGGTCAGAAGAGGTACAGGCAACAGAAAAGGTCCAACAACAAGGTTATGTGTTACTCAAAGCAAAAAGAGTTATTAACAAATATAAAAGAAAACAACCCCTTAATGCTTGATTCTAAGCTAAGTAAACTAGGATTACGCAGCTCGTAATTACAGAATTTTTTCAGATGTTAGATGAAAATTCAGTTTGAAAGGGTAAACACTTTTCAATGTGTGCAAGCTCGTTGTTAAAGATCTCTATATTCACTAGCAGAGTAAATTTATTTCACTTGTAGCAGGACTTTAGCCTGTATTCTGAAATTTTCATTGACTATCTGTGCAGTCATCGGTTGCTAAGACAGGAAAAAAAGCAGACTTCTGCAACGGCTGTGACAAATACAATATTGGATTGAGTGCTTTGTGAAATAATAGATTAAAAAGCAACAGTTGATTTCTTTTAACATTCATATTAGTTGCACTGCTATCATTTTTTTCAGGTAAATACCACAGATGAAAATGAAAGATAGAGACACTACATTCCAATCAGTTTGTACTTCATGTTATTTTAAGACTACAGTGCAATATCTGCAAAGATGGACAAAGTACATATATATGTAGTCACCTAAACTCAGAAAAAGTGACAAGTACTGTAGTTTGTAGGTTTAGAATAACATACATTGACTAAATTTTCTCACTTATAAGATCAAACTAATAGAGAATCAAGACAGCTCACTATATAGATACACAATTGGGAATCTTTTCATTCCATAGCTAAAGATTTCAGTACATTTTAATCTCTTTCAGCGTTAAAGCCACCAAGTGAGCCAGAATACCAAATGCAGTCTCTGGTTTCAAGATGTCTCTTTCTCATGCTGACACACCATCTCAACGTGGGAGCCACACTGCCATCTTTAGAATGTGCAAGGAAAGTAATTCACCTCATACTTCATATGGAAAACAACCAGTCAGCACATTACTCTCAAGAGGGCAGCATATACTACTATATATAGTATGTGTTATGCACTATACACTATATATGATATATATATACACTACATAATATATACTATTACATAATATATACTGTACTATATATACTATTTCTCACTGTGGGAGAAGAGAAGGGGAATCAGTTGATGTGTATGCTAGATAGAAAGAAATGAGCTAAACTATACGTGTAACTGCATGAGTCTGTAAGAGACAGAGCAAGAAAAAAGAGGGTTTGGTGGAAAATATAAAGTTCTTTTCCTAACGCCTCTAGAGGACTCCCCGAGAAGGTTGATCATAGCATGCATTTTTATCTGTAAAAAAAATAAAGAGAGATATGTGTTAATGTTTTAAAATTATTTTTCTGCTATGGAAATATTCAAGTCTGAAATATTTGAGATTGGTTTGTTAATGCAAGACTTTCATCTCCATAACTATAGATTTTAATATTCACTTTTCTGCTAGAGTAAACATGCTATTTGGCAGACAGAGTAGAAGAAATACAGTCATTACTTTAAACCTTTCATTAAAGATCCAATAAAAAAAAATTCCACCTTTTGGAAAGCACTGAAAAGTTTAATGAAATACTATTTCAATACTTGCTGACAAATGAAAACATGAAGTTAGTTCCTGATCTTTTTAAGAATCTTACTAAGAATCTATTGTGACAGGGAGCTGTGAAAGAGATTACAAATGTCATAAGAAGTTTTTAAAATAGTATCACAGGTAGCAAAAATGTTTTAAAAATAAAACACTATTCTAAATGAGAATATGGAATTTTATTATATGAGAAATAGAGACTTCATCTTCCAAAATGTTGAGAACTGGGGAGCTAAACCTAATAATTTTGCTCTGTCATTAAAATTTCTTACATTTTGTTGGATAGTAGACAAAACCTTAAACATGACCAAAGACAAAGGACAAACTCTTAGTATGTTAGTCCAAATATATAAAGGATTTAGCCATGAAAGAAAAGTCTATAATGATTTTGAATTAACCTTCAGTGTATATTTTTGACATATAACATCCCTGTTATAAATTTAAATGCAAACTTATTTATCTGATGTAAAGGTTTACAATGAGAAAAATATAGTTGGTAATTAATAAAATTATTAGAATCCTGTTGGGAAGGTTTAATACAGAATTATCTAGTACATTCAATTTCTTGAATTTTTAAAAATGTGTTGAGAATTATACAATTGTACATTATAATGTATAATTTGAATACTACAAGTAAGATTTTTATATATTGTATAAAAGTAAACTTTTTTTTTTTCCACCCAGGAACTTCTCTCCAGCGAATCAGTAAGCCCAGTATATACTAATTACCCCGCTTGTGATAATAATTTTTCAGTTTGTTATTTTCTGTACGTTTTTTCTATATCTTGCAATATTCTTCAATATCTATCTATGAATACTGGATTTTTAGATGACAGTTATCTATAAGGGAAAAGTAACTGATGGAAATTTCTGTTGGGGAACACATCTATTCGGTGAGGAATTGTCACAATTCTCTGCTCTTTCTTACAATATTTTGCAAAAGTTTATACTTTCCTCATACACACATTCAGTAATGTATTGTAAATTCTTACATTTAATAGAATTTTTCATTCACTTCATACTGGCTTTTTGAAATGCTTTTGTTGTATTAAGGAACTTTGCTTCTTAAGAGAGTTCTTTCGTTTATGCAGATTGCCATAGTTCCACATCCACTTCAATAGAGCTCTGACACGGATACCCATTTGTGTTTTTTTGCATTTTTACAAGGTTAGTTTCCCACTACTGCTTGATAATATGAGAAATTATATGTGTTGTAACCAACTAATATGAAATTAGATTGTAATTAAAAATATTACAGTAAAATATAGACTTGGATACAAACAAGAAGGAAGAACACAGCTGAGATACCTGCTGCCTGGAAAAAATAATTTTTAGCACTTTTTGCATTCTTTACATATTGTATGATTTGAAAATGGTGCTAGCCTACTGGTATGTGGTGTTTTTTTGGGTTTTTGTTTTGGGGTTTTTTTTTTCCTGATCTTGTTATTTGGATTGGTGTAATTCACTCCTTGAAAAGCTCTGTTACAAGCTGCTTGTAAAGGTAAAGTAATGAGTAGTCACTTAATATATTGCATTTTTCTCATGGCTCAAGGCCACTTGCTGTAAAAATATAGTACCAGTTCACAAGCGCCGTACCTCGGAAAAGTGAAGCAGAAAAGCAGGAAAGTGAGATCCTCTGTATTCGAATTTACAAACATTCCTTCAGAATGAGACATAATTCCTTCTTATTTATAAATGTGATCACTGAGCAAAACCTCATATCTTGTATTTTCCTCTCTATTCCTCTTATAGAATTCACAATAATTTTTCAAATAATCAAATGCGTTTCTTTGTTTATTAGATTTTCTTTTCTCCTCAAGAAAACATATAGCCAATGTGGGTTTTTATCTCTTTTACAGCTGTGTCCTATTTAAATCTACAATGACATAACATTATTTATGTGAACTAATATGAAATTATGGAAACATATTTCCATTGGAATTTTTCGTCATTTTTATTACATTAATATATTCATTTTATAGTTAAATACTAATATAAAAACCAATATAAAAAAAACACAATACATTCAGATCAAATCTAAAAGGAATTGCAAGTCTGACATTGTAATAAAACAAAACTGAGATGCCCATGTGTGCAAATGGGAAAAAGAGAAATGTGGGTGCATATTTCAAAACTGTTCAAGGATGTTTATTTATTTTGTTCACAGGATACCTTAGGATGAGTATAATAATCCTTAGAAAGTAAGGCTGACGAAATTTACTGATAAGCTTGTCAAGCACAGATCATGTATATATTTGATTTATATATATATATAATCCATGATAATAAAATTAATTTTATTGTAATGTATATATATTAATCAGTAAACTTTTTAACGTACTAAATACAATATGTATACTATATTATATATTATGCATATATATATATATAAAAAATAACTATCCAAGGTAGCCAAATTTTAATATTATACCAAAAATATTGGTATAATATTAAGAATGGCTACCTTGGATAATTATAATTTTGAATTCCATAAGTCATAATTTTCTTAGTAGGAGTTTAAACGTTTCATGGGGGATTCCGGGAATTTAGATTCTTAGAGAACTGAATACCTTGACCAATGATGCAGAAAATTAGTCTGAGAAAGTTAGCATCAATATAATCAGAACTCAGATTTCACGACTCTTAAGCATATTACTAACAGCTTCTGATTTGTCATGGGAATAGATTATTTACTTTTCATCAGTGTATTTAAGATGCCTTTATAAAACATTTTGCTGATGCTCTGTTTCTTTGCCTGGTAAGGAGCTTATGAAACCAGCTACTTTATCATTCTGTACATTTGGGGTGGTAGGCCATGACTGGAGCATGGTGTACTCAGCATTACTCATTTGATAACCCATGCTAACAGGTTGAAGTAGCTAGAGCCCTACGTAAGCAATTTGCTTATTAGCTGGGGCTTAGGTTGAGACTAAACAAAGACAAAGATGGTTCTGAAGGTCCATCTTTCTTAGTTAAACTCCCTTAAAACTTGACACAGAATATTAAGTTGAAACATGCAAGGAAAAAAGTTCTGGTCCATTCCTACATCACTCACTAGTGTACTTGGTATGTCTGGGGTGGAGTTAACTTTCTCCATAGCTGCCCTTACTGTGTGGTGCTTTGGAGTTGTGGCTAAAATATTGTTGATAAAAAACTGGTGCTTTGGTCATTGCTGAAGAGTGCTTGCACAGTGTTGGCTTTCCACCACCACCACTCTTTTTAGCAAGTAGGCTGGGGACAAGCAAGAGGCTGAGAGGAAACACAGCCAGGACAACTGACCTAAATTGACCAAAGGGATATTCCATACTACCTGACATTGTGCTCAGCCATAAAAGCTCAGGGAAAGAAGGAGGAAGGGCAGGCATTTGTGGTTATGACATTTGTCTTTCAAAGCAACTGTTACACGTGCTGTGGCCCTGCTTTCCAGGAAGTGGAACATCTGCCTGCTGATGGGAAGTAGTGAAGGAATTACTCTTTTTTATTTGTTTGTGCACACAGCTTTTGCTTTTGTTATTAAACTGGCTTTATCCTGATCCATGAGTCTTTTTGCCTGCCTTATATTTTCTCCTTGGCCTGCAGGACAGGGAAGTGAGTGAGAAGCTGGGTTGGTATTTGGCTGTTGGTTTTCAACCCACCACAGCCAGTGTATACACATTCCTTATTTTCAACCCTTAAGCTAACCATAACAATGGCTATGTAGGTTGTGTCACACTTTTACTTACATGAGCCACAAATGGTTTATATTTTCCCTCTGTGGGCTACTTTCATTTTTATATAGCTGTGCTTATACTTCAGCATTTTATATGAGTGACATCTACATCAAGACCAGACTATATCTTTACCTGTATAATTATGAAGTTAACCTTCTTAGAGTAGTTCACATACTTTTCAAAAATCAGAGTATTTTATGAGTTCTAAGTGCAGGAAACTCTTCAAAAGTAGGGAAAATTTCATTTTTTAAAAAATAAGAAAAGGAAATGCATTTCTTATTTTTAAATAATTCTATTATTTAGAGTTATAGAAAAGGATAATAAAGTGGTGAAGTCATAAGAAAGAAACTTTTCTGATATAATTGCAAAATACTTTTTGTTTCACCTGCTGTGATTGACTAAAATCCCCCTGTACCAGATGTATTAGTATTCAAAAATGTATCAGTATTAACAGATGAATTCTACATACTGAGAACTTCATGAGCTCCATGGTGTGATAAAGATTTGTTTTCCTTTAATGTAATGGTTCTATTTACTAAATATTTGCATATTTATTGTGCATTTTGGATGATGAAAAATTGAACAATTTGCAAGCTGAAAATAATGCAGGCATCCAACATTCAATTTTTTTCTTATTTACATATGTTATTAAAACAATACGCTAAAAAAGCAATAAGCTTGTACATTAGAAAACATAAAATGGCAAAATTAAGGTTACTTTTGCAAACTTCAAGTCATTATCTTCATGACTTGTCCCTAATTAAATTACAAGCTATTTTTACTCAAATAATAGAATAGAGTGCTCAGTCCTTATGTCCAAACCTTTGTGCACATATGCACAGCATCTGATCCCTGTGAGCAGAGTCGTACTCGATCAAATTCCAGTATTAATATGGTGGTCAAATAATGGGGAAGGAGGCTGGGAAACTTTAGAGTGTTCATATTTACTAGGGAAATATATATTCAGTGCTTAGATCATTCCCAATGCTGAAGTGTGATGAAATTAGTTTATGACCATGGAGTGTAACTGATGTTTAATCTGATAAATGTTAGATAGCAATATAAAAATAATGCCAATATGCTTCCATAGAAAAGGATTAAGCCATATGTAACATAAATTTCAAGTCATCCTTACTGGAGGGAAATGATAACAGAAACTATTAATCACAATAGAAAATACAAACTTTTATCTGGAAATACAGGTTTTGGTGAGGGTTTTTCAGTTAAACTGTGCTTTGAAAACTGAGAAAGTTTTTATGGGTACTCATTAGGTCCGTGAAAGTCAGACAACTTGTTTTGCATTATTCATGGTTTGGAAACCTTTAATACCAATGCAAAAATAGTAGTTTGAAATGTCCAATTTTGTCTAAAAATGTCCATTAATAGTCTATTGCTGATAGCTTTATTAATTTTGAAGAGATTTCTGTACTGTTTGTTTTTCACCTGTGGTACTTTGAGAGTTTAATAGTACACAGCCATATTTTATTTGATGAATTTTAATGAATTACCTATGCTGACTCAAAATCTCAAATGTAATTAGTCCTTTCTGTAACTATGACAGAGATGAGGACAACAGCATCAGAGGTTTTACCACCCTGAACAGGAAAAAAGTCATAAAAATACCAAGAGGCACTTAAGATTCCTATCTTTCAACCATTTTGTATAGATTTCTTACTATTGTGTTTTCTACTTTTTATATTATCTTTGATAGAGGTTGTAAGCATGCTACAACCAACAGTCCTTAAAGCTGGAATTCTTTGTTTAGCATACAAAGCAACAACATACATGTCTTCTCCTGGAATTCAGGAGAGATATAATCTTTTTAGCTGAAATAACAAAACCTACACATATGAAATCATATTGGTTTTTTTTTTATGTGCCCCAGCATTATAAGAATCTAAAAAATAGTGAATGTTATCAGAGTTTTAAACCCTGTCAACGAACACCTTTTTCTAAGAAAAAAAAAAAGTGTTTGAAGTTACTAACTCCTTGTCAGGGACATTTTTGCAAATACTGAATTAAGATGATATAGTTATTTCCAAACGTAGTTAAGTAGTAAATTTTTCAAACTTCTCAGGTTTTGCATTGCTATATCTTATCATTTCCTTGTATTGTCAGAAGCAAAGGCTTCTGTGACTCTATATTGTGCAATTTAGAAAGCTAGAAACAAAGGATAAATAAGAATAAAGAAGAAAGACGTGATATTCCAAGTCTTTATCACAGTGCTAAGTGAGGACAAGGGCAGTACAGTGGGGAAAGAAAAGAAAAAGAAAAAAAAAAAGAAAGACTTCAATTTTGTTTACTGTTCCTAATTCTGGACTAACACACTGTCTTCTGCATCAGTACCCAACGTTTGAAAGTTTAATATACACTCTAATTGGTGTTCCAATCATATTGCATTGATCAAGCACATGTGGGGATGTGGGGAATGACTGTCTGCTACCCATCACTGTAGAATGTTCATTATAGGCAACCCATTTTACATTTTATTTCAGAAGAAATTTAGAGATTTTAGACAGCAGAAGTTGTTTTTCTCTATGAAAAGCTCAGTCATTCAGAGACTCATAGAAATCACACTGAATATACCTTAAATGTTGAAATTTTGCTGATATTTAAGTCCAAGAATTAAAATCTATTACAGTATTTTAACAAAACAAATGTGTATATAAGAGCTAACATGAGCTGGTCATTTATTTAGCATGTAAGTAATTAAACAGAGGTTGGAAAACTCCTTCTTAACCTCAAGTGGTCTCAAATTAATTATCCGTTTGTTCTTATCTCTTGACGCTTCTGGTGCCATTTTAACCTAACTACAGTTTCAAAAAGACTGAAGAATACAACATATAATTTCATTTCTTTTTCGCTATATGATGTTCATATCTTTTGAAACTGAATTGCATTTTACTTCTGGACTGGACCTTACAGTCTCTGCAAGTTATGCATAATTATGTTTAATCCTTCTCACTGCTGACTCAGTACTTTGTCAGTATGGAAAGAAAGCTGTTCCTCCTGAGTTTGTTCTCCAGTTTTCATTTCTTTGAAAAGTGCAGGTGAGTAATCTGTATTTCAAAGCAAAATGACCTTTGCTTGATTTAAATGGAATCTTTCTTTCAATATCTGAAATGAGAAAGTGATTAAAGTTTTGGTTGATAGGTAAGATGTATTTTAGAAGCAGATAAGCTTAAAGGTCAGACACTGTCAAATGAAGGATTTTGACTTTTTAATTTTTAAATACTTCATAAGAATCATGGTTCATGCATGCCTGGCACTCCTTTTAAGTTCTAAAATAAAATTGCTCTGCATTTTCATAAGATTCACTTTCCAATGTTAGCTACATTTTGATGGTATTGCGTGAACAATTACTTTGCAGGATTTGGTCTTACTGCTGCAGCTGAGACAGGAAGTTTTCCTGGCCTTTCTGCCAAATAATTTTAAAATAACACCTCAAAATAGTATAAAGTAACACCTGAATTAAAACACCAGCTCTTCTTTAATGATTAATTTCTTTTATATCTACAGATAATTTAAAGTCAGGAATTTTTAATGTATTTTTAATTACTGTCAAACATAAAGTGCAACTTTTTTTTTCATAAAGCGTGTACTATTTTGAGGACTCTGGCTTGTGTATTTTTTCAACAGATTACATTTTCTGAATGTACGACATGAGATTAACAAAGGCCATCTGAGTTACAAACCAACTTTTTTGGATTTACAAGCAAATAACTAAGTTTTTAACCTACATAACATAACAAACTAACCTAAACTATAAGCCATGATGAGGCTTTTTGTAGATAAAAGATTATAAGAAAACAAACACCCACCCCCGCCCACCCCACACACACCACCTAATTATGTCCCTTGTGTCATACTATTCTGAATTTATAGGGATTTTCCTAAAATCTTATCTGGAGGATGCTAGAAAGTAAGATATCTACTTTTCTTACCCTTTTTCATTCTGCACTTTTTTTTTTATTTTCGATCTATAGCAATTTTATCTAATCTGAGTTAGGGCAATGTTATAGTTCTTTCTGATGTTTCTAAATGATGAAAACTAGAGGAAGATTTATCAACAAACTCCTGGGAAACATTTTTAGTGATTCAAAGGAACAATTTGACCTTCTTCCTTTATGCTGAAATACTATCATACATGTCAAAGAAAGTAGGTATGCATTTTGAAAGGATTAAGACAGAAAAAAGAATTTAAAGAATCTGACAGAAAAATAAGTATGATTAATATATAATGGACTAAAAACTCAAAGACCAGGTCTCCTTTAATCTGAGAAAGAGAAACAATTTTTGAAGCATAATTTACCCTGTTCTACCCCTTTTTGGGTTTATTTTTATCAACCTTACTACCTGTTTCCTCAAGTAGTGTAAGTTTTCTTTAATATAACATTACTAATAGAAGCTATAAATTAGAGATTTATTTTTGACTAAAATGAGTTCAATTTGATCACAACTCCTTTTTTTGACTCTGGTATATGTGACTAGTTCTTTCATAGGATACTCATTGCTACGATTAAAATAGTAAGCCTTGCAAGTTGATCTGTTAGTTATTTTGCAGAAAAAGCTGTTAACTGCTTTCCAGAATCATCTATAAATTAGATGGTGCTTTTTCAGACTATATCGAGGAAATATAGAAATCTACAAAAAAAGTTTTCCATTGTCACATATTTTCTTTTTTTTTGCTTCTTTCTCCTATAGATATCATTATTTGTAGCAAATACTAGAGATCTAGAGCGGATTTCCCGTCTTGGAAACGATTTATTTTTACTATCACATAATAGGTGCTTCACACAGTTTCTATTCTATTCTTGTACTTTTTTTTTTCCTTTAACACTGAAACACTTCTTTCATGTATGGTATTAGTCAACTATTCCCCCTATTTCTCTTTTTCCTGAGCAGCTAAGTCTTCAGTAACTGGTCCAAGTTTAACTGCTCTTACTAGTATTTTCTGTAAAGTCTGAACTCACCCTTGAATCAAAATTGCTAATTCTCCATTTTATTTCAAAGGTTTCTCAACTGAGTATATAAACATTGTAGTTTTTTTCTAATTTCAGCTTGTCATTTTACTAGATGAAACATCTCCCTGATTTGTGCTGATCAGTTTCAGTTCTTTCCCTTAAAATTCTACTGCTTCTTCCTCCATAGCCAAGCTGTCATTTACCTGCTGCATATTTATACCAGATCTTAAAAGTCTGTGAGATACCCCTGCCATTCCTCACTTTCAAGCTTAAACTTTTTTTTTACTAGTTTAAAGCCTTAACTTCATTTTTCTGTTTCTTTTCCTTCTTTGTTTTTGGTTTTTTGTTTTGTTTTTTTTTTTTTTCTCCACAGCTAGATTGGTCCCTGAGGATATTGCTCCTGCGTACTCACATGGAGTTCAGTACTTGATAAAATTAATGCCTTAAGGATAAATACCTAATGGGGGTTAAAAGCAGAGATTTATTTCGTCAGTCATTTGTTATCTTCTGGGTTTTGTCATAAGTCCTATCCTTCTATATCCCAAGGACAGGAAAAATCTCACCAAGATAATTTTGAGTTCTCTTAAACTTAAATTTTAAGTTTTTCCAGGTTGTGTAAAATTTGTCCTTGATCCACATCAAAAAAAGAATCTGAATTTATACTCTGGATGTAAAGTCACTTTCTTTCTGCTACCATGTTTCTTTTCAACCTAAGGAGAATAGCATAAAAAGCAAGTCCCAAGAGACAAGTAAAAGTAATTTCACCAAGTGTAAAATGTTGAAAACTCGATGTCAAAACAAAGTCATAACTTTGAACAATTAACTTCCGCACAATTAAAAATTTTAATGGATCTCTAATTCAGTCATTTCCCATATGGCCTATTCAATTAACCCTTAACAAAACAGACCAGCACTTTAGTCTCAAATAAACAGGAAGGAAGCAATATCTGTGTAAACTGTTTCCAAAGATGTTAAAAATGGCCTACATATCTATTCAAACTTAACTAATGAACTTTTTTTTTAATTCTGAACATACATTCAGAGAGTAATTAGTAAAACAGCTGCCCTTCAGATGGCAGTCTAAGAATGGCACTCTGGTCAAACTGAGATACCGTTATGCTTTAACAAGGGAAAATGTGCTGATGCATGATGTCTGAATTCTATTTATACTTGTGTGAAAGCATAGATACTTTATCTGTTTTTCCCCTGACTGCAGGTTAGTAAAGAGCTTTTAGTTTCCTAATAAAAATCGGACCTGCTAAATTAGTGGCGTTGGTAATAATCCACATTTCAGGGCTTTATGTCCTCTAGAACTGCAGCACTAAACAGATATAGAAGAAGAACAGGGAAACATATGTTTCAAGTGGTGCACTTCAGAAATGTCCATGAAATTGTGCTAAAATATGAGACCTCACACTGTGGAATGAGTAGCCTGTACTAAAAATAATGTGTTTTTTCCCTATTACTACATACTCATTTTTATAATATTTCTTTCCTTTGTTTTCACTTTTCTTTTTTTTTTTTTTTAATCTTCCCTCTTTGCTCTGCCCCTCTATTTTACCCATGAGGTGGGAGTGCTGCTGTTTGAACACCACCACCACTTGCTTCACCGTTTCTCTTTGATTATCTATCGCTTTGTAACACAAAAGAACACAGAAAAAAGGTTGCTATCCTTGGAAACATGTTAAATCTGTATAAGCCTAAGCTTATTTAAAGAAGCTCATACTCACTTTAGCAGGGTCAGAACTTCATGCATACACAGCCAATGTAGAAACAACAATCAAGAGAGAAAAATAACAGAAAAATTTTGCAAATAGGGCAATTAATACTCAGATCTGAAGAGAATGGACAGTAAAAATCTTTATATGACTAAGCTATGCTTTTGAAAAAATCTGGTATGAAATGCAATGTGTCTATGCCTAGCCCTTGAGGCAGAATAATTTGGTGTATTTTCTCCTCAATCCAGCTTGTGTCCAGTTTTATATGCCTAAGGGAAAGGTAGGAGGAAGACAGCATGATAAGATGAATATAATCTGGCATTTAATTAAGAGAACTCTCCCTAACACAGTGTCATATAAGATGAAGAAGGATTGATCTTTATGGGTTTTATCTTCTGTAGGAATTGAGTGAGTTTGGTTTGCAGTAATTACATACATAAACTTATTCAAAAGACTACAGAAAATTATTTTCCTTTATTTGTTTGTTTGAAGTTCTAGTTTGTTTTTCATTGTCATTTTCACGCTACTTTAGCAAATAGAAATGAGGTTATTTAAAGGCATTTTTATTGTAGTGTTTTGCGTTTTTTAAATATATTTACTTTCTTGTCTCTAGAAGTAGTAAAGAAGTAATTGATCTGTCTGTGGAGTATGATTATAAAGTACAAAGGTGCTTATTCGGTTTATAAATAGGAAAGCTGGATCTGTTAATGTGAGTCATTCTGCAATGCCTATGCCTGACTTGTATTTTGTTGTCTTTTTTTAATTTTTTTTATTCCAAGCATCATGATTTCAAGAAATAGATGAGAAATCTTTCAAAACAAAAAAAAAATTAAGAATAAGCTAGGATTCAAACATACCTGCTTTAAGAAGACCCATGAAAAGAACAGTTGCTATAAGTTAACAGCATGAAAAAAATCCTTTATGTTCCTCTAGAGATTAAAGGCCAGGACTACAGATTGTTCTTATTTTCTGTGTCATTTTAAGTAATGCTAGACTTCTAGGACTTCAGACAGCTGTAGATCGGTTTTAATAGTCCATATAAAGAAATAAATATAGTGCAAGGAAGCTAAGGGTCCAACAGCAGGAAGATCAGTGTTTAGACTGACCAGAAATGTTAATTACTTGCAAATCATTCTTTGTAGGAAGCATAAGGAATAGTATACCCTTTGTTAAAAACATGTAAATGTAGAATCATAGAACCATAGGAAGGTTTGGATTGGAAGGGACCTTCAAAGATCATTTAGTTCCAACCCCATCTTCTACTAGATCAGGTTGCTCAAAGCCCCATCCAACCTGACCTTGAACACTTCTAATGATGGGACACCCACAGCTTCTCCGGGCAACCTATTCCAGTGTCTCACCACACTCATCATAAAAAATTTCTTCCTAGTCCAATTTAAACCTACCCTCTTTCAGTTTAAAAGCATTGTCCCTTGTCCTGTTCATTACAGGCCTTGGTAAAAAGCCTTTCTCTGTCTTTCTTACAAGCCCCCTTTTATGTGTGGAAAGGTTGCAATAATGTCTCACCAGAACCTTCTGTTCTCCAGGCTGAACAACCCCAGCTCTCTCAGCCTCCACTCATAGGAGAGGTATTCCAACCCTTTGATCATTTTTGTAGCCCTCCTCTGGACTTGCTCCAACAGGCCCATGTCTTTTATGTTCTGGGGTCTCCAAAGCTGGATGCAGTACTCCAGGTGGAGTCTCACGAGAGTGGAGAACAAAGGCAGAATCACCTCAACCTGCTGGCCATGCTTCTTTTGATGTAGCCCAGGATACGGTTGGCTTTCTGGGCTGCAAGCACACATTGTCATCTTATGTCAATTTTCCATCCACTAGTATCCCCAGGTCTTTCTCCACAGGGCTAATTTTGATCCAGTCATCACTCTGTACTGATCCTGGGGATTGTCCCGATCTAGGTGCAGGACCTTGCACTTGGCCTTGTTGAACTTCATGAGTTTCACATGGACCCACTTCTCCAGCCTGTTGAGGTCTCTCTGGATACCATCCCTTCCCTCTACCATATCAACTGCATCACTGAGCTTGATGTCATCTGAAAGCTTGCTCAGGGTGCACTTAGTCCCACTGTCTGCCATTGATGAAGACATTAAACACTATTGGTCCAAGTGTGGACTCTTGAGGAACACCAGTCATTACTTGGTGGCCATTGAGTCATTGACTGTAACTCTTTGGATTCAGCCATTCAGACAATTCTTTATCCATCTAGTAGTCCAACCACCAAAACAGTACCTCTCCAATTTAGCAGCAATAATGTTATGGGGGACTATAGCAAAGGCCTTACAAAAGTCCAGATAGATGACATTTGTAGCTCTTCCCTTGTCTGCTGATGCAATCACTCAGTCACAAAAGGCCACAAGTTTAGTCATGCATTATTTGCCTTTCATGAAGGGATACTGGCCGTTTTCAGCCACCCCCTTTCCTCCATATGTTTCAACATGTCTTTCAGGAGGATCTGTTCCATGATCTTACCAGGCACAGAGGTGAGGCTGACTGGCTGGCAGCTCCCAGGGTCCCCCTGTTAAATTTTATTTATTTTTCTAGGTGGGATTCAAGGAGTGTGTGTGCATATATATATATGTATATGGTGGGGTGATACTGCCTTTTCTGTAGTCACTGGGAACTTCACTTGAATGCCAAGATTTTTCAGATGTGATGGAAAGCAACTTAACAGCTACACCAGGCAATTCCCTCAGGGCTTTGGGATGCAACTTTTCAGGTCCCATGGACTTGTGCACGTTCAGGTTTCTTAGTTGGTCTCAAAGCTAATCTTTTACAGTGGGGTAAATTTCACTGAGTTTCAAGACTTGAGAGGTGGGAAGCGTGATTACCAATGAAAACTGAGGCAAAAAAACCCTGTTGAGTACCTCAGCCTTCTCCATGTTGGTTGTCACCATTTCTCCTGTCTTATTTATTAAGGGATGTCTATTTTCTTTAACCTTTCTTTTCTGAGCAATGTACTTGTAGAAGCCCTTCCTGTTATTCTTCACTTTCTTTACCAAATTCAGCTCCAGCTGTGCCTTAGATTTCCTGATTCAACCCCTCTCTAGACATCCAGGCAGAGTCCCTATATTCTTCATAAGCTCTCTGTCTGTGCCTGTCATTTTATTCTTACAGTTTTGTTTGATCAGGAGGTCATTACTCTGACATGCTGGTTGCCTGCCTTCCTTGGCTGATTTCTTAAACATGGGAATCAAGAGCTCTCGAGCTCTAAGAAAAAAGTCTGCAAAGAGCTGCCAGCTCTCTTCTTCTCCTTTATCCCCTGAGCGCAGTTTTCCAGGAGGTCCCATCCACAGATACCTGAAAGTTGACTCTCCTAAAATTCAGGGTCCTGACTTTTTTCCTCACCTGGTCTCCCTGAAATGCATCAAAGCATAAGAACTCAAAAGACAGAACCTTTATGTATACAGAAAAAGGGGGTTTTATTTATTTTTTTTTAAGTCATGTGGATATCCTCATTCCTTATTAGCCATCAGTTCCCTCTATCTATAGGGAAAAAGAGTAGAAAACACTTTAATTCCTAGGTTTTCGCTCTTCTTTAACCCGCATATTAGCCAGGATGAACTGCTCAACTGAAGTACAGCTTAACTAGTTTAAAAGTAACCACCAACACTCATTACTGAAAGGAAGCAAATATTTTTGTGTCTATCAAAATAATAGGAAAAAATTATGTAGTTACACAATTACTCACAATTAAGTATTGCATGTATCGTGTTCAGTTTTATGATCAAAAGCAGTTAAAACTGTTAACTTATTGTAGATGGTGCTCTTCTGGACTAGGTCTGTACAGCAAATATATTTTCTGGTTTTGTATTTGTATTTTTGCTTTTTTGTTTTCTTCTAATTCTCTTTTAGCATGAAGAAGTAAGCCCACTTTGATGAAATTTTTGCCTGACTGTGGAAGGCTCAAAAAATGTTTCATGATTTTGAACATAAATTTGAACTTTGTCTTCCTGTTTTACAAAGCAGTTTTCTAACCTCCAATTATAGTTTTTCAGAGCTGGTGTTCACTTAGTCCTTCTTGCTGTCACCTTCTGTTTTATATTTAATTAGATACAAAGGCAGAGATATAGTATGTGTGTGATTTTGTATTCCGATGGCTAGGAAAAGAACATGCTTATGATCCCTTTCAAAATTGTAAGTCTGTCAACTTTCATAAGATGTGATAGCTATTAGAGGACATCCTGAGAGATTTATAAAGTCTCAGTGTATCCTATAGCTTTGTGGTCAGGGAATACAGGAAACAGGGTAAGATAAATGAGGTTTCAAAAGTTTTTTTTTAATCTTGTAGAAGAATGCATTCCAGTAGAAGATGATTCCTAACCACAAATTTAATTTTTGAATTATAATTTTTATTTTATTTGTCGCTATTTTAATTTTTTTGTGTGCATATAGTACAGACCTATGAATTCTCTTTTCTTAGACTAATGCATGAAATATTCAATTATATCCTTTTGTGCTTATTTGAAATAAATGAATATATGAACAGTGTGGTCGTAGAGATTATTAAAATGTCACTTTTTGTAATAATTATAACAAATTTCATAACGTTCAAGGACAACTTTGAAAAATAGTTATAACATTGTTAAGTTTCACAAATATATTTGTGTGATTTTCACTAATTAGCTACCTGTTTTCTTTAAAAATTAAAATAAAGTTGGATTCTTTTCTCTTTTCTGTCCTTATTGCTTTGAGCTAATTTATTAACTTACTCAAGGGACAGAATAAACAAACTGTGGCTTAAAATCAGTAGCAATATTTCTTAAAATTACAGTGTATTTAAGACTAAGTCCATGGTATTCAAGGATCATAATGCTGCAGACATTACAGTGTTGATTTTTTTTTTTTTTTACCTCCTTTTGCATTACTCCTTAGATTTATTCTAAAATACTCATATGTATTGTATATTCACCAAAAGCACTTATGAATAACTAGAATAAACCAGGTAGCACTTACTTCTTTGAAAAATTTTACTTTACATGCTCTGTTGTGTGTTCTTTCCACAAAAATCAGTCTCTATCATAATTTTGCTATTATAATTATACAGTCATCAAGTAAAATTAGCTATATGGTTACCTATCTGATTTATTTTTTTATTAATCATGTATATTTTGATAATTTCTATGTTGTTTAATCTTGGAAATATTTACTTGGGAATTTTATTTCACCTTTTCTTTTTAACTCAATTTTTTCTTTAAAATAATAAGGAAATACCTTCTGAACATTACAAGACTTTATTAATATCAACAGTTATTGTTACATTTTTGTTTTTCTGGGTAGGATTCAACATATGTATAGGTGAAAAGAAGAGCATTTGTCTGAGCTTTTAGACAACAGGACTTCAAATTAGTCCAGTCAGAAAGTCCACAATTACAGATATATTGCTTCTGGAATAGTCACAGCTGGCGAATGATCATAGAAAGGCTTTTGAGACTACTTGACTGTATAAGTTCATCACATGTATTTTTTAAGGAAATCAGTACGCAATCTTATTTTCTTGTCTGTTGGGTTTAAATCTTTCTGTTAATCTTAGCTTTTAATCAATAGTTACAGACAAGTATATAATTGTCTGCACGTATATAGTTACGTAATCATAATTCATGCCATAAATATGTTGAAGAACAGAGGTAGGCGTTAATGACCTTCTTTTTGTTCTCATTTTAGTCTCTGACAGAGAATGTAAATAAGGGGTGATTCTCAATTACTCAAGCTGAAGAGGATTGAAAAACCCTGGGATACTTGTAATGATTAGCAGAAAGCTTTTTCTTCAGGGATAAAAGTGAATTTAAAAGGAACTGAGTGAACAGACAGATACAACAACAGTGCAGTATTTAGCCTTTTCTGGAAGGTGATGGCTTAGCAGTGTGAGCAAGTAGCTTGAAATCTTTAGTCTCCCTGGAGCCCACAGAATCAAATATAGCAGGTTTCACTGAATCTTTCATCTTTATATCTTCAAGGTAAATAAACTGAATTTCATGCAGCTCGATGTACACACTCTTTCTCCAAAAAGATCTGTAAAATGAAGTCTGTACTTACATGCTGTGATGCATTTTGCCGTATGCATCTGTATTGATGCCATGTGTAAAACAAAGAAAGTGATTAAACACTTTTAAAATATTACTGGCTATACAAGGCTGACATAGGTCTGGGACAACTGGTTATTTGGGATATCTCCTGGGGAAATTATTTTATATTTAGCAGACAATTATTTTCATTCTGGAAAAATGACCAAAAACTTCACTGAGTGATATATCTGTTACAAAAGAGTTAGTGAAACTTAATTAACTCAGTGAAAAATTGGTAGGAGTTCTAAACACACATTTGAAATAAAATAAAATAAATTAAAAAATCAAGTTAATAGAAGGGTAATAAAGGCATTATTTAAAGGACTTGAGAAGGGAGGTTCTTGACTGCTGTTGAAAACTGGTAGGAAGTAGAGTCATATGTCTAAAATCCTTCTGAAACGAATGTATAACAATTCTGAAAACTTATGGAGATAATGGTGTCAGATTAAAATTTCATTCAGTGTTTGCCTTTGAGTCAACTTAAGTCAACTGAATCAAAATGTTTTTGAGTTAATCCCAAATGGATTTATCTAAATCAACCAAAGTAAGGACACTTTAACTTTGCAAAGACTTGATTTTGATGCTGATTAGTGTTGACATTTTATCAATATTTCTAAATTTTCTTGTTTGCCATCTTTTCCAGTTTGTTATTTTCTTTCTTTATTGATTTTAATTAACATTTTTCCATAAGTTTCCAGTCTTCCTAAGCATACATCTATAAATACATAAACTAGTGATACCTTCGTAACCCAGAACTGCATACCATTTCCAGTCACTAAGAGTCACACCTAGCCATTAGTATTTATGAAAACCAACTTCTTTTATTTAGTTTGTCTTGGTGTCTTTAGATCAATAACTGGATATGCTCATGAATATCTAAAGTAAAAATCAAATTCAACCACATTTAGTAGGTGTTAGAGCTCCTGCCCCAGTTACTCTGAATTATGTCTCCAGCTTATAAACCATTGGAATGACTAATGTGTTTTTTGTTGGTTTTTCCTTCTTCTTCTTCTTTTCTTCTCTTCTTCTTCTTCTTCTTCTTCTTCTTCTTCTTCTTCTTCTTCTTCTTCTTCTTCTTCTTCTTCTTCTTCTTCTTCTTCTTCTTCTTCTTCTTCTTCTTCTTCTTCTTCTTCTTCTTCTTCTTCTTCTTCTTCTTCTTCTTCTTCTTCTTCCTCTTCTTCTTCTTCTTCTCCTCCTCCTTTTTCTTTTCTACTGTATTAGGGTCCAGGCACTGTTTTTCAGTCCTGAAAGTGTTTTTTTCAGTCCCCACCCACAAAAATACTGTTTTTCTAACAATTCACATTGAAATCTGAACCCTGAAGAAAGGTCAATAATACATAATTGTTATGTATAATTTCTCTGATGTTAAGTAATTAACAAGGAGAATTGATTTTTTAATAAGGGATTGGTTTCTGAACATAGGTCTAAAAAACAGAAAGAAAATCAAAAAGAAAAACTGAGAAACCTGAAGAGCTTTCCAAAGATGTCCACTTCAAAGTTTCACACTGTCCCCTAGAAACAGCAAAGCAAGGCACAGTGAAGATGCCATCAAAACATTTTAAAAAAATAGTTTTTAGGATGTTGCCAGTTATGCTTGCAACAGCCTTCAAACTAAAATGAACAAGTAAATTAAAAAAAAACCCACAACCTAGAAGACAATAGGGCCACTTAAATGAATAAGTGTTTTGCTGTACTGGAACCAGCCTACTCCGGTTTGCAAGACAGTCCTGAAAAGATATCATCCATAAGTTGTCTCAGAATGTTTGATTCAGTGATTAGTTGGCTTTAATTCATCACAAAAAGGTGTTATATACTCTACTGGGACACTGACGTCATTCTCAAGTGCTCTGAAGACAGCCAAGGTTTGAAAACATGAGCTCTTTCTCTAGGAAAAGGGAAAGATTTGACAGCTATGTAACTGCATTATGGACACTCTTTCCAATGATTCATGCATTTTCCCCTTTTGTTTCATAGAAATATCAGGGTGAAGAGGGTCTGAATAGCCTTCAAGTTGATGTTGTGACAAGGTGACAATTATGCCTTTGTAAACAAAGCTATTTATACCATATTGCAAGCATTTATTAAAAACAAAATGAATAAACAAAAACCATCATGATTCAATGTTGGGCCACAAGAAAGATAACTTTTTTTTTTTGACCCTGGTATGCTCTTCAGTGACCTTGGACATCAAACTTGGTTTCTCATGCTCCTGTTTTATTTTGTCTCTTTGTTTATGTTGTAATGACAATCAACTCCTGGAATGACTTTATGCAGGACCTAACACAGAGTGTCTTGCAAATAATCTCTGGTGTCTGTAGTGTAGTCTTATGTAAAATGAAGTGCAGAAGTACTGAAGTATTTCAAATATTTTATCTTTCAACATTTATTCTACTCAAATGGCATGATTGAAAAAGCTGTAACACATAAAGAATGATCAAAACAAAGAAGAATTTAAAAAAATGTTTGCTGAGCAGATAACAAGAAGGTTGAAATGCAGTGATCAGTACACTGCTGCTTTACTTCCCCTGAAAACAAAGCATTTTCCATTCTGGTTGAAACATTTTAAGATTGGGAGCTTACATGCTACCCCCTGTCAATTTCAGGAAAACTTTTTTTTACTTCTAAAAAACAGCTAATGCCTTTTTTGAACAGTTATGCATTTCTTCTATGAAGACCTTTAAGCATGAATATCGTCTCCAAGACTATTATTATTCCAAAGCAATAAGATGAAAGTGTTTGATCATTAAATCCCTCCAAGATATCTGTAAAGACCATATGATTACAAAAATTTTGAGTAAAGTAATAAGTTGTAAAAAACATCACATACAGATATAGAAAGTTACCTTTTGAAATCATCATGTCTGAAGTTACAGTCCAAGCAGTGCAGGTCAGCTGTCCTGATGACAGTTAGCCTCATTCAGCAAAGTCAACCAATTCACTTGATAATTTTTGGTTTGCTGATAATGTTGGTATTGGCTGAGATGTGTTTGATGTGGTTTTTTTTTTTTTTTTTTTCTGTGATATTTCTGAAATTTTGAAATAAGAGATAAGATAAAGAATACATTGCATGTAATATTCTAAATTCTCCCATCATTAATCTTGTCTTTTTTAGACACAATCTCAATGTCAAAAGTGACAGTTCTTCACAATGTTTGATTAAAAGTGATACACACATCTTCTTTCCTAAGCATGACCTATCCCTAATTAATCAACAAAAGATAAATTGCTCCACAGGGGTGACCACTGTACCTGTTTTAGCCAAGGCTCTGTGAATGCCATGTGTGCAAAACTGAGGTAGTAACAAGAAGTCCTTTACATCAACTAAGGCTGGAGTTGGCTCTTGTGTAACTTTCTAACTTAACTTGGAAACAGTGAGAAGGAAGCAGAATGAGAAAAAATAAAATTGTTTACAAGCATACCGGAGATTGTGCGGGAAGGACCCTTCTACTACACCACCACCATGAACATCCTTGTTCATCTAGCAAAGATCCCAGGACACCAATGGTTAATGGGAAAATTGCCCCTACCCTACTCTTCTTGAGGAATGTTTGGGTATCTGCCCAGAGGAACGCTGAAAGAATGTATAAACCAGGGATATTAGGAAGCTTTTATATAACCATTTTAACTGTGTTATTCATGATGCTTTTCTGTATTAATGGCGTTAATTGTCTGTATTAATAGTTTGGACTATTGGACTCTAAAATATTTTTAACCAAAATAAATTCTTTTGTTCAAATTCCTCTTTCCACTCAGAACATCACAGTTTAAAAATTGAATTGCAGTTAATTTTTCCTATTCTTATTTCTTTGTTTTCATGGAAAATCACATAAATAAAGCAAACTGTTTGGTTACCGATTGGTTTGATATTTTACTGATACTTCACTTTTCCTTGAAAAAGAAATTGCCAATTTTTGGGTTTGGTCAGAATAATTATTTTACTCTGTGTTGTACCTTTTTACCGAGCTTATCTGTTTCACTGAAGTAACTGCTTCTCAAGAAATGCATAAAACTTAGTAAAATTGTTATGAATATGAAAGTCTTTTTTAAAGTTATAAATATAACATAAGGTTATTTGTGTTTGGAATAGAGTATGGCAAACATTATTTTGTACAGAGTGTTAGTCATAACCAAGCATTGGAAGTTTACGTGAATAAGCTGTAAGTACATATGAAAAGCTTTCTTCATATCTGTGGAAGCCACACTGCTATATTAACTTTTACTGCAAAGAGCAGTAGTCCCAGAGGAAACTTGTATGATTAAGAGAAGCAAAATATTGTATTAAAATGGATATGTGGGAAATCAGAAATAATTTTTCATCTTTAAACTCAATCTTCAAATATTTCTGTACACAGAACTCTCCTTGAAGCTGATACACTTTCATTTGTGAAACAGCCTGGATCATCAGGTCCTTGGTATAACCTCCAAAGCCTATTGACATCAGTGGAAAGCTTGTCCACTCCACTGCCGTAGAAAAGAAAATAACAAATTTGGATTTTTTTCATTCAGTCGGAAATTGAGGCAAGCAACTTACAGTTTTAAATACTTGAAGGAAATCAAACATTATAAATTAATTTCTGCCCCAAGAAAAGAATTCCTACTTACTTGAGTGTACTAGACTTTATCCTTGGAAAAGCAACACTTTGGTGAAGTATGGATCGAAATGATGATGAAAAGGGTGAATGATATTTAACTAGGCAGTCTCACTAACTTTTTATCTGGGCCCTTTGGCCATATCTGGGCAGAAAATTATTGTTTCTGCCTTTTGCAGCTCCTTGGACTTTGATTCATGTCCCTCAGTTTTAGCTGTATGGGTATTTGACAGCTAATCTAGAATTCTAAACTGAACTGATTTAGCTTGACATTTCCCTAATGATTAGAAGAAAGGAAGATAAGCCTGAATAAATGGCTTTGTAGAAATTACTATGACTAAGGAAATATGAATTTCATCCTTAACTTGGAGTAACTGCATAACACCTGCATGGTATTTAGGAATATATACACAAATTTGCCCTTAAAAACAGCAAAGCAAAAACCATATCTGACAATTTCTGTACTAACATTACTGAGTCTGAGAAAACTTGATCTGCACAAGAGATGTATAAGAAAAGTCTCTCTAGTTCAAGCTTAGTATTTCCAATTTTATTTTGCTGTGTGCTACAAGGTATATAAGAAACCCACAGTAGAATACTTATAGAAATGACCATTTTAATAAGAGTTCTGCTTATAGTACTGTTTTTTATCAATGAAAGCTTCCTTTCTGTAAAATGATGGATGAGTTTATGCTTCAAACAGAAGTTTTGGAAAGGAAGCGAGGAAAAAGAACACAAGAATTTTCATTATAATCCTTAAATACTTTTTATTAATTCAAGAAAAATATAGGAAACCTTTTCTCTGTTAGGTTATACAGATATAAAATATGTTGAAATCAGTAGACTTGCTTTCATATAAAGAAAAGAAAAACGTGGGGTTTATACATATTTTTGATAATGTGTTATTTCTATGGGCTCAACACTTTTCCTCCTTTCTGGGATATCAATCTTCTGCACATATATAATTTTACAAAGGATGTGTATTTTCATTGAAATGTAAAAATGCAAAGCAATATCTATTTTTTATACCTTTAGATAACTAGGCTTTTCAGGTTAAATGATTGCTATCGGTAGCATTCAAGAGTCCAAGCTTTTTATTAGTAATCCTGTTTGGATTTTTTATAAGTCCTCTCTTAGAGCAATGTTTGTGAGTCTTATATATCAATATGCACAATTTAGACCATAATTTTCTAGCTGTTTCTCAGTACTAAGAGAGATGTGTCCAATAAGTGAATGTATGAAAAATGTGAAAGGATTCAATGTAATGTTTTATGTAGAGGATTTCTACAAACTTAACACATCACTGTGCCACTCATACTTCTCAAATCTGTTGTGAACATTCAAGGGGACAGTGTCCAAATATAAATGACAGTGACCTCCGCTATATTCTAGGATTTGCAGACAAGAATTCCAGCCTATTTTATCATCTACAGAAAAGAGTACACATTAGAATTATCCTGGTTTTCCTTATTCTCAGTGTCAGAATATATTCTTAAAGACTGTTCATAGTATTGTTACTGTCCTGGTTTTGGCTGGGATAGAGTTAATATTCTTCATAGTAGCTGGTGCAGTGCTGTGTTTTGGATTTGGTGTGAGAACAATGTTGATAGCACACTGATGGATTTAGTTGTTGCTGGGCAGTGTTTATAGTAAATCAAGGACTTTTCAGTTCCTTGGGCCCTGCCAGTGAGAGGGCTGGAGTGGCACAGGAAACTGGGAGGTGACACACCTAGGACAGGTGACCCAAGCTAGCCAAAGAGGTATTCCATACCATATGACATCATGCTGAGTATATAAACTGGGGGTAGAAGAAGGAAGTGGGGACATTTGGCATTATGGCATTTGTCTTCCTGAGTAACTGTTACACGTGATGAAGCCCTGCTCTCCTGGGGATGGCTGAACACTTGCCTGCCCATGGGAAGTGGTGAATTAATTCCTTGCTTTGCTTTGCTTGCGTGCGTGTCTTTTGCTTTAGCTATTAAATTGTTCTTACCTCAACCCTTGAGTTTTAAATTCCTTTCCAATTCTCCTCCCCATCCCTCTGAGTGAGGGGGAGTGAGCAAATGGCTACGTGGTGCTGGGTTGCTGGCCAGGTTAAACCATGACAGTTACCTAGAAATAAGTCAATAGAATAATTTTGTTCTTAAAAGTTACATCCTCAGTTCGGACCACACACAAGCTCCTAGCATATGCAATGGCAAATTTCTGAAATATTTCGAGAAACAGTATGATAAAAATAATTTTATGTTTTAACTGTTTAAAACTTCTATTAAAATTTAAAACAATGATCAAACTCCTTAAATCCAAGATAATTTATACATCATAAATTTCGTATATATTAAGCCTATATTCAGTCTAAGATATCAGCTCTTGTTTTTAAAATGACCTGGTTTACTCATAATAGCTAAATTTACAAAAAACATTTCAGACCTATTTGATAACCTCATGCAGCTCATTGGTATGGATCCATAAGCTTTCTTCTTATCCCTTGAAGAATGCTCTACACAACAAACCCGGCCCATACAACCCCCAGCAAAAGACCAGTTTATATTCTATATCCCCTCTGGTTATCTGAATTTTAGCTTTACTGACATTGTGCTACAAACAATAACCATATCCTAGCCTGTTAACTGAAGAAGGCAGAAAAGAAAGATGTAATTATTTTTCATTTTATATATACTCATATATAACATCTCATTCACTTTTTTTCAGCTTTTTCCTTTTCAGGCATGAATAATCTTTGTCCATGATGTTTTCATTGTATGCAAATTTCACATTGCCCTAGAAGTTTTAATTTTGACAGTATATTTCATACATCATGAAACAATTGGACACAGCTGTGCTTCAACTGGGGAAGTATCATTGTTTAGTCTGTAATTACATTATTTTACATGTAATTTTATATTAATTTAAAATATGCATTAAAAAGTCCTGTAAATTAAAATCAAGAATGGAAATATAATTATATCTTATCTTACATTTCTTAGCTTCATAGGAGTTATATTTTCTTTGAAATAGTGATGCTTGTATTTTTTATGAACTTTTTAAAATTATTATTCATTACCTAATTTTACTGATATCTGGTAAAAGTAATTTACAATTTCTTTTGCCCAAGCCTTACAGTATAGTAAAGTTTTGATTTGCTTCAGAAAATGCTTCCTTATGAATTAGGTGCTTTAGACTATCTGAAATAAAGTGCCTCAAGTAATCTTTATTTGGAAAAATATCTCTTGAATATAGACACATGAATATAGTCATAATACTGAATTACAGTTTGCAAAAACAGAGATCTTTTCAGTTATTAATAGAAAAACCTGAAATAATTTTGATGTAAATATATTGCAACTGAAAATGTAAGAAAGATTTACTGACTAGAGGTTGTTTGATTTCATATATTTTAATTTATTCATATCATATCTGCCTGCGTCCTTTTACAGAAATAATCCCCTGTTCAGTTTTCTCTTATCAACATATTTCCAGTGTTTAGTTAGAACAACTATCACGATTGTCATGGTCACCAAAGTAGAATCATAGAATTGTAGAATGGTTTTGGTTGTAAGGGGCCTTAAAGATCATCTAGCTCGACCCCCTTGCCATGGGCAAGAACACCTTCCACTAGACCATAGTCCACTAGATTCAAAGTATTTAGAATTATGTAGGGTAATCACAGGTAAATAAATTCTGGCTTAGAGGACAATATTAACCAATACAAACACAAATACAGCTTTTCCCTTTGCACTGTGATGGTCAATGACAACTACAGTAGACAAAGCAGTGGCAACAGCTGAGGGGTACATCTGTGCAGCAGGTAGGCAGCAAGGCTTAGTTCCATCCCTTGTGGCATTGTTGCAGCAAGCACAGGATACAGGCCCAGCTCCCAAACACGCTGGACCTGGCAGGCAACCACAGATGGCCATTGCATATGAACAAGATGATGACATCTTGCCATCATCAGAGAACAGAGTATCGCTTTCACTAATCTACTACTGTGTGGAATAACACCACATAACTGTTTGTTTACTTTTGGAAGCAACAAGCAATTTCCAGGGGAAACAGACATTCCAGAAACTTTACCTACATGCTCAAAAACACACTTTTGAGCTAACGACACAACAACCTCCAAAACACCAAACATTCTGTTCTCTTTCCATGGAGATAGTTTTGCCTTAATCCTGGCTGCCCCCCAGAAGCCCCTCATTCACAGCCAGGGCAACCTGTTCCAGTGCCTTACCATGCTCGTCACACAAATGCTCATGACTGCATCCCCAGATCTAAGTTCCCTTTGTCCTGGCCCACAGATTTTGACAAACGTTTTCAGGTTTCATAGTGAAAGTTTCTGCAGCCAAAGATCTCAGCACAGAGGGCAAGAGCATACAGGACATTTAATCACCAACGATAATGCTTCAATCATGTGCATTATCCCACCAAATTTTTTTTTTTCTTTTTTTTTTTTCTTCTTTTTTCTGTCAGTGTCATAGCCCGGCACTTTCAATTCTTGTTTACCACCCAATTTCTGTGCATTAGTACATGGACAATCAAGATAAGCCTTTAAACACCTGCCCTTCTAAGCAGACATGTCAAAATCCCCTTGGAACCATCACTTATGTGTATTTTCTCCTTTGGCACCATTTCTTCACTTACTTCTGGCCTTCCTTTCCCATCACTTAATGAACCTACGATAAATTCTGTCTGTAGCTTAAAGGTCTACTTCTTAACCAACCATCTTGGACATTGAGCAAATTTTGAAAATTATTTATATGTTTGCAGATTTTTTTTGGTAGGAACAATATTTTCTGCCAAAAAATCACCTGTCACTGAAGTAATAACTTGACAACATTACAGAATTTCCATACAGGGAAACCTTGGATATGTTTGTATTTTTCTTCCTTGCCAGAAAATAAAATTAAATTAAAGACACCTGAAGGCATCTGCAACTTTGAAGGTTAATGGAGTTCTCTGAATACTTGAAAAGACAGATATTTTTTGCAGCATGATACATGTTCTTAATTGAGGTTTATTACTGCTGTAACATGCTCTACTCTTCACAATATTAAGCATTCTTTAACCTTCTGGATATACATCTTTTTTCAGAGCATTACAAAACTTCTGTGTTTTCTGTCTTATGCCATTTTAATGAAAGCTATATCCACTAACTCTTTTTATAACAATACATTTTCCAAATACCTTTTTTTTCAATGGAATATTTATTTCAAACAAATAAATGTTTATTTATTTATCATTCACTTAAGAATCCCTCTTACTTACAACTTATTTATTGTCTAGGTAAATTCGGATTTTTCTCTGTAATAAATTATGCTTTTAATAAACATACTAGAAGTCACACATTAAAAAAAAAGAAAATTCATAAATGTCAGCAGTTTCTTGTAAAAAATATTCACATCATAGCAAACAATTATAACTTCTTTCTTCCGTTCTTCCATGTGTTTCAAACTCCTTCCTGGTACATTTTAGGGTTTATCTATTACATCTTTAAAACTGACTTTAAAGCAAGAACAATCTTCTCTCCTTGTTGTAAGAGTCTAAAATAATAGAATTACAAGGAGTTCATTCCTTGGAAACTCACGGAATTTGGCAAAGCTCATGGAATTAATTCACTAAAATGCTACTGAAATTATAAAAAAAAATTCAAGTTTGTGCCTCTTTTTAACTTTAATGAAATTATCTCCAGAATAGAAGGAAAAAAGAGATGCTAACTAAAATATTTGTATTTAGCATTAGAATTCCCTGTCATGTACAAAAAAAGGAATACTCGATTTTTCTCTATATTCCCTAAAGTATATGTATGGTTTTAAAAATTTACATTTTGCATTTCAAATAATTTCAGCTTCTGAGTCTCATTCAGAGGACTGGTATGCAGAAAGATGAATTATTTTTTCAGACTAATAGGGAACAACTGTTCCAATTAGGTCCGTTTTACAGCCCAAACTTAAACTAATTTGAATTAAGTTAAAGTGAATGTATTAATCAAACCTCTGAGTCATGTAAGGGTTTGAACCTGAAAACTAACTTGGATAATTTTTCTTTCACAGGTTCCATACTTATTGAATCAACATCTTATTTTTAATAAGTATTTATTTTTAATTTTTTTTAATTTTTATGTATTATTTATATAACATATATAAATAATTAGTAATAGGATGTATGTAATCCACTTTTAATTCTTCTAATTTTGTACGTTTTGACTACTTCCACCTTTGTAACTAGGAGTGCTCATGAGAATATAAGTAAGGAATCAGAGCACCTAGAAATCCAGAAATTTTGTGTTACACAGTTCATGCTCTAAGTTGGACATGGTGAGGGATAAATGATGGCAAGCAACTTCATGGGGCTTTTTTTGCTTTTGTTTTTTTTTGTGTTTATAACAAACATCTGTTCCTTGCATACTAAGAATACATAAATTGCAATGCAAATTCCACTAAAAATACTACATAGTTTAAGACATTAAAAACCGACTACAGTTTTGTATTTTATAGCCTCACTGCTTTCTTTGAGTGTTTCTTAGATAGTTTCCAGATAAGGTACACCCAAAACCTACTATAGCTGCAAATGCAGCCATGTTATAGCTAGACTACTTGAAGTCTGGAAAGTTATTAACTTAGTTTTTATTGCCAGTGAGGATGTGCATCAGAATTCCTAGGATTTCCAAGAATGTCTCTGGAATGTGATGGAGTGAGCAAACTGCTACTGAGGTGCTGCATCACCTGTTGATGGAACTGTAGAAGTGCTGCTGCCGAGCTTGGTTCAAAGCAATGTTTGAAAGGGGCTTGTTGGGTTCTTACTGGATTTATACTGTTTTGTTCAGAAAGAATGGATTATAATAGGTTTATGAGTAGTACTGCTGCTGCAAAATGTTAGCTATTTTAACTCTGCTTATGGAGCTATACTTACTTGCAACCAAGAAATCCTATGTTAAAATTCAACAGGGCAGAGTCTTCTCAGACACAAAAATATTTTCCACACTGAAGGAACCATATCACTATAGACATGTTTCTCCTTTTTGGTTGATTTTTATATCCAATAATCTGCTTTTGAACCAATACCTGTGCATTTATTACAGGACTTGAGAGATGATCTCTGCTTTCTGTCTGCTAGTGGAGCAGGGACAAAATATGGTAAACATTTTATGCACACTTTTATGGACTTGTTTCTTACTACATAATTGTAGAGGAATCAAGGTGGGTTAATTAGCATTGATAATATACAGCTGTGGGTTGGCTTCAGGGCAGCAGGTTGGCTGATGTAGATAAGGTGCAGCTGTGGCTGGTTCTGTTAAGTGGTTGGGCAGGCAATGAAAAGACAGCAGCTGAGGGAGAAGCAAGAGAAGGGAGAATACATGCCTGGGATGGGGTGAGGGCAGGGCAGTAGAGGCACTGTATGATGGGAATGTTGGTATGAGATGGTAAAAGACCTTCTTGCAGCCAGCTAGTTTGGAGAGTGCTGCAACACATAATGGACTGAGGCTTTTAGGGACTACACTCAGTGTCCCTCATGGGTGTTTTTATCACTATATTCTTACAATTCTTGCTTTTAGAAGAATTGCACTAATATTTCTATTCACAAAAATATAGTTACTGTATGTACTTCTTTTTCTAAGGTATGGCATGAAGGGATAAGGATATTTTGTATATCCAGTGGCTTCAGTCCTAGACAACTCAGAAGTGACTGAAAGCTGACTATAGCCAGCTTTGTACATTGTGGCTAGGGTAAGCTATTTTGTTACTAAAATATATGCTACTGAGAAAGAAGATAAAGACTTTGAATACTCTAACTGTCCAGTGATGTACAGCTAAAAAGTCTTTTCTCAGAATGTTTCCTTAAAAGTGAGACTTTTACACAGTAATTGACATTGCTATTTAATACCTTAAAAATAGTGTTGTTAAATTTCCTTGAGTCATTATGTACGATCTGCATTAGAAAAGCATCTTAAGAGATATATAAAAAGTATTTCTTCTGCAAAGGCCATGATATAATGCACATGTAAATAAATAGCTATTTTGCCTTAATCCTAGCCTATGGTTCCAAAAATTAAAGTCTACCATGAAATAAGTTCTTGCTGCCTGGAATGGTAAAAAGAAAAAAAGTGAGCATGTTCATTGCATAATGTGATATATGAAAAAAGCAGCTTCAAAATGACCCTATTCTAAATTGAAATAATTTCAATTAATATCTTAAATTCTCCTTTTTTTTGAATGAATAATTGTAGTTCATTGACAATAAATTCAAACACTTCTGCCCTTACCTTTTATTTCTGTCAAGTGTAGGAGTAGTTAAGCTGAATGTGTTAGCAGTACATTGTTTAAGTATTGTGTACATTGCATATATGGCAGCTCTTTTGTTAGACAATATATTAGACAGCCTACTTTTTTAACTACTGATTTTATTTTTTTTTTCCTGGCTTATTATAAAACTTAGTATCACTTTAATCACAAAAAACCAAGGTATAGTTGCACATGTTAATCCCATTGTTGACGTAACTTATTTACCATGTTTCCATAACACACTTAGCGATATGAATATTTCCAGCTCTTTGCCACCAACAAGCACCTCCTCTTCCTCCTTCTTTCCCCAAATTTTTATTGCTGAGCATAACATTATATGATATACATTAATACATATCCCTTTGGCAAGTTCGTTCAAGTCAGCTGTCTCAGCTGTGCTCCCTCACAACCTCTTGCCTAGCATACTGTCTTTGATGGAGAGAGAAAGGAGAGAAAGCCTTGACGCTCATTGGGAACTGTTCAGCAGTAGATGAAACACCGATGTGTTACCAACAGTATTTTAGAATCAAATGAAAAATGCAATACTATATGGTTGGCTGTGAAGAAACTTAATTTCATATCGCCATCCCAGCCAGACACAGTAGAAGCATTTCAAAATACTTCTCATTAAGCCCAGGATTGATTGCAGCTAATAATAACATGCAATGGTGCTGAGCTGATTATAGGAGAAAGTGATATATATTTTGTTGTTGCTGTTGTTAATGGATTACTCTGCTTTAGAAATATGTTATTGTCTCTTATAAGAATTTTGTGAGTTTTCATCCACTGATTTGAAGGTGTAATTTCATCGCGGTGCAATTATATGAGAGGTGGTATGTCAGTCCATCACAAAAGTTGTGTCACTGAGGCAGAATTGTATGTGCAGCTAAGAAATATGGCAACTGTAATTTTATCCAGACAGCCAATCTAAACTCACTGATGGCTGGCACCAGTGAATTAGTGAAAAGACTGACTTGCATGTAGGCATAATGCCATATGAGCAGATGGACGTGAGCACAAATATCTAAGAGACCATCTATGATCACAAAACATGTTTGTGAAGGGCACAAGTTTAGTCAGGAAGTACCAGATGGTTGTTGGTCCTGAGGTTATAAGAATACAGCTATAGGAATGTACCATTCCTAATCCTGATTTTGGCTAGATTAAATCTCTAAAATTAATAAAATATCTCTACTGATGAAGAGAAATATTTTTGTTTTACTTACTTTTAAAGTAATATTTTCATTTTTCTTAAAAAGATAAGCTCACTTATATATAAGTGATATATATATGTAAAGTCAATTTGTAGGCAATGATAAAAATAATAAAAATAAAATAAATAAAATTTGACAAAGATTTCACTATATCAAGTGAATTCCCATTTTAAATGGAAATTATGGAAATGAAAGTGTCCTTTATTGAATGAATAAGAAATTCTGCTCTTTTATGTTCCAACTACAGATAAATCTTGCAAAAAAAAATTAGAAATCCCAAAAATATCTTTCTAAAGGAGTCTGATTGTGATGCTGGGTTCCATTATATTTTCAAGTATAATTGGAAGTTAGTGATAAAGAATGTGGCCAATTAGAATAAAAGAAAAAATGTTTTCCCTCTTCTTTGCTTTTCCTTCTATTAAAGGTATCATATTATTGGACATGAATTAATACTTTCTTTAGACCTGCACCTGAATATATTAGGCACATTTTAAACACTTTATTGCTTCCTTTAGACTTCTAATAATATGTATTTCTTTGAAACTGTGATTTTAACTAACTTAGGGCATAATTTGCCTGCATAAAAATCTATGCAGCCTTCTAGACTGAAAGTTCAGGAATCTTTTTTTTCCCAATTTTCATTGTGATGATGATTATTACTATTATTATTATTAGCTACAGTCACTTTAGTTTTTCTTTTAGTTATTACGGTTTTATTATTGATAATTGCATCTCTTCCCTTTTTCATATATGATAATTTTCCTGCAAAACATACTTTTCAGCTTTCTTTTTTATAAGCAATTAAGATTTAAGTTAGCAAACTTTTATATGTGCCTCTGCTGTACTTTATAGGCTTTGTTTCCAATAGGAAAGAAATTAATATTACAAAATAATTCCTGTGAGTGGATTTGTCTCTGACATATGTCCAAATCAGCATTTACGTAAAGTAAAATAATGACCATCCACTGATGTAAATTAACATAATGTTATTGAATTCAATTTACACATACCAATACTATGCCTTTAGAACGTGAGTAATTTAGTGATATTCCTTTGAGTTTCGATAATGTCCAGAAATTCAGCCTTTTCTGCTGTGGTCTTCAGCATATTACTTTCTGTTGAAATTTTGGTACATGTTTAATTTTAATTCTGCTCTTAAAAAATACTCCCCTGCCCCCAAAAAAGACTAAAAATATATTTTATATACTTCTTCTGTGCCACTTTGAAAAATCTCCTTTCATCTCAGTGCTTTTAAATATATACACAGCCTTAGGCTTTACAGAACTTACCTGACAAATTCTATGCTTATGAATGTAAGAATATAGCCCATATGCTTTATTACTCAAAACCATAGAAAAAACATAAAAAGCTGATGATCTAAAATGTGCTTGATATATTCTTTAAGCTTTTGAATGTACAGGATTGAACCTATACTGTCAATGCGTATTTACAGCGGTCATCAAGCCTTAACCTTGGAAAAAAATATTGTAGATCATATGATCCAGCAGCTTGGAAAGTACTTTTCATTCCACTTTGTGTCTCTGAAAATGATTTAAAATTCTTGCTGGTCTTGTGAATACTCTGCCCCTTTATCAAAATGTTCTTGAAAGATTTTCATAGTACATGTCATTCGAGGTCTGATACAACTGATAAGACAATGTCAGGGACAATTTTAAGCTGTTAAAGACCTTGCTTTATTAGATCCCAGTCAGTACTGACTGTAGCAGAAGTGGAGAAAAGAGTTTTATTATGTCAGGGAAAAAAAACGTTTAACAGAAAACGGGATGCCAATTTTTTAACCTTCACCGATGTAACATCCTCTAAAATGACAGAAAAGTATCAAATTATGAGAAGAAAAAAAATAATAACATTTAATGTCAAGATCACAAACTAGACAAGCAAAACTAGAAATCTTTACTACTCTGAGAAACAAAAAAAAATCATATGACTTTTTTTATCTTTTCCCTTCTTCATCTTTTTCTATCAAGTTTTACAAAACCTGTAGATTATGAAAATAAAAAAAGACAGCAAAGATTAAAGGTGCACTTTTACTTCACATCATTTATTTTAAAATTTCTGTGAACTGAAAATATATTGTTACATATTTGTAATTTAGATCAGTACAACTTAAATTTAAAACAAAACTGTTAGAAACCGAAGAGATAATTTAGAACAAGTTCTTATATAATATAATCAAAATGAATAATTAGAAATTGTGCTTACAAAAAATATTAGTAGTGTTGGGTTTCCTCAAATCAACACCAGACACCCAGATTTTGTTATTACTACTGAAAATTATATACTGACTCAAAATCCTATGAAGTTGGCTAAATTTAAATAATTACAATCATTTTGGCAGGCATTCATTGACATTTAAAACACCTTTGTGCCTCAGTAGGTGTGATTCAATACTTATTGGCATTGACATATATCTCTTTGCTGATTTAAGTAAGATTAGCAAATATTTGTGTATCTAATCCCATTTTCTTACTAAATTTATTTTTCTCTGGCTTGACTGAGTATGGCAACACACACCAGAATGCTATTAGTCTGTATGCACAAAGTACTCCACTCTAGTAAAGTCTTCAAAGCCCGTAGATTTTTGAAGCTTTTTGTAACTATCTTTTCAGTAATTTTACAAAATATACTTTATTAATAAACTTCAGAATTATAAATATGAACTGAAGCAGCATTAAGAAACTGATGAGGATTCAACATTTTTTTAGTATCTTCTTTCCTACTTACGATGTTTACTAATATGCAGTATTTAATTTAGGGTTATGCTATGATATAATGGAAAACATTTTTTAACATATTAATTACAATGTTTTCAGGAAAAACTAGCTCATGACTTATTGGCAGTGCTGGCAAAACCAAATGTTGCTTTCCCATGAATAGGGATAAAATGACCATTATTCAAATTTTTGGTCCTCTGTCAAATATTATACACAATTGCAATGCATTAAGAATATGACAAAATGTATTTTTTTCCAAAACTAAAAACATTTCAAAACTTTCAAATCAATTTAATGTTTTGGGATTTTTTTCTTCCAAAGTAATACCTCAGATATCACATTATACAAGAATATATATGTATTATTCCCCTTACTGAATATAGTTTAAATCTTATAGAACATAAATAAGGAAATGTACATGGTTATTTACCATTTCTGATATCTCACTGTCTCATAAAAGATTTTTTAAAAGTTCTATAGCACTAAAATATGACCATAACCTATTGTAAAATTTTGTTACCTTAAACCAAATAAATTCATATAAATAAATATATCCTTAAGCCTGATATCTGTCTGATGAGAGGATACACTAGATGTATTTTAGGCCCTGATTTTTACATTAGTGTAATCTCCTTAAAAATAAAATAAATATTTGAAAATGACAAAAGTGGATGAAATGCCTTTTATAGAGAGGTTTCTGCGGTAGTAGGGATATTAAACATTTACAGACATGGACACTTTTCAAATAGTCTAGCAGCTTTTAAATTCACTATAACAGAAGAGGAAAAAAGTGTTATGTACTCTTAGTGAAGCACTAAATATTTGCTGCTCGACGTATTTCTAGTCACAAAGCTATGCTTATTCTAAACTGATTCTGAATAAATGCTGATGTCAAGCAATATGTAATTAAAAAAATTGTACATTTGAAATCGTATGTAGGGTATTTGGTTTGAGTTTTATTCAGAAAAATTACCACACTTTTTATTCAGAAATAAAAAATACATTCTGTACTTACACTGTCTCACTCTTGGGGCCAATCTTTGTTGACAATAGCAGTTCAATAGTATTAGGTTAAAAATATTAGGGTTGTAAAAATAAAATCTGCTATTTTTATTTCTACTAAATAAAAATACAACTGTTGAGGGAGAATTTCACTAGCCTCAGTAATCTTATCCCCTTGATCTGCTTGAAGGTAGCCTTGTTGCCCAGTTCATATTTTTAAGTCAAATACCTGACTGTATTAGGTTTGCTGTCTCCTGTGAGAAAAATAATATGGGGAGACTGAGTTACTGTCATGATTTTTTTTCACAGAAACTAGGGAAAACTACTTAATGAGGTTTTTCACAGTAATAGTAATTTTCTTTTTACATTTTCTTTTTACATTACATTTTTCTGTGTCCGTCATCCATAACAATAATGCTGAATTAATACTATTTTTCCCCACAGTATCAGGCAATAAGATAATTCTCCCTATCTATCTTTTTAATTGCTTCTGCATTAGAAAGAAAGTACAAGTTCTGGGACCAGAATAGACCATGGTAGCAATAGAGATAATACCCCTTTACTTCTACAGCTCATTACAGCCTTAAGTAGTGATGTAACTTCCCAGGTGACTCAGTTAACTCCTGTTAACCCAGCCCTTCAGATTGTGGCTCCTGCATAGTAATAAAAGAAAAATATTACATTGCACTAATCCTTCCCCACCCATCCTCTAGAACAGAATTTTTATAGTATGACACAAGGACACTCCTGGCACTACCAAGCCAGATCTTGAGTATTCAAAGATATTACTAGTGGGCCATAACAGAGGCAAAATGCCAAAATGGTTTGACTGCCCATACAACTAATTGGAAATATTCCCTGGACTGTGGCTTGTCTGTTCCTCCTCCCACTCCTAATTATGCCTAAGATATGTTGAACAGTGCATGTTCAACATTCAATACAGAACATAGACAAAATGCATTTTGTGAATTAATTAAAAAAAAATAACATTTCCAGTACTCATTCAGGCTGTATTCTTCTATCATTGTATTTAATAGAATTCAAATGTCCCCTGCCATTTAGCCATAACCAAAATAATTGTGTATATTGACCAAGGAAATCTGAGTATTTCTTTTTGTGTGTGGTTGGGGTTTTTTTGTTTGTTTTATTATTTTTTTTCCCCTTAGGATATTAACTTTTGTCCTGGCAATAATCAAGGAATGATAAAGAAATGTTTAATGACATTTTACCGTGTATACTAGGGAGATAAAAAAAATGTAAGGATATCGTAACAATATATGAAGTTAAAAGTTATTCTGCGGGCCTTGTATGCAAACGATATCAAAAGCACAGATACAAACCACAGAAGACTTTTACTTAGTGGAAATGGATTAAAGTTGTGAGTGCTTCTTCTGTGCACTGGGCATAGAGCTTCTTAACACTTCTAGTCAGAAAATCATTTCACTTCTTATCAGGAGATCTGAGTTTGATTAAGTGTCAAGTTCAACTGGGAATGCTTTTGGTTGCTTTTTAAAGTTCTGTGTGTTTTTAAGTGATGGAATGAAACAAATTAAGAAACAATTCTGAGTCTTTTCTACCATCTTCCTTATAACAGGTGATTTATTTTCTCTTGAAAAGACTGTATGGCTTATTTGGTACAGTTAGTACTTTAGTATCCCCAAAACAAGCCTCTTAAATTTTAGTGGCCATTCCTTGGCTATAGAGATTGTAGGTCTGTGCTCAAAACAATATTGAACCAGACAAATGAAAGGCTGAAAACCTTTCCAGATCAGTCCAAAGTATGTGCAATTCCCAATACAGAATACCTTGTCTCAAAACTTGATTCTCGAGCCTGTTAGAATTATTGTGCAAATAATACCAAGACACATTTAGAGACTGCATATTTCCATGTAAATCAGCTGCAAACAAATATTCCAGCTTCACTATGGCAAATGGTACCACTCATTTTTGATATCTGCGTATGTGCACACAGACACATACACATACACACAAGAAAGATAAACGTGGTCTGTTATATGTACTTTTATGTACTTTCTGTGATCTACATAATTATCAAGAGAAAATGTATTGTTTGAACTCTTTTTGTAATGATGTATATATGCTTTCTGCACCCTCTTGCAACATACAACCTGATCAATTTACAAAATAACCCCATGTATTTCCATATTGGTTAACGTGTGGTTTTTTGGCAAAACTTAAAATTGTTTGATCTATATTTTTTTCTTTTGTATTATCCCACTGCACATATTCTTCTTGAATAGAATAATTAGTAAAAAAAGAGAAATAATAATATGCACCCTCCCAAACCCCACCAGCCTTCTTATTCAGCCTTCAACATTCTAGATCTTTAATTGTGTTAAGCAAAATTCTAGGAGAATGTTAATAAAGATTTCCTTCTTGAAGTTTAATGTGGTTCAGATGTATTATTTTTGCTGTGTTAAGAAAGTTGCCTGAAACCACCAATTTTCACTTCAAGATCCATATTTGAAAAATACCTTTATTTTCACAAAAGTAAATTCAAGGGGGTATAACATGTGTGCTATTCTCAGTGTCATTAGTTCCGAGGCTTTATTTCCCAAAATTAGGATATCTGGAGTAGACTCAGAATGAAAATGACAGATTGTAAAGAGAAGTGAAGAAGGAAGAAAAACAGACTGGAAATTGTTTTGTAGCATCAGTTCAAATGTTCTGATGTCTAGGTGATTAGAGAAAAAATGTTAATGGAATGATAACTGGTTACAGAATATCTTCCAGAGATAGTATAAATTTGAAATTACAGCTTCAAATGTGGTGCTGTGAATTCTGAAATACTTAATTTTGCTCCTCCACTGACTTATCTGCCCTCCAACTCCCAAACTTAAAATGTAGTGTAATATCTCAGAAAGGAAAGATACTTTATGTTAAGCAGCTCATGCTGATCCTTATGCATCTGTTCTATGAACTACCAGACAAATTCTCTCCTATGTTAAAAAACAAAAACATCTGATTGCTTTTGTTGCAATGGATAATTACAGTATTCTTGTAAAAATAGCCACTCTGGTAAATCCTGTATAACAAGCCATGGAGCTGTGATGGAATACGTAAGACATAAAATTGTTAATTGAAAATTGTAGCTTTCAGAACAAACACTTATGTGCAGAATTGTCTCCATAGTAATAATTTAGTCATTTGAAAGAAACTTTAGATCTTTAAATTCACAAAATTGGGTCTATATTCATACACATACAAGCTCTTATTGTGTTTTTAGATTTCTATCTAAATATATATGTTTCTAACAATTAAATTAAATCTACTTAATCACATAATATAGAAAATTATGTAAATATATTGTATATATTAATTCTGAATCCCTGGAAGGAACAGCATATTTAAAATATGATAAATTTGTTTCAAAAAAATCTCCTGAAGGAGGGGATTTTTTACAAAGAAATCCAGTGATTCCTGAATTCAATGATTAAAAATTATGTAGCTATTTTTTTCCAAATAACCCTTACTGCTGATTCTTGAACACAATAATGTCTTTATGATAGATGAAAGTAAAACATTAAAGCTCTTTGAAACAGTCTTTAAAAAGTATCTCCAGCTTCTATTATTTGTAGACAGCATACAGAGTGGCATTAGGGTAGGCTTTGTGGATGATAGGAATTGCAGGTACTTTTTAGAGTATTTAGATTCAACATTATTAACTATTTAATTTTTTGTTCCTTGATAGAGTACATTTTCATGTACACCTTTTATTAATTCTAAATATATTTTCAATATACTTAGCAAATTAATAGACCATTCAAGCAGTGTCTTACAACATTTTGTGGGCCTGCAACACATGAAACTAAACCAGGACTTTAGAGGAAAGATATTCTAGAAGTGAGAATAACAAACTTTCCTCCCCTAGAAATACACCCTGATCCCATGTCTATAGGGTTTTTTTTAAGACACTGAAACCTCTGCTAGGATAGATGGAGTTTCCATTGTGGGCCCATATGATTATTTAAAACTTATCTTGATATGTATTGAATGGTTATAGAAAATAACATTCAGACGTTGAAATCAGTAACAGTTGTGAAAGTACACAATATGACAACTTTGGTCTGTCTACTAAAACAATATTTGCTTTAGAAAGGAAAATGCACTTCATAAGATGACCAAAAATTCTGCAAAGCTGTTTCGCTTGACTAAAATAATTGTAAATTATTCAGGCATCCTGAGAAAGATGTCAGCTTTGTTTTCTTTATTGGATGCTGCTTTTCTTCTTCTTTAGCTGGAAGTCAGTGCCACTCTCTTGTTGATGAACTCTCACCATAGTTATTCTGGAGCCTTCCTTGGAAGTCATTAAGACTTCCATCTTACTCCACCCTTTTTGTAATGGGTGCACTTTGAGGTCAAAAAAGGAAAGATATGTTTTTCAGATACTCATGAAAAAACTTCACTTTTTTGTTTTGGGGAAAAAACCACTAATCTGCATGAATGCATCAAATATATGAATCACCAGTTAGTATGTAGTTATGAAATGAATGAAAAAGAAGGGGAAGAAAAATGGAAAAGTAAATCTTGAAAACATCTCAGGATGTCACGACCCTACCATAGTCTTATAAATTGAAATGTATAATCTTTAAAAATATACATTTCTTGTTGTAGGGAAAACATCATCAAACTCACAGCTGGATGCAGTGTGACTCAAAGCTCTAAAGAATCAACTGTTTCCTGAGGATCTGTCGAATGCATGGTTCTTCAAATGGTAAAAGCACCAAATGAGACTCTACAGGACACCTGTTCTGCTTCTTGATTATCTTTTTTAGTGCCCCCAGATCCTCTATAGTGCTTGCAGTGACCATCAAGAACACAGAACAACTAAATACAAATAATAGAAATCTGGGAATTAAACATATCTAAAAATTATTATCAATTATTCTGACTAAATATCAAACCATGACAAAATGTGATTGCAATACAATATAAATTATTTCTATACTTGCATTAGCACATATTCAAAATTTGGCACTCAGTTTCTGATGGCTTATTTTCTAGAAACTAAGCATCTGTTCCAACTTATCTTCTAAGATTAGAAAAACAGAACAAAACACCCTTCTACAGTAATTGGGCAGATGGAGAGAACAGAATTTGAAATTACAATACAGTAATTGATTAGGACTTTAATGATGTTAATTCCAATTAAAAGAACACTGACAAGACAAATGTGCATTTGAGATCAATATCACGGTAATGAGGGGGGTCTATATCTTGCTGTCATTGCTGATTTACTTTCACAAGCAGTGACTTTTTAGACTGAGTGTACCTGCCAATAGAACTACTCAAAATAAATAATGATACAGATAGATAATTTTAAGATTTTGGAGGAAAATTATAGTCAATCACAGGAATGGCACCACTTAGGAAAACAAAATATCTGTTTTCATTGTAGTTGTGACTTAAAAACTATACAAAATACAGTGTTTCAGTTTGAAAATAATAATGAAAATGAAAAATAAAATTCATTGTTTCCTCCCCCAAAGTAAGGTAATTTTCTTCAAAAGTTAATATTAGACACCCAGTGACTGTAGTATTGAATTGATTTAAAAGTTTGAGAATTTAAGTATACATTTCTTTTTCTTTCCTAAAAGATGCCCCATATTTATATATATTTAGGCAGACTTCATAGTGTTGTGATCTGTAGCTAGGACAGTGTTGATAACACACCAGTGTTTTGACTACTGCTGGACTGTGTCCTTACATGATCAAGTCTGTTTCTCCAACGCTCACCCCATCCTCCTTCAAAGGCCAGTAGTGTGGGTGTGGGCAAGAGATTAGAAGAGGATATAGCCAGGACAGCTGATCCTAACTGACCAAAGGGATATTCCATACCATATGACTTCATGATCAGCAATAAAAGGTAAGAGAAAGGAGGAGGAGAGGGGCATTTGTATTAAGGCATTTGTCTCCTGAAGTAACTGCTATGCATACTGAGGCCTCGCTTCCCAGGAAACAGCTGGGTATTACCTGCTGATGGGAAGCAGAGGTTCTTGTTTTCCTTTGCTTCTGTGTGCAGCCTTTGTTTTTCTTTATTAAACTGCCTTTATCTCGACCCATGAATTTTTCATCTTATTTTCTCCCCCTGTCCTGCTAATTGGGGGAGTAGGAGAGCATCTTAGTGGGCACCTGGAGACCAGCTCAGGTCAACCCACCACAGTCCTATTAGTAATTCTAGTAATTACTAATGTAGTAATTACAAATTTTAATTAGTAATGTAATTAGTAGTTACTAATTTTAGTCATTACTAATTTTTAAGTAATGTAGTATTTAGCAATAAAATTATCTATTTTATTAAATTTAAATATAGAAGGAAAATATTATGTAAGAGTCTAGAAAGAAAATGAGTACACTCAATCAGCAGAATCAGGTGCTATGTCAGGGTAAGAAGAAATATACAATTGCAAAACATAAGTATACTATACTACTAACTTACAGAAAATATGTATGATATAAAATATTTTACACCACAAAGCTAACCGCCTACATTTCAGTCATTTCTCATACAGGGTATTTCATAGTTCCTTGTGCAATAATTCTTAATTCTTGCTGACAACTGGTACATTAATTTAATACATTAAATACAAGTATACATTTCCTGGACCTTAAAGCTACATTTCTGCTGCATATATATAATAATAGTTCATAGCACATCTACAGTCTGTAGTTTGTAAGTTTCAAATTCTCAAAAATGTATGATTTTGAGAACTAGAGCATGCATAATAAATAAATATACTTCTCATGCTCTCTTGAATTACCTTTCCTTGTAAAATAAGCAAATGCTCATCCATAACTTAATTTGGTTTGAAGTGATTGTGTTAAAATGCCAATTGAGCCCAACTAGCAGAAATGCTCCAAGATGTATGTCAGAAAAATTGGCAGGGGTCTGGAATTTTTTATTCAGGTATTGTGGTATACTGACAAGAAACATTTACAAGTAACATCATTGACATTTCATGTCATACCAAGATTAAATATAGGATAAAATAGCACACCATCACTCGTCACTAATCTGAACAAGGCTTTAATACACAAGATTCTTAAATATAGAGTTTAGGACAATAGTAAATTATGTCTCTGCCCAGTGTATTTGTCTGCATAGCTCTGTCCAGAATCAATCTACAGTGAATTTCACATACAAAGTCTGTATTATCTACTACTCTGGATTGTTTCCTGTCATTCTAATGCAATGTTAAAGCAGCTAAATATTGGGAAGTGTGAAAGACGGACATTTAAAACAATCTTGTTCCTGATTCATCCAATACCAACAATTTCTCATACTTTAAGGAGCACAAATCTAGGGTTTGTTTATGCTTCAGGAATTGAAAGCTATTTTCATAGCTAGACTTATAAATGCTTTATGATTTGTAAAAGCACTAAAGCTCATGAAGCATGATTTTAATATCACACCTATTAATATTTATTCCTTATATATTTGTAAGTTACAGGGCCAGACAGCATCACTGTGATGATCTATCTTGACCTCCTGTAAAAATCACAAGTTTCTTAGAAGTTAATGAATTTATCATTCTGAGTTCATATTAAATCAAGGAGATTTTGTGGAGGAAAAAAAATATCTCAAAACCTTCCAGCTTTTATATTAAAATCACTCATTTTGGATAATTTCTTTAATTTGCTAACTTTCATGTTAGAAAAATATGTCATGGAATCATAGAATGTCTCAGGTTGGAAAGGATCCATAAGGATCAACAAGTACAACTCCCTGATCCTTGCAGGACAAGTATCTTGTATGAAGTCAGAATCTTTCCAACACCAAGCACGACCAAGCCATGCTTTTCTCTGCTGGGTGCTGTCTTGTGTACAGTTGAATTCCTGTTTGTCAACATCAATATGTAGGTGGATAGCTACACAGGATAGCATCCTGTGTGAGTTTTTTAAATGAAAGATAGAGCTCATTATGCTTCTCAATGAAAGTTAAGACCCCAATTCCTGCAGTTTGTTATACTTCTCAACCCTGTGCTCTTCAGCTGTTGACTGAATAACAGGATAAAGTGCCACAGTAGCTAACTGATCAGTCTAAGTAATGCAGTTCCTTTACTGCAACTTTTTTGTATTGGTGTCTCTTCATTCATAGTAACATATCTGTAATTTCATGTTCAGTAACTCATCTACAGTATATGAGAAAATGGTTTGTGAAAATACACAATTATCTTTCAAGTATGGCTTGTATTCTTACTCACTGGTATCTAAAAAAGTTACCATGTGTTCATCTGCTGAGTGATAAATTTCCCTGGCACAATATTGACAGCTAGTTATAGATGCAGACTAGCTTACTTTCAAAGACAGAATAATATACTACTTCAAACTACTTTTTACTTACACAGAGATCACCACACAGGAATAGTATGCATACAAACTGCCACTGAGAATCTGACAATGTAGCAATGTATCATCTTGCAATAATGTGTTTATGTGTCCAAGTCCTGGTTTTACTCTTATTGTTAGGCATATTATTAACTTGCATGCATGTATCAACAATCCAATGAATCTGCATTCGTATCTTGTCTTCTCAGGATATAATCTATCCAAACTTTTTGTAATTTTGTGTTTTATTAGTAATGATATCTACTGATTCTGAGTAATTGGCAAATAAAGTTCAGTTGTTCAGATTGAAATAATTTCTAGCAAATACCACTATTAGTAGTGCACATCTATTCAGAATTATAATTTGAAACTTATTCACTATTTTTTAACGCACTGGATATGTATCATAAACCAGACTTAATAAAAGAATTATATGCACTGCGGTCCCTAAGACCTTCTTTGCTTTATCTAAGAGTGATTATGCACACCCTAAAAAGCAAGGCTTCTTCCTTCCCTGTTTCTCTTTTTAGATTCACTATTTTATTCTTGTCTTCATCAAATTTCAACTTAACAAAGCTATTTTTTTTTCCTCTCGGTGTATTGCAGCATGGCTGCTTATGTCGTGGAAAGATTTTGCAATGAATTCTGGGTACCATAACATCTGAAATAAAAAAGCTAGGGCTTTTTTGGATTTTCCTGTTTAATTTATTCTTAAGCCAAGAATTTATTCTGCTAATATTTTATCAGTCAAATCAAAACAGATAATACCAGGTTACAATACTAACATTATTGTCTAAACTACCCAATTAGTAAAGAAAAGGATTTTAATAATGCAGTTAAAACTAGTATACAAAACTTTTTAGTATCAATCTCTTTCTTCTGGTATTCTGCTCCCCCTTCCAAAGTCCCTCTGGGTCCTTTAGTCTTCATGGAAACAGGGAGAAAGGGCTTTCTGAATAAGTCACCAGCATCTCTCATGTCTCTTTTCAGTCTCGACGTTTGCTTGGGATTTTTAATACATTTTTTCATGTGTAAAATGGTTCCTTCTCACTGATTCACAGGTAAAGTTCCGAGCTCACACAGGATCCTCCCCCAGTTTCAGCTGACAGGAAGGATGTCTGTTGCACTGCGACCTCCTCTCCTGGTCAGACCTTTACCACAGGAGGGATTCACACAGTTCTGGCTGAAGCAGATGAGGCAGCTGAGACAAGAAGGTTGACAGGGTCCTGAGGACACCACAAGTCCTGACTGTCTCTGGCCACCTTTCTAGGGCGTGTTGTGTCCTGTCCCTACCCCCCACCCCCCCCACCCCCGCCTGTGGCCTATGACCCCAGTGCAGCCCCCATGTCACCGCCCACAGCCATCAGCCCCTGCCCCACTGACACTGTGGCAGGGCTGGTCTCCATCTCCCCATCGCCCTGCCCTACCTGGGCATGGGCCCTGCCAGACCAGGCACCCCCTGTGGGCCTAGTCCTGGCCCAGCCTCAGCCCACCCACAGGGCCATGCCCAGCCCCCTCAGGGCTGTGTCTAACCCCGGTTTCCCTCACCAGGCCGGACCCAGCTGCACCTCTTCCTGCCTGAAATAAATACCAAAGTGTGAAAACAATGCAGTTCTGTCCAGAGCACCTTGCTCTGTGTTCAGAAAGTAATCATTATAACAAGTGAAAGTGTAACAAATGAATGGAAAATGTGTTTAAGGTGTCAAAATGTGCTGATTAACTGTTCACAGAGGTAAACATGAAGAAGCCTCTAGGGTAACTATCACCATTCAGTTCCTACAACAGCAATAATCCAGTTCCAGTTACAGGAACAACCAGTTCTTGGGGTTCAAGAAAGTACTTCAAAGGATATTAATTTATCATGGTGTGTCACATGCTTTTGCTCTGAAGCACCCATAAAATAATAAACATCAAAAAGTACTGTTGTCAGGCTTGCAGTGGGTAGTACAGAGAATGATTGTCCTTCCATCTACAGCTTGCAGGTTCATCATTGCAGCACATTTCCCCACACAGTTTAAGAGATATTTCATCAATGAAATACATTAAAGCCATTTTGTTATACTGTCACAATGCTTATTGAAATGTCAAGTCTTTTGGCTAGGGAAGGTGATAGAAGCTGATTAGATATACTTGGAAGCTTTTGATATTGAGTAGCCAGTTTGATTTCCATCTCTAACTTACTTGTAGTAGTCTGTGCATGTTTCCCCAGCGGATGGTGTCATTTCTGAGCTCCTGTACTTTACTATATCTTCAGTTACAGCTCAGAAAAAGTTGTAGGCTGGAGTATTATGAATATTGATATAAAAAACTTTTAACATTTTAAAGTATTTTATATCACTGTTTAATGTAATAAGAAAATTAAATTTTAAACCAATGATACAGTTTACAAATCACTTAAGTTTTGACATCCAGACGTAATCAACATAGTGTTCTTACTGATGTATCTTTCAATAAATAACCACTAACCTGGGTCATAGCAGGATATACAATGATAATTTGACCACTTCTGTTGCTTCCATCATGTGACCAAATTGCTGTTAGAGGTACTTTACATTACTGTATGCAGATACAGTTTATTCTCAAAACCAAAATACTACAGTCTTTCTTAACACATATGGTGTTCTAAGTGGTGCAAATGATTGCTTTCATACTTTGACCAACGTGCTTCTAGGCACTTGGAATTAGCCTGGAATGTTGGATTTATGTAGCGAAATGTATAGAAAGTGGTGTCTTAGTTACTTTTCTTTTTCTCAAAAGAAAAGTGTTCAAAGTAGGACTGATGCAGGTTTTAAAGTTGTGATAATGAAGATTCCTACCTAACTGTTCATTTGAAAGCTAACTCAATATTTTATTGATACTCCTGATTTACACTTCCATCATATTTTGTCCACAGGGAACAATTATTATACAATCATAAAAATGTTGAGTGATCAAATATTTATATGGAACACATGTTAAGAGCTTTTTGATTGCTTTGCCAAGCATAAATATATTATATATTTAATTATAAAATGGTTTTCAATTGTTTTTTCCTATAAATAGAAGTTGATGGAAAGTGAGAAATTCTGATTCAGCAACTGATATTTTAATAATCTTTTGGACCTGATGGAGTCACTACCTACACAAAAGTTTTTTCTATGTTCATCTCACAGAGTTGCTATAAACCTGGTTTTGTGTGCTACCTACTACTTTTTAGTGCCACATAATCATTACTGTGTTTTCTGTTCTACCTCTACACCTGGCTTGACAGATGCAAATTGCTGTTAAGGAATATCCATGACATGATGAACCCAAATGAGTATCTGCAGCTGAATATTACCCAGGCAGATCCCGATAACATATTTTTCCCAGCCTTCCTTACAATCTGTTTTCCTGCAAGTTGTAATTTTTAGCTTGATTTTTTTTCACATCTTCCACCAAAAATCCTCCAGAGATTTTATCCCACAGCCAGCTGAAACAGTCATTGGTAGCTCAAGAGCATAAATTTTCTCATCAAAATACCATTGGGTATTCCCACATATTTATGCTAAAAATGTAGAACTGAAACAAATACAGGTTGTGAGAATGTCAAGAGTCACTGTTCCACGTTAAATGGTACCAAAAATGCTAAGGAAGGAAGGAATGAAATAAAAAATTCCTTACTACACAAATGCTAAGTTTTGTAGTGTCAGTTTTAGGTAGTTTCTTAGTGTTCAGAGGTGTTTTCCAGAAACTTTACATATCTTTGCCACAGCAATTATAGTTAACTGTTGAATTTTTAGTAGTTATTCAATCAGTATGCATTTTTTTATAATCACCAGGCATTATAAAACATCTGTAAAGAAGATCTCTAATGAAGAGAGAAAAATTCATGTAGAATTCCATTGATGTTTTTGTCCCCAACTATAATTTTTTTTGAACTATAGGATAAAGAACCATTATTATTAAAAAAAGCAAAACAAAAAACAAACCCCCAAAACAAAACAAAAAACCAATGGATTTTTAAGAAAAGTAGATTCTGGAAAAAATAACTAACAGTGATGGTTTTTCTGGCATTTGTTACTTTTTATTTATTTTTGTTCATCTTGAATAAAAATGCCTTTATTATTTCTTTCTTGTATTTCAGGAAGACCATTTTCTTCCATAGAATGAGACAAAAATAGCTATAAAAAAGCTAGTCATCTCATGGTGTTTTATGCAAGAGAAACACAGACACAAGTGTGAATATCATAAAATGCTTCAATGTGTTATAATTTTGAAATAACTTGGGTTACGCTAAAGTAAGGCATAGACCTTCATAAAAACTAAGCCTTTATAACTGTTTCAATTGATTGCTTTTGAGCACAGGAAAATGAGAAATCATTACCTGCACTAGTAGAATCTTTCTTTTAAGTGGCAGTTCAGTTTAATTCATGTCGCCTTACTCATGACAGCAATAACAAATAAAGAAACTGAGGACGGATCCTAAGGATAATTAAGCAGTGTTGATCTCAGGGAAGTTGTCTTTTCAATGAAACACTGATTGCATTGTTCATAACAAAACCACCTCAGCTTGACAGAACTAATTAGTGACCATCTGAACTTACTTAGCCAAACGAAAAAAGCAATTAAAAATGTCGTCATCACTGAATCTACCACTGAACAGCTGGTTATATTGATAAGCAATACACCAAGTAAAAGCTACTTTGGAACACAATGGAACTTAATCTGCTTGCTAAGTAGTAATTAGAAAGCAATAAGAGAATATGAGATTACTGTTGAGAAACTGTTATTATGATGCAAACAACTTGCAAAATGCAGTATGCTCCCCCCCACCCGCCCACCCCCCATTTTTGAAATAAGGAAAGTGAGTGAAAATCTAAATTTCTCAAGGGTGGAACTCATAAAGCCTCTAGGTTTTCACTGATTAGTTGTTCTATGATTTGAAGATGTTTATGGATTGCAAAGTACACGAAGGGTGTATCTTGGTTACCCTTTGCCATCAGGATGGCCACTGAAATAGACTGAAGCAAGGAGTTCAGCACTTTTTCCAGTGGATTAGTACACTATGCAATTATGTTTCTTATGCATTGTTTAAAAATAGTATTTGGAAATAAAAAGACAATAGCAAATCCACTCATTATTTTGAAAAGGCTTGAAAAATTTGCAAAAAATGAGGAAATAAATAGTTCATAGAGTTATGTTTACAGATATTATTTGGTTTGGGTTTGGTTTTGGTTTTGTTTGGTTTTTTTGGTTTTTTTTTTCTAATTTATATTGTTAAACCACAAGCAAAATAGAATTTTGGCAAATATTATGTACTTTATCATAGAAGGGGGTTTATAGGTATTCACTGTATGTGTATAGTAAGTTTGCACTGAACATGGAAGAAGCATGTACCCTAAATAAAAAATTATGTCTGACTTCGTCCGAAGCTTGAAAAAGCAAATAACATAAAAGGCTGTCAACCACTGATTTTAAGGTGGCGTATAATGTGTATGTTATTTTTTTTCTAGATTTTCTTACTGGTGGCACACACTCAAACATACAGCTATGTTAATTCTTCTCTCCAGCAGTTCAGGCCTTCACTACATGTTTTCTTGTAAATATGAAGTATTTATGCCTTAGTAACATAGACACTGATTTGTATCAATAGCTTTAATCAAAAGATACTTTTCTGAAAAAGTGCTGGAAAATGTTATGTAGTATTTGAATGTGTTCTAACATATTGGATTTCCTAACACATCCTGCACAGTTTTGTTTGTAGGTCTAGGGACACAATTCAAGAAAATACTAACATTAACCATTCATTTCAGTCAATCCCTAGTCAAGGAAAAATTCAATTTTAAACACATAAATAGTACACAGAACATTTATTTCCAGTATATTGGATGACTAATTCAATAAAAATTGTAGGGGGCTGTGTGGGGACTTATTAGGTTATGGCTGAGATACCTATGGGGTTTTGTCATGCTTTACAAAATTACTCTTTGTTTAACTGCTTTTTTTATGATGTCCCCTCATTAGCCCAAAACTGACAAACTATTGCCTGATTCTGACTGATTTCTAGCTTTAGGAAGTACAGTAATTTATGAGGGGTATCATGACTTTTACCCATCACAGTAATTGCAGAAAACCAGCAAGAGCTAAACAGTACAGCTAAACCTGTACAGTAGCTACTTGAGTGATGATAACAATATTAGTATTACCTTAAGCCTTTTTAAGGAGCGTATAAATCTCAAAAAAAGTAACATAAAAGAAGGATCTGTGAACAGCTGTTTAGATACAAGTTTTGTTAGATCCAGAGAATGCTGCCACAATCTTTGGAAAATAATAGTTCTTTCAGCTTATCATAGAGATAAGCAGCAATCTTGAACAGAACTCTGTCCCCTCCCAAAATTAATAGTTGTTTTCTGACTTCCCCATGACTGATAAGAATATCCATAGGTTCCATGGGTAGATCTTTTCTAGGTTAGTTCCTTTGAAGATAGGTAAGCCTACTGTGAGAAACTGTGCCAATGAGACCCACCATGGCCACAGCAGATGTATTGTCTCAATATTCTATGGCAGTAAACTCATGCCATCACCACAGTGAATGACTACTGCCACAGAAGAGATTTAAGGCAGGAAGGTAACACCACTGCCACCGCAGAGATTTATCTATACATTGTTAAAAGAGGAAACGGACTGATGCCATGGAAGAATGGGGGAGGCCGATCCTGAAAAACTTAACCAAACCCCTGTGCGTGTGCCCAGACTTGGGGTCAGGGTGGTCAAGGTGCCTGGAGGCCCCTGAGGAATGTTGGGCACATACATCATTGCCAAGTGGAAGGTGTGGTTAAGCAGAACAGCTTGTAACAACTCTATAAAAAATGGAACCAACTAACATTGGAAGGAACGTTCCCCCACTGGACTTGAAAACGAATCGGACTGTCAGGACGCTGCAGCTCCAGGGTGGTAGCTATTGCTTTGAACTCTTTCCTTTCTTTCCTTTCTTTCCCTTCTTTCCCTTCTTTCCCTTCTTTCCTTTCTTTACTTTCTTTCCCTTCTTTCCTTTCTTTCCCTTCTTTCCCTTCTTTCCCTTCCTCCCTTCCTTCCTGCCTTCCTCCCTTCCTCCCATCCTTCCTCCCTTCCTCCTTTCCTTCCTTTCTTCCTGCCTTCCTGCCTTCCTGCCTTCCTTCTTCCTCTTCCTTCCTTCCTTCCTTCCATCTTCCCTCCCTCCCTTCCTTCCTTCCTTCCTCTTCCTTCCTTCCTTCCTCTTCCTTCCTTCCTTCCTTCCTCTTCCTTCCTTCCTCTTCCTTCCTTCCTTCCTCTTCCTTCCTTCCTTCCATCTTCCCTCCCTCCCTTCCTCTTCCTTCCTTCCTTCCTCTTCCTTCCTTCCTTCCATCTTCCCTCCCTCCCTTCCTTCCTTCCTTCCTCTTCCTTCCTTCCTTCCTCTTCCTTCCTTCCTTCCTTCCATCTTCCCTCCCTCCCTTCCTTCCTTCCTTTCTTCCTTTTTTCCTCCCTCCCTCCCTCCCTCCTTCCTTCCTTCCTTCCTTCTCTCTTTATCTCTTGTGCTCTCTCTCCTTCTTGCATTTGCAGATTTATTGTTGGGCAAATAAAGTTCCTTGGCTTTTGACTCCATTTTGAGTCTTAATTCTGTTCCCGAGAATACAATCAGAACCACACTCCTGTCTCAGACCAGCAGGTGACACCTGCTCACTAGATAAAGAATTAATATAGGCCAAAGGCTATATAGTTGTGATTAAGCTTTCCTATGTCATTTAACTAGTTTCCTTTTATACAAGATAAACTACATGTTGGGCACATAGGTCTCCACTGCACTCCAACCTGTTCAGTGTTACGTTCTTATGAGTCCTTTCTTTTGCTCTTTCTCCTGTGCACAGTTCTTTCTCCTCACTCTCCTCAGTATTTCCAACATATATTTAATCTGCCACAACTCCATTTTGCGAGAAGACTGAAGCCATATAGACACCGTCTCAGTTTCTATCAACCGTCACAAGACAGGGAAACAGACATGCACAAAGACTGTGTGGAAAGCTAAGGCACAAAGTGCTTTCCCTTAAACTATCAGTCTAAAGCTGTGGTGCTTGGTATTGGAGAAGGCAAGGCTCTCATTACAGTTTAGTACAGGACAATAGGGCAATTATCTCAATTTAATACAAGGTAATGGACTTGGACTCTCTCAGTGACATTAGTCACACATATCTAGAGCAGTAGGATAAATTCCCTGGCAAACAATAGGGAAAGGGGTAAGACAGGAAAGAAAATGTGAGACCAGTAATCTGAATCTTGTAGACAAAACCCATACATCTTATCACTCTCTCGAATCCACTTTTTGCAGAATCAAATCACTAAAAGGAAGCCTGCCAGGAATGGATAAATGAATTTACCAGCTGGGTTGCCCATATATACATATATATGTGTATAGATCTTTTCAATTCATGACACACAAATACTGTATCAGTTAAACTGTTTAGCTGTAAATGACTGTGACATACCTTTGGTAAAATTGCTTTGTTCTCCTGAATGGCCCTTGTAAATGTTTAATTTATATGTTGAATTTTTCTCTGGCATTGAAGTATGCATATTTGCAAGGATGCTTCTACTGCTGAACTTGGTTTTGTTTCTGTTGATGTTCTTCTGTCTTCATTTATATTATGCAGCTATTAGAAGACTTGCAATCAGGTTCCTTTATCCTAGATGAAAATGAAGAAGTGTAAAACCAGCAACAATTTAGTTTCATCTTTCAACTATACTTATCAGGTGAGATCTTTCTTTTAAAATTTTCCACCAAACTGTAATCTGAAAATTAATAGAAGGAAATACCTTCTGTTTATTTTACTGTGGTTGGACAGAGTTTATTTTAGTATGAATTAAAGTCTTAGTGTATTAATGACTTATATGCAAAACTTTATGGTGTTTTGTCTCATTGAGAAAGGGAAAACAGCTCACATTTGTCTTATGGCTTAAAGAGTATTGACTCTCTTTTGTCTATTTTAAATATCTTAAATGGAACAGACTATTTTTTTCCTCTGTATGGGGAAAGACTTCCTGCTTCCTGCTCCGCTCCAACCTCATGGATTCACAAGCAGAATATGTCTTTATTTAAGCATGCAAGTAACCAGCTGCCTGGAAACAAATACCTGCCTTTTCCTAAGTTTTAATCACTGCAGAAATACTGTCCAGTGGTCATTGTTTTTGAAGGATGGACTCTCTTTGCACTAGAGAATTTCTACAGACTTACACAACATAAGAAATCATTTGGGCCAAACCCAAATATTTTGAACAAAGAAAGCCAAATGTAGTATATTTACTATTTCTGTACTGATTTTGCTGATGCTTTTTGTCATGAAGTCGGTACCGATAATAACAAGATATGACTGCTGATGGCACTTCATTAGTTCTTTTTAGTGGGTTCTATTTAATTTTCTTTCCATTGTGTTCAACATTTACCAATGGTTTCATAGAAATTATAAATATATTCATATAATAATAATGTTAATAATAGTAAGTTGATGTTAGCATTGCAATTAATCTTAATTGAACTATTGCCTAGTAATTTCACTTATGAATGAAGACTCCATTATTTTGCATATAAATCTGACATGGAGAAAGAGTGATCTCTGCCTTAAAAAGCTGTAAGTGTAATAGAGATTAAAGTAGGTAAGAGAAAAAGGACACAATGATGAATACCGATGCAAATATGCTACATGTTTGTTTCCGATTGTTGATTTTACAATTCTAGAAAGAACACTTCTAAAACATAATCCAATATTTTAAGTATAACCCATTATTTATCATAAAGATTTAACATGAAAAAAGCAATCATAAGAAAACTACATCCTATAGGATCATCCTATATTTATTCCCAAAGAATAAATATATTTCAAACCTAGTCCTGAGGCAAAATCATGCTGCATTGTCAAAGAGGTGAGGACCTAATTAAAAAAGTCAGTTTAGCTATTCTGCAAGATAATTCTATGTTTTCTATTTAAAAAGTTATATTAAAAAATGTGGTTTACCATGGAAGTTAGTGTTTTGTATTGGTAACTTTGAAAGCTATTTCTAAATAGTATTGCTAAAAAGTTTCAAGACAGTTAGTGATGTCTAACATGATCCGCCTCAACCAAGGCAAAGTCAGTCTTTCTCCAAGCTTTCTCTCTTGCCTCCAGGGTCTGGGAAACCTGAGGGCAGCCTTGGCAGCAGACTGAAGCAAAGAACGCATTCAGTAACTCCACCTTCTCTGTGTCTGTTGTAGTCACGAGGGCACTCACCTCATTCAGCAGCAGGCCCACATTTTCCCTTAGTCATCCTTTTGCTGCTGATGTACTTGAAGCAGCCTTTCTTGTTGTCCTTGACCTCCCTCACCAGATTTAATTCCAAGGACCTTAGCGTTCCTTGTCACATCCCTGCATATTCTGACAACAATGCTACATTCCTCCCAAGTGGCCTGTCCCTTGTTCCATATCCCAGAAACTTCCTCCTTCTGTTTGTGTTTTGATAGAAACTCCTTACTCGTCCATGGGGGCCTCCTGCCTGTTTGCTTGATTTCTTACTCATCATTGGGGATGCACCTATCCTGAGCTTGGAGGAAGTGATGCTTGAATATTAGCCAGCTGTTTTGGACTCCCCTACCTTCTAGGGCCCTAACCCATGGGATTCCTCCAAGTAGGTCCTTGAAGAGGCCAAAGTTAGCTCTCCTGAAGTCTAGGTTTGCAATCCTACTTATTGTCCTGCTTCTTCCATGCAAAATCCTGAATTCCACCATCTCATGGTCGCTGCAGCCAAGGCTGTCCCCAACCTTCATACCCCCAACCAGTTCTTCTTTGTTTGAGTACAAGGCCTAACAGCACACCTCACCTCATTGGCTCCTCAACCAGCTGCATCAAAAAGTTATCATCTATGCTCTGCAGGAACCTCCTGGACTGCGTGTGCCTAGCTGTCTTTCCAGCAGATAGGGTGGTTGAAGTTCCCCATGAGAACCAGGGCCTGTGGTCATGAGGCTTTCCTTTTTTCTATTGTTTCCATGCAACCTTGAATTATTTTTACCTAACCAGTCCCTTTCCTTTCAAACATCAATCAGTTTATCTTTCCTTACATATTCATGTTCATTGTTTCTTCTCACAACAAGATTCTACAAAATTAATTTCATTACATTTTCTGCCCATAGAATCTTCAGTACACTGCAGAAAGTGAAATTCTGTGTAGTTTACTTCTTGTACTTCAATGTTTAGAGCTGTTTGAAAGCTATTGGGTAAAGATGTCTGAAGTATACATATATTCATTGTGTAATTATTGATTGATTATGTTACCTTGAGCTAATAATTTTCCTAGGTAAACTGTAAAGCTTTAATATATAGTCTAAAGTAATTATAAAAGGGTGTATCTACCAGATATTATTAAACACTCAAACACAGTAAACCCAGTAGAAATAATGATAGAAAAGCAAGCTTAAGATTATCAAAATTATTGTAACATCTTCTCACAACTGTTCTTCATAGAATAATTAAAGTCAGAAAGTGACCTCTGGATATCTTCTAGAAGTAACTTCCAAGGATATTGTATCACAGAGGGTTTATCTAGTTGAGTTCGAAAATCTCCATATAAGAAGTTAACACTATCAGGGTAAACAAAAGCTGCAGGGTTTTTTTTTAAGGTTTGCATTTCTTTGTTTAGCTTTAAAGAATGTCAGTAATCCAGCCTGTAGGTCATGATTGCAATTTAATGTGGTTAAACCTGAATCTCAGAAGAGGAAATGCTGTTTTGTCAGCAATGGGCTGAGAAAAGCTGTAAAGTCTTAGGCTATTACTGATTTTTTTTTTCTTTCTTTCTTTAATATTGAAAAAGCTAGACAATAATGTTATTTGAATTTTGAACTTTAAAGCTTCATAAGATTTCCTAAGTTGATATACAAATAATATTTCAAATATAGTATTTAGCTAGTATGCAATACACAAGTTCCATTGAAGACAGTGATTTATATCAAAAAGCTACTGATACTGGCCGAAGAGATTGTAAATGGTAAGTGTTGTTCAAAAAATACAAAATACAAGTAACATATATGATAGCATATTTTTCAATAAAACAAAGAATACAAAGAGGGTTGTTTTATTCTTCTGTGTTTTAACCCCAGCTGGTTACTAAGCACCACACAAAGCTCTTCATTGACTTCCCTCACAGTGGGATGGGGGAGAGGATTGGAAAACTGAGAAAAAAAAGAGTGAGAGGACTAGAAAAGTGATAAAACTTGTAGGTTGAGATAAAGACATTTTCATAGGTAAAGCAAAAGCCGTGCACACAAGCAAAGCAAAGTAAGGAATTAATTCACCACTTCCCATGGGCAGGCAGGTGTTCAGCCATGTCCAGGAGAGCAGGGCTCCACCACATGTAATGCTTAGTTAAGAAGACAAACACCATGATGCCAAATGTCCCTCCTTTCCTTCTTCTTTCCCCTGATTATACACTCAGCATGACATCATATGGTATAGAATATCCCTTTGGCTAGTTCAGGTCAGCTGTCCTGGCTGTGTCCCCTCCTGGTTTCCCGTGCCCCTCCAACCCTCTCACTGGCAGGGCCCAAGAAACTGAAAAGTTCTTGATTTAGTATAAACATTACCCAGCAACACCAAAAATAACAGTGTGTTATGGACACTGTTCTTACACCAAACCCAAACCACAGCATTGCACCAGTACTAAGAAACAAAATTAACTCTATCCCAGCTGAAACCAGGACACATTTTTTTTTGTTTTTAAAGGTGATTATGACAGTATGGTTGAAATGGAGACACTTTTAATGGAAACAATTACATTTGATGTTTATTCAGGTAGTTCATCTCACCCTATATTTACTTGATTTCTTTATCTCTTTAGAACAATATAACTAGCTTGTTAACAGACAAGGTGCCATTTTAACAGATGGTTGAGAGTGTAGAAACCGAAAGACCATGAATGATCATCATGTGTGTTCACAGAGAGCATGTGTCCCATTAGGAAACACCCAAACATCTGCCTGTCCTAAGATTATCAACCTATGGTTGAGGGAATGTGCCATCACAAATCTATTTTTTTCAACAGAGATGTTTATATGAAAACTCATCAGTCAATCACTAAAAAGTTCAAATAATATTCTGTTATGGAAAAAATAAATTACAAATTAAATTTTTGCTTGATAAAATTTCTCTGACTAGGGAAAAAGAACAGAGCCAATGGCTCTAGCTTTTTGCAGATTAGTGACAAGAGTTTTCACAGTAGCTTACAGGTACTTTGCCACAAACAACTGTAAGCTCAAGATATTGCTGTATTCTTCCTCAAGGAGTTCTGACCAGCTCATTTTCTATCCATTTAAAAATGCTTTCAGCTATAATAAATAAGAAGCTTTTCTCAGTGGTCAAATGGCACAGCATATGGGAATGGGGAGAGATTCTTGCCACAGGAAAGTTATTACTTTAAGACTAAGTATATTTGTAATGCACTACAATATTTCTTCTAATAATTTTTCACTAAAAAAGCCTCTAATGCCACTGTTTCCACCAAGATTTTTTTCTATTTACTTCAATATAATTAAGAAGCAGAAGATGAGTCTTTTTTTAAAATATACATAATTATCTCCATACTAAGTTCTTTTTTATTAGAGAATTAATTTCAGCAAAACATATATTTTATCTTAATATTTTATTAATATGTACATTTCTAAGCTTAGAATTTTTATTTATTTGGTAATTAAGTCATTATACTTCTAAGAAATAAAAACATCTGCAAGTACTTAATTTAATGATATTTGTATAGTTACCTCTTATTTTTCATTATGTTTAATATATAAAACATATTATCCTATTAGGATTATGGTTTTTGATATTCCTATGAATTCTGTGCAGACCATGTATTAAAAGAAAATGATAATGGGTTATAAATGCAATAATCTTAAATGACTTTATTAGTCACTTGACAGGGCCAAACAAAAAGATACTCAAACTACATTTAACCTTTGTTGAAACTGTCTGCTATAATATAGCATTTATTGAGTAAGTAATGATGAGAAAATTATCTAAGGTATACACATATTACTTTACAGTACAAATTAACCATAGGCTTTCTGACTGTTTGACATCCTGGTTTTTGCTTATCTTAACTCCATAATATTAGTCATTGAGAATATATCAAGTTTAAAAACATACTGCAAAAGGACTATGAGTAACAAGATAAAAGATATTGGATATTTATACGAAATCTACTAACACTCTATACATATTAATTCGTTACATTACACCTGCTTTAAAAAGTGTTTGTTTCACATATATTTTCAAAGCTGGCAAAGTATAAAAGCAGCATTTTCAACATTAATTAATATGTAAAATCATTATGTTTGTTAGAATGCAGCCTAAGAAGCTTTTGATTATGCCAATTATTTTATAGTCTTAGAGAATAAAGGCTTTGAGAGAGAATCTCAGTAGAGTTGAAGGAGACAGACGCTTTTTTAAATAACCAAGAACTAAAACCAAATGGGGTTTTATGCAGCCAAAGGTACTATTTTGAATGTCTTCAAATGAACAAGAGCACAGGTGTAGCAGCCTTAATGCAGGTGGGAAGAATTCCAGTGTAATCAGCATTCCACTTTTACCCATTTTTACATTTCCACATTTACAAAAATACAGATGTTGAACCCAACAAGAAGAGGTAGGGAACTTTACTTATTTGTAAATTAAACTACATATATCACAAAGTATATAGTAAATACAATCTATTTATGTGATTTGAAGTACTTGCCTGAAATAAGAAATTATTTTCCATGGTATTAAATTTGTTTGTTTTGTTAATTTTGCTTGTAGACTTCGTAGACAATGCGTTACATATAATCATGGAAATAGTGCCTTTGTGAGTTTGTTTTGGAAGCACTTGTCAGCTATTTTGAAGTTTATGTGGGTTTTTTGTTTCCTGTTCATAAGGAAAGAAATTGCACTTTATAATACAGGTAAAAAAATACAACAGAAAAGCTAATTACTAAAAGAAACAGTAATGAATAATCAATGAACCAAAATGTGTTTGTAAAAGTTTTATTTTATAAATAATCATGAAGAGAAACAACTGTAAGCTGAAATCACGGTGGATTTTGAAAAAAAAAAATTGCTGTGCCTGTTATGGTGTTGATGATCAAATTGAATGCTATGTTCATCATAATTAACACCAGCTTCAGTGCTGGTATTAATGAGATAGTTATTATTTAGCATAACCAAGGGTCTTCAGATTTTGGCTTTGATATTGATGATTATATTAGTATATTAAAATCTAGGTAAATCTTATTTAGGTACTGAAATAGGTAATTAAAAAATATTTTTCTCCATAAGCTAGAAAGTTAACATGTCACTACAAGATTTTTAAAGATTCCTTTTAAAAAAAAAAAGACTTTTAAAAGACTTTTTCACTTCTCTCCTTCCATTAAGTATCTGTTTAATCATTATTTACTTTTTTTCAAGTTATGTCTATTGCATGGAGTACTTAAAAGGTAACCAAGAAAAGGGAAAGTGCAAAACTGGTAAATCAAAGGTTATTTTTATTTATTGCCTTCACTTATACTCTGCATTCCTGAATATGACAAAGTAGGCATGGCTGCACAGGAAATGTCAAATAGTCTCAGAATAGTCACACCATAGCTGCTATTATAATGTCTTTTAAACAGTTCGTGTTCATTTGAAACTTCCACAATAGCTTTTTGTTAAGTTTGGCCTTTAGAGTTTTAGTCTTTGTTTACCTTCCCCCCCCCTCCAATTATGTAAATGTTTCTGCCATAAAACATGCACCCCTTTTTGAAGTAGAAACTTATGGGGTTTTTATTGCTCAGGCACCAATATGACTAATGTAAATAAGACTTCTAAAAAAATAATAATCTTGTGCTCCTCCTCAAATATAGATAAGTTCTCTCCCAGTCTGAGGCTAAAGAGAGACAGAACAATTATCAGACTTTATATCAGACTACTGTTTCACATGACTTGAACCTCACTCATAATACTGGTAGTAGCAGTAGCAGTGTTCTCAGGTGTTCTTAACAATTTATTTCTTTTGACTTTACACAATTAACTTCCAGTCTTCATTTTCTTCCCTTCATCCATTATTTATCTGGAGTTATAACAATTAATGCTAGTACAGGTTATGGTTGCACAATTTTTTCTCCTGTAGAAAAACAAATTTTCCTTTTTGATTTTGTTTAAAAAAAAAGAAGACTATTACTGGCATGTTTTCAGAGAACACCCGGTGAAATATTGCTTGGAAAGAAACCCATGTGAGTTAATCGTTAAGGGTTGTGGTTTTTTAACTTGATGTAGTTACAATTTTTCACTTTCTTTCAGGTGTTCTGTAAGGATCCATTCAAGGGCTCATTTCATATGGCAGATTCATTTATAAATGGGAGAATAGGAAAAACGGTATCAGTAAACATTTTAAAGCTTACCATAATTCTTCTAAAATTGCATTGTTTGGCTTTATTTATATGTCCTTAGACTCTTATCTCCCTGAATAAATATATAGATTATAAAATCTTTTATGTTTTAAATTACTGTTTACTTATTAGTGGAAAAACTACAGTAGAGCTTTGCAGTTCACCAAAAGTGATTTTCAGGTGGATATCCCCTGAAGGAACTGATGCCTGTGTAGAGCTCATGTTGAAGCAAGTTTATCCTGAAGGTTTGCAGTCTGTGGGCAGGACTCATGTTAGAGCAAACATGTGGAAAGTAGCAGCAGAGAGGTACCATTATGGGCTGACCGCAGTCCCTCACTCCATATGCCCCAGTGCCACTTGGGGTCAGAGGTAGAGAAGCTAAGAATGAAGGTCTGAGATTAAGACTGGAGAAAAAGAGGTGGTGCGGGAAGGTGTCCTAATTTTTATTCTTCGTTTCTCACCATCTGTCTCTATCTTTAATTGTCAATAAATTAAATTAATTTTCCCCAAATCCAGTCTGTTTTGCTTGTGAGAGTAATTGGTAAGTGGTCTCCCTGCCTTCATCTTGACCCACAAGCTTTTCTGTCTTGCTTTCATGCCCTGTCCTGTTGAGGAGGTAGGGTGGGCAAGCATATGGTAGCCAGTCAAGGTCAGCCCACTACAGGCCACTATTAATATTTTGGCCTTGTTAATAAGTCATGTTATTGTGTCACTATTTTTGTGTTAGTTCTAATTTATGTTTATATATTTTTAAATTTCATAGAACTGTTCCACAGTGAATTCTCATTTTCTGTATGAAATCTAGTAAATTACTCTGGGAAACTACAAGGCATTTATAAAGTGTATTCTCCTGACTATTTAAGAAAATACTTTAATACTTCATTATTACTTTCTAAAATGATGGATGAGCCCATTTGTTTGATATAAAACTAAGTATTTTGTAACTATGATTTTGAAGACAAGATGCAGAGGCAGTGTTTCTTTTCCCTTTACTTGGCAAGAGATTAATTTTCTGTAGTTCACCTCTCTGTTTGACCTTCCTTAGGCTTTTTGCATGACACAGATCTAGGAATTTATGTGACTTTGTGAATATTATTGAAGATGCCTCAGAATTTCTACCTCCAAAGAGACAATAAAATTATGCAGTATTACAGCTAGTAAGTGTGTTCCCATGGCACTAAAAATTTGATTTAGTTTATTTAACTGGAAAATTAAAGGAAATAAAATTGCAATTCCCATGGGTAAAGGATTTGAAATACTCTAATATTTTGTTTGAAATATAAGAATTCCCATGATACAAATATAGATTAAAGCATCATAACTTGTGGGTCAGGCTGCAATCCCATTTTCATGACAGTGAAGCTGGAATAACAAAGTGAAAATCAATGAAGTTACTTTTCAGTGTCCATTATACACATTACATAATTTGAAATACTTATGCAAGGCTCAAATTTCAGTGATGGTAGCAAGACATTTAATCATTATTATTATAAACACAGCTCATAGATACTATCTTCAAAATCGAATAACTAAAAATGTAAGTTCTTTTAGTAGTCTTTTTATTGTTCATATATTGCAAAAACATTTAAAAATATTTTCATGCTTAAAATTAGAATTAATTTTGCAGCATTTTTAGTTAGTTAATATCTGGCAGTCAAAAGAAAGTACACAGATGTAATCTATATTGCAGTATTAGTTAAGGTCTGATGAGAGACTACATAACATAAAGTTGTGTCTGTGTCTATATATTGAGTCATACCTGACAAATTACATGGCAAAAGCACTTATTCAAAAAGTCTGAGGTTTTGTTGTGTTACTGCTAGTGTTGCTAGATCTATTACATCCCTAACTGGAAAAGGTCAATAAGCTTTTGTTCTGCAGTATCTTTATCAGAAAGCATATATAACAAATAGCGATCTCTGTTTAATACAGTATCGGACTGAGTTTGTGAATTTGTAGTGAAAAGTTAGATTTCATTAATTAGAGAGTCACTGCAGAATTTTAATTAATGAAATTTCTGGAAAACGTGGCTGTTAGTATTTCACTACTATCATGTTTTCCAACAATGAGTGTCAGAGCTGTTCAAACTCATCTGCTATGCACATGTAGAAAGTTCTAGACAAACTAAAAACTGCTGGGAAAATAATTGTATATCCAAAGGCTGTGAACAGCAAGAAGATGGTTAATAAGAACCTTTACTTCTATTACTAGGATGAAGTAGATGAGGATATGTAGAGAAAGTTTGTGCTAATATTTAAAGAAGTCTCAATGGTCCACTGGCAATATTGATATTAAAAGAAAATATCTTATAACCACAGATTTACTGGTAAATAGTATTTTGCAGTCATACTGAAAATGATAAATCCATTTGTTTTGTATGTTCCTAGCATTATAAGCAGCAATTACATAAATATGTTCTTCAGCATAAATTAACTATGAAATGCATTTAATTATTTTTCCTTATGTTTCACTTCTTGTCTATCTTGGTTTTCCAGTCCGTTCAAAAGCTGGTATTTTTATGAGGGTGTTTTCTGATATCTGCTTTATTCTGATAAGAGACAACCATTTTTATGACAGTTGTATAATATCTCTTTTGTAAATGATTTGTAAACTAACAAGCACATTGTAAAACATTTAATGTAGGAACTAATAAAGCATGATACATGCCTTAAAAATTAAGGGAGGTGTGGGGCTGGTTCCTGATTATTTTTTTCCCCCCCAAGAAAAACAACAAGCTGGAGACTGACCAGCAAACTTGACAACAGCGACCTGAGGAATATTAACTAGAGGCTTATCTTTTAATGCATCATCCTTAACCTCTCTACAAAATGATGATGAAAAGTGTCTAATAATGAGATTTACCTAATTTTCTTGGAACTTGATTGGTTGTTTTGGGGGTTTTGTTTTTGGGGTTTTTTTTGTGTGTTTGTTTGTTGGTTTTTTTTTTAATACAAGAGGGCCTCTGGTTGTCTAATTTTAATCTAAAAGGAGAGGATATCTACAACCACACTAATCTAAAAAGAAGTTTACATTTTAAAAAAAGTTTGTCAGTGTCTCAATGCTATTGCAGTGTTTTAACAACTCAGAAGTGTAGCCTCTCAAGGATGTTTCATTCCTTTTTCAAAAAAAAGAAAAAAGAAAAAAAAATCTGGCCTTTTGAAATGGAGGAACACAAAGATTCAAGGAGTTGTGTCATTTCACTCAATTTTACTTTGCTTCCTAAGGTGGAAAATAAGATACACAGAATTTCACTTTATGCATACAGCATTTGGAATACCTCTACTTTTGCAATCCCACTGGACATGCCTTTAGAAAGCTCCTTTATTTAAATGCCTCTCTGCTTCTAAAATACTCCCATATGTATGAAGCTTACATACTCCTTGTGTGTGACAGTTCCCAGCAGCTCTTCATGATGTATTTTGTAAGATTAGTGGCTGTGGTTTTGTTCCAGTTAGCTGTGCAGCACTACAGTGGCTGTGGCACCAGGAAAGACAGTGAGACTATTAACTTTTTTACCTCATCCTGACTGAAACTAAAAGCTACAGTTTTGAGAAATATTTATTAATGCAAGTTTATCATAATTTTTTTAGTGAAGTTCAAGCACAATCATTTTGAATGCTTAAATTAACACTCCCAATATTTCTTATTCTATAATAATCCCTGTCTTAGAAAATCAAGATCTGACTTGACAACAGATAGTCTCTGTTAGTGGCTTCAAAGACCTTTGAATGAGATCCTTATAAGAAGAGAGACAGGAACTTTTGCTTGTGGTGGACCATCAGAAACAAGCATCTTTTTTCAGTAGTGTCCGACTCAGCAAAGCTCTTAAAACATTGCAATGCAATAAAGTAATTCCTCTCTTCCCCTCCCCTGCCCCCCAGTATTATGTAATAGATTGGTGGTGTTCTTTAGCTAGTTATGTAATTTATAATTTGAAAGATATTTATGATTTTGAGTTATCTGGATGTTTATGAGCTCTGTGTACCATGTACTCCCAACTGCAAATTGCCATGGCAATGTTTGACCAAGCAATGACAAAGCATTGTTTGTTAGTCAGAGTTAGGAATATTTCCTCTTTCTAAACAGGTCTTGGAAGTTCTAGTTCTTTTGCTGAAAATGCTTCCTTTCAGTGTAAAGCTACCTTATCTGTTCTAGCACGTATATGCTGCGCAGTCCTGTGAGGCCAATACTTGCCCTGAGCATTTGCGTTATCAAACTTCATACAATCAACAGTTGATTGAGATTAATTGCTCTTAGATGTTACTTTAGCTACAGAAGACTTAGAATATAAGATTCTTGCTAAAAATCACATCTTTTTTTTGGTGTTGATTCACAGTGAATACTACTAGAAAATAATAAATAACATTAATGTATATCATAGATTACAGTGTTATTTCTAAGAACTAGGCTGACTGCCAGATGGAGCAAAAATTTACCAGGACTTAGAAAATCATATATTCTCTTCTCTCCATGTTATTTACTTCCAACACAGTAACCTTATAAGTTTAAGCCCCTCTGAAAGATGGCTGAAACCAATTACATTCTTTTGCTGTGCCTCTAATTTACTGTCATGCCTAGGAGTTTCTTAGACTTTAATTTTCAGATATTAAGGTTTTTATATGTAAGCATTACATATGTTTGGAACAGACTCTTGCATTATATCTATTCTGATAGATAAATGTTGATCTTATCTGTGAAATCTGAGAAAATAGATTCAACTTTTAAAATCTCCATTTCAAATGTAATATATGTCTCTTTTGTAATCTTTTTGAGACAGAAGTGGGATGAAGAGGTGAATATCTTAAGATTAAGTTTAGGGCATTGTGAAAGAGGCTAATGGTGAAAAAAAAAAAAAAAGAAAGATGGGCTAGTGTATATTTAATACACAGCATTTCTAAACACCTGAAGTAGTTAATGTACACTATTTCTAAGTACCTGAGTTCAATAAAAAGAGCTAATGAAATATCCATGGACCATATGAGCGATCTTTGAAGTGCTGTTTACTGATCCACGCACTCTGTTAATGTCCTGTTGCCTGGGACATACTGGGAAGTTTTCTGTTTGCCTAAACTGGCAGACACAGATTATCACAAGTGTCATGACTCCAGCCTAGGGGCATAGCAGTAGATTCAAGGAATGCAGCTGTAATGGTGGAAAATGTTATATATTACCAGCATACTCACACACAATTCTTTCTTTTTTACTCATAATTTCAACAAAACTATACAATCTTGACAGATACTTTATATATGTACTTTACATGCATGAAAGTGCCTATATGCAACCTACATTTGTGTATTACACACACAAAACCACAAACATGTATATATTTAGATATATATATAGTAATTTCTTTCCCAGTAAGCTCTGATCTCCACCAACTTTATGCCAGAGTAATTCCACTGATACCAGTAGTCACTTCTGGTTTCTCTAATACCTCTAACAGGAATAACTATTTACACATCAAAACAAGATTTAAATGTGTGGCAGATTTCAGCCCCTCACATTACTGGTTTTAGGCTTAAAATAATATGGTAACAGTTTAAATTGCAAAAGACACTGAGTTAATGTTACTATTGTTTTTGTATTCTTAAGACTTAAAAACTTTAGTTATCCTCCAGCTTCTCAGGATTATTCACCTTGTCTAACATCTCAGTCTTTTCCTTATTGGATGCAAAATCCATGGCAATTAACTGTGCAGCAATTATTTATAACAGCTGAGGGCTTGTTCACTTTTATTTTTAATTTAGTTTTTTATTCTTTCTCTGAAGTGACAGCAAGCAAGACATCAAAATAAAAATATTGTAATTGTTTCAGGAAGCCACTGGCCAAAATAAGCATTTACCATTTCCAACATTTTGGTTTCTCTAAAATTTTGAATATTTTGTTTAATCAAAGCTCCACATAAAACTTTCTTTATTTTAGGAGGTCAGTAAATTGTATTTTGAAATTAAACTTCTGATTTGAAATTTTTGGCAAAATGTAGTTAATATTTAAATTGGCAGTATTTTGGTTGCTTCACTGTTACTGTCAGCTAAACATTCAGCAATTACATTTTATTTTAAATGTAAACCTTTTTTCTTCCAAAACAGGATAAAACCAAGCTTTATATTTCATTCTAATCACCTTCCTGGTCTTGAATGTAAAATTAGCCCTACCCTCGCAAAAAAAATACTTCTATACCTCTTTTCTTGCAGACATTGGACTGCCTAAAGCAAAGCATAACTGAAAAAGTAATAACAAGAAGGTACCTATGGGTGTTTGCTGCAACAATCTAAGAAAGATAAAAAAGTGCAATAGTAATGTAAACAAAAGCAAATAAAGGAAAAAACCCACAGTGATTTCATAAGCATGAATTTTATGATTATTACACATTTTCTAAATCAAAAATTATCAGCTGCTTTTCAGCAAACAACTGCCTTTAAAAATACTTTTCCTATTCTACAGTATTGTGCTGACAGTAACATAGGACTGGAAAATACAACCTGTTAGCTGCAAATTGTAAATATATGAACATATTAATAAACAAATCTACATTTAAACAACACTCACTCTGTTCTGGAGAGGTATCTTCAGAAGGCAACAGTCTCACTGTGGAGGTTACAGTAGCAGTTGTCAGAAGACCACATTTCTTAGTCGGCCAATGTTTTGCAGTTTGGAAGTCTGAAAGCACATGTTTGTTAATGTCAACTCTGCTTTTCCTTCTGAAAAACACTCCCACTTCTTAAAGTATCCACTGACTTCCTTCCCTCAGCCTCTCTGGATAGAATATCTGCGGATTGAAATGAAATTGGCTGAACTCTCTTAGACATTTTATTAAGCTCTTTAGAGTGCCTTTCTACTAATTTATTCTACTTAAAAAAGAAAACCGAAAATATTTCTTGATATATCATTGAAAGAGGAGAAACTTTTTATTTAGTTAGCTTTCTTGTTCAGCCTGCCTGGTAAATATGTGAGAATTTGATGCCTGGAAATAGCATGAACTGTGTAGAGATGCCCAAGTCATACAGTAGATGTTAAAAAAAGGAAAAACCTGAAATCCTACTTCTCCCCAGGACATGAAATTTTCTCCTTAGTGTAAGAGAGACAGTAAAACTGATGTTAAGATCACCAATTATTTTCCAGTCTTTGACAGTGCAACTGGGTACAAACAATTGGTCTTGTTACTCCTTCCAAAGACATCCAATGATGAAACAGTGCCTACAAATATCATAAGCTGCCTACTATATTATATCTTCCAGAGAGAAGAATAACTGAATACTGACAGATTTGTCCTTAATAATCAGATAGTATGGAATGTGAACACAATTAGAGAATACTGTACAACTAACCCTTAAAAAGTTATATTAAAACAGAAAAATATAATTTAAAAATTGTAATACCCTAAGTAACATTATCTTTTTTCATTAGATTATGACCTTTAACATTTACCTCTCAATTATTAATAGGGTTTTTTTCAGGCAACAGTAAAAATGTAGTCCATTCATTGCCACCTGTCTATTCATTTGGTTTTACTAAGAGTGTATCAGTTTGTTCTGTATATATGGGGAGAGAGGAGAGAGAGTTCAGTGTTCCTTCTGATGTTGATGACTAGTAATTAAAGAAATCTGAGAGAATGCTCAGCTACCCATAGGGATACAGGCAAATGACTGAACATTAGTTTAAGCAGAGGTTCTGAGTATATAATTTATTTATGAACCAATGCATTAATTCATGAGAATCTGGAGGTAGAATGGGAATTAGGGCTTTTTACTCTATAATCTTTCCTTGGGAAATGTATAGTTTAGTAGACTTAGCCAGCTGGTGATTAAAATACAGTCTGAAGCCGGATTGGTTTGCTTTTTTTGCTTACATGTACCTCTGAGCAAAATGTGAGGTACTGACATCAGTCTGTCATAATAGATCTGCTTGTGAGGACTTAGACAACCCTTTGAAAATGTTCTAGACTAGAATTTACCCCAAGTAAACATTCCTTTTCAGAGAGGTCAGTCATTTATCTAGCAAGTCCTTAAATCTGTGAAAAGTTAATTAGATGAAAAGCAGCAAAGAAGAAAAAAAGTGTATTTTAAAAAAAATATTCATTCAAAAATATTACAGATTTTTAGGAAGTTTTTTTCTTTTTTTTGATATGACATTAATGTACAATACCTTTATATCTTTAGTTACTTGACTTTCTCCTTTAAATGAATAACAAACCAAGGTATAAGAAACTGCAATTCTATAAAGGTAGGATAGAAAGGTTAAATCATTATTCGTGTCATCTCCAAGATTATTTATGGATTTTGATACTTAAAAGTAAAGAAATATCTGAGGTTGTTATTTTTAGAGTAATGTAAAATACACTGGGTCCTGTTTAATTTTCTCTTTATTGTTTGTGCATATGTATGACTATGAAATCAAATAGTTGGCAACTCTTTCTAGACTGATTCTAAAACTAGAATTAACTAAAAGGAAAAAGTCACTGAAGAGAGATCTTTAGTCAAAAAAACCCAAACAAACACTCTTAAATATGAATTCTAAATTTTGTAACTGCTTCAGAAGAAAAGAAATGAAGCTAATGATCCAAATGCTTTTATTTCTACTTTTCATAACTGTATTAATTTTAGTTAATTACACACAGTTCAACTAACCAATACGCACTTAAATTTCAGTTTTAAATAATGTTTTCAAATTAATATAAATTAATATTATTATAATTAAATAAATTATGTTTTCAAATGATATTTAAAATATATTTTTCAAATATAAAATTAATATTGTCATACTAACAACAATTTACTATTCAAAAGCAAAGTAAAAGCATACAGTTTAAAATTTAATATTTCCCAACTCTATTTCTTAATTATCTTGAATCACAAGATATTACACAATTTCATAATCTAGCCCCAATATTTTATTTTATCTCTGTTTCCTTAGAGAAACAAGTCCCTCTCTGCCTTTAGGAATTTCCAAGCCAAATAACATAGTTCATATGTTACCAATAATTTTTCCCTTATGTCTAGACTGTGCAAATTCAGTCAGATACAGCCAAAAATATGTATATAAAATGTATATATTATATGCATAATATGTATTATGCTTTTAAAAAATATAATTATTTCTCTGCTGTGGTCTTTTCAGGTAAGGTTTGCTCTCAAGCCTTCCATATCTCTGTGTCTAGTAGCACAGAAAAGTGCTACCCATAGCAATATATAGGATGACTAGACAGCATTTATCCAAGAAAGTCAATGGAGTTGGTTAATAGTGTGAGGTTTCTTTTGATGATATTTGAAAGTTATACAATATTCTGGTATTTAAATAGTTACACAGGTTCATGTTTTGGGGAAAGCCAAACCATGTAATTGTTAATTAAACACTTGCAAGTATTTACACCAGACAATCTTAGTGTCAGAAAAAATAGCTAATTAATATCTTATAAGAATTCCACAACTTCTTCAAAATTAAACTTTGAATATTAAAACTATAACTTCTTCCACAAGAAAATGTTATTTGTTTAAAACTAACTTAAGTACACATTATTCAAATGTTCAAAGAACAATTTGAATGTCAAAACTGCAGAATATGAGGGATTTTCTATTTATACCTGAACACACATATTGCCATGTAAAAACAGGTTTCTTGCCTCATTGAAGAGCTTTGGTAGTAATTCAATAAAATAAGAGCATATTCTATCCTCAAAACTTTCAGTCAAAGCTGCAAAAAGGCTGAGGAAGGAAAGTGTTGAATGAGCCATGATTGTTTATGTTTTTTCTTCATTACACTTGCATTGCTATGAGAGAGCCTCTAAATCTGTCTTCTAAATTTTGAAGAGTAGAGTCTTCTCTCATGCAACATAACTTTGTTACTAAAGGCAACAGGGTCATGAAAGTAGAAATCTGATGGATCTGAATAATGTCAGATTTATCTGTATTTAAACAAATGAGAAAATATTTAAAATGTTAATTTTCATTTGTGGAAATTAAACTAATTATAAAGTACTCGTTGTTTGATATTCAAGGATGACCTCCTCCAAGCTTACCAAAAAGTAGAAAATAAAAAAAAAGATGGTAGAAGGTGTTCATGGATGAGCAAATAGCTCCTGACTGAATTCAGACACTCAAATTGTACAAGAGGTGGAAGACAAATGAGACTAGAATTTTGTCTCTGCATGGGGCAGGAGAAGGAATCTTCCCTTTCCCCCTGAAGTGCCACTACATAGCAGGTATGTGACCTGAGACTGGAGAATGAAGAGAGAGTGAGTAGCACTCACTCCTTGCTGAAAGGCACCAAAGACAACCTCTAGAGAAATTTGCTGTCTGCTGGGAAAAAAAAATAAATGCTGGGAAACATATGTTTTGTCAACAGAGAGGCTGCTGAGCCTGGTAAAGCCTGCAGACTATCACTCATTCCTGCTATTCTAAGACAGGTCAAATGATGCTGCAACACGGTGACTCAGAAATATCAAAAGACACTTTAAGTCCCTCAGAATGTCTTGTTTATCTAAAGGAGGCACACACGCTATTTACAGTGTCAGTCATGTGATGATCAGTGGACGTCCAGCATTCAACAGCAGGTCTTTAACTGCTGTAGATCAGTGAGTGCCAGGTGTCACCCTTCAGAGTGAGACTTTAACATATCTTCTAGCCTGCATGAAGTTCTGCTTAGACTCTTCTGAATTGTCTACACCAGTAGACGATTTGGCATAGAGCTGCATTAAGGGATGATGGTGTATAGCCAGTTGATTCAAATAGCTCTGTATATTGATTACAGGTGATATATATCATCTCCTTACACATACACTGTCTGATCTGCCGGGTTTCATGGCATTTTTTAGCTGTTTCACTAACCCTTTACTTATGTCACTACAAAATCCATTGAAATCAACAGTTGCCTTGTGACACTAACAGTTTAGAACAGAGGGAGAAGTTAATTAATTTTGTAAGAACAACCCCAGTTTATGGCTAAAGCTGGGAGAGAGTAATTTGCAAGACTTAAAATATTAATATTTAACACAACTAAAACTAAGATAATTCAAACATTTTTCTGAATAATAATGGATGGACTATACCGTAGGATAGTGGGTAACCCGATAGTAAATGTGGCATTTCTACAGGATTCTGTTTTCAGTACCTGTTCTGTGTAATGTAGACTAGGGCTTTGAACTCAGATCTTCTCAGCTGTCAAGACTGACCTGATCACTTACCTATTGTTATGTGGTTACAACATTATAACAAGATTCTTAGATTGATTTTTTTTTTCCCAACTGAGGTTTAATTAAAATGGCACAGGTATCACTGAGTCCATATTTGACAACGAAAACAAGGATTTGGAGGATAGATTTCCGATCACCAGTTAAATAATGATAAAACAAGGTTTTGGAGGAAAGATTCCCAATTACCAGTTTATAAATAATGTTACAAGTTTTTTTCCACATTATACTGTTTGGGAGGTAAGCTTGTTGCTGAAATACGTGTTTCTCATCCAGCACTTCCTTTTGAAAAGTAATAATGTAAGATGTAGAGGACATTTCAATTTATACAAAATTTCTCAGTGATAAATCTATGTATCATTAAAGTCAGTAGATGTCTCAGCTCTGTGATTCCAGCACTTTTTGCATTCTGTTTTCTCAGATAGCACCCAGCAGAGACTATGTTCAGGACATTTCCCAACTGCTTCAGTGCTTTAGTCTGGCATCATTATTAGCCATATATCCTAGCATTGATGTCTAGCAATAAGAATATTGTCACTGACACATGTGTTGCAAGCATTTAATTATAATTAAATAAGCACCAGACCAAGCTACGTTCAGCTGCATTATTATGTGATTAAAGGCTTGCTCTAAGAAATAGTCAGGATCTGCTCTGCTAGTTTTACTTTGTAATCCTCTAAGAAAGGATTAACATTAAGAAATAGTCTCATTATTTCTCTGCTCCTTCATTTCAAGGCACAAATAATATTTGAAGATTAGAAAGCTTACTTTGTCTTCTGCCATTGATGTTGCACAAACTAACGTAGTCTTTTCACATAGTTTTATGATTATAGTGCATTTTATATATAGTCATATTTACTGCTGCTTTTTATACTTATGTTGTGAATTATTTTGGTTTGGGTTTTTTTGCCACTAGGTGCAGGTCTGTCTTGCTGTCTGACCCATACAATAAAATTGATTGACTCTTCCATTGCTGTCCCTTTCTTTAGCCTAATCTGTTTTCATTACCCTAACCAGATCATTTCAAATCCTTTCCATGCAAATTCCTATGCATTCCACAAGAGTTTTACTGTCATTAATAAAAGCAGTAACTAATTTGCCTTTGAAAACATAAAGATGAAATCAGAAAATTTTATTTTGAATAAGAAAAAATTCACACAATAATTATTTTAATCTTAGTACATTTAACATTTTATTAATATTTATTTTATTAAAATTAAGTTTGATAGCCTTATATCTTGAATATCTGAAACATTTTGCCAGTTGGGCAATTTAGTTAATTAATGCTTTCCCAATTATTTCCCCAAAATTTTTGGAAATAACTAATCTAAAATTTATTTTTGGTTTAATAAGGAGATTTTAAGTTTAAATTGAGTAATGTTTGGGAGCAAAAATTATTTCATTGAACACCTGTATGGCCAAGGCAGAAATTTAAAATCTCTGTTCAAAATTCACAGGATAGAATAGTAGTTTCAAGAGACATTACTTCAAAGTCTGTCCCTTGTTCTTATAGAAACAAGAAAACAAACTTTGGGCTTTTTCTTGAGCATCTGTGTGATGTGTGTGATGAAGGAAATATATGCATCATTCCTTCAGATAAGCAAGGTGGTGTCAAGGTTTACAAATTCTTAGACTTATTAAGTAGGCACTTAGCCTAAGTTAAAATAGGAAGATGGGAGCTTACTTTGGAAAAGGAGAATTTGTTCTGTCATATTCACTTTAGAGCCAGGCTCAGTGCCCAAGGTTTTTGATGAAGATACAAGGGGCTTTCTATCTAAAAGTTCTGTTGAGACAAATTTTATGTTCCTGTCGTCATCCTGTAATATCATTTTTAAAAATATTGGTCTTATATTTGCAAAGTCTTTATACACATGTTCTTTTCAAATAGCATTTAGTGTACCCTTGAGTAACAAAATACTCCTAGATAGTAGAAACTCTAAATACTTTTAGATAAACCTTATGGGAAACAGTCTGACTTAAAATGTACTTTAATTTGAAACTATGATTTCTGTACAGGGCTGTTCTGGAAGAACCATGTGAAGTAAAGCTTCAGAACAGGACTAGCTTTCTGCATATGATTACAGAGACCAAAATTATTTTTCCCTTGGCACATCTGCAAAAGACAGCACTTAGAAAATAAACTCTCTCTGCAGGCTATTGAAATTAATCACAATGATCTCATACAAAGCACAGTGCAGCTGGTATCATGGGATGAAGACAGTTGAATCTTTTCTAATGGAAAAATGAAGTCAGACCAAGCTTGGCTCCTTTCTTTTACAAAATATAATTATGTAAACTACAAAGCTTCATTATAGACAATGTTTACAATTCACAACTGTTTCCCCTTAATTTTGAATAAAGCCTGTTAACGGTTGATGTCAAGTCAACATATTTCCTACAGATGCCACAAACAATGAACAATCAAAAATCTATTTCTGTTGTTTCTTTCATAATTATTTCAAATTGTGGGAACCCATAATAAAAATCAACGTAATGAACAAACACCATTGTGTGTTGATAAACATAATAGTCTTTCAATTTAAAAAAAAAAAATCTATTACATACTAACTAGTATAAAAATTAATTTATTTCTCTACAATGATACACAAAGTTGATTTTATGAATTTTCAAGTTTAAATAATTTTATGGTATAGGACGTTTACTAGTTCTGTTGATTTAACTAACATGTCTAAAGAGTTTGTGAATCTCTGCTTTATGTTTAGAAAATGTTACATGTAATTTTAATACAAATAATGTTGCAATAATTAAAACAATGAATTACTGTATTCAGCAGAATGATGGGAAAATGCTTCTCCCTATTATTCTGTGGCTTTTCAAATTTACAGGCATGTAGACTTTGATTCTGCATTGAACTCCACTAAGTCAGTCTGTTGTGTAATTTAAATTTTCATCAATCTCTTTGTATTATTGCATGAGCTGCAGGTCTCTACTGCTGTGTTTGATAGTAAAGCAAAAGCTAATTTATTAAAACCAGAAGGAAAAAGAGTTCCTAAAAGTAGGGAAGAAACAATCGTTTTCCTGTTTTAAGAGAGTTGCCTTTTGTTTAGAGAAGGCTGAAACAGATGACTCATATGGAATCTGCTTTTCAATTTCTCATACATCTGTGTTAAAAGGAAAGAAATTAACTTTAAAATTATGTAAGAAATTGAATTATTTGTTTAATCTTTGAGATGCTAAGGGGGCATAACAAATCTCTGAACTGTTACCTTTCTTTGGCAAACTACTGTTGATGTAAAATCCTGAAGCTTACATGTCTACAGGGCTCATGAAGTTGCTGTCAGTTGTAGTCCTAATTGTGCAGCACCCTCTGAATGTTAATACAACACTGGAAAGAAGGGGAAAGGGTGTATCTTTTCACCAACACAAGACTGTGTAAGTCACAGGGGGTTTTGGTTTGGAGGTGTTCTGGGTTAACCCTGGTTTGCAGTTAAAGCACCACACAGGTGCTGTCTGACACACATCTCAGTGGGATGGTGAAGAGAATCAGATGGTTAAAAGTGAGAAAACTCGCAGTTTGAGATAAAGACCGTTTAATAGGTAAAGCAAAGGCTGTGCTTGCAAGCAAAGCAAAATAAGGCATTCATTCATTACTTCCCATCAGCTGACAGATGTTCAGCCGTATCCAGGAAGCAGGGTTCCATCACATGAAATGGTTACTTGGGTAGACAAATGTCATAATCATACCCAGGAATTTTACCAGTGTGCTTAACTGTAAATGTTGCAACTGCATATCCATGACATTGCCGAGCTGTACAACACTTTATTATGTAGTTTAGCTACTAGTCGAATGCTGCATAGGATAGTTTAGCTACTAAGTAGGTAAGAACCAGTCTGAAACCAAGACATGAGCCAAGAGTTCTGAAGCAGGATCAGAAGAGGAGAAAGTCATGAAAAGGATAATAATAATAATAATAGGAAGATGAAGATGTCCCAAATGACCACCAGAGGACCATTAGACCACACATGCATAGTAAGGGTGTAGATATGATAAGTACTTCTTGGAACTGTAATGAGTATGCTAATAGTTTCTCAGAAATGTCATTAATAGGTATAGATCAGCCATATAAAGATAAACAGCAAAGTCAGTATGCACATTGGGTGGAACTTATCCCCTGTGCATCCAGTGCTGAAAATAAAGAATGCCTCCTTTCTAACACTCCAAACTGAGTATGAGGGAGTTCTGTTTCTGACCTTTTGGTATCAATAACTCAGAATGTCATCCCATTCCTCCTTCTTCCCCTCAGTTTAATTTCTAAACATGATGTCATACGATATGGGATATCACTTTGGTCAGTTTAGGTTGGCTGTGTCCCCTCCCGACTTCTTGTGCACCCCTATCCTGCTCGCTGGCAGAGCAGTGTGAGAAACTGAGAAGCCCTTGACACTGTTCAAGCACTGCTCAGCAATAGCTAAAAATATTAATCCATATTATCAACACTGTTTTCATCACAAACTCAAAGATAGCACCATACAAGTTGCTATGATGAAAATAACTCCATCCCAGCCAAAACCAGTGGGACTTTTTTGTTGTTGTTGGAGTTTGGGGAGGAGGTTTTGTTGTTTTCCCCCCAGATGCCCTGTGCTCTTTAGAATTCTCATGATAGCTTAAGGCTTTAACTTTAGGCAGCTACTCAGCATCTGCTCAGCCCCATCCCTTTGAAAAAGGTTTAGTTCTACTATTTCTATTGCCATTTTCCTTTCAGAATTAACAGTCTCCTGTTTCTACATCTTACTAAGCAACTAATTATGCAGAAAAGTTGCTACTTCAGACCCCTGTGGGGATTCTACTACTCCAGTCAGAAACTGCTCGAAGTGGAGAAAAATATTTTTTATATTAATTTTGGACTCCAGTTTCCAAAAGTCCTGCGGGATGCCTGTTGGACAACTTCTGTATCATTCTAATTCTAAGCCTGAAACTGGTTTCCTATACAATCACTGAAAAATCATAATAAAACAGTGCAAAGTTATGTCTAATCTTTGTCCCCCAGAAAAATCAGTTATGTCTGCATTATTCTTAGCATTGATTAATGCATTCAAAAACTTTTTTATAGACAACTCATTTCATCATTGGACTGTTTCTAGCTTCAGAAATGTTTCTTCTATTGCCTTGGCTGAAATGAACAATTTTTATTTTTTCTTATGTCTTTCATGGATAAAATTCTCTTTTGCTATCTTTCTAAAATCTTCTGGCTTTTGAATTAAACCACTGTAGGTAATTCAAACTTTTCTCCTAGAAAGCATGACAGCTTCTAAGCCTTCAATCTGAACTCTCAGTGTCCCATCTTTCTCAGAACATAGTGCCCAAAACAGGGCATAGTACCCAAGCAAACTGGTATTATCAGAGAAAAAAACCCAAACCAACCATGTATATTTATTCACATTTTCTTAATTTCTTTGCAATAATTTAATTTGAAATTAATACTAAATAGGCTTTCAATATTTCATTTATACTAAGTGTTATGGGATGACAAATCCAGCAGCCTGACAGCGGCAAGGCTGCTGTAGGTTTGTGATCCCAGGTCCAACCAGTAGTGAGGCTGAGCATGTAGTTCCTACAGGCACACACATACAGATATACAATACATACACAGATATAGCTGGTGGCCACAGAGCATTCACATGAACACGAAGAACAACAGCCTCATCTTGTTCACCTCTCTGGCAGAGCAGGATGGCATCTCTTAGTGGAAATATATGTGTATATGTAAAATGTGGGTCCCTCTAGTAGCTGGGCTCAGACACCCAGTCTGGCCAGCAGCTGCCTTCGGATCCTAGGCTCTCCACGTGGTGACACTTGCATATACAAACTCCCAAGGCTGCAGCCCCACTCCAGATACTGATATCAGGAGTCCCTTACTCACCCACTGCACACACACACCCTTGCATACAAAGGTGACTGACAGCTGGTCAGTTCTCCCCTGACCCCCAGTAGCAGGCCCCCCTTCATGCAAGTACATACATGGATCTTGTGCTTAGAAACCGTAGACCAAATGGTCTCTCCACCTGTTCACTGGGAATCCCCTGGTGTGTGTGTGTGTACACACACACACACCCCCACACTCACACCCACCCACCCACCCACACACACACCCCACACACACACACCCACCCCCACCCCCACCCTCACACTCACACCCACACACACCCTCCCCCACACACACACCCACACACACCCACACCCACACCCACACCCCCACACCCCCACACACACACCCACCCACACACACACACACACCCACACCCACACCCACACCCACACCCACACCCACACACCCCCACACACCCCCCCACACACCCCCCCACACACCCACACCCCCACACACACACCCACACACCCACACCCACACCCCCACACCCCCACACACACACCCACACCCACACACCCACACACACCCACACACACCCACACCCACACCCACCACCCACCCACCCACCCACCCACCCACACACACACCCCACCCACACCCCCCCACACACACACACCCCACACACACCACACGCACACACCACACACACACCACACACACACACCACACACACACCACACACACACACACCCCACCCACACCCCACCCACCCCCCCACCCCACACCCACACACACACACCCCCACACACACCCCACACACACCACACGCACACACCACACACACACCACACACACACACCACACACACACCACACACACACCCACACACCCCCACACCCCCCCACACACCCCCCCACACACCCACACACACACACACACACCCACACACCCACACCCACACCCCCACACCCCCACACACCCACACCCACACACCCACACACACCCACACACACCCACACCCACACCCACACCCACACACCCACACACACCCACACACACCCACACCCACACCACCCCCCCCACACACACCCCACACACCACACGCACACACCACACACACACCACACACACACACCACACACACACACACACCCACACACACACACACCCCACCCACACACACACACCCCCACACACACCCCACACACACCACACACACCCCCACACACACACCACACACACACACCAAACACACACCACACACACCCCCAAACCCCCACACACACCCACACACCCACACACACCCACACACCCACACCCACACCCCCACACCCACACACACACACACCCCCACACACACCCACACCCACACACACCCACACCCCCACGCACCCACACACACACACCCACACACCCACCCACACACACACACCCACCCCCCCCCCCCCCACACCCCACACACACCCCACGCACACACCACACACACACCACACACACACACACACACACACACACACCCCGCAACCAACTCCCAGGTCACTTTGTCTACTAGGGAGCTAATCATGCTTAACCTTCAGCAGCAAACACACATTCACTTGCACACCTGCACTTGCTCCGGTTTCTGGCACCGCAGATACATGGGCTCCTATGATCCAAGGTCACAGTTGCTGGCGCTTGAATATCATTCACCCCAGTCCCCCCAGCTGCTGGGATGCAGGTGCATGGGTACTACAGCCAACAGTCCCAATCCAGTTACGGGCACTCAGACACTATACGCACTCAAGCACACAGAATAGGGAGACCTTCAACAAGGAAAATACCTAGAAATGGGATTTAGTAAGAAGTCATGCAGCTGACCAGTTTTTGGCTTTTGGCTTTTTTGGTTAGAATTAAACTTAGCTGGCTGCCACTATTAAATTTTCAGGGGGGGGTGGGGAGGGGGGTGGAGGGGGAAATCCTATATGCTCTCTACAACATCAAAAAGTGAGGTCTTGATCTTATAAAAGATGAGCAGTATGAGATATGTACAATTCTAGGTATCAAACACAAATTTATGATCTATTTTCCACTCATTTGAAGCCTCAGTTTGGGGATGCCCAAACATCAGATGGTTTTGCTTTTTTTTTTTTTTGACTTTTGAGTTTAGGTTGTTGGGTTTGTTTTGTTTTATCTTCCTGGAGCTTCCTTCTTGTGCTTTAGCAGCACTGATTGTACAGATGAGTATTGACTCTTCTGAACTCTCTGCATATGAATGAGTGTATGATCACGTTCTTTGCAAGCACACTCACTGGGGAGGAACATATTTTATGCTGTAATGAACTGGGCCGGCAGCTTTCACTGGAACTAAGAGATCAGCATGAAGCCAATACATTTTCATAACACATTTCCAAGAACACCCTCTCATTGCTAAATGACAGCTTATAGGGAAGTGATAAATACCCATTCTTCTTGATGTGAAACAAAGTAGAACTAAAAGAAAAAAAAAAAAAAAAAAAAAAAAAAGAGAGTGACCTTACTGGTTACATATTTTCTGAGAAGAAATGTCCCAGTCTTTGCGGGAACTATTTCAGTACTTTACACTAAAAATCAATGGAAGATATTGCCTGGCATATTTTAAAAAATATATCATATGGGGGATTCCCCAGCCTCCCTACATAAAGAAACATTCCTTATAGTTGGAATTGCTAACATGAACTTTCTTTTTCTGCAAATTAAACAATTTCTTCATGTGCTACCCACACTGTGGGCATGATGAACAATTGATTACCACATCCTTTGTAATAACTGTTTATGCTTCAAAATCTGTCACCTTTCTTTCTTTCTTTCCCATGTCAGACTCTCCTTCTTTACCTTTTCATCATGCATCACATTTTCTAATCTTTTTTAGCAATTTTAGTCTCTAATTTCTACGTCTTTTGAAAAGTTTTATATTGGAGAACAACCTCAACAGTACATAACATAGCAGTGTATTTGCCTCCTATATCTTATATCTGAAGCTTCTGCTGACACATCTTAAAATGTGACTAGTCTTTTAAATAATACATCCCAGTTTATGATCCCTTATATTTCATATGCTTTTTTCTGCTTTTTAATTTTAATCAGAAGTATCAAAAACATGGAGCAATTTCATCTGGACCACATTTGGAGACAATGTTAAAAGCCTTCTTAAAGTAAAAAGTCACATATTTATTGCTTCCTCCTTACCTAGTAGGTCTTTCATTACATCAGAAACAATTTGGTTTAGCATGGTTTGTTTCCATTAAATTTATATTATTTTTAAATTATTAAATATTTATATTAAAACAAATAATTTGCCTAAGACATCCCTGTCAACTTTGCACACAATTTCATTTAAAAGAAATGCATCAAAATTTGGATCTAGAACTGTGGGAAAACTCTTTTCATTAATAGAACAGTTTAGATAAACGTGTCTCTATTTGTCCTTATTTCTCTACTTGAATTTTACAGAATACTTTAATAAATGTCAACTTTTTCAGGGGCATTGTTCTTGCCAGGAGTAAAATAAGTTATATGATCTGTTCTGATACGTACGCTGTGCTCCTCATTGATTACTCTCTATTTATTAGAGTAGCCATAGGGTGGGGAGCATGCTCACAAAGTAATTAAGAATCAGAAAACTACTTATAGATTTCCTCAAGGTGATTGTTCCTTTATCTATAAACTTTGACATCAGACTGATGTTAGACATGTAGACTGAAGCTGGCCGCCTAATTTATTGAGAGAATGTGTAATGGATATGAGTAAGTAGAAGTATATGTTCATATATATATAAATTCATATAAAAAGTTTGACAACTTACTGGACAATCTGCACCTTTACCACGTTCTTAAGTTGGTAGATAATTCAACAGAATTCCATATCAAGCAGGTAAGAAAACTCTCTGTTTTCTAGATCTCCTTTATTCTCTCAACAATCATTATGTATATATGACTCCTACCAAAGGTTTATTCAGACAGTATTTTCTCAAAGAACTCAAACAATAGTTTTTAATGGTTCACTGTTGTACTCTGAGCTGTAACTTAACTTTGCTTTCAATTTCTCTGAACTTAGTTCTAAAATCTTCATTCTTTATTTAATTCAGACAGATATTTCAATTCTAGTTTTTTGGTTTTTGTTTTTTGTTTTTTTTTTTAACATTAATATTATTATTATTTCCCCCCCTATCTATTTTCCCCTGTGGGCATCAACTTCATTTTAATCCTCCCTATTGTAAAGTGTCTGACATGTCTGCAAATCAGAGCTGTTTTCTGTGTTGTCTTACATCTCATATCTCATTTTTAAAAATACAGAGACTAGAAAGTAGATAGGCTAAATCTCAGCAGTCATTTCATTACCCTGATATGATATTACAAAGCATTAAGAGTTACATTGTATTTCCTCACTTAATTCTTCCATGGTTTTACATATCAAAGATTTTTGACATTTTTTTATTACTCTTCCTTTCTTATATTATTTGTTGAGAATGTCATCTTATAGTATTAACATTTATACTGTCATCTGTGACAATTATTAATTTAATTACACAATGTGCAGGTAGAAGGCAGGCATGCTCACTCAGCCTGACCTAGAATATATTTTGACATTTCTTCCAGGCAGAAGATATTTGTTACTTTTGCAGGCAGAAATGTTTTTATATTGAATTGTCTCTTTTTATATCTCAATGAACAAAATCTCACGATAAAAAGTAACATCATAATAGTACTATGCCAATAAGTTATAGAGCTCCTGGACCAACCAGTCTGGCCAGCTTGGAACTGCAAAATAGGAGTGCAACTTTTCCATCATATATTAGTATTATTTAGAAAAATTATTAGGAAGTAATATTCGCAAATTGTGAAATATTCTGGCTATATTATCTTCTTGATTTTTCATGAAATCTTAGATTGGCTTTTATTTTTATTTCATACAGGATTGAAGGGGTCTTATTGTTGCATCACAGATACTCAGGGCTTGAGATAGCTGTTTTTATACTGTTGCAGACAAGGAAGCTAAACAGAAATAATGCTTCTCCTCAAACAGGGCATGAGATTTGCTGAGTTTCTCATTCATTTTCCAAATAGAAGTAGTGATGATTTGACAACTGAAATGTGTTAATATGGTGTGTTTATTTTAAGCTTCCTAGACAAGCATCATAAAGTTTACTATAGCTTATATTTTTGCAAATCTACTAACTATAAGTAGAGTGGAAAATACCTGTTCTAACTAATGGGGAAGAAGCATGTCATGCTTCATTTACACTTTAGGCTTCTCTAGATATCTCAAGATATTGAACTTATACTGCAAAATGTTTCCTGGTTTCAGTTGTTTTTATTCAAGGTTCAACTTTCAAAGTTCAGCTGATGGTAATTAAGTCATCTATCCCACTAAAAAACTTTGTTAATTTGCATTTGAGTTAGGTTTTTTTGTGTATTTGTTTTTTCTGAACTATAGGTTTAAGTTGATGTCATTAATGTTGCTATGTGAACACAAAAGCTAAAATAAAATGCTTATCTCACCAGCAAGTTCATATGACTATCACCCTTGAAAATTAGGCTGTTTGAGATAACCTTTCATGTTTATTATATCATGAAAAATATGGCTGAAAAATGTCTTCTGCCTGGAGACTAGAAGATGGTATGAAAAATAACATTCTAAATGCCTTGCAGTGATATTGAAATTGAGTTCTTAGGAAAGTGAATATGACCAGAAAACTTATCTTTGAGGAATGGGAGATTTTCCCATAGCTGCTAAACCAAGAATTATGTTTTATCTCCCACCCACCCCCAATTATCAGGAAAGTAAGAATGATGATGAACTGATCACGATCAATGTACTTTAAATCACATCTCATAAGATACATGAATCAAAACTTAAAATTGTAAACTGCAATTAATTTTTTAAATTAACATTATAATTTATATACTACATGTTTATTTGTACAATAAAATGTACTAACCATATCATGTCATTTATTTTGGCTGTACAGAGTCATGTTATCTATGAATTGATCCTCTATCATTATTGTAATGCACTGTGGTTAGCATTTATGATCCCAGGATTATGACAACCAAATTCCAAAAGATATTAAGATACCATTTATTGGAGTTAACACCAGAAGGAAAAAGAGAAATAGCATAGATATTCATATGTTGTTTCATGTGCCGGGAACCAAGTTGAGCAGCATCATGTGGCAAGGCATCTCTGACCAGGGCAAGGCATGCTGCCCAGATCCTCTCTGGAGAGGTTCATGAGCATTTTGGTACTTAGAGCTCTTATAGAACTTTCTTGGTAGTAAACTAATTTCTACTGTCAAGCAAAAGAATGTACACATGAGAAAATGCTGCTTTGTTTTGAGATAAAGATAGATACACAGTGGCATAATCACTGGTACCCAGCAGGAATAGCTACAGGCTCCTCCATCAGGATTTGCTGGTTGGGCTTAGCTTGCAGACAAGAGCTACACAGCTCTGATGGCCAAGATCTAAATATGTACAGCATAGGCCTGTGCCTGTTCAGGTTCACCATTATGGGGATCAGTAACTCATCATGTACAATGATCTTCTGATTAGGAACACTACAGCTGTATAGGGAAAGAAACATTTCAAAAGATCTAATGAAAATTATGATTTCTCCAAAGAATTTCCCCACCCCCCAACCCTTGAAAACATAATTAATCTTAAAAAAAACCCTGTCTCCTCTGTAATGTCTTTAGTTCTTTATGATGTATTAGTCAAATTAATTTCTTATTTCTTTCTTTATATCCATGGACTTTATTTCTTATGATAATAGTAAATGACACTTTGACTTCTCAGCAAACAAGGTATGAAGGTAACTGAAGATTTATATATATGTATATGTATATGTATATGTATATGTATATGTATATGTATATGTATATGTATATGTATATGTATATGTATATGTATATGTATATGTATATGTATGTATATGTATTTCTTTTCTGGTGTTTACTTCTATTATTGTTAAACTTTTGAGTTGACATAGATGTATTTTAATGTTTTATAGATGGAAGTTACCACAGTATCAGGGACTCTGCTTATAGCATAATTACTGCAAAAGCAGCTAAAATTAAGTTTATAATTAAGCTAAGGGTGTATTGAAAAAATAATAAAATGGGTTTTGTCTAAAATCATCTCCAGATCTGTCAAATATTCTGAAATACAAGTTCCAGAGTTTTCATTTGGATAATAGCTCAATTCAGTAACTGCAAGATGGGTATAGCACAATTTGTTTTAGAAATACTAGACGTGTTACTGTAGGGTCAAACAAGTTTTCAGGGGAAAGGAAAAAAAAGATTTTAAACATTGTAGGGTGGAGATTCAGTAAAATCCTATGGTATCTTCAGCATTTCTAGAAATTAGCATTGCAATGAATTTCACAGCCATGAAATAGAAGACTAGGTTCTGTATACAGTAAATGAAATAAGATAGATGCTTTAGAAAGGATGCAGAGCAATTAATTCACTGACAAGCAAATCAGAAAGGTTTCTTGAAACAGTCTGAGGAAAACACTGAACAATTCCTTGATTCAAGTCCATTACTCAGGTCCATTAATTCCACATATAGAGATGTATGTGTCTGTTTTTCAAAAGCTGATCAGAGATTATTCTTTGCTTAAAACAGAAATGTAAAGCTAGACTTATCTGTGGTGCTGCTATACACATTCCCTGCTAATTTAAATATATATAATATATTTAATATTTAAACAAATATAATTTAAAGTGTCTACTTGGCAAGAAACAGACAAGTTGCTTTCTCAACTTTAGTATTCTGACAAAGTTTCTTCAATCCATGTGATAAGATGCTTTCCTCTGATGTTTTTCTTATTGTATGAGATGGAGTAATTAAGGACTGGAAAAGGAACCTATGCAGCAGTAGGAGTTCATAGTCTAACGGCAAGAAGGGCTGGATTCTAGTTCTTTTACCTAGACTTTTTCTATACATTTACACTGAAACAACCATTGCTACATTCCTGTCACTAAACTACATCACAACTACCTCCTTCTTACACACCTCATTATTAAGCATTAGTATGGACAGCAGTAAATTAAAAAAAAAAAACACTTCTGTGGACACAGTCAAGTCTACATGGAGGGCTTGCAAGTTCACAGGTGTCAAGGAGGGTTTTTGTTTTTTCTTTTGTCATTGTTGTAGTGCAGACTGATATAGCTGCAGCAGCAGAACTTTGTAATATAAGCCAAGCCTCAGGCTCTCAGTCTGCAGCTGACCCAGTGTAACATTGCTTTGCAGTCATTTAACATTTGAAAAACTTTCTTCACAATTCTGAGGTCTAGAAACTTTGTGGTTGCTCTACAGGTGTGTCTGTGGTATTACAGGCTCTAGGCATAGCCTAGGGCTACTTTTAACTTCCTTTCTAAATTCAGCACTGCTAATATATCATAAGGCTCTTCCCTTCATAGATACAATAAAAGGTTCAAATAACTGCTGAGATACTTCACTTTTACAGTTTACCAGTATCTTCCAACCCTAGAGACACTAATTCCTTGAATATACTTACAAAATGTCTAGTGTCCTTTCTGTTTCAGTTCTGTGTCTCTCCCCTTGTGTCACAAGAAAGCTGTATATGTAATTTTAGAATATAATTTTAATTCATGACAGCTTTGGAAGTTTGATAGTTATTTTTTATTCAGCAAGCCAGAAGTAAAACTTTTAAGTATTTAGGTGAAGTGTAGTCATGGTAAGACAGCACTTCATATATATCTATTTCTTTCTTCATACACCCACACACATCAGAAGTGACCAGAAAGCATTAGACATTCAAAAAATCCGTACATGAAAACATCACTGACCTGTGAAATTCTTTGAACACATGAAGAAGTACATTTCAATTAAATTCTGAAGTAATCAAACATTCTCACCAGCTTTAGTCTGTGCATGCTGTATTGAATATGTGCAATTATGGACTTTCTGTTATTCTTCTATCCCAACCTTCTTTATGACAGATGTCGTGGTTTATTCCCGGCTGGTAATTAAGCACCACACAGCCGCTCGCTCACTCCCCCTCACCCAGAGGGATGGGGAGGAGAGTTGGAAAGGAATGTAAAACTCAAGGGTTGAGATAAGAACAATTTAATAGTTGAAATAGAATAAAAATGAAAGAACAATAATATCAACAATGACAATAACAGTTATAATGAAAAGGCGAATGAAAATAATAACATCCAGAGGGAAAGGAAGAAAGGAACACATGGTGCTCAATGCAACTGCTCACCACCTGCTGACTGACGCCCAGCCAGTCCTCGAGCAATGACCTGCCCACCCTGACCAACCCCCCAGGTATATATACCAGGCATGACATCCCATGGTATGGAACATCCCTTTGGCTAGTTCCGTCAGCTGACCTGGCTGTGTACCCTCCCAGTTCCTTGTGCCCCCCAGGATTTTTGCTAACAGCTAACAGGGCCTGAGGACCTGAAAAGTCTCACATCAAAGCCAAAACACAACAAACACTGTACTAGCTCCTACGAAGATAATTAAGTCCATTCCACCTGAAACCAAGACAATAGAACAGTAATGTTAAATATCTTTGTTAGTTCTGTGTTGAATGACCTGTTGTTTGCTATATTCATAGGATAGAGATTGTCCTTTCTATTCTGCAACTTTTGCATTCATTTGCACAGTGAATATGTCTCACCACCTGTCTGGATGTGAATCATGCCTACTACCATGACAATTAATGACAAACACTGATATACAATCAAGCAATTATGATATTCTTGACTTGGAACCTAAACATTGCATTTCAGACCAATACAGATTTAAGTTTTCTACCATATACTGTAAGGCTCATTACTGTCAACAGCACTGGGTAACACCACCACAGCACCACTACAAGAAAAAATATTCAAGTAGATGAGACTCAAAACCACAGAAGGCAGCATACCTACTATTAAATAGTGACTGGACTTAAGCACAAATTACTTCCTGACTGGACATTCTAGGATAGTGTTCCTGGAAAAATTTAGATAGCATCTAGAAGCCTTAGAAATTTGAAAATAAGACATAAAAATAAAATAAGACATAAAAAATTTGTGTAATTAGGCATCTCAAGTCCTACACAAAACTTTATTTATAGGATTATAATTTTGAATGTATGTTCATATATACCTAAAGCTGTCAAACTGTTCTTTTTAATCCAAATCACTGTATTTTTTCTATAGGTTTCTGCCTGTGAAAAGTTACAAGCATCTGTAACTTGCAGCCTGATCATGGAAATTCACAGCATGTGCAAGTGTAAGTGACGGGATACGTTTTCACTGTACGTTCTACACATATATACACATAGAAGGAAAGCAAGTCATCTGAACGTTCTGTTTTTAAAATTTGCAGATCAAAAGACTAAATTGTATTATTTCAACCTATCTCTCATTTTACTTATTTAGCCTATTATTATTACTACTATTACTACTACTACTACTATTATTATCAACATCATCATCAGTATCAGTATTATAATAATTATTATTATCATTATTATTTACAATGTGTATAGTGGAAATGAAATCACTTGCACACGAGATAGATTTTGTAAAATAAAATAATTAACATATGCAAAGCTTACATTTTCACTGTTTTAATAACACACAGTAAACCTGCATAAAGGCATATAGTGAAAAATTACTTTAAAAAAATGTCAGATGTAAATTCTTTGGTGCTCTGAATGATTCAGGACTTCAGTGCAAAAGCATTATGTGATTATATATATATATACACACACAGAGAGACATATAGATTGATACATAGATAACCAAATTAAAGTGCATAGGCATGTCAGGACAAACCAAGGTCACAAAGGAATCTCAGTTTTCACATTCTTTATGTTCTGAGTACTCAGATCTGCAAACATTATTCTCTTTATTCATGTGTTTCTGTTGTGTACATTGTATTCATATACTTCTAAAATGATGTGTATCTTCTAAAACCAGTGAAGCAAAAGTTAGCAAAGATAGAAGCTGATTTCTACAAGTAATGAATACATGGTGATTTCTTAGACTAGGAAATAATAAAAAAGGTGATAAATATATCTAAAGGTAATAAATATATCTATATATACACAAAGGGTTGCTCTGTCTCAAAGTAGCTTCTAATGGGCATGAATTACCATAGCCACTTATATAGAACAAAATAACTGTAGGATTTCAATAAGGCCAAGTCTACAGGTTTTGATATGTTTCATCAAGAGAAGTAAATCATGACTTAGAGAAAAAAGCTTCCAGGAGAGAAAAGCTAACTTTTCTGTTAGGCATTACACATAACCTATACATTGTTAAGAAAGAAAAATAAAAGAAAAAAAGAGGGGGGAGGGGGGGGGCGTGTAGAAAATCAAGCCCTAAATAAATAACTTACATACTTTCTGCAAATTTTACATGCATATAACTGTTTGACATTAATAGCTGGAAAAAAGACTAAATGGTAACAGTTTAATTTGCACTAATACTTTTTTATCTGTATCAACATTTCTAAAAGGGGAGATGTTTGTTGATTCCCATATCTGTACAAAAAACCGAGTGCTAAAATGCTTTGTTAAAATGATAAGACAATTTGTTGTCTTTGCCATTGACATGAACAATGCCTTACATAGGTTTTTGTTTATATATGGAAAAAGAAGAAAAAGTTTTAAGAAAGTGATAATTTCTCACTAAACATTTTCTTTACATGAAGAATGTTTAAATTCAAACAAGTCAGACATAATATATTTTCTTTATTGACTATTAAAGCAGAATTTACTGTTAAGTGATTCACAGGTATATAACTGTATGATTAAACAAACATACACAAGAAGACCAAAGAAAAAGCATTTGAATAAAATTCAAATTCACTTCCAGTATAATAAGCAATTACCTCTTAGGTGCAAAACAGAATAAAAAACCTTCCTAAGTAGCTGGGGAAAAAAAAAACAACAACCCAAACACCACAAACACCAGTACCTAAGGTGCTCTGTGAAATGTCACTGGAGTATGAAAGCAATTATGTAATTACACATAAGTTAATGCTTTAGATATGTTGAATTAACTAAGGTATTTCGGTATTTGATAGTGAACTGGTTTTGTATTTGAGCTCCTTTTCTCAGGAAAGTGTAAGCATAATATGTGTTTCAAAACTTTTAATGTAATGATCTAGTAGTCTTCAAGACAGGAAAGGTTCCCCCATTAACTTTTCAATTTGTAATAACAAAGATGTCATAAAACCTGCTAGTTAAAAATTGAATTGTCAAATGAAGATAGACAATACTTTTTCTTAAATCATATTTTCATATACTTCTGATATCTTGTCAGTACTAATTCTCACTTAACTAATTTAATAAAAAATACAAATTCCATAATATTTTCTATAAATACTTGAGTCAATTGACCTGCATTTTACTCATGTCCTATGCTGAAGGACATTTGCATGCTTTTACTTGTGTACTGACGGATTTGATGAACTTTTGTAGAACTGTTCAATGTGAAAAATCATGGAATCATAGAATGGTTTGGGTTGGAAGTGACTTTAAAGACCATCTCGTTCCAATTCCCTTGCCATGGTTTTTCAAAGCCCCATCCAACCTGGCCTTGAACAATTCCAGGAAAAGGGCATCCACAATTTCTCTGGGCAACCTGTTCCAGTGTCTTACCAGGCTCAGTTTTAATTTATTCAAATGTTTATGTTACAGTCTGAATTACAAAAGGGAAAATAAACAGAAAACAATAACAAATGTTTTATATAACACTACCAGTTACCTGCTGATTGAAGACTTCACACTACAAGACAGTCTATTTTTATACTAGAACGGAAAATTGGGAGATAAATATTAAATAATCCAAATACATTATATTGGTTAACTAGTCCTTAAGAACAGAAACATTACAATAGCTTTTTCATATCAATTCTAAAGCACTTGGAAGGAGAGGAGATTTAGGACTGTGTTGGTAAATAATAGGAAGGCAATTGTGACTGTTAAAACTATTGTACTACCTGCTTTATGTAAGTATAAGCCTAAACTGCTAATTTCAAATAGGGCTGACAGAACAATTCACATAATATCCACGAAGGTAACTTAAAAACACAGAACTTCTGTAAAGGTTTTTTCTATTTAATTTTTTTGGCAAAATACATATATAACTTAGCCATTAAACAAGCCATCATTCTCTCAGTTTCCAAAACTGATGAAGAGTAAGGCAAAGGGGAACCTTTCTTATAGCAGGACAAAGCAGCAAGATTATTTTATGATTACATGAATAATAAATTACCACTCCATGTTACTTTTCCTACCTTTATAAATATATGTCCCCTAGATACAATCATACAAATTCAGAGGTTTGGATATCTAAGTCTTCCAGCTTTTTTAGTTTTAGTTTTGTTATTATTTTTGTTTTATGATTTAAAGACAGTGAAACTCATCAAAAAATGCATATTGACTTTGCTAGCAAATTAAGTCTGCTTTGATGGATGACCTTAGAAATTAGTACACTTCTGTAGCAAGAAGAAATATTGAATACCTTCATGCAGAAACAAGTTTATATTTAATTGCTTTAATATAAGTTAAACTGTCATTTCTTGTTGTTAGTTATCACATTATTTTCTCATCTATTTATTAAGGATATAAAATTTGTGACCATTTTTTATTACAAATTATACTATGATAATTTTGCCTACAGTCTTTGGCATATATTTCCTTTTAAGTTGCATTAGTATTTTACACCCAAAAGTGCAAATGAAGGACATTACCTCAAAATCTGTCTGTCTGGAATTTAAATGAACAGAGTATTCAGTGAGTTAAACATCCAGAGATCTCATTAATTATTGATTACACAATAGTTCATGAAGTGGATAAGTTTAGTTGAACATAATGTTATCACATGGCATCTTTACTTCAAAAAGCTATTTCACAGAATGACTATGAAAGTAAATATATGACAAAGATCACAGGTTTTTTGTACTGTGAATGACAGAGAAATATGACAATAACATAAACTGATATTTTCATTTTTCCCTTTTTGTTATGTCTACAATTTTTACTTTTATATTAAATGCTTCATTAATTAATATTCATTATGAAAAGAAGAACATTCTTTCAGCCTTTAAGATAGATGCATATGCTTTTGTCTCCTCTTACTTTGGTAGCAGGAATATGTGTTTTATAGATTATTGGAAGCATATTCTATAAAGAATTTATCAATAGTAAAATAAGAATAGTTAAAAAGGAGCGGGGACCAAAAAACCCCAAACCACCCCTTTACTCAAAACAGTAAATGACAAAAAAAAAAAATATTAAATTTACATGAAATCTGGTATTATGAACATTATTAATAAAGATTTCAGGAATTTTTCTGTTTGGGAAAGAAGCTGTAGTGAACATGCTAGTACAATTTCTGCTCTGAATTTTGAAACCTAGTTACCATATTATCTGGAAAACTTCTGATTCCAGCCAAAAATTCAGGCAGCAGATCCTGAACTATTCCTCTCTCTGGTGTGGGTCCATTTTTTTTTTTGTGTGTGTGTTTGTTTGGGGGTTTTTATCTGTTTGGTTGTTTGGTTTTTTTTGGTTTGGTTTTTTTTTTGTCAATGTTTATTTCTCATTCTTGAATTAGAAAATAATAATTTAAAAAACAAATCCCTTTCTGTCATACTTGTAGAGATAAAAAGATTTTTATCTCACATCAAAATATGATTTTGTCTTCTTTGTCTTCTTCCCTCAGATAAAATCATTAGCTGGGTCCTTCTCAAACGCTTCAGGGAATTATTTCTGAATATGGAGGAAAATTGATTCAAACATTTAAAAGCAACACTTTTCTACAAAATCATTTCTGGTCCAGATGAGTTGTTATTTGCTATCCAAGGGTTTGTTTCCATTTCCCCAGAATGTAGTGGGCTGATGTACCCATTGTACTAACAGTGTTAATTTAGCTAATTTAAGGTACAACTGTTAAGGATTAATAGTTTTGACTATGTAGTGACAATGATTAAAAATGTGTAACACTTAAGCATAAGAATGATGTGTTTATAATGAAGGCATTTACTAAAGTCAATTTTTAAAGTTTAAAACTGGCCTTATTTATTAATCTTCTAAAAACTTCCATCACAGATTTAGAATTTTTTAGCTGATATATGCGTGTTTATATACATGTATACACAAGTATATTAATTTGAAAGGGTATAATGACAATTCTTTTTCTTTGCCTATGATCATTGGCTGGTTCTGGAGAGAGAGAGAGAGAGAGAGAGAGAGTAGGAGAAAGCGAGAGACTAGGAGAAAGCAGCAGAGGGACTGGCATGAGGAGTATGATGTTATCAGAGAATAATGTGTCTATGCATCAAAATTCCTTTAGCTTCCTATTGATGTTTCAAGGTTATCAGTGTGGTTTTATTTTTTTTTTTTTATTTTAGATACAGAGCTTGACTTTTTCAGACCAGTGCATTTTTTCTGGCTATCTAGTAGTTGCGACTAATATCCTTACCCTATTTATAATATATTTATTGCACCTTTTATGCAGTTTAACAAAAATAATTAAAAATAAATTTACCACAGAAATAAGTTTTTTTACCTTTTCGTTTTTTTGTTTGTTAGAACTAAATTAACTTCACAAGTTTAGCTACTAAGAAACCTGGAATATTTGTCTTTACATATAACAAATGTCTTAATTTGCATAAACATGGATTCGGGATTAATTTTTTTAATTTTACAATATATTTTTTTTAATCTTTAAGAATATACTTAATGTATGCCTAGGTTCCTTGGAAAGCTTGTGACCTCTCTTTGGGGAAAATAAGTTTACTGTTACACTCGGCTTCAGAGCAGAGTGTTACATTTCTTAATGCAAAGCAAAGTTAAAATCTTCTAGTTTTATATACAGCTGTCTGAATCCTGACAGTATTAAGAAGCTCTGAACTTCTGCATTAGCTTCGTCTGGATTCACGTGTTCGCATGTCCTGAATAGTGTCAGCATGGCAGTGTTTGGCATGTGTGCCCACCTTATGGATAGAGGTCGTTATAAGGTGTGCCTTTAGAAGGAAGAGCCATCAGTCTTTCTTCTCCAACAAGCAAGTAATTCTGTTCTTGGACTGCTGATTGGGAAGCGTTGGGCTCTTACATATTGCTGAGGAGAACACCTGTGCAGAGCTGGTGCGCAGGAGCACAGCAAGCAGACTTTAGCTGCTGGAGGGGCGGCTTGTGTGGAGGGCCCAGAAACCCTGTGAGGCAGCGCAGGAATGGAGGTGATGTTCCACAGGGCTCTTCCCACCCAGGTGGAGACTTACAGGCCTAACCTATGACATCATTTCATATTCAGGAACTGGATAGTTTTTTTGGTTCGTTTTCATAGAATACCTGGTGCTGCTTTCTACTGAGAATGTATTTCTAGAGCATAGAAAGTTAACAAACTGACAGTAATAAAAAGACTAATGTATCATTCAACTCGTATGGACTGTGACCATTTTATTCAAAGAAACTAAATATTCTATACTTATTTCCAGGTTTATAGAGCAAACATTCTTATTTAAAATTATTTTGATAGCTTCCCTCTGACAATTTATTCTGGAAACCTTGCAAGAATGACCTGATTATGTCAGAAAATGAGCACACACATTAGGTAACTATTCCATATGTTTTCATCCGCTGTTATTCTACATCAGTATCCAGCATGTACCAAAACAACTGTGTGTTGTGAAGGCGTTATTAGTTCAAAACAGATGAAGAGATGCCGCATTCAATACATTTTGTTTTCCACATCATTAATCTAAAAGGATGAGAACAGAAGGTAAGAAATCTAAAAGTAATTGTTAGGAAAAAAAGTTAGAAATGAAAACTGCTACTTAGAAGTCTGTATTTTTTTCTGGCAGTTTGATAAAAGACTTGTCTCATTAAAAGTTATACACAGTATCTAACTACTTCATAATATTTCACTGGACACTTGTAATGTTTTTTAACAAAATATTAACCTTTTTTGGTGGTATCTCCTAGCAAATCTAATTCTTCATATCTAAAACAGAGTAAGTACTTAGATGCGCTAAAATGCTCTTGTTTCATTGACCTGACTTCTTTACATTAAAAAAACCCCACACCTTTCCTTTTTAATGAACAGGTTATGTTTGTTTTACACCTTTGGGCAAGCATGCAAACTGGGAATTACACATATACTTGAAATTAATCAGGTACTTGGTGGCTTTCTGAGTGGGATATTTTTCTTGTTTTGTGTCTTATGTGTGTGTGTGTGAGGAATATGGAGAGTGGCAGCAGCATCACTAGCAAGATTAAGCCTACATTTTTTTGAGTCTGTTTTTTTCTTCTTTTTTTTTGTGTTGTTAGCATGTGACTTCATCATAATTCTACTCATGAACTGTGAATATTTTGCACTTTCACCTGTTTTTATTCCTACTACGGATTGCTATCATAGCTTCTCACATCATGGAAATGTACTTGGGCTTCTTGGATGAATACAGTATTCAGAGGTTCTCTGAAATTTTTGCTTCAGGCTGGGAATTTTTAGAATATGAAGATATTCCTGATAACACTACTATGTACTATAACATTCATAGTCAGACAGTTAAAAATATTTAAGTATATAAAAGGAAAATATTTGCATGCACGTATACAATGTATTTGATACTTTAGTGAATGTTTTATCCATTTCATGACAGTAGAAATATATTCAATAAAATAATTAGACTTCTACACAACTAAAATTCTACAAGATATTCATTTTTCCCTTTTCTTACACCATTCTGTATGTTCCCTGAGAAAGTGGCTCTGTAATAAAATTGAAAATACCAGCTACTCTTTGAATTTAGTTTATATTTACATACAGAATTGTAGGTAATAGCAAATATCAAGCAAATGACTTAATATTTTAAAGTGAAGAACAAAATTGTATGAGACTTAAACCTTACTTCTGCCAGCCCTTTTAAGATTTCTTTTAGGCCTAGGAAGCTTTGACAGGGATGGCCAGCAGTGATAAAAATGAATCAAAACAATGATGGGGGCTATGAATAAAATAAAAGGGCTTTGCAATCACTGCAGTATGAAGGGCATATAAAAACTGACATTTCAAAGAGGCTAAGTGACAAAATGGGTCATTCTAAAAAGTATTTCTGTTCAAACGGCAGTTCAAGTTTCAAAACAAGGAGCCATTCAGCAGGCAAAGGCACTTGAGTTACTCGGAATTTAAAAATGGTCACTCTCTGTTTGCAGTATTTTGGTTTGCTTTTTACTGGAAAGACATACCCACTCAAAACAACCTCTATCATTACCGAGAACAAAGTGAAACTGGAGATTGACACAGGGGAGTTTATACTTCATGATTTCAGTTAAAAAAAAAAAAAAAAAATTAAAGAAAGAGCTTTATCAGGTTACTGTGCTAAGAGGCACAAGGAATCAATGCTAAAGCAGTTTACTGGATAGGACACATGCCTGCTAGGTGGTAACCCCAGCTAATAGGAATTTCTGACATCTGTGGTGTTTAAATTTATTATTGAAATGTGGTTTGACATTCATTAATTCATAACACATTATGTTTACTAATGTTAGAACTATATTTCAGTCAATACAAGCATATTCTTTGATAATTAACACTATGTCATTATATTCTTTTCATTTCAATAAAGAATTTTCAAAGCCACAGCATGTTTTTCCTTCCATCCCTCTTTTTAATCCTATTCCATGCCTTCCCTGGACTGCCTGGTTTCTTATCTACCTTTGGCCATTTCTTTCCCTTCTAATTCAGTGTCTTTGAGCGGTACTAAGACTTTTTAGATCTATCAAACTTCTGATGGAATTGTCTTTCATGAGCGAGGTAGGAAATTCAGCCTCTGTTCCTATAGTTCAATTTATAAAGCAAAAATGATGGCCTTAAAAAAAAAAAAAATAAAAAGGAAGGTAAGGTAATCTATCATTATATATTGAAAACTAATTTAAAGTGGATGTATTCTATGCCCTGACTGCTAAGAAGCCATGTTAGTATAAGGTAATGTTTCCACAAGCATTACAGGACCAAAAGTACTTCAGCTGTAGTATGTCTTTTAGATTAAATCTAACATGACAAGATTCCTCTGAGGGCTCAGAGAGGGCCTGAATAATAAATTCCAAAACTGTACTCCATCTTGGGATTATATGATTAAAATCTGAAATAAAATACTTGTCACAGTAATTTTCTACATTTAAGTCAGTTGCAGGGCTACTCTAAATAATTCAATTGATATTTGTTAAAACATAACAAATTAGATAATTGTTTTTACAATCCTAAATAATTCTGTTCTTTTAGCATTGCAAATATGCATTACATATCTGTACATGTGTCCTTCTGCAAGCAGCTCTATTAGACCTTTTCTGTTACTTTACAAAATAGACCTAATCATGATGAAAACTTATTTGGTCACTCAGAAACCAAGCTAAATTCTAAAGATTAGACAGCAAACAATGCAATTACTTTGGAAAGTATCCTGGATGATCTAGAAAATTAATATTTAAGAAAAAAAAAAGTATAGAGAAAGCATACACTCTTTAACACTGCATAAAAACCACTTCAATGTTCTTTTTGTCTGTCCTTTTAAAGTTCTACCAGGCTAGCTGAAAAGAAAAAAATACTATAAAATGAATAACAAAATAAAATCTAAACACACAACAGCACCGACCCCCCACCCCCTCCCCATCCCCTCCCAACCTGTTCTAAGTCATGTTCTGCTCATCTTTCATTTCACTGCGAGCTGGATCAAGATGCTGTTGTAATTTGTAGGCAGACTGAGATAAATATCGCAGGATAAAGAGTCAAGCTGAATTTTTATTTGACCTGATGGCATTAAGTGTGTCTCAATTTATAAATACCAAATCATTATTTTTCCCCATTTTTTCCCCCTCTGATATGGAAATTACTGGAACACCTCATTACATACTCTTTTAACATTTATTTTATTTTAAATCATTGAAAGAAACAGAACATGTGTGAAACATTGCATCTTCTTGTTCATAATACAAAAGTATCTATTTCTTACTGTGTATTTTTTAATTGCTTTTGGACAAAAATGCTCCAGCCAAGTAAGACTGTATATTAAAAAAAAAAAAAAAGAATTAAAATAAAAATTATTAGTAATATTTTCTAATAAACTTTAGTATCTGTAAAAGGTGAAATTGGAAAGTGACAGCAAAATCTAAAATTATATACACCAACTGTACAACAAGGAGTAGGAAAAATTAAGTTTTGTTACTTTTCATTAGGAAGAGGCAGAAATAGGGTACTGAGACAGGTCTTGTGAATCTGTTTCTCCCTGGCTACAACCACCAAAATTACATACTATTGTATATGGCTCCCATACATGGAAATTTATTCCCAGTTTACTATGCCATTTCCTTCTCCATTGTTTCTTTCTCTTTCTACACATACCTGCAAAGTGCAGATTGCTACATTAATTTGTGAAGGCTCAAAGATTTTTGGATAAATCTGAGGGAAAGTTAAAAAACAATAATTCTGAAAAGAGAGTTCCTGTTCAATTTTCTGTTCTATACCAATATAAAGAAGGAGTATTAAAGGGTTCTGATCAGTGCTGTAATTATTTTTTTATGATATTGATAATTTTCACATAAAACTCACTCAAGCAAAATCAAAACCAATAATTTTTTCAAAGAGGAAATAATATTTTTTCACTTTATTAAAATGCAGATATGACCACTTTCATTTATTTTACTTATTTTCCTTTCATCCAGTATCTTACAGACTTATTTTATATTTTTCAAGGTATTTACCATACTTTTATTGTTTTTCTGCTGCTTGATCCCAGCATCATGACCTTTCTTGGCAAGCTAAAGGCCACAGATTGAAATTACGTGGTTATGGTGATCTGAGGCCTTAATCGAACAGACCAATGACATTTTCCCTTTATGAAAAATTAGTTCCTCCAAAAGACTCAGCAAATGCAGTTTCTTTATCAAAATCCCTCATTCTTAAACTCTTCCTAGCCTTTCTATCAGGTTTTGCCCTATTCTCCTTATGCTACAGGAACAGAGCAAGAGATTTTAAAAGCTGCTGCCACAAAGCAAACAAAATGAAGCCTCATCTTTCGGGATGCTTCCTGGTCAAAATAAGTGGGAAAGCCACTTACAAACACTCAGAAAACTTGTCAGCTAGCAAAGTGTGAAGGTATGAATTCAGATTTAAATCCAAATCCAATGTGCAGCTATACACCCTATTGTAACTAAAAGACCCAGATTAATTTTATAAACCCCTTTAAAATAGTTGGTTAGATAGCCACAGATTATTACTTTTCATTTTCATTAATTATTTTAACATCTCAATAATAGCTGGCTAATTAATGTATTCTTAATACTGTACCACTGGTTTCTAACTACTTACTACAGTAGTACTTTGTAGTTGTTGATGTAAATGATGACTGCAGCCATTGTCAGCTGACTTAAACAATTTGAGTAATGAATATAAAAGTTATTTTGGTGTAGGGTTCTTTTTGTACTTTATTTATCATACCTGACAGAATCGAGAATAACTGTTCCATGTTACATCAATCACAAAGGGATTCTTTCAGATCCAAAGAAAGTATAAGTCAGCACTGTTAGGCAACATGTGCAAATTAAAATCTAGTGAAAACAATGAGCTTGTGTTGACAGTTTTTAAACACTGTGTAATTTATTTATATAACAAAAATAACTCAGAAAAAAACCTAGACTAAAATATGCATGAGGGATGACAGTAATGTCTTCTGAAAGGGCTTCATGAATATCTGTTGACAGCAAAAGAACAGATTCTGAGTGGACTTAGCTGAATATTTTCTATAAAATTGTTTTCTTTTCAGCCACAACTGGTCTTTTCATGTTGAACAAACTGAAAATATTAGTTTGTAGCGATTACACTGTGCAATTTCAAAATGCACCCCAGCTTTATCTTGGCTTTGTGTCAAAATAATTCATAAGTCTAAACCGTTCTTCCTACAGCCTTGTTTCTATAGGAAGAAAACCCCAAAGAAGCCACCTCATACCTTGGATAATTTTCTTATTTAGACCATCAGGAAATCAGTGCCTTTGAAATGCTGCACAGAACACTTGCTGGCAAAATCTATTTATCTTTGCTGTGGTATTGGATTAGTTTTCTCTTATCTTTACTTTTTCCCTGTCGCTTAAACTTATCCCTTAAATAGCTTAGCTTTGTTTCTTTCATGAGCCTTCTGCCACCTGTCTATCCTTCAACTTTATATTAAAACTGTTGTCATTTCAGAAACTATTTCAGAGGCTGTTTTATCAACATCCAACCACAGAAGACTGCCTTGTGCCCAGGGAGACATGCTGTCCTCCTAGGAGGAGCAATATTGTGAAAATATTAGTTACCACCTGGGCTGGACCACGTTCAATGACCTTTTAACGATTGCTGGATAATTGGTGAGTAATCAAACACTTGGGTGCTTGTGTGCATCAATCAGACTTAGGGATACAAATGTCAAATACAGTTTATTTCTCTGCTCCTGTAAATGGTGTTAATAGAACATCTGTATAGACATCTGCAATTAGATTACCTTGTTAAATATTTTTAATACTGACAAAACAATGGATTTTTCTGGGGACCAGTAGTTTTACTTCTCTGGAAAAAATGTGTTTATCCTCAAGAGGCGTACAGCTTAAATGGTTGAAGTTACAATTATGAGCAAATGAAAATAAAAACTTTTATTGAAATATTTCTAAATTGTCATTGAAATAATTTCTTCTGTCTCAGATTATAAGGCTAAACAGAGAGAATATAAGTAAAGGATGGAGAGAAACATTACTATATGTATAGTGAGTTCTTCAACAGAAGACAAGTAGGTTGTATCTGATTCTTTTTTCACTTTAAAATGTTGGTTGTAAAACAATATGCATTAATGAAATTGATAATCACTTAAAAATAAGAAAAGAGCTATTTTATATCATTCAAAAACTTTTTTTTAATAAACTGTAGCAGAAGGTTTAACCTGTTTCAAATCAATGGGTTACTCATACTATTTTATGTAGTATATATAAGTTATTACCTGAAGAAATTAAAAGTCCATAGCTATTCCCAATAAATACAGTAAATAACCTAAAACATTAAGCATATGCTACTATGGTTTGCTATAATTTTGTTCTTGAATGAGTTAATTGAATTTATAGCATTCATTGTTCATTGCTTTCTTTTCAAAGTTAATTCTTCAGTCAAAAGAAAACAATTATGTACTAGATTTCCACAATCAATCCTGTCCTGTGTTATGCAAGTCATCTTAACCCCTAAATATATGACTGATAAATTGTTATTTGTGTGTGAAAATTCAAAAAAGCAAGTTAGTCTACTCAAGTATTTTATAGTTTAAAGTGATATCCATATTTTCTCCTGTCATAATATTGATGAAAAACACGGGATAACCACAATTTTTAATCATGGAAGTATAAGCCACTTCCAATTAATTTCAACTCCATGTAAAATTAGGAAATAAATTTTGATGAGCTACGATGCTGAATGATACATACACTGATGAATGATGACTGTCAATAATCTATTCTTTCTCAAATTACAGGGTGTTGCATATTGAAATCTCAAAGACTTTCAGGGAGGGAGAGTGCTTTGGTTTCTCTGATTTATAAAGTAGTTTACATAACCTGTAAAATGCAAATATTTCCCTGATGACTTCTTCCTCTTGGGAAATGAAGTCCATTGAAGAAAACACTGCCTTAATTTTGATTCACTACAAACTCATATCACACAGTGTATAGTGTGTGTCTGCAGAAATATTTGTGATCAGGGATTTGATGCAAATTATGTAAATTAAGCAATAACAGAAATTAGATCCAATGTTATATGTCAGAAATGAAACAAAATAGAACAAGTGCTTTACACAAATATGAGGTATTTCACATTAACCCAGAAAATATTTATCTTTATTGTTCAGATTACAGAGAAAACACTTGCAAAAATCCTGCATTGTCATATAATATGTTTGAGTTTTGAAATCTCTGAAGTAAATGCTAGTAAGGAAAATATTTTTTAAATAGTTTTTAATTATTTTAAATAAATTTAAACATGTATATTTGTGCTTTCTGCTATTTTCACTTCATGTTTTTCCATCTACTGCTCAAGATTCACTTTTACATTCTGACATTTTTCTTTTTCTTTTTTTTCACTTTAAAAATTAATTTATTTTAAAGTGAGAAGCATTATAAAGCCAAACAATGCCTTAATCTTGATGCTTCCAAGAGGATCTGTAATTAAGTTTTTGCTCTTTCTCAAACATGACAAGGAAAAGCATGCAGGTTTTTACATTGCTTTTGTTGTGGTTAGCTGAGACTTTAAAGAGAATTCATGTACATGCCTGCTATCAACAAAGTACTTTCATTTCAAGGGCAATTTAACATCCAAATACCAAAAAGAGACAACAATTCGCAATTATGATGCCAGTCTTAGCAGTGAATCTGCCACCCTTCTTCACAAAGAGCAAACCTGTGGCTGAAAATCACTGATCGAATCATTAAAAAAATCATAAGCATCATTTTCCCTGGAGAAAGAATTTTGTAGATACACAAAGAAATATAAAATCAAGGCACTCTGCCAAAGATAATGCCAATAATAATCCTTTGGGTGTAGCTACACTATGCACTTTCCTTTTATCTACCATGAGTACCAAAAAATATGGTTCCAAATCAAGATTTCTGTCCTCTGTGATTGTCCCCAGTCTTTTCTTTAAGAGATGTGAAAAGACAATTTACAAATACATAGCTAATGAACTTTAAAAAACCCCCTCTAATTCCTGATTAGAGATCAGCTTTGTAGTTTCTTAGGAAGAGCTCTGGATAAATGTGTCATTATGTGCACACCCTACAGTATATGTACTAGGACTTTGTCCTAGATATGTGCTTGACAAAAGTTGATACACAAGATAATATTTCATCAACTCCAGCACTGAAAACTCAGTAGTGTAATTCTGTTTAATGATGGCATAATTGAGATAGTTGCTTATGTTACATTTTCCTCTAATTCTGAGGAATCCTAGTGGAATTCTGCTTCTGCATGTTCCTTGTACAGAGAAAATGGCAGTGAGAAGAAAAGCATTCATTGGACATAGAGAAGCAAAGAATAGCAAATGGTAGTGAAAAAAGGCAGTAGAACCTGAAAATAGCAAAGTGTGAGAAACCCTCTCCCCCTCTAACTGAGCAGCTTTAATCCAAAGCTAGTTAAGGCGTGTACTTCAGCAGTACAATTTAATTCAAAGCTAGTTAAGGCGTGTACTTCGGCAGTGTCCTCAGCTGCAATAGAAAAGACAGAGCTGAGCTCTACAAAACTTCCCTCATACGCTGACAAAAGGGAAATGCAATTGCATCTTAGTTAAGTATCTTCACTGATAATGCACAATCAATTTCCTTTATTGCATGAGCAACATAATTTAATGATAATTAGTAATTTTAGCTTGTAAAATATTTGGAGCGCAGGTTTTCTTTACCACTTGCCTACCACAATACCTATCAGTACTGGAAGCCCAGGTGTTTGGAAAAGACAAACAAAATCGTTTTGAATACATCAAATAGAAGGCAATAATGCAGGTACATGAACATCTTATGCACAGAGAGCTGGGCTACACAGTGAGCAGGTATTGCTTTAGACGGTCACTTCTCTAAAGGAAACTGTATTTTAAGCAAATCAGCTACATGTCTCCAGCTATTAACTTGTGAAATGTGTTAGAACGAAATGTTTTCTGAAACAGTAAAGGATAAGAATTCAAAAGAGATTAAAGGAGCTATAGCTCCTTGATTATCGCAGCTCAATGCAGTATATACATTACAAGCTATGCCATGTATTAGCTGCCACTAAAGCATCTGCAAGAATGTAATTTCTAAGCAAGTAATAACTAAAGCCTACAAAGTAATTCAGAACCATGTAATTGAGTCAGACTCAACAAAACTAAATTAAAACATAGAGTTTTCACAAGCAATCTGTGTATTTTTTGTTTTCTTTTCCAGTGAGCATTAGTCACCATGTATCTATTGCTCAGAACTATAAAACTTGAGAATTCAACATTAAAATTTCTAGAACTTCATAAGTATATCAGTCATAATATATGCAGTACTTTTGCTCTGTGAAATTCTTTTTTTTACTTTTCAATTTGATTATAAAATGTGATGAGCTATAATATCTGTTGCATCTTACGTAATATTTCCTTGTAATTAGAAGATATGAAAAGGAGAAGAGAGCAAGCATATGACCTAAAGTTCATTAGATGACTGTAAGCAGAGAGTTAATTGAGAAAACAGTTGTGATTGCTGCATAAACTTACCTGTATATGTATATGTGTGTGTGTGTGCATGCCAAACTTTAACTAAAAAGATTATGGATACAACCCATTGCTGCCATTCACAAAATCCAGTATTGTAGAAAGGAAACGATACCCTGAGAGGAAAAAATTCTGATGTGTTCTCCAAGCAGGCTGGACAAAAGATCATGGTCCCTTGAACTGTTGTCTTATTCCATACACTTAAGTCATACTGTTGATGTTCTCAGCATGGTTGTCTTTTATTTCTCTCTGCTCTTTTCCTCCTTTAGATTTACTCAGATCTGAAAAAAGATAACTTGCTCATGCAAAGAAATGAGAGAATGGAAGTTTCTGTCCAGGCATCTGAGACTGCCTGGCAATAAACTTGATGGCTGAAAAGTTTCAAAGTCATTAAACGCTTGTAGTGTCCTTTAAATAACACATATAACAGAAATGTTACTGTGATGAACATAGTCAGCACTGCTGTGCATTATGTCACACCAATTGGAATTTCAACATTGTTAAAGGCTACTAAATGTAGCTTGATAGAGGCAAGGCTGCTGCAGCACTGTGTCCCCAGGTCTTCCTAGCAGCAAGGCTGGACTTTCATTTCCCAGTGGGTGCACACACAAGCCGGCACACAAGAAGAAAATAAACAAAAAAAGGAAATACATAGCTGGCCACAAAGACTATCAGGGGCAAAAGCACACAGAACTCTTGCAAACATGAATGGCATGGGTGGGTTGGTCCCTCCCTCTGGCTGCCAAGGACTGAAATAAGCTACTAAAATATAGATTTATACATGTAGTATGGATCCTTCCCATAGCTGACCTTAGACAGATATCTGTCCCTTCAACAGCTGACCTCACATCCTTGCTCTCCACAGTTGCTGGCACCTGGCCATAGGAGCTCCCGAGGTTCAAAGTTCAACAGTAAAATTCAGTAGTGACTTACATCTATGCACAAGCACTGAAATTTGAAGAAAACTGGTTTTCTAGGGGAACATATGCATACCCTGGTCTTTCTAGTTGTTGGCACCCAGGCCTGATGGTCCTTATAACCCATAGTGCCTTCTCATGTTGTTGTCACTCAGACCTCTGCGCTCATACCTACACACCAGACAGAATCGATCAGAACTGATCCTGAGGAGAATTCTAAGTTTTCATACATTTATTATGCAGAAAATATTTAAATTTATATTTTCCTGAAAATGAAAATATATAAATAAAGTATTAAAACAGTATAATGTAATATAAAAAAATTATAAATAAATACAAGTAGGCTATTTATACTATGAATTAAAAAATAGTCCAATGAAGTGGAAGTCAACCGTATTTATCAAATATTCTCATTATAATACAAGGAAGCAGAACTATCCCTTTCTATTAACATTTTTGTCAACATTATTTTTTTCTGACTAGTTAGATGTTCCAGCGGAATACTTGCTATCAAAATACTAAAAAAATCCCTGAAAAAAACCCACCTTCTCCCCCAGCCTCCCCTGCAGCACTATACCTGTCATAGAAAAATCTATTTCAGCTGTTCCTAGGCATGGTAAACTTTTTTTAGAATGGAAATGGCATAAGAACATATCAGAATTTTGTACAAATCTGCTACCTACAGATTTCTCATCAGTCTTTACTCAGCAATTTAAACATGGAAAAATTGTCAGCTGAAGCTTTAACTTTTTGGCAATGCTGTACATTAGTTTGGTAAGGATCCTAGTTCACCTTAGGGAAAAAAAAAAAAATCCTAAACTGGCCCTTTTTTAACTTACATAGTAATAATCATATTTATCTTGTACACATAAGTAAATGCACCATCAAGTTAAATGAGCAGGTGGTATCCACCATAGTATTTTTAAATGTTTTTTACAGAACTGTCACCCCAAAGACAGAATGTTGGGCTGAAAGAGCCTAAATATGGAAAAGAAATAATAAAAAAAAATCATCAGTCAATGTGCATCCTTAGAACAAGACAGATCCTTACTTTTAATTTTTTGCTGAAGATCAGACTACAAGATACCAAGATGAAGCCTGTTACGCAAGCTCATAAGACACTGTCCCTTCATGAGTATCAACTGATACAATTTGACAGAGAATATTTATGTCAAGTATATCTACTGAACGACTGTACCTAGAGCCTGTAGGGTACCTACCTTGGAGCATTAAGTAGGCATAAAAAGCATTAATCTGTAAAAAAAAGAACCACTTAGTAATACTTATTAAATTAAGGCTGTAAACTATGTGGGAAAGAAACTCATTAGCTAAGGAGCTAAGTAAATCTGAAGGGTCAGAGCAGTTTGGGAAGATCCATTGCCTGCCTCTGCATTCCTTCAGAGTTCTGATGGAAATCTTCCCGTTACTGTTTATGACACAGCTTAAAGAAAGCAAGCTTACCCTGCCCAGATATAAATGCTGAAAAAAAGTGGGATAATTATTTTGTAATACTGAGAAGTATGCTTTTAGTTCTCAAATACTGTCTCTATTATTGATGAAGAGGCTGATATGTTTACATTAACACAGCTGTTATTAATTTTCATTATTTAAATCTAATGCTTCAATTGTTTGCTTGTTTGCCAGAGTTTTGAGGGCAGGTAAGATAACTATTTTCCTCTTTCTTTATGAAATAGAAATAATTTCCATTAAAAAAAGAAAAATCCCAATTCAAGATAGAAATAAATAATTTGTTGTATCAAGCTGTTTATGATGATATTTTACTATTAGATTGTCAGGTTTTCTTCCTTTTTTCATTCCTATGACAAGGTCACACAGTCAAAACCAAGTTTTATGTAATTTCTTACTGAATTCACTCAAGTGTATAAGTAAGTTCTCCTTTGATCTTGTGGTTGTGACCGATACATTACAGAATCATTTGAGAGGCTCCATATGACTTCATCTGGCTTGATATCTCGGGCCCATTATGTGCAAACCAGGGGGGGAAATTGTTTCATGCTTGTTCATCTCAGTGATCAACCCTAGTTCCTGCTCATTTTGCTCCCACAGAAATATTCAGCCTCATTGAATATTGTAGAGTGTGTGTGCACATTAAAAGCAAGAACAGAAATGTTCTCTGCTGTCTTCAGAAAACTTCAGCAGGGATTCCACCTCTGCAAAGAATGCTATATTTATCTGTAACTATCATATAATTGATTGGCCAAACCAATATTCATTTATTCCAATCATTATTTTCATTAAACAATCATTTTCATATTATCAAATACATTCATACATATAATACCTTGGACTGGAGGGGACCTTAAAGATCACTTAATTCCAATCCCCTGTTATTGCAGGGGTTCTACGTCTAGAACTTTTGCTTAGTTGCACTGGTTGTTATATGGGGAGCAGGTCAGGCTGCCTTACTCGGCTCCAGCATCTCTTCTGGTGTGATGGGCTTTCCCTCTTCAGTCTGGAGAGCAGTGAAGCAGTTCTGCAAGGGCATCTCAGGCTTTGGGTATACTCAAAATTAATTTTTAAATTGTTGGTTTAAAATTATATCTGCAAATCATATTCCTTACTAACACAATAATTTCTACACTCTATAAGCCAGGTTTTTCTACCTACAGGTCACACAATCTGCAAAGGAGATTTGGTTAGAATACACTTTGTGATAATAGTTCTACCATCTTCAAGTTACTTCTACATCCTTTTTCCATATCTCCATTACCATCACAGGTACAAAACCCAATCGAGCAAAAAAAAATGCCAAAACTATCTTCACAGACAATCCTTTTTAGTTCTTGGGCAAAGAAAAATATGGAAAAAGTGGAATGTTGATAAAAATAGACCTTCATTCAGAAAAAAAATCAGTATGGTCCTATGCTTGTGCACAGGCACACAATCTTGACGTTTTAAGAATCTAATTTCACATAGGTAGTTTTTGAGATAGCTGAGAACTAAACGATTTAAAATAATTTAAAGGGGAAAACACTGCAATCGAGAAACATTATAATTGACAATTGTTTAGAGAATATAAATCCTGGTTTTATGATACAGATCAAAGCAGTACCAAAATAAGAGGAAGAAAGCAAAGCAACTGTCAAAAAAGAATATAAAAATTAATAAATTAAATGACAAGGAAAAAAAGAAAGATTCATGAAGAAAACAAAAGGTCTCAAGGCAGTGTCTTACATGAGGGTAAAGGTCAAAAAGGAAAAACTGTCTTTGTGTGTCAGTATTCTCAGGTATTATAGGAATAAAAGCAACCATCGATCTTTGAAGTCTGTTGCACCACTAGTTAATTGAAAACAGCATAACTGTTAAAAACAAATCAGATGGACATAAACAGGTTGTTCATTCTGAGTGCAAAATACTTTTTGGGACAGAGAGATCAATGTGGAAGCAAAATCTACTCTAATGTATTGTAATGTATTATAGTTATTGTTACAATTTATTTAAGATGTTGCTTCCATGTCATGAAAAAGTTGTTATTCAGATTATTTTGATTTTCATATCAACAAAAAAGAAATCTACAGTCATGAAGAACTTATTGTTACCTTCACTTCAATGTTTGAACAGAATATAAACTGTTTGACAGTTTGGTTCTGTTATCTACTTTTTTTGATTGTGTCATTTCTTAAGTGCTAAACTTTCAGGAAAAGAAAATGCTTCAGCTAAAATTACAGTGTTTTGTGTGGTTGTACAATATCTCATGTAATACTGTGTTGAATTATATCACACCACAAAAATTACTATTTAGTATCATGTATTATTTATAGTATGGGCTTACAGATTTTGAAATGTATCATATATCAGTAAGCACTTTGTTGGCTGTCAGTAAAGGTTATTTAAGGGAGAGCTTTTCATTTCTTTATTCAAGCAAATTTAGAAGAAATAGAAAAATAAACATTTTTCTTACAAAAAGTAGCATCAAACTATTCCAAAGAAACCTCTTAAAATAATATAAAATAAATCAGCTAAATGGAAATAAAAACATATATAGAAAGTATAATGTTTTATGAAATCCTCGTATGACCTCATTTGAGTTCAGTTGCTTCATCTCAGTAAAGAAGTACCAAAAATTAATGAGATTCATGCAAAGGCAACAAAAACAATTAATGATAAGGTAAGATTTACATATTATGAGAAGTTACAAAGACAAAGTAATAAGGGAAAAAAAATATTGTGGGAAGTTGGGTAACTTATGAAGGAAAAATTAAAAGTGATTACTTTTACTTTTTTGCTCAGTTTTATAATCAAAGGTCAACAGTGAATCTAATGCAGTCCAGAGCCCTTTGTTTTCAGCATTTCAATCAGAGAACTGTTGGCATATGAAAAGTTAATTACAAAATTTTACATTAAGAAGTTCTGAAACACCTTTCTTACCAAACTGCCCCAAAATCTTTCTACTGAGATGCTTTACTTGAGTAGCTGTATAAGAAATTCAGGGTCCTAATTTACGTTCCCACAATTTATTTAATCTGTATAGCTAAAGAAATCTAACATGAACCATGAGCTTATCACTTATTCTATTGAAAGACTTCTGAGTCTGGATATTTTTTTTTTTCTTCCACTGGGGTCTCTGTTTCTCTTTTAAACACTGCATTAAAACTTATCTTTAGACAAACTGTATGACGAGATAAATTATTATGAATGTCTAAACTTCAAAGTCACTTAACTATGAGTGACATATTGCACATAGATTTTGTCTTCTAATAAGAGGTAATAGCTTGGATTACCTCTTGTAACTCACACGAATAAGTATTCCTTATGCTGAAAATCATGATCCAGAAAGGGGAATAAAAACATCCAAAAGAGAGCACAAGAAAAGAGGATACTGAAGAATAAATATGCACTCACTCTAAGTAATATATTTGAAAACAAAGTGTGCATTGCACATTAAAAAAATGTATTTTTCTGTATAAGCTGGATCTATCACTCTTACTGAGAAAGGATTTAATTGCCTCAACTACAAAAATATGTGTTAATTGTGAATAAAATATGGTTTTAATCAGTTTTTATCTTCACTCATTTAGCGATATCACTGTGATTCTAACATACCTTTCATTATCTGCTTCTGCTAGTACCGGCTAGCCTACCACAAGATTATTAATTACTACTGCAGAGCAGTAGGGATGAACCTAAATGAGTTTCTATGTTTACCTTCTATAGCAGTATAGAAAATATTTTCTTCACACACCAAGAGCTTTCTTTTTGCTAAGAAATACTTACTACTAGCCATATCCAGGAACAAGAGGCTGGAGTAAATGAAGCAATTAACTAACTTGCTAAGGCAGCTCCTGTGTTATAACACACTTCAACTAATCCCTATATTTAATGATGTGTTACAGTTTGTTTCCAGATGTTTGCAGATTAGGCTGTAATGTAGTGTATTAAAGTACATCAATTTATTCAAAGTCAGGCATAATAAAATCCAAAACTAAAATAGTGGGATTTTTGCATTATAATAAGTAAATAGTGGCTTCCCCCCAAATCCCCCATCCCTCCCCCCTGCCCAAATTTTAAAGGTAACAAATAATACTTTTTTTAAAAAAAATAAGATTTTAAATGGTGCAATAATACATTAATATCCAATTAAGCTCTCTGAATATACCAAATGTAAATATTGAAATGCTGGACTATCAGTAATGCTGTTTGTAAAGATGTAAATCTCTAAATTCAATACACATGGAAATGGGTTTATCTGGAAATTTTGAAAAACTAGTAAAAATGAACAGAATTTGTTTAGCTTTTTTGTTTGTTTCTTTGTTCTTAATTATTCCAATCTTGTAGTTACTGTGCTCTAAGACTATGTCTGGAGTATTAATCATATCACATAACTCTAGTTATATATCTAAAGCAAATTGCTTGGTTATATCTGTTGACAGCAAGAAACAGGTTAAAGATAACATATCCAAGCTCAAAATAGCTACCTACAAAAGGCTGGGTGAATTCACCATGTAACTAGTGTTGCCTATCGACTATGGAGAAAATACGGACAAACATTGTTAGATGACATGTATGCTATCCGATGTGCTTCAGTTATCTACTTTCCTCTAGGATCCATGCACAGAGCTACATAATAAGAAAAGATTCATGTCTACTCAGGAATGTATCTTAAATAGGTGATATGAATAATCTCAACGGAGACAATAGAGGAAACCAGCATAAAAAAGTTTATCTCTTTAAGTTTTAGATTACTGATGTTAGGTGTCATGAAACTTTATTTCCTTCATATCTAATAAAAAGAGATGGATGCCTTCAAAGGATGATTCATCCCAATCAAGTGCTTCTATGTGTATATGTAGTGAAAAACTGTTTTGTATGCTATGGCTTTATTAAAATCACAAGCAGAGCACCAAATTTTGTCTCTGTGCTCTTCATGCTTAATCCCTATAGAGAGAGGAAATCATAGGTGGAAGACAATGCTTTCTTCAGGCTCCTGAAAATGTTGCCCAGAGTTTTCAAAACTTTTTGTACCTATTAAAAGACTATATTTTAATCTGAAAAATGCAGAATCTCTGTAAGATTTTATAATTTTGCAAATGAAGGAGTTATATGTTGTCTTTTCTTGATACAGGTAATTACCACAAGAATCTTGTTCATAGCTGAAGGTTAAGGTAGGAAGTACCTCTGGACATCAGCCATGTTCTTCATTCTTTTTACATATTTCCTCTTAATTTTTTTCATTCATTCACAAATGAATGTCCTTTGAGACAGTATAGCATCTTCATAGATATGCAATGCTGTGAATTTGAGCAGGAATTAAATATTTTCATATGCATGAATATTAAAAAAAAATAAAGAAGTAACAACCATAGTTTCTTTTCAATACAGTAAATACTTCCTGGTAATATACTTTTTAATAATCTTAATACATCCCAAGAAAATCTGAAGATAAAAACCAAACAAGTAAAGTTATTTATTAAACATATATATGGATTAAATTTTTCTTATTAGGGACTTTTCTATCAACAACTATTTTAAGTTATGTTCCCATCTAAAACCAAGACAATAGCCAGGAGCAAAGGTGAGTGAAAATAATGAACTATCAAGTTGTGCATGTATTTTGACAAATCAAGAGATTTGATACTGTGCTCCTTAGCATAGTTTTAAAAGTGAAAATCACAACAAAAATATCTATTTTTTTTCATGACAGTCCCACAATGGGCTGAGTTTCTATGTGGATGATCAGCCAGTTTACAGCAATCTCAGAAAAGCATACTGTTACATCAAAACAAAGCCTCCAGGTTTGTTTGTAAAACCTAAGGCTTTTCTGACATTTGCTTTCTTAGGTCTGTTATAAACTTCCAGGTTTTCTACCAAGTATTAACACGATATGTGCTATATCAGAGAACCAAATTAAATTTGCATTTTACAGATACTCAGAAAACATGATCACAAGTAATGGATATTCACTTCAGTGAAGCAATACAAGCTTTTATATAATTATTTCAGAAATTTAAGTGTTTTCTCCCTAGAGTTTTTTATTTAAAGTTTATGATCAGAAGTTGTTGATGTATTTTTTCCTTTCTTTCAAAGATACATTTTATATTATATTCTCTATCATTTTTCAACAGGAGCAAAGACAATACTCCTTGCATGTAAAATGCTAACAAAATTGCCAGACACGAAACTAACAAAATTGACATATGAATAAAATCAATCCCTTTGAAAAGTATTGTATACATGTGAAAATTCTACTTCTCATTAAATGTCTTTCATTGCTTTAAAATACCTGTATTTTGAGAAGTCTTTTTTATGAAATATAAAACAAAGGTTGACAATACTCGGAGTAAAATCTGCATCCATAATTCAGATAAATGTTTCTGGGTGAAGACATAATATCTAACATCTGTTCCAGTAAACAGAACATCTTATGAGAAAACTGCTTTATTTTGCATTATTCCAGATCCAAAAAAGTTTTGTCAGTGGTACCTGAGTGTATTAAACTTCAAATTAAAACATTTGAGGATATTTGATTATAATATGAAAGACATGAAAAGCAAAAAGTATATTCAATAAAGTACAAATAAGAAATAAGGGGTTTAATCCAGAACCTGTTTTCTAACACATTTTTCTGTCTGCAAAAGGGCAGAAATTATATTAGTGTTGTTCTAATGTGTTATTGGGTTATGCTATTCTGTTTGCTTTTGCACTGGATGCCTTTAGGCTTAAATTTTCTGTAAATCCAAGTTGCTGAAGTAGGCATTGACTGTGTCTCTGAAAACCTTCCTTCAGGGATCTGTGCACACCCTCGGTGCTTACAAGATTGATTTCTAGCTTCAAGCATAAGACACTTAAGGGGATCTGAAAGTAGGATGGCCACACGGATGACATGTTATATTCTGGGTCATGAGCTGAGGAGCTGTATGCTCTCGTAGTGCCTCCTGACGGCCAGCTCATGAAACTTGGTTAGACACTGCTTCAGATAACACATGAATCAATAAGATATAGACTTTGGATGACAATAACATGGGGGGGGGGGGGGGGGCGGGGGAAGTCAATCATTAAGTGGAAAAAGTAGATGATCTTAAAAACCTGCAAAAATGTAAGAAATATGATCCAGTTAATTTTTCCTTCTGACTAAGGTGAAAATAATACCTATTTTTGAGTGGCAAACTGAAACAGAAAAAACAAATAATATTCACTTAGATCAACCTTTTGGATAACTAGAAATTTTAAACAGTCCATTCTGGTATAAATATGAAAACTTGTTATAAAAGCAAGGAAATCAAAAAATAAAGGACCGAGTTCATCAGATAGGGAAGTGGTAGAGTACTCTTTCCCTAAACCAAGAGGTGTTTACTCAAAACATGGAAAAATCTGATAAAATTTTCTACATTTACAAAATAAATTATATTTCTCATTGCCTAGTTATCTTCTATCCGTCAAGGAGTTGTACTAGAATTAGGTAAACTGTTAATCTCTTCTGTTGAAAAAACACCACTTCATACATACAGTTAAATGATCCTGTGAGAAGAAAGGACTTTTTCCCTTTGACAGTTTAAATATTCTGTGCCAAGAAGATTTTCAGCAGATGCAGTTTAGCTCAGGGTATCCTCTAGACTGAAAGAACTCACATTTTCATTTTTTTTCAAAATAGATCACATAAAGGCATACTATTATTTACATTATTGTCTCTTTTAGCCTGAATAGCATGTTCCCTAAGGGTCCAAGTCTGCAAATATTATTGCACTTGATTAATTTTACTTTCATGTTTAGTCCTTTTGAAGTCAAATACAACAGGAAGATGAATGCAAGTAATTGTAATATAGACATTTGGAGAATCAGGTCTGGAATTTAAATATAGTAGAGTATGTCGGTCTGATCAGTCTAGGAAATATTTATTTACACTTGAAAACAGTAATTTGAAACATTTAAATTGTTTAGGACTGGGGAAAATGAAACAAATGACAATGGTGGGAAAAACCTTTTTGAACCGTATGAACAATTTCTGGGTTTTTAATACTCTAGTGTCTGCTGAAAACCTCCTTAAGCTTTCTTTGACATAAAATAGTTATGTGCATCACCTGGAAAAACAAAACCAAAGCAATTATCCAGAAGCTGATGTTCCTTTCAAACTGATAGATGAGGAAGGAAACTTACCTTTTTCAGTTCTTTCTAGCACTTGATAATTTCTGATTTAAGGAACAAATTAAATTATTGGGTTTTAATGATTTTTTGTGATATGGTACATTATTTCTCTTCTTTTGTCTTCACAGTTCTGCTTAAGTTATTTAGAGAATTCAGAGTCTTATTCTTCTATAATACATCTTCTCTGCAGACAACATTAACATGGATTTTTCCTTAGTATTTTACTCACAATGTGTTATCTTTAAAATGCTCATTTCCATTATTAATCTTTCTTCTGTGCACTATGTATTAATGTCAGCTAAACTTTTATTTAAAAACAATAAAGAAATTGGACATGTTTAATGTTTTGATTTTTTTTATTTAAAATATTACAAACTTAGTAAATTACTCAAAAATTGTAATTTGTACTAGAGCAGCATTATATATTATGTATATATACACATACATCTATAGACAGATATATATACACACATCAATACAGATACATATAATTCCTAAATTGCTTGCCACTCCTAATGAGGAACATCTGTGGCAGAATGTGACTGCAACTTAAATATTAACATCTTGCTTATTTAATTCATACACGGTATTTCGTTTCTTATAATAAAAAAAAAATACTACTTTCTGCATTACTCTGTTTTCATCCTGTTGTCCTCCCCAACAATTACTTTTTAGGAATTCTACGCCTTACAATTCTTAGTAAATGTAGATTATTTGCTAAAACTATCTGTGGGAAGCACCTTCCAGTGCTATGACAAGTAATCAGGTAGTGAAAGACCTCTGAAGTAAAGTCTGAATGTACTGATATGTCCACTTGGTAAAATGCAGCAATAGCTGGAAAGACCATGTACCTAAGCTATGACACCTCTGCAGAACTTAGCACCAGTTGACGGAATGGTACATCAAGCTTGGAGCTCACTTGGTTTTACTGTCTTCAGTATTTTTCAATTAATTGTCAGTACACAGAACAGACTGGATCTTTTATATGTATTTCTAGCATAGAAGCCGGATCACCTTTTTTCTTCTTTAGTTATAACATATAAAGTTGGGATGCTAAGCATACTAGGTCTTGCTAAAGAACTGCATTATTACTAGTATCCTTTCTTACTGACAGCTGCTTGAGGCCTCAACTAATCATCAATGAGGGGTCTTGCACCTACTTTACTCAGCCCTTTAGGAAGGCCTTTCACATACAGCTTCTCCTTACTGCAGGCCTAAGCAGGTTTCCCCAATGACACAGTTCTTAGGAAGCCAAAAAGAAAAGCTAAGCACACGTTTGTTGCTGCCAAACTTTTAATATTTATTATGTGTTTACTTGTTTATCTTGGCATTGAAATTTAAATGTGACTCCTTCTTGATGCCAGGGGTACTTGTACGAATGAGTACAAGTGGCATACTTGTATTTTGCAAATACAAAGAAATTAGTGAATTGAATAAATCATTATACCTGGCATAATACGCTATGGTTTTGGTCTTCTTTCTTCATGCAGTTCTGTCTCAATGCAGGTTATGTTATGACCATATATTTTCATTTTATCTGTATTGCATGGGAAAACTGTTGTTATTGCTCTGCTTCAATATTATATTAAGTAACACATATATATGTCAAAGAAACAAAAATCATATATCTGAATTCTTCTCAGTCTTCAATTTTATATTGTATAAGTCTGTACTTAATGGTGCACAACTGCAGCAGCATTTTCATTAGTATATATTCTTGTGTCTTTTGGAGTGAAATAAAAACCTCAGGAAAAGGAAGAGCTAATGTAGTAATATCAATGAAACTGGAGGAATTAAAGCCTATGGGATAGTATTTCTTGCTTAATAAAAAACTTTACAAGTAACAAGAGGTCAATTGTGTATTTATATATAATGTTGTTCTTGTAACCTATCGTAATGCATTTTCTTTACTGATCTGCTCATTTCTTGTCTCCAGCACAGAAAATACCTTTTGCTTAATATTATAATTTGTGGCCAAAGATCACACTATGTTTTTGTCCTTAATAAGCTTAATGCAGGATCATTCCTGCATGCTGTTGAACAGTTTGACCCAAGTCCAAACAAGCACTGAAGCTTAAATTCAAGCCTCCAAATGGTAAGACTGAAATTAATAGAAAATTAAAGTGCTTTGTTGGATGGAGGCCAGAGTGTTCAATATCTTGAAGGCTCTTGGAAGTACTAATAGTCTCATCTCAGAATTATTCCTATTTTAAGAGCCTCTGTAAAGATCCATCTTACCAAAACCAGAATCTTGAATTTACAGATGTGCCTTACCTTCACTGTTGTGGAAGTCAATGGAACTTTATTAAGGGGAATAAGATTTTAGAGTACTGTTAACTGTACACATTTCTTAACTGCATGATATTAATATACAAATATTATATTCTTCATTCTTCTCTAACTAAACAAATCATTTGAGAGACCATCATTTGTAGTCCCTGATTTAAAACATTTTCATCTCACCCTGTTCACATGACAACCTTTAACAGTCACCTCAGCTCCTCTTACATCCAGGTTAGGATTTTGTGGTCTAGATAAAAGGATGGCAAGACAGGGTGCAGAACCGGTTGGAATACTGGGCTGAAAATGTGGTGATTAAAAAAAGGTCATACTCTACCTTGGGAACAGTAGAAGCTGAAGTATTCTAGGGGTCTATCCTGAGGCCTGCCATTTCACGTATTTTTTAATGACCTAGGGGTGCTTGTTTATCAAGTTTTCAGATAACTACAAATTTGGTCAGTATGATTAAGGTAATGACTGCTATTCAGAGGGACCTAGACAGGCTGGAGGAACAGGCTGCCAGGAGCCTTATGAAATTCTATCAGGATAAATGCCAAGTTCTGCACCTGGGAAGGAAGATCCTCCTGCAGTGATAGGCTGGGCCTGACTGGTGAGGGAGCAGATCTGCTGAGAAGAACCTCAGAGTTCTTGTAGATGGTAAACTAGGCATGAACAAGCAGTGTGCAGCATCCAGGGCTGTACTAAGCATGGCTAGGAGGTCAAGGGGAACAGCTGCATCTCTTTGCCTGGCACTCATTTTACCATGTCTACAGCACTGTGTGGTTTTGGGCCCCTCTATTCAGGAAAGACATCAATAGAGTGGGCTGAACTCAGTGAAAGCCTCCAAGCTGGCAGAGGACTGGAGCACTTGCCCTGTGAGGAGAGGCTGAGGGACTTAGGCTTGTTCAGTTTTGCCAAGTGATGACTTTGAAGGACCTAACAGAAGGCTACCCAGTAAGAGACTGACCCAGTGAGACCCACCATCATCACAGCAGATGTGTTGTTTCAACATTGCTATGACAGTGAATACATTGTTAAGGCAGGAAGATAACACCGCTGCCACAGAAGAGATTTAAGGCAGGAAGGTGACACCACTGCCACCGCAGAGATTTATCTATACATTGTTAAAAGAGGAAACCAACTGATGCCATGGAGCAACAGGGGAGGCTGATCCTGCAAAACTTAAACAAACCCCTGTGCATGTGCCCAGACTTGGGGTCAGGTGGGTCAAGGTGCCTGGAGGCCCCTGAGGAATGTTGGGCACATACATCATTGCCGAGTGGAAGGTGTGGTTAAGCAGAACAGCTTGTAACAACTCTATAAAAAATGGAACCAACTAACATTGGAAGGAACGTTCCCCCACTGGACTTGAAAATGAATCGGACTGCTGGGACACCGCAGCTCCAGGGTGGTAGCTATTGCTTTGAACTCTTTCCTTTTTTTCCTTCCTTCTTTCTCTCCTTCCTTTCTCTCTCTTTATGTCTCATGCTCTCTCTCCCTCTTGCATTTGCAGATTTATTGTTGGGCAAATAAAGTTCCTTGGCTTTTGACTCCATTTTGAGTCTTAATCCTGTTCCCGAGAATACAATCAGAACCACGCTCTGGTCTCAGACTGGCATGCGACACACACCCCCTCACCTCTCCCCAGCACCTGTAGCCAGGTCATCAAGGAGATATCAAAACAAAGAGGATTTGGTTATATCCAAGAAACCCTTTTCCTCCAAAAGGATAATCAGGCAGTGGAACAGGCTGCTTAGGCTATGCAATCTCCATCCTTGGGGCTTTCCAAGACATTGATCCAACTAGATCAATCTGTAAGCAGGCTGGTCCAACCTCAGAGCTGGCCCTGTTTGGATTTAGATGACCTCTTGATGTTCCTGTGAGGAATTTTCCTGTGAGCCTATGATATTTATAGTATTATTCCTGCCATGAACATTTTGAAATTAGAGACACCCCAAAAAAACATTGTATTGTTATTGCATGTATCAGAAGTGTCTTAAGAGGTGCACGTTCCGTACTGGTTTTGTCAATGATCACATGACATTCTGGACTTTGAGAACGTTATTCCTTCTTTTTGATTGCTTTCAACATCAATCTGGAGTTGGGGAGCTTTTACTCCTTCAGAAACCTCTCTAACATTGTTGTCCCCTTTCTAATTAGTATATTCATTGTGTAAGGCATTATGCTGAGAAATAAAAAAAATATTTATGCCTGGCAACTGTAGGGATAAATCTATAAAGTCCATAAGAAGTACAGGTCAGTTAATATGTGCATGCTGTAAGGGTAATGCTGTTTTACCCTTATTTACCCTGATGAAAAAACCAAACATAGCAAACAACAAAAACAAAAAAAGGCGCCCCCCCACTCCAAAACACTAACTTCACTATGAAGAAACACAGTCTGCAAAATATAATTGTAACTATAGTTTATCAAAATTTGAAAACAAAACAAGGCTTCATAATTTCTTTCAAGACTTCTTTCTGTTTAATAATCCAGATAAACTTTTGTAGTGGCACGGACTCAGTGGAAGTATATGAGCAAGTGTTATAAATAATTGACTGAAACACCTTGCATTAAGCAAAACCCACTTTTTATCAATGAAGTTCTAAGAGATTTCATCTACCCCAATATTCTTTAAAGGGTTATGGCAACAAGAAAGACAAAATTATTTCCTTATCATTCCATCATTATTTTTTCATGATACCAAAGGACTGAGTAGCTGGTAGAACAGACTCTACATGTTATCTGACAACTGTAGAAAGGAACAGAGACAGTATATTTTATATTGAATTTCTTATTCAAATTAGTTTCTGGTTTTAAAATATACATAAATATATAATAAAGGCAGATTAGAAAACAAACATATTAAAAAAAACCAACTCCTGAACAGATTTGTGACCCATGCAGCTGAACCCTAAGGCATTTTCTTGTGGATTTCTTAACAAAAATATTTATCTAGCATTGTCATCTATAATGTGTTGAGGTTATCTAAAAATTAAACCACAGATGCTTGCTAAATTTCTAATAGTGAATAATTTATATTCTGGCATGAGGTGTTCTTGTTATTTATTTTCTCAAATTATATTTCTAAGACTTTCTATCTTAGAAAGCAATTATTCCTATTCTTATATGTGCAGAGATACAGAAACAACCTATTGCTGTTTGGAATTTCTATTGAAGAAAATCAAGGAAAATTGAGGAAACTAATCCAAACTCCTCTTCTTCAGTGCATTATCCTAACTAACTAACTAACTACACTCTCATTTTTAAAATTCATTGTATTAACAAATAAAAGAGTTCTTAGGTAAAAAGTATAAGTCTGTCAGATTAAAAAATATTTATTTTTGTCTGATAAATTTATTAATGTATTTTTCATAGATAAATATGCTTTTATAGTCACAGTTAATATCTCCTGATTAAAACTTATTAATTAATAAAATTTAATAATACAACCTTTCTATGATAAGGTTCTTTGACTTACAGTATTTGCCCTGTATAGTATTAGTTCTGAAACATGCCATATTTGCAAAGATTTAGGTCATGTGCATATTAGATTATTTCCATTTTATTGACAGAATTCAAACTATTCATGTAAACTAATCCATTATGTCACAGCTTCACAGCTGGCTTTTCACCTATCAGAAACAGACATTAACCCTATAACATTTTCAGTAGTGACTATGAAAATCACTTTTCCTGTAAAAATAATTGTATGCACAAGCTACAGCTAGTTGACATGACTGATGACATTCACCTTTGTCAAAACCTTGAATCTGCAGCAAAAGTAACATCCAAGCTGATGCTTATAATTGCATATCATAGGGGAAAATGGTTCAGAGATTGATGTATTGAATGTCTCAAATAAGTGCTCTCAAGACATTAAATTGTTTAAAATTTATGTTTAAAATTCTGGAAAATTTACCTCTTAGAGTTTAAATGATGTAACTGTAACTTCAAACCCCTAAGGTATACACTAATAATTGAGTACATACAGGATGAAAATTACACATAATCCTTAAAATTACACATGATCCTAAGAATGTCACTAAATTGGCATTTAGGGCTTCTGCTTTAGATAAATTTGATAATTTGTCAAAAATCAGCCTGCATCAATTATGAAGTGTAATCTCAGAATTAAAGTAAGTGATTCACAAACCTAATGAAATCATTAAAAAGTTTTGGCAATCTCTTTTCCATTTCCCTGTAGGCTCTCTACTCACTCCCAGTACCATTTCTGTAGTAGCTGAGTGCTGGGGCTGTATATTTCTGCAGCATGTTTGTTTGGTTTTTTTTTTTGTTTTTTTTTTTTAACATTGCATTGGGTAAAGATTTCAACAATCCTGTAACAATTCAGGTAATTCCCTACCTCCACAATGAAGTTTTCATATTCTACCTGCATATTATTAACACATATTTTTATATCAATACCATCTTTAGCTTTTCTGAACAACTTGTATTTTCAAATACCTGTAATCCATTTTTGATTTCCAGTCCATTTTTGATGTGCAGATTCCTGATGCTCCGTAATACCCAGATTTATATCCTGGCCAGTAGTTCAAATTCTTCCATTTTATTGCTTGAGCTCTTGCACTGCATTACAAATATTTGGTTTCTTACCTACTCATTTCCTGTTTGGGCTGAATGCTGCACTATTATTTTCTTTACTATCTCCATGGTTACTCGTACCATCATTATTAACACATTCTTTGCTTTTTTGTGTGAGGTTTCTAATATGTTTACATTGTTTCTTTTTAATTCTTTTTTTTCTTTATTTTTTTACATACAATAACTACACATGGCATATACATTGCGTCTCTCACAGACTTCTGTAGAATTAAAATTCTTGTGAGTCATACCAGTTGTGATTCCAGAAAAAAAAATATTCCTGAAGAGAGTAATACCTGAAGGAGTTCATCCCTACACAATGACAATTCCCACTTCTCGTAGTTAAAGAAAAACAATTTAAAATGTTGGTTTTCTTAGGCTGATTTCATACTTTATTACTTGCCACATTTCTTCATCCTCTTTTATGGACTGCAGACTTACATTCATTGCTACCAGAGTGTTCAGATCTTTGAATATTTTATTATTATAGCAATTTTACTGAAAAAAAAAAAAAAAGAAACACCAATACGTGCTTGCAGCCCAGAAAGCCAGTTAGATCCTACAACAAAAGCAGCCAGGAGGTCAAAGGAGGTGATTCTGTCCCTCTGCTCTCATGAGACCCCACCTGGGCATGGACCTCCTTGAGCAGGTCCAGAGGAGTGCCGTGAAGATGATCAAAGGGACAGAGCACCTTACCTTCCCTATGAGGACAGGCTGTGAGAGTTGGGAATTTTTAGCCTAGAGAAGAGAAGACTCCAGGGAGACCTTTTTGCAGCCTTCCAGTACCTAAAAAGGGTCTACAAGAAAGCTGGAGAGGGACTTTTCACAAGGGCTTGTAGTGATAGAACAAGGGTTAATGGCTTTAAGCTGAAAGAGGATAGATTTAGATTATCTATTCAGAATTCTTTATGTGAGGGTGGTGAGACATTGCAACATGTTGCCCAGAGAAGTTGCGGATGCCCCACCCCGGAAGTGTTCAAGGCCAGGCTGGATGGCTTTTTGAATAACCTGGTCTAGTGGAAGGTGCCCCTGCCCATGGCAGGAACATTGGAACTAGCTGATCTTTAAGGTCCCTTCTGACCCAAACAATTTTATGATCTATGATCAAGGAAATCTAGCACTTACTCCATTTCATAAATAAGGAACTGTCAATGGATTCCCTTTTTCAGAAAAAGCTGTAGCTGCTCTTCTGGGTTGGATTTTTATTTGTTTGTTTTAAGACAGCACCCTTTTTTATTCTGTTCATCTGTGCTGCAACATCAATGGCTTCCAGCAATCCAGTTCTGCAACACAGTCATACGAGTAAAACTTGATAAAGACCACAGAGTTTCCACTCATGTTAATTGCAGGGTTGGAAGGCCCAAGGGTTTCTTATGACTGGATGGAAGAATTCTGGTAGAATTGTCTAGTGGCCCATGATTTCATAAGACCTCTGTTTAATATTTTTATCAATGATCTAGATGCAAGTGTTGAATGCACCATTAGCAAGTTTGCTGATGCTACTAAACTGGGAGGTACTGTTGATTCTCTTGAGGGACAAGAGGTCTTGCAGAGGGATCTAGATAGATTGAAGCATTGGGTAATCATCAGTGGCATGAACTTTAAAAAGACTAAATGCTGTATTCTGCACCTGTGATGGAGTAATTCTGGACACAAGTATAAATTGGGAGAGGAGTGGCTGGAGAGCAGCCCTGCAGAAAGGGATCTTGGGGTGCTGGTTGATGGCAGGGTCAATATGAGTCAGAAGTGTGTCCTGGCAGCCAAGGGGGCGAATTGTATCCTGGGGTGCATCATACACAGTAGAACCGACCAGTGGTGATTATCCTGCTGTATTCAGTGTTGGTGCAGCCTCACCTTGAGCATTTTGTGTAGTTCTGGGCCTCACAATTTAAGAAGGACGTTCAGGTCCTTGAATGCATCCAGAGGAGGGAAACAAAGCTGGTGAAAGGGCTGGATGGAATGTCCTATGAGGGGTGGCTGAGGACTCTGGGTTTGTCTAGTTTGGAGAATTGGAGGCTGATGTGCAACCTCATGGCTCTCTAGAGCTTTCTGATGCAGGGAAATGGAGAGGGAGGTGCTGGTCTCTGCTCCCTGGGATCCGGTGATAAGATGCATGGGAATGGTTCAGAGCTGTGCCAGGAGAAATTTATACTGGACATTAGGAATCATTTTTTTACTGAAAGGGTCATCAAATACTGGAACATGCTTTCTAGACAGGTTGTTGATGCCCCAAGCCTGTCAGTGTTTAAGAGGCATTTGAGCAATAGCCTTAATAACATTAATAACTTTTGATAAGCCCTGAATTGGTCAGGCAGTTGGATTAGATGATCATCATAGGTCCCTTCCAACTGAAATTTATTCTATTCTATTCTATTCTATTCTATTCTATTCTATTCTATTCTATTCTATTCTATTCTATTCTCTACTGTCTCCAATTTCTGAGTTCTGGCCTTGGAGAGGGAGCCAGGAAGTTCTGATCTTTTCAGCTGCAACTAGGACTCTAAAAAGTTCTATTGCAAACACTTTTAAACATGATTTAGACTGTGGTTATTATTTTTCAATACTTTTGCCTTCTCAATAAGCCTGGAAGAATGTTTGCACTAGGTTTTGCAAAACTGGAAAGGCTAGTGATATCCTCAATCCAGGCAAATTTTCAAGGAAAAAGTGTTTCATTTTGTAAAGCCCATCAAGACAAAATAGGGATGTGGAAACTGCACTGAAAGGTTTGAAGCCTGTTTTCTGCTGCGCACACATATTTTTGACATGTAGTCCCTTTTACAATCTAATTGACTTTTTTTCTTATTAGCTTTACTGAAAGTTTGTTTTTCAATCATTTAAGATCTGTATTCTAGTATATAAAAGTACAGCAACCTTCCAATAGCTATTTATTCCTGGTTTAAGTGATTAACCTGGTTGGTTTTTGTTTTGTTTTGTTGTTTTTTTTTCCAGTTTGAATACCTAGCCTGAATCCTAGGGAATGTATCCTAAAACTTTGTTTCTGACTGGCAGTAGCATCTCTTCTTCAGCTTTCCTTTACCAGATTAAATAAGCCAATGGCTTTACGTTTTCTCTCACGTTGTCAATTTTCTTTTCCCTGATAATCTTAATAGTTATTCTTGGCACTTGTTCCAGTTTGAACAGATCTTTCATAAACGCAAGTGACTAGAATTTTATATCAAATTGCAATTGCATTCTTATCAAACTTTACTTCATGCAGTAACATTAACAATTTTAATCTTACTATCTTCACCTTTATCTTATGATATCTCATTTTGGATCCTGTTTATTCTTTTCATGGTTGTATCCATTTTTGGCTCATTATTATCATACTGCACTGCAGTGAATCTAAACTGTAAGTGTTTTAAAGTACACAGTACAAACTGAGTAGCATTAAGATAATAAATCATAGAATCATGCAATATTTGGGGTTGGAAGAGACCTTTCAAGGTCATCTTACAACCTTCCCTGCAATAAGCAGGGACATAGTCAACTAGATGAAGTTGTTCAGAACCCTGTCCAACATAACTTTGAATGTTTCCAGGGATGGGGCATCTACCACCTCTCTGGGCAACCTGTTCCAGTGTTTCACCACCCTCAATGTAAAAAATAACTTCTTTATATCTAGTCTTAATTTACCCACTTTAGTTTCAAAATATAACTCCTCATCCTATTGCAACAGGTCCTACTATAAATTTTGTCCCTGTCTTTCTTATAAGGCCCCATTAATTGTTGAAAGGCCGCAATAAGGTCTCCCTGGAGCCTCCAGGTTGAACACCCCTAAGTCTCTCAGCCTTTCCTCATAGCAGAAGTGTTACATCCCTCTGATCATTTTTGTGGCACTTCTCTGGACCCTCCTCAACAAGTCCGCGTCTTTCTTGTGCTGAGGACTCCAGATGTGGAGATACAGTACTCCAGGTGGGGGTCTCATGACAGCAGAGTAGAGGGGCACATGACCTGCTGGCCACACTTACTTTGATTCAGATCAGGATATAGCTGGCTTTCTGGGCTGCAAGTGCACATTTCAAGCTCATGTCCAGCTTTTCACCCACCAGTATTCCCAAGTCCTTCCTTACAGAGCTGCTCTCAATCCCTTCGTCCCCTAGCTAGCCTGTATGGATACTTGGGCTTGCCCTGACCCAGGTGCAGGACCTTGCACTTGGCATTGTTGAACCTCATGGGCCCATTTCTTGAGCTTTTCCAGGTCCTTATGGATGGTATCCTGTCCCTCAGACATGTCAGCCACACCACTCAGCTTCTAGTCATCTGCAAGCTTGGATAGGGTGTACTTGATCCCACTGCCTATGTCATTGACAAAGATATTAAACAGTACTGGTCCCAATATGGATGACTGAGGGACACCACTCATCACTGATGTCCACCTGGATACTGAGCCACTAACCACTACTCTGGATACAACTATCCAACCGATTCCTCATCCACTGAATAGTCCATCTACCAAATCCCTGTCTCTCCAATTTAGAGAGAAGGATACTTTGAAGGACTGTGTCAAAGGCCTTACAGAAGTCCAGATAGACGACATCCATAGCTCTTCCCTTGTCCACTGATGTCGTCACTCTAGCACAGAAGGCCACTAGGTTGGTTAGGCAAGTTGTGCTTGGTGAAGCCATGCTGGCTGTCCCAAATCACCTCCCTGTCCTCCATGTGTCTTAGCCTAGCTTCTAGGAGGATCTGTTCCATGATACTCCCAGGCACAGAGGTAGTGCTGACAGGTCAATAGTTCTTAGGGTTCTCCTTTCCAACCTTTTTAAAAATAGGTGCAAAGTTTCCCTTTTTTTTCCAGTCACCAGGTACTTCACCTGATTCCATGACTTTTCCAATATCACGGAGAGTGGCTTGGCAACTACATCAGCCAATTCCTTTAGGACTCTGGGATGCACATCATCAAGACCCATAGACTTACATATGTTCAAGTTCTTCAGGTGAGCACAAACCTGATCTCTTGCAGTGTGTTGTGGTTTAACATTGCTTGGTGACTAAGCATACCCCCACAGTGGCATGGGGGAGAGAATCAGAAACATAAAACTGAGAAAGGGCTGAGATAAAGAAAGTTTAATAGGTAAAGCAAAAGCCGTGCACACAAGCAAAGCAAAACAAGGAATTCATTCACCCCTTCCCATCGGCTGGCAGGTGTTCAGCCATCTCCAGGGGAGCAGGGCTTCAACATGCGTAACCATTACTCTGGAAAACAAATGCCGTAACTCCAAATGTCCTCCCCTTCCTTCTTTTTTCCTTTAGGTTATATACTCAGCATGATGTCATGTGGTATGGAATATCCCTTTGGCTAGTTTGGGTCAGCTGTCCTGGCTGTGTCCCCTCCCAATTTCCTGTACTCCTACAACCTGCTTGCTAGCAGGGTCTGAGAAACTGAAAAGTCCTTGACTTAATATAAAATTACTTAGCAACTAAACCCGTCAGTGTGCTATCAACATTGTTCTCACACCAAATCCAAAACACAGCACTGCACCAGCTACTTAGAAGAAAACTAACTCTATCCCAGCTGAAACCAGGACATAGTGGGAGAGACTTTGCTCCCCCAGTCCTTGTCTTGCAGTCCATCCACCAGAGAGGTGTGGGAAGAAAAGTTGCCAGTAAAGACCGAGGCAAAAAGTTGTTGGGTACCTCAGCCTTCTCCTTGTCCATTGTTGCCAGTTTACCTGTTGTGTTTGTTGGATGGGTACACTTTCTTTGACTCTCCTTTTCTAGCTGACATATCTGTAGATGCCCTTATTATTCTTTGCATTCCTTGCTAAGTTCAGCTGCAGCTGCACCTTGGCCTTCTTGACCCTATCCCTACACAACTGGGCAGCATCCTTATACTCTTCCCAGGATACCTGTCCCTGCTTCCACTGCCTATGCATTTCCTTCCTGCCCTTCAGTGTGACCAGTAGATCTTGACTCAATCATGCTGGTGCCTTACCTTCCCTGCCTGATTTCTTACACCTGGCGGTCAAGAGCTCTTGCACTCTATGGAGTGTCCTTAAAGATCTTCCAGCTCTGTTCTGCTTCCTTGTCCCTGAGAGCAGTTTCCTAGGGGGTCCTATTGACTAACTCCTTGAACAGCTGGAACTTTGCTTTCCTAGAATCCAGAGTCCTGACTTCACTTTTTGCCTGACCCATATTCCTCAGGACTCTGAACTCCACCAGAGCATGATCACTGCAGACCAGGCTGCCTCCAAATCTTGGCATCACCAACTACCTCACTTGTGTTGGTGACCAACAGGTCTGGTATTATGTCCCCTTTGGTAGGGCAGTCTATTACCTGGCTTAAGGAGCTATCCTCAATGCACTCCAGGAGTCTCCTGGATTGCCTACAGCTCACCATGTTACTTTTCCAGCAGATGTCAGGGTGGCTGAAGTCACCCAGCAGGGTGTGAGCCTGTGAACATGATGCATCCTGTAGCTGGACTAAGAAGGCTTTGTCAATAGGCTCCTTCTGATCAGGTGACCTGTAGTAAACACCAGCCACAAGGTTCCCTTTGTTGCCTCAGTCTCTAATGCTTACCCATCAGCTTTCAACCGGCTCATGGCTATTCAGAGACAGCTCTTCACTATATATCCTTTTCTTGATGTAGAGGACAACCCCTCCACTCCTCCTTCCTCTCCTGTCCTTTCTGAACAGTCTGTAGCTATCTATAGACACACTCCAGTCATGGGATTCGTTCCACCAAGTCTCATTAATGGCAACTAGGTCATAGCTTTTTAGCAGCACAGTGGCTTCCAACTCCTGTTTGCTGCCCATACTGTGTGCATTGGTGTTGAGGCACTTCAGCTGGGCTGTCAGCCATGTCAGCTTCTTAGAGGAACACCCCTTGATTCCTTTGAGGTATTTCACTGGTGTTTCCCTGTTGGCTCCCATTACTTCAGGACCCCCTGGCTCACCTCTGTAGGACTTCAGGCGTGCTACAGCATACCTAGCACATCTCAGAGCAACAGACCGAGGGCCCTTGCTAGCACCCTGTCCCTCTAACCTTGGTGTGTCATCCCACAGCTTGTCATAGGCAAGCCCTATATTATCCCCCTCCCCTTTAAGTCTAGTTTAAAGCTCTGTTGATTGAGGTTTAAACCAGGAAACTCCATAGGTAACCTTCAAAAAATGCTGCAACACTGTTTGAGAGCTACAAATGTAAACACTGAAAAGTGGACTTTTAGTTTCTGATACTAGTCTAATTATCTCAGATTCAGCCAGTCTTTTGTTTTAACCTCATCATCCAGGAACCACCATTTAAGTTTATGCAACTACAAGGAAACTTTTAGTCTTTAAAGAGAGATACATTGAGTCATGTTAGATATAAGGAGAAAGTAAGAACTATAATCTTCTTTCTAGAAATTTAAATTAACTCACCAAAAAAGTATCCTTAATTCTTTGCAATGTTTTATAACATGTAACACTTTCTAGATGTTGGTAATAGTTTAGTAGAAATGTAAGACTTTTAAGGAGAAGATTAGGAGAACAACTAGTATTAATACAAGTTGCATTTGAACAATAGCAGGCAAGTAGGCTGGTGACACAGCCGAATAGATAGGTGGTTTCATCCAAAGACACATGATGTCATCTGGTGAATTTCCCTAGAGTTTCCCTGGGTCTGGATGAGAGTGAGGGCAGGAAAACAGAGGAAGAAGAGGATAATGTAGTCAAAACAAATATCTTAATTCAAATTTTAAGCTGTATCTCTGCTTCTTAAAATTGAAGATTAAAAGGCAGTTGTAACTACATGTGTAGCTTCTGGAACATGGAAAAATGTTGATATGTGGACATCCGTCTGTATGTTACTTCTTTCTGACATTCAGGTAATTGCTTTATATTTTCATTCCAAAAAGGTGTGTACTACTAAATATTTTTGCCATGTAGCTCGTTCTCTGGCAAATTGTTATAGATGGTGATACTCTTAACAAAGACAAGCATAATCATAAATTTAATTTCATTCAGGCAAATAAATGGAGAGATAAAATCAATACAATCCAAGCTCAAATTTCTCAGAAAGATCACTTCTTTTTTCTTTTCTTTTCTTTTTTTTTTTTTTTTTTTTAACCCAGCTATAGTCAGATATAGACTTTGGTTCTGTTTCATGTATGCAATCTGTAAAAGCCCCCAAACCAAATACAATTATCCAGACAAATAATTTAAACCACCTAATTTTGATGACAACATGCAGCAGATGTCAATTTATATTTGAAGAATTTAGGTAAAAACAGATTTTAACTCTTTTCATTAGGTTTGTTGCAAGAGTATGTGGAAGGAGAGAATGTTTTCTCCCTTAAGGGTATCTGATCAAGGACTTTGTCAAATTGGATGATAACCTAAAGGGGGAAGCCAAATAAACAGATGTACAAACCTGACTAAAAAGCTAAACTGGACACAATGAGGAGACAATAACAACAAACCTGGTCAGCCACAGTAACTGACCAAGTCAGATCTCTGTGGAAGCTAACGCAGTGAGCAGGAGTCTTAAAAACTACAGCCACTGGACTGGGAAGGAAAAGTGTGTGCCCCAAAAATAGTCTGCTGCATGAGACTGGTTTGAGTGAGGTGAGGGGCTCAGCACTGGTGTCTGGCGTGGGACGTGGGTCACAGCCTGTGTACCTGGCACCAGCTGCTAGGGAGGAAGTGTCTGTATCTTCCCCAAAGTGAGAATACATGTGTATTCACTAGCAAACCTCAAGCTGCACCAGCCAGAGTAGGAGACCCTGAGTCCAGGCAGGGCTATTGGGTGGGAAGAAAACCTGTGCTGATATTCAGGGGTGATCCACAAGTGTGGAGTGCCTGTGGGACAAGTGTGTGTGTTTCCTAGCAAGTGCCAAGCTGGAGCAGTTACCTGTAACATCCCTCAATGTTTGTGACAAAGTCCACATTTTCTGACTGTAGAGTGCAGGAAGCAATTAATATCCATAATGACAACAACCCCAAATTCTACAGGGACATGATATAACAAAGTCAAAAGAGTTATTCATTTGCTTAAAATTAAGGAGCTATTTAAATGTTTTGATAACCTGAGACCCGAGAATCTCTCTGGTGTCTATTACTGTTAACTCCAGTGAAGTCAGTGCAATCAAGTCGATAACATCAACTGAGAATCAGACGAGAGTTTTCCCCAGAAACATTGTAAAACTGATAATTACTTGAGTCTTCTGATAGTAATTTAGTGTCTAATTAAATGGACTCCCATGGATTACTTAAGAAGCATTGTACATGCAAATATTATTACAACTTGGCTTTGTACATGCTAATGTAGTAAATAAAACTTGTTGGTATTACCATGTGATAGAAGGAATTATGTTGATATTACTAAAGATTACTTTGCACTGTGTAAAAACTACGTCCTGCTCCCAGCTTTGCCAGTGACCTTTGAAAAATTACATCAATTGTTTGTTTGTTTGTTTGTTTTTCCCTCCAGGTTTTGTTTTTTGTTTGTTTGTTTTTAGAAAACATAAGAAAACTTTGGAGTACTCTTCCTACTAACATCTAACATAAACTTTAATTCAAAGTTCTGCAGATTCTACACTATTTTTGCAACTATGGTTCAGAGAAAAGGTAAAACAGAACCAGAAGAGTTATACAAAAGTACTTCTTTGTCCAGTTTCTTAAGATGCTGAAGAAAACATGTAATTACGAGTGAAGATTTAGTAACACATTCCCAGAATATCTTTCCAGTCTCCGACAGTTTGTTGCTTAAGGAATTCATGTCTTTCTATTTAGTGGTTCTTGAAGTATGGACACTTAGGATATAGATTCCATTCCTTTCAAGAGGAATAACAGTGTCTGATGTATGAAAAGAGACAATAAACAAAATTATTGCTTTTATTTTGTCACCAACATACATATTGTCATGTTTCTGCTATTCATTAATGAAAAACTATTTTTCCATTCCTTATAGTACTGTACATTACTGAATAAATGTATCATCTTAAATTTTATAGGACTTATGCATAAGATTAAACAGTGCATGCTTCAAGTATTTATTCCTACCTCATATAATGTAACTGTAAAAGTCATGTGCTTTGACGTGGCCATGAGCTTTATATGGCAATGTTCCAGGAGAAGATTTAAACCAGCCTGCAAGGACTTCAATGTAAGAAATTATACAAATGACTTCTCTTAGATCACCAAAATATTTAAGATCTGAAATCGTCATCTTCCCATACCTACATGCACAAAAAAACCCAGAATGAAATCTTCATCATACCCCTTTGCAAAGCTTATTTTATCCCAGCAGTTTCCTCTCTGAATTTTTTAGCTGTCATTCAGAACCAAGATTGCCCTTTCATTTTGCATTTATGTGATCAGTATTATATATTATATGCCTCTGCATAATAAAAAAAAAACATTTTAAACTGAGTAGCTTAGAAGTGCTTGCTTTTCTTTAGCAGTTAAACATAACATTTTTTAAACATTTTGAACTACTTTCCACTCATATTCTAGATGATAATGGTTATATATGAAGCCTTGTAATACCCTGAAACTGTTTATATATATGCTCACTACATTAGCTGGGTTTAAAATGTTTAGTGAAAACAATAGATACTCAGGCAGACACAATTCTGTACTGATGTAATTACAATGGCTTGAATCCAGCACTGACTGAGATCCTGGAAGTTTATTACAGGCAAAGGACAAGGCAAATATACCCAGCTGTATTGTTGTGATAAAGATTTCTTTAAAGAACGTTTGAGATGTGGACCTCATCTTCCAGTACATTTTTCAGAGTCCTACTTATTCAAAAAGCATAGCAACAATTTTTAGACATCTGTCCCTATGGAAGTGTGGTATTTTCTGTTTTACTGATTTAATTTGGGAAAAGGGTGTTCCCCTTCCATTTTCTATTGCCTGCTGGAATGAGCCAGAGGCTTTATCTTGACTTTATTTACTGCATTTTCCTTCCTACTCTTGAGTATTGCAGTTTCACATACTTTTAGCAAGTTCCTTCTTTAGCATCTACTTTGAGAGAGAACAATTTCCTAAGAATGTGCAGCTGGGGACTTCTAGAATTTGCTGTAGTCTTTTTTTTACTGTTTTCTACTGCTTTTGGGTTTTACCTCTTTTCTTTATAATATAGCCAAGCAATAAACATTTCTTAACTCATGAAGAATGTATTTCCCCTACTACTCCTGAAAAACCCGTGTCTTTACTATCTTTCTTTTTCCTAAGGAAACTGGCATATTATTTGCCTATAATAAATCTGTAAGGTCTGAGATTTTTTTTTCCTGCTTATCTTTTTTTCTTGTGGCTTTCTTTTCAGTGCTCTTAGCATTCATTCTTTGAAAACTTTGGCTAGAGCTGTACTGACCACTGAAAATTTCAAAAAGTAATATTTATTTATTTTAGTCTTGCTGACACTCAGTTTTATACAACATTTACTGCTGTTTCTACACAAAACCTACCCTGAATCAATGGTATCAATGTCACTGTCACTGTCCACATTCTTCACAATATTCACAAAATGCTAAATATTCCTTACCATATATTTCCTATTTTTGTGGTAATTCTCAAATGTATGTGTCAAATTTTGTGACTCATTGGTTTAATGTTCCAAGGACAATTTACATTAAAAACTTTCAGATACAGCTATGTGTATTAATTTGTTCTCCACATTTTTAAAGTCCTTCATTGTGTTAGAACTTTCAGTTCCTCTGTTCTTCAGCATATCCTTATTAGCTTTTCTCCTGGTAATATGTGCAGCTCAGGAACCATTTTGCATTCCCTTCCTCCTGCCACTCCTACCTTCCTTCCTTTCCCGTCTTCCTACTTCCATCCTTCCCTTCATTTTCTTGTTCACATTCTTGTTCTCCCTTTCTCCCTTTCATAAAAATAGAAAAGTGTTTGTGGGTTATTTTATGGGGTGTTTCTTTTTCATTTATGAAGTTAGATACTGCTTCTACATAGATTTTGACTCAGAACCCCACAATTCTACATGAGTTCTTACAAAGCAAGATCTAAACTAAACCAAATAAGCAGTACTAATAAGTTAAAATACATGATATTGCTCCTGTAGTTAGGATCCTCCATATTTTACAGACTAATTGTTATTTCTTTCCTAAACTGTAATGAAAAATAAAATGTTTTCATCATCCATTGCAGAATGTTCTGCTGTCACCTGTACTTATGCATAAACATTTATGTGCTTTCTTTATTCTACTTTATTGACTCCCTGCCCTGCTCACCCCCCACCCCACCCCCAATACTCAATTAATATCCACCCATGACTGCCAGGGTGAAAAAAATTTGTTGATTTGTCTCCCTTGTGTTTTACTTAAACCAGATTTCTTGTTCAGGGGTCTTAAAATTCAAACTGTGGAGATGATTCTGTTGGGGTTTTTTTCTTTTTTTAAAGGCAAAATTTACACTCACAGCAGGTAATCCTTTCAGTTGCACTTACTAAAGAAAGTGTTTTTTACAGAAACATTTACTCTGATAAAATTACTTCATTCTTCTTATTTCTGATTTAGAACTAAATCAAGTCTTGATTATTTCTTATTCCACAATGTCATGATGGCATTTCATTAGTCCGCAAAGCTTCTTTCCCCTTACACACTAATGCACATTACTGCTAGTGTTAAATATGAAATACATGTCAATGGATTCCTACTTAACAGTGTGTTTAGTAATACGGTGAACACAAAATTCTTGAGACATTAAAATTGTTTAGAATTCTGATTTTTTTGGTTTTTTGTTTGGAGGACTATAAGCATAGACTACATTATTTCAGACAGTTTACAAATTTACTAGGTTCCTATTCTTGCTTTATTTCTATTTGTTTGTAACTGAAATAATGTGAAAGGATAAGATGTGGCTAAGGTCTTTCCCCAAGTAAATATTCATGTTCTTGGAGAGAGGTGATAATTTTAGGGGTTGCCCAAAAATATAACCTGTCTCAGTTTGTTAATATCAAGTCTATAAATATTTAAATATGTATTTAAATGGATTTTATAATATAAAATCCATTTTCACAAGGCATAGAAAGAGAAAAGAAAAGCCACTGAATTTTCCTTTTATGTGACAGTAGTTTCACAATGTTTGGATTCAGAAGGGGTCATTGTGATCCTTTATTTTTAACTTCTGTACAGAACTGTTCACAGGTTTTTACAATGGGATTCAGTTTCATTCATTCTCATTGTAGTATAGCCTATCCTTCAGATATCCAGTCATATCTTACAGATTTCAAGTGGTGATTAATTTAAAATGTTCCTGCTGAAATTATTTTTTTCTTCTGTGTAATTCATTGACGTTCATGCGAAATTTCTCCTGAGCAACCTCTCCTGCTCTATTATGTAACCAGCTAGCATAAAAAAGAAAGTATTTTGGTTACTTTTATCAGATTGAGTATTGAAGACATTGAAAAACATATATAATTTAATGAACTTAGTTTAAGACTACATTTTCCAATTTAAAAGACGTTGCATTTCAATGTTTATATTTATTTGCTATGGCAGTAGAAACAATTTTTTTCATACTACTTTACAACACAAATAAAGGATTTTTGTTACAGAATTAATTTAACCTGTCAAACATTTCAGCTAAACTAAAATTAGAACTACCAATACCATGGAACATGTGTGCAGTTTAACACTTATAAATTCAGTCTGAAAGAGGAAGTGTAGATAAAGAGCTAGAAAAATCCTTGGATCATGTCTTACTTGCTTACACCTAAAAAAAACCTACTCAGAAATCTGGAAAAAAATCCCAAAACCAAACAAGAAAACAACCCTCCAAACCAAAAAACTAACCAAATCAAACTAAACAAGAAAACTTCTATACAGCTATTACTATATTTAGTCCTTTATCATTCTTAAATAGACTAGGATATAGTTTCTGCCACAGCTATTTGAAGAACAAGAAAAAGATCAGGCACAAGGCATACCAGCTGTAAGCCCTATATACAGTGTAATCCCAATATAACAGTTGTGTTTATTTTATCTTGATAAAAAAAAAAATTAAATCTAGATTCTGTATAGATTTTCTTTTTCTATAAAACTTTTATATCCTCTTTTCCATACATGAATATCCTGGGATGAACTTTCTTCCTATTTCCTTTTCAATCAGTATCAGAGACATCTGTAATACTTTGGAAAAGTAAAGGAAGTGTCAATGTGTTTCCCTGTAATGTTTGACTTTATTTGCCTTTATTATCTTTTATTCCAATACAACTTTTAACTATACAAGTGCCTGCTACTTTTTCCAGAAGACAATTTTTCATTTAATGTATAGAATGAACAATTGCAGTATGTTGACCCTGGCCAGCAGCCAAGCAACCACATGGCTGCTTGCTTACTCTCCTCTCCCATGGGGTGGGGAGAAAATACAAGGAAAGTGAGAAGACATGTGGATCAAGATAAAGGAAGTTTAGTAGGCAAAGCAAAATCTGCACGCATAAGCAAAGAAAAATAAGGAATATATTGACTGCCTCCCATTGGCAAGTAGACATCCCACCACTTCCTGGGAAGCTGGGCCTCACCACACATAACGGTTCCTTAGGAAAACAAATGCCATAATCATTAATATCCTTCCTTCCTCCTCATTTGGGCAGTTTGGGTCAGCTGTCCCAGCTTTGTCACTCCACTACTTCTTGTCCAACCACAGTCTACTTGTTGTGGGGGCAGAGCTGGAAAAAGAAAACCTCGACACGGTGCAAGAACCATTCAGCCACAGCCAAACACTGGAGTGTTACCAGCACTCTTTTATTCAAAAATCTAAAATACAGCACCATATAAGCTGCTGAGAAGACAGTTCCATTCCACCCAAACCCCATACAGTGATACAGATTGAATATGTGTTTTCAATATAGAACTGTGGATTTTCATCAAAAGCAACATTTGCTCATGTATATGATGCTAGGCCTCGTTTACTGTATAGTATGAAACCAAAACCTGAAGAGAGAATCAATCTCTTCATGGACTCTTCTGCAATAGTTATCACTGTATCATTTGAATGGCTGACAACTGTTAATGAACATACTTCCATAATACTATAAAAGTATACTATTCATAGTATATAGGTATACTATAAAAGGATGCAAAGGAGAGCAGTGCTATACTAATGTAATAGTTTGGACATTTATCTTGGAAGCCAGTTTAGGACATCAAGGATTTGAAGTTGCAGATTTAATGGTAAGCATCCTTTTACATACTCAAATTAACACACTACACTTTCAATTTCAACTATGAATTCATATCCAAATTGGATTGAAAGGTGTAATTTTGGGTGCTTAAAATTAGGAACACATTTATCTATGGCAGCAGTTTGATTTACATTATTTAACACTATGTAGGATCTGTTTAGCAAAGAGAAAGACAGTTTTCCAGGATGGTAGTCAGCTTCTAACATAGATTCATGCTTTCTCTTTGTGCTATTCTCTGTTTTCTGAAGTATATATCCTCCACTTTCCAAACCACAGGGAAATACTCTACCGCAAAGACTGTATTTGTGATGAGAATGCTGCCTGTTTTCTAGGAGCTAGGCTTGTAGTTAGATATGCCAGGTAATTCTAACAGATAGCACTACTCAAGTTTTTGCAACTTTGCAGAATGACTTCTTATTTCAAGTGAAAATTACTATAATTTCTCTTAGAAGAGTGTGCTTGAATTATTTGTCAAACCAAACCAGACCAAAACATAGGATTTACATGTGTTTTAAAGAATAACTGAAATTCAATAGCTCAAGTTTTTCTTATCTTCTTACTCAGGATCCAACTGCCTCTTTTCTTTGGAAAACTACTACTATGAGGGGAAAACACACCTATCCAAATACAAGTAAAATCATTATTGATGTCACAGTGTACACCCTTCCCTGAATAAACTGGTCAGCATGTCCTCCGTCACTACTAACAGGTTGTGACTCCCTTCAATGTCCTGTTAAGTGGGTTTTGGATCAAAGGGGGTAATTCCTTTCCTGGATGGCTTTCTTAGCACTATTTGGCTGTTCATTCACTCTGTACTAATTAGGGACTATGTTCATGTATTCAATCTTTTTTGCAGGCTTACCTCTTCCATCTTCAATGATTTCACTTAGGCTAATAGAATTCAGTTTACAACTGCAAGGAGAGATATATTTGTAACTTTAGCTTGCCTTCTGGATAGTCACCTCTTTTGTTCTGTAATATCAGTAAACAGACCATGCTATCTTCATGTTGTGAACAGTCCAGTATTACAGTGCAATCCAACCCAAGTGTTGTACTGTCCTGCTATGCAGAAGTGATGATGATTTTGTTCATCAGCTAACATAAACTTTCAGCTTGTGGGAGGGTGATGCTCATCAACAGCTTATATTTTTCTACAGCCTCATAGTAAGTAGTTTACAGCACATTATTTTCTACTACTACACTGGAGTGTAGTTTCTCCGGTCTGTGTTGCTGTTGAACAGTGTTGCTGGGAGACCATCATAGCTCTCCCCATCATGGATTTGAAATAGAACCAGTGGGTGTTTTCACAATATAATTATCCACATGACAGATGAAAAACTGAGAACATTTTTTTCCAGTTTTTAGAACAGCAGCCACATTTTTGTTCATCCTACACTATTGAGGAAAGCTACAATAAGTTCTGACAGGTTAAAAGGCTACCCCTCCCCTCCCTCAGCTGGTCACAAGGCCTTTGCTAAGGGTTAGTAAAAGTTCCACACCAGCTGGTAGAGGTTAATATATATCAGCTCTTCACCTGGCACAGCCTACAGCATTGTATATTACTTACAAAATGTCCAGGGCCTATAAAATGAGACACTGAGATCTGAAGTGGTTTTGTTTTTCACAGCCTTTCTTGTACTGCCCAGAAGGTTTGCATGATTTTTCCAGCTGTATGCTTTCCCTATTGCTATCTGCCACTCCCACACTCTTGGATCAACTAGTGTCTTAATTCCTGAGCTTCTTTAGCTTGAATTTTTACTTGTTCCATCAGCACATATCATTGATATGACTCTTTCATTAGAGGTCAGTTACCTTTGCTATTCAGGTTTAGGTTTATTTTGCTTTTTTCTTGCTAGTTGTCATTTAAGCAGAAATCACACAGCCCCAGCCACCATTGCATTTGTTAATATGGCATTTTTTGATACTACCTGCACTATATGAAAACTATATACCTTTCCTTCTATTTCCTTGTTTTGGCTAAAAATGGCATCTCTCTATTGTCTTATCCAAAAGTCACAGTAAATTTAACAGAAGTTATAGTATTATTGCTGTTATTAATGGCATCACTATGTCAGTAATTTATTATTCTTTTCCTCCAGTAAAGCTATATAAAAGAATCCTTCTTTTCCCCTTCCCCTTTCATTTTGTTTTCCTTATTTTTATCCTATCTCTTGTTTCTACTACCACCCTATGACTACCAGGATTTTGTCTGGAAAGCCCACATTCTTGAAGTCACACTTCCATAGGTTGAATTCTTTGCTTCTGTATTCTGCTTGCAATTTCCACCTTATTTTTCCTAGGAATCACATTCTCTTGCTCTTTTTGGGCTTTGTATGCTAAACTCATAGTTCTTGTTCAATGTGTTTATGTAGCCTGAGAAGAGCCCTTGCATGTAAATTAACTGATCCTTTATGAAAGTACTTCTTTACAGATGGGTTGCATCTCTAGCTATTGTTCAAGCCATGTGCATGCAAACTAGCATTCTGCAGCTTCCTCTGAACTGTTCTCCTACATGTAGTTGACAGCATCTGCCATTCTCTCTGTGATAAGTGTAAACATGCAAGCCAGCACGTAATATTTAGTCATGGGGTCTGAAACCAGTCTAATAATTCTGTAACTACATATCTCAGCATGAAACTCATTATTCTGCAGATCTGCACTGTATTAACTAATGAATTTGCAGTAGATGGAGCTGGCCATCACCTTGTACAGCACTGTACAATGGTAGAACTCATGGCAGAAAGGAAAAAGAAAGAATTCTAACTTTATGGATGCTTCAGTGATAAAAGGGCTCCCTTTGGTCATAGGGATATCTCCTTGTTAATAAAATTATCTTCTAAAACTGATAACTTACTAAACACAAAGCCGAGCCTTGCTATTCTTATGTGCATCAGATGTAGATCAGCAGAGAGGACTAGGACAAATTTCAGTCATTGTCCCAGGTCCCTTTAGCTTTGCTTCTTCTGTTTTTGCCTGCTGTTAGAATACAGCAGAATAGTCTGTTGAAGAAAACTTAGGTTTTCTCTAGTATCTTATGTGGTTAGGATAAGTGATATGATGATCTGAAAAAACCTCTAGGTGGTTGAAAGTCTGCACCCTTTCCTACCACATTAGCTGCAAAGGGCAAAACCCATTTCAGTGATTCAAACATCAAAAATATTACGTTGTGTGAAAAAAACAATTTGCCACCGTGGTTCTGTCACTTTGGTATCTTTTCAATTTTCATTTAAATGTTTTCATTTAAATGAGGAGGATTTTAGTTGAAAGATGCTAAAATGTCACTGCTCTGTCCAAAAAGTCCTCAAATAAGAGAGGAATCTTTTCTGTCTGTTCTCTGACTAGCCAGCCCAAATCCTGCTTTCCCCTATTTGCTTTTAATTGCTAGGTGACTTGGTTAAGCACACTCATCCTGGGTTTCCTGATTTCTCTCCCTACTTTCAGACTGCCATCATCAAAATCTACCTGTTCAGTGCCTAAAGTTACTTGAGGTCCAATATTTTTTCCATTAACTTTGATTCAAGTATTTTCTCACACCCTACCTGAATCTGTCAGGGAGTGCTCTGAATGCAGAAGACTTCATTGCTCCACCTAGAGATATTCTTAACTGCAGCTGTCAGAAGCAGAAATGGAAAGAAATATTCAGTGCCCTGTCCTGAAAAATTCTTATTGAAGATGAATTCTCCAGGAAATTAGCTGAAGTTGTAAAAAGAGCATTTTAAAAAGTCATGTATGAAATACTTCTGTCTTCAAAATTACTAAAAAATTATTGTCTGCAGAAAAAAGAAAAAGAAATAAACCTTAAACAATTCTTTTTCTCTTTTAATGTTGGTCAAAATCTTTCCCTTTCTTTTACTTACATAGTGGTCTTACCAGGTCATTGCAGCTTCCAGATCAAGGATTGTCAAAATAATAACAAACTTTAATTCTGGTTTGTTATTCACAAAGAGTGGAAAGAAATAAAATAAAATCATAACTCAGGCAAACAGGGATCAAGAATTATTCAGGAAACCTTATTACAACATGATAGCTAACAAACAGGAAAAAAACTCTAACCTTCACTATATCAAGAGATAAGCCATAAGGCAGAGAAGCTTTATGTCAACAGACAATTCATTTGGGCAAAGATAGACTCTGTTATGCGAGAAATTATAATTAGAGTTATTTAATGGAGTCTATGTACAGCTTTAAGAACATTCTAAACATTATCAAAGCAACCCTGCTTCAAAAGAAATACTGCCTGCCCTACAATACCTTAGGGAAACAGAACAGTCATAGTTGGTCCCAGTTCTATTTGTTGCTCCTTGTCCTCTGTAGAGGAGAAAACCTCTGCTCTTAAGGGTTTGATTACCTGAATATGGCCCCAAAAAGCTTTACATTTTTTCCCATTGTGATTAGGGAGATACACAGAGAGAACAGGAAGCAGAGTGACAACATGACATATGGAAAAAAAATATTTTTTTTTTCTATTAGCAGTTATATTATGAAACATGTTTAATTATGACTTCAAAGACAGTTTGGTATTCCTATAAGGGCTAACACATAATTTTTGGTAATAAAATGTCTATAGAGGGAAAGCTTCTTTCATGATACTTCTTTGTCATACCATTAGAAGGGAATAATAAAACAGGTTTATGGCACTCTGAAAATCTGCTGAGAATGGACCTGGGTTTCTTTGCTTGTTTGTGTAATGTGTGGTTTAAAAACTGATTAGAATTCTTTCTTCTCTTTGTTGTCCTTTCTGAAGAAATCTTCATAGAATAAAAATAAAAGATACACAAAAACTCAGCAAGGAATGAAAAGTTCAGATGCAGATCACCACTGTGGAAAACCTAAATCATTAAAATCCATTATTAGACACTACGAAGCATGAAGACTTTTTTAGATTTACTTTTTATTGAACTAATCTAAATTTCTCACTGATGTATTGCAATAATTCATAAAAATTAATAATGTAGTTAAGTCTGTTCCTGTTTAAAAATTTACTTAAATTTTAAAATCAATTCAAAGTCTTTGAAAGCTGCTGTATGCATTAGCTTTTACTGTCAGACAATACATCAAAGAAAACATATAGCAAGCAAGCAACTGACTCTTTGGTGTTGACAAGAGCCTTTTATAAACACATTAATGACAGAGATAGTGTTTTTCACTCAGTATGCACTGAGGCATAATGAATTTAGGGCCCCAAACTGAAATATACTCTCCTCCGGAAAGCAGAGTCATTTAAACAATTATTGATTTGTTACCTGGTGTGTTGACGCTTTATGACCAGTTTCTTCAGAGCCAACTTATTTTACTTTTCAGGTAATAAATAATGCACAAAGGAAAGCAAATAACACATGCATACACAAACAAAGCCACACATCCATTTTTTTTCCTAAATGTAATAATATCCTTTTTGAATTCTGAGGTTGCTTAGGTCATGCAGAAGGAATTTGAAAATCAGAAACAGACATTTATTAATCTTATTTTCATTTACTAATGTAACCAACTTACTAAGGATAAATAGCTTTCTACATTTATCATAGAAACATAAAATCATAGAATGGTTTTGGTTGCAAGGGGTAATAAAGATCAGCTAGTTCCAACCCCCCTGCCATGGGCAGGGACACTTTCCACTAGACCAGGTTATTTAAAACCCCATGTAACCTGGCCTTGAACACTGCCAGGGATGGAGCATCTACAGCTTCTCTGGGCAACCTGTTCCAGTGTCTCACCACCCTCACATTAAAGAATTTCTTCTGAATACGTAATCTAAATCTACACTCTTTCAGTTTAAAGCTATTACCCCTTGTTCTATCACTAAATGCCCTTGTAAAAGTCCCTCTCCATCTTTCTTGAGGCCCCCTTTAGGTACTGGAAAGCTGCTGTAAGGTCTCCCCAGAGCCTTCTCTGCTCCACGCTGAACAATCCCAACTCTCTCAGCCTGTCTTCATAGGAGAGGTGCTCCAGCCCTCTGATCATCTTTGTGACCCTCTTCTGGACTCGCTCCAACAGGTCCATGATTTTCTTATGTTGCAGTACTCCAGGTGAGGCCTCATGAAAGAAGAGTAGAGGGGCAGAATCATCTCCTTTGACCTGCTGGTCACATTTCTTTTGATGCAGCCCAGGATATGGTTGGCTTTCTGTACTGGAAGCGCACAGTCAGGGCATGTTGAGCTACTCACCCACCAACAGCCCCAAAGCCTTCTCCTCAGGGCTCCTCTCAATATATTGTCCACCCAACCTGCATTTGTGCTTGAGATGGCCCCGACCCACATGCAGGGCCTTGCACTTGGCCTTGCTGAACTTCATGAGGTTCTCATGGGTCCACCTCACCAGCCTATCAGGGTCCCTCTGGATGGTATCCCTTCCCTCCAGCATCTTGACAGCACCACACAGCTAGTTGTTGTTGGCAAACTTGCTGAGTGTGCACTCAGTCCCATTGTCCATGTCTCTGACAGACACTGAACAGCACCAGTCTAGACACTGACCCCTGAGGAACGCCACTCATCACTTGGACATTGAGACATTGACCACAACCCTTCGAGTGTGACCATCTAGCCAATTCCTTATCTATCAAGTGGTCCATCTGTCAAATCTATGTTGCTTCAGTTTTGAGACAATCATGTAATGTGGGACAGTGTTGAATGTTTTGCACAAGTCCAGGTAGATGATGCCAGTTGCTCTTCCTTTATTCACCAATGCCGTAACCCCGTTGTGGAAGGCCACCAAATTTGTCAGTCTCAATTTGCCCTTAGTGAAGCCATGTTGCTGTCACCAATCACCTCCTTATTTTCCATGTGCTTTAGCATAGTTTTCAGGAGGCTCTGCTCCATGATCTTGCGAGGCACAGAAGTGAGTGACCAGTCTGTAGTTCCCCAGGTCTTCCTTTTTTTTTCCTTTTTAAAAATGGGCACTGTTTCCCCGTTTTCAGTCAGTGGGAAGTTCACTGGACTTCCACAACTTCTCAAATATGATGGGTAGTGGCTTAGCCAATTCATCTGCCAGTTCCCTTCAGGACCCATGGATTCATCTCATCAGGTTCCATGGACCTGTGCACTTTTAAGTTACTTACATAGTCTCGAACCTGATCTTCTACAGCTGCTGGTTCTTCATTCTCACAGCCTCTGCCTTTGCCTTCTGTGATTTGGGCATTATGGCTGGAGCACTTGACAGTGAAGAGAGTCATTGAGTCCCTCAGCTTTCTCCATACCCTGGGTAACCAGGTATCCCATTTATTCTGGAGAGGGACCACGTTTTCCCTAGTCTTCTTTTTATCACTGACATACCTATGCAAGCCTTTCTTGTTGCCCTTGATGTCCCTGGCCAGATTTAATTCCATCAGGGATATAGCTTTCTTAACCTGGTCCCTGGCTGCTCAGACAATACCTCTGTATTTCTCCCAGGCTACCTGTCCTTGCTTCCACCCTCTGTAGGCTTCTTTTTTGTGTTTGATTTTGTCTAGGAGCTTCTTGTTCACCCAAGCTCCAACTTTACTCATTTAGAAATACTTTAATATGACATTTGTATGTTTATTTTATGTTATATTATATGATTATTGCTACCAGTTGCAGGAATAAATACATAGATTTTTAAAGACGTATCATTAATAGATATAAATTTGCTCATCTGAAACATTGTCTTCAATTGTAGTGCTGTTATCTTTAACTGGGCTTCCTAGAATCATATATAATTTTAATATAAAATCAGCATTGATGAATATCATGAAGTAGTCAGTTATCTGACTCTAACCTTAGAAGTTTTTTGTTCATTCTAAAAAAGTAATTAAGTATCGATGAATTATCAATGAGGAATAAGAATCCTCCCAGGAGGAGGAGTCCCTTGATGAAAAAAATCTGGAGAAAAGAATGTCGTAATACTAAAAAAGATGAATCAAACATGCCTGTCATAGAAACTTTACTTCTCATTTGAATATATAGAGTAGTCTAAACAAAAAACTCAGATTAGAGTCCTAACAGTTAGAAGAATTAAATCGGGTCAAATTATTTTACCAAAATAAATACAGACTCTTTTCCTTTTTCCTTGTATTTCCTATTACTTCATAGCACAAATCATGTTGAAAGACATGCAAGTAAGACAGGGGAAGAGGATACACTGACTGAGAGAAGATGGAGCAATATTATACAAGCCTGCTATAAAGCCTCAGGAATGAAAGCACTGGGGGAACAGCCCAAGATCTTTCAAAATTTCTACAGGTTCTCTTTGTGTTAAATGTGGATGCAGCCTGACCTCAGCTTACATACAAGGAACTCACTCTTCTATTATCTGGAATTTAAATCTAATGAAATCATGAGCAAATGCACAAAATTTCATATCATTCATATGTGTGTATGGATGTGTGTGTGTACACATAATGTCACTTGTTTAAGTGGCGTTGGGAGCTAGCTGTTCACTGCCACTTCTAGGCTTTTCTAGATAGGAATAATCTAACTTGGTTTTCACTCTGTTTTAAACAGTATTTAAAAAACCCACAATGCTCATTAGGAAGCTGTGGAGGAATCAAAGTAACCTTTAAGCCAATGGGACAGCTTGCCTAGAGTTCAGGTCAACTAAGTAGTCAAGATAAATTTACTGAAGGAATGTTCTACAAATACAAGACTGGATTTAAGAAACTGTTGTTTTGAGATGAAAGCAGTATTTGAAATGTGATAAGGAGGTACTTCAAGAATCTGGAATCTGTTCTAATTCAAGAGGGTTTTTTCCCTATTTTCTAACCTTTTGCATTTTTACCTTTTCTCAGACCATTTTTCTTTCTCCCTAAATATCTTGCTTTGTTCTTTTCTCTTCTTTCTAGACACTCTTCTAAGTGTTCTCTCCTTGGCTGTGTGTTTTGCCCTGCTGCTTCTTTTGAAGTCAGTGGCAAATCTCTTATTGATTTCAGTGTGAGAAAGATCAGCTTTTACTCCTTTGCGTCTCTCCATTTTACCATCTCTAATAGCTGGCAGCAAAATCCCACTGACTGTGGCTCTGATCTCTAAAGTGCTGGTACACTGTGCTTTTGAGTTTTGATCCAAGTCAGATCATTTTTTTGACAGCCAGAACTGTATCAAAATAGAAGCAATACTGTGCTGAAAAAGCAGGGATTATAAACTATGTTTTATTCTTTTCAGCTAGCACTGAGTGTTAAGATTTCTTGTGTCATGTGATCTCTCTTTCTCAACTACTTACCTTCTTTCAGTCATCATGCTCATGCTGTTCATTAATTCCACCCACTCAGTAAGAAAAGCTGAAAAGAAAGCAGAAAAAGGCAGAAAGCAGTACCTCTTCAGTTTAGCTCATGGAATTTCCTCACCATTTCAGTAAAATGCAGGTGAAGAATTTTGCAATGTTTTGTATCACTATGACTTGTACCAATAGAGCCAACATCATTACTTGCAATGATTTGTTTTCATGTCTTTCAATAGTAAAGGTAAACACAGCAGGTACCATGTTCTCATGTTCTGCTTGATATCTTTCTTAATAATTTGCTTTATAATATAGTTATCACAAGGAGAAACTTTATCATTATTAAACACTTTACCATAGCTTAACAAATGGGTAGTTTGAGTCTTAGGAATAAGACCTGCATGTCTTATATTTAACCTGAAATTTGACTTCTTTTACTTGCATGTCCATGACAATATGTGTGTGTCTATAGGTACACATAATTCTACACATATACATGCACACACAAATGTGCACACCATGAACGAGTGATAATGTGTGTCTTAGTGAGAATACTTTCAGCTAAAGGAGAACATAATGTGACAGATTGTGGTGATCCTGGGACTTGCCAACATCTAAATTTATTCTTAAAGGTGTTGTTTAATGCCTTCAAGTAGCAGACAAGAATTCTTCCATGGTATTACTTTATGGTGTCTGCAATAAAAAATGATATCTAGGCTGAGGAAGTAGGAAGGAGATAATCTTCTTGCACGCTTACTAAATTTTGCTGTGTCAAAAGGAACCACTTATGTGAATGCTTGAAATCTTAAAAATGTATTTTTATAATCATATTGGACAAAACTTCCTACAGCAATTAATCCCGAATTCAACTGATATATTACTGTGTTTCTTTTCTGCATGGGAAAATTGTGAATGAAAGTCAAACATGAGATAGGAAAACACAGTGAAAAGAACTAAAAGGGGGTATATGAATATTCCAATTAAGAAAGAATACAGACATAGCTTTACATAAGTGACTGGTGGGTTTTTGTGCTCATTACCTTAGCATGCTTTAAGGCACATCTGAATTTTTAAGAATGTTTAATGACTATTCATTAAAAATATTTTTTGGTAATATTTAAATGGATATTAAAAGTTCTAGTCAATATAGGTGAAACAACCCAAGGGACAGTTTTAAGAAAATTCTGATTTCCTCTAAAGATACCATTTTTTTATGACAGGAAAAAACCTTTACACTGGAATTAATAATTTGTGGGGATATTTTTTTTTCTCATAAAATAACATCAGTAAAAATCTAATAAATGCTAAGAGAAAAAATATAGACTACATTTAAGAATACTTATCTTGACTCAGTTCTTCAATGTATTTGCAACAAAACTTGTGGGTAAGAATATCCACTTGAAATTTCTAGCTAATTCATAAGGAAAGCCTTCCTTCATATTGAAAGTAATTTGAAACGTAACCTAACTTTCAGTTATTATATATAATACACTTTGAACAACCTAACTCATTTTGCAGACTGCAAAAATCATAAGAAATTTTGAAACCGAAGTAAAACTTCAGAAGTCACAAGGCTCAACCACCCAGAAATGCCTTTTACACTGACATGTTAATGGTATTGTGCTAACCTATCATTATGAATTGGCAATCACATCACATTAGCTTCCTAGGTACCCAGCAGCAGTTTCTGTGCTACAATTGTCAACTACTACAATTATTTTCTAACTATAAGATAAAGTTGGTATCTTGTTTCATAGATTACATATAAATCATTGAAATGACACTTGTGGACACAAAATGAAACCGCAGTACATTACATTAAATGTTAGTCCCCTGATGACAAAGCGACTAAGAATATATTTTCTATGGCATTTTAATCACACATTTTGAGCACTACTTTGCTTCACAAATGATACTGGCAACTTCATCTTACTGGGTTTTGAGTATGAATAATATCAGAATGTCTTTGTGCTGATCCAGTTAAGCCTAAGGCTTTGAGTTTAAGGCACTTCTGTTAACTCCATATGACAAAGGAACTGTTAAAGAGAGGGAAATAGGGCTACTATAAGAATTTATGTCAAAGCCTGGTTATTATCTCTGTATAGATAAGAGGTAGGCAGAAGGGACAAAAAGAAACAAGAAAAAGGAGTTGAATTATCTCCCTCTATTAGTACTGCTGTAATTTAACCAAATGACAATTCTCAATGTCGTCTTATGCTACCTGGATGTAACAGAGCTTCTGTGTCTTATTTCCTGAGACTGTTCTCATGTTTACTACTTACATTATCTTACATGATTTCAAAGATTTCATTTTGCTGTAACTGAAATATTTCTATAGCCTTTCTTGCTTTTCTTAAATTTCAATGTACCAGCTCACATCTCTTAACTGATTATTCTTTCCATGTAAATCCAAATCACCCAAACATTTGCTGTTGAAGTTGCAGGGTCAATTTTTTTGAAAATTAAATAGAACATGTTGCATTTGTCACAATGTAGTATATTTTATTACCTCGCATAGCTATTATTTATAGAAACAATAGAGAAAGGAAAACTTTGTAAAGAAAAAGAGATTTTTATTTAGTCTTAAAAGAAGGGAATATAATAGCAATATGGAGGATATTCAGTGGACCTTATTAAATTGCTTTTATATTTTTGTTTCTTGTTTTTATTTTAATGACACAACAGGCTTGGTGGCCAAAGGTCATGTTGAAAATTGTATATAGACTGTAAAAATGCATGACACAAAATCAACATATACCTTAAATAAATTCTAAAATGTTTAATTAACATGCATTTTTCACTGAATGAATGTGTCTCTTGTGCAGCCATGCACTGGTACTTGATATTATATGAGAAAAACTTACTAAATATTTTTTTTTAAAAAATAAAATAGACATTTAAAACATTTTCTTTTGTTCAACAATCCAGAACTAAGAATAAATTGTGTCTTTTTTTCAGTGCAGGTGACACCACCACTGGAGCTCTGTGACTGTTTCTGATGTCCTCAATTCAAGAATAAAGTTAATGTATTCTAAATAAAAGAATCACAAAAAGTATTTAAAAGTTGAGGCTTAGGGAACTAATTCTGTTTAGCTTAACAAAGTGGTAGCTGTAAGGTAGATTAAGCAATGTAGGTGGATATAATGAACTATTTTTTATTTGTGTCAAAAGTACAAGCAGATTCAGTGTCTAGAAAATGAAATGCTGCAAATTCAGCTGAAAGATGAGTTTACTGTAAGTATAAACATATAAATAATAACCTTATGGAAGAACATAACAGTAAAGGAACCTTTTAGCTATGACTGCATATTTTAAGAAAAGGCTTTCAATCTAAAAAGAATGAATTTATCCAGTGAACCTTAAAGATCTAGGGTATTCAGAACAACATACTAAATAAGCATCTCTTTGAGCTTTTTAATTGATGGAGGATAAAGCGAAGGCTGATAAATACTAACAAATTATTGACAGCTAGTTGCATCTTTGATCCTAACTGAATTCACTTTCTTGTCAAACGAGACATGAAAGAGTGGCTATATCTTCAGATGAGTCCATTATACTATCTTGTGAGTGTATCACTAATAATTCTGCCTTTTCAAAGACCCAGAAAGGAGAAAAATAATTCAGTTCTTGTTTTAAGAGCAACAAAATACAACTGCTCACTTATTGATTCTTCACCACATTCTCTCTTTTAGGGGCTATTTTCTTTACTGACAAAATATTACAAAGTTAAATAGAGCTGGTAGCTTCAAGAAAGCTTTGTTTTGGAAGGCTCTGTAAAACAGTTCCTTCATGTTCTGTATGCCTATAATATGTGCCAACATTAGGAAATAGTTCTGTCATGAAGATATGTAACATCACTGGAACTATATAGATTATTTGCTAAAAAGATACTATTGATTTATCTTTTTTTTATTATTCATTGTTAAATAAATAGGTTGTTATTATTGTTGTGTTAGTGACATATAAGCATCATGTTTAAAAATCAGGAAGTCTACCAGCATAATCTAAGCAAATAATGTTATGCTGCCTTAAGAATGAAGCCAATACCTGAACCCTCTGGTACTTTTATAACAAACTTAACCTGGTCCCTTATGAACTGGTTCACAGCACATTGTTTGTTATTTACGCTTGCCTTTTGTTGCTTCCACTACCTGTCTCATGAAATTCTACTTGGTTTGCCTATAGGCAAGTCATATCTCCAATATAGCATCATAGAACCATGTATATGGCAATCTGTGTATTTAAATAACTGCTTCAAGCAGGAATTTTTTTCTTTACATTTTAGGTAACTTACTCCTTTTCTCTGCAGACACTCTGAGCTTGACTTTCAACACGTGGTTTCTTAGTGTTCAGTTGGGATCAGTGAAGAAAAAAAATATTGTTCAAACAAACAGGAAAATAATTCCACAAAAATGAAAATAAGAGATCATTGATCTGTAGTTGTGCCTATAAAATAGTTTACATGCTATATCTTTGCAATTAATCAGACTTCTTATAATTCAGGGAGAGGGATCTAAATTACTCTCTGATGCAGTATACATAAAACAAAATAATCAATGTGTGATTGTTTCTGTGCTACAAAACCAGTGTTTAACAGCATTTCATATCTTCTTTTGCCTTCAGATACATTCTTCCAGAATTAGCAGAAAACGTAAAATAAGGTTGTATTGCATTTAAATAGAAAAGTTTTACTGGTGGTTGACTGAAGGCTGTAGGAGCAGTCTCTGTGAGGAGGAGCAGGGACTGCCCCATGCCACACATGGCCAGTTCCAGCCAGTTCCAGCTGGCTCCAATGGTCCCGCCACAGGACACAGCTGAGCCCATCAGCCAAGTTGATGGTAATTCAGTGAAAATGTATTGAAGAAAGGGAAAAAAACATTGCACAGCAGCTGTGAGAGAGATAAATGAGAAAAAACCCACATGAAACAGCTGTGCAGATGCCCAGGTGAAGTCCATGAAGAAGAAGGGGGAGGAGGTACTCCAGGTGCCTCAGAAGAGATTCCCCTGCAGTCTGTAGAGAGGACCATGGTAAATCAGCTTGTTCCTGTAGTCCCTGGAGAAGATGGTGCTGGAGCAGGTAACCACAAGGCTGTTCATGGAGTACTTCATGTCAGAGCAGGTGGATGTGTCCTGGAGAAAGCTATGGCCCATGGAGAAGACCCCACATAGGAGCAGGTTTTCTGGCAGGACCTGTGGCCCGTGGGAGTCATCCATGTTGGAGGAGCATGTGCCTGAAGGACTGTGTGCTACAGAAAGGGCATATACTAGAGCAGTTCTTGAAGAACTGCAGCTGGTGGGAAGGACCTGTGTTGGAGTGGTTTGTGAAAGACTGTTTCCTGTGGGAGGGACCCTGCATGGAGCAAGGGAGCAGCAGGGATGATCTGTATGAACTGACCCCATCTCCCCTTGGGAGCTGATGGGTAAGTGGTCACAGTGCATTGGCATATATGAGAAGGAAGCAAGTATGTGGACCTCTAACACCTCATACAACCGTCTTCCAGCTGCACCACCACAGTCAGGAAGTTCATATCGGACAAGCCACCCAGCCATGCTTCCATCTTAAAGGAGCTAGTATGTGTGTAGATTTCGGGGGATTCCTAGACAGTCAAAGATCAGGTGTTAGTTTTTTGATAATGTACAGACAAAACCAAACAAACAAAAAACCAAAACAGCACATGTGTAGTATAGTTAGAACTGTTCTGTATCCAGGTTTCTAAGAATAACAGACAGCTGAAGTTATTTTGCTATGTGGCTTGTCACAGTCTAGGACAGAGGACAGGCTTAGATGGACCTTTAGTAAAAACCAGTATAATTGGTTTTGTGTTTTGGAGTTATTTGTATTTTTCCTGGACTACTGCCACAATCAGGGTAACAAAATAGATTAAATGAGATTTGTAGACTTCAGCTGTTTGGGTGATTAAGCTTTACATAATGTGCCAGATGTTTTGTTTTTTAAGAGAGTTTTTTTGGCAACTTGTCGATCAGGTTGTCAGAACAGAAAATTAACATAAGGCAACAGAAGTCAATTGATCAGTTCTTTACAATTAAGTGTAACTACTGTATATAATATGCATAAATTTTCCTACATGAGTTTTGGGGAACAATGCTGTCTGAATCTAAAATATATGACAGATATTAGACTAATACACACAGTTGTAAAGAACCTAACATGAGGTAATTAACCTTTTACTTATATCCCTGCAGCTCTATTACAACCACTAATATTCACTTGCTATATCTGAAGAGGGTATTTCACGAAGTTTCAGCTCCAAACATATTCATAGCATGGAAACAATAGCTGGAAGCTAATACTAATATATTGAGTGAGATGATTCTCAAAAGAGCATGCAGTAAATATTTCCATTGAAAACAATCAAGTACATGGGCACATATTTGTGGGAAAAAAATAACTCATTATTTGCAATTCTAAATGAAGTAAAATTTATTTACAGCTTAGTTTTATTATTTATTCCCATATCAGGAAGAGCTTAGCCATTATTTATAACTTGTGTAATAGTTCATCTATACATGACTGTGTTGTGCTCCTGGTATTACAACATGTCTCTTTGATCTTCTAAATTGTGATGTAAGGCTCTTCTGCAGGCTGCTGAATTTTTGAGAGGATATCTCCCACGCTTAATGACTAATTATACCTTTGTCTGGTTAAAATTAGTGTAAGGAAATTCATTCTTTAGTTCTAGAGGTATAAATAACAACAGCTTGTAGTTGACTCAAAATTGTAAAGATATTTGATATGTTATATAGAGTTTTGCTTCTTATGTGTAGGTGAAGTAAAATGAAGGCAGGTATAATTCCATATGTTCTACTCTTTTCTCTGCTGCCTCTGAACCAGTAGAAGGTTTCATCCTTTAATCAAGTAGAACAAGAAATTATTAGTACATACATAGGAGGAAAAAAAAAAAGAAGTATCTTTTCTTTTGGCCTAGGAGTCAAGGTCATCAAAAACTATTACACTGTAGATTTACAGACATCTGATCTGAAGAGAACAAGATACTTCTATCAAATGCGCATTTGACTATGGCCCCAGAGATGAAATGCAAGTGACAAATCATTTGAGTTTGTTGCCAGAGTTCATATTTTTTTAACTATTAGAAGAGAAGCTGCACAACTTAAAAGTAATATCAAGGATGAAGTTCAGCTGGAATGTTGTTGTACCAACACTTATAATGAAAAGAGCTCCAATGTATTTTAAAAAATCAAAGAGGCTTTTATACACTCACTAATAAGAGATGCCAAAGTGTTGTTAGCAGCAGATTTAAAGGGACTTTTGCTTGTGGTGATTAAACCCAGCAGGCGTGCATGTTTTACAAACAGTTATCTAACTCCTTTTGTGTATAATTTGTGGAGAAACATAATGCATTTGCTATCACAGACAAAGAAATGCAAGAGCTTTAGTGTCTTTCATTCACAGATCACATTTAGGAGATGCTTATAATGGAAGGTTTTCATCTGACTGACCAAACCTATTAGACAAGGCCCCAGACTGCTGTTAGCTGTTGGTCTCCAGGTCTGAGACATTTCAGTGGTAACACTGAATTATATTAGTACACAGGAAAGCCTTTGGGGGAAGAAAAAAAAAATAGAGAGAGAGAATGGATTTTGAATAAACACTTAACTCTTTCTTTTTACTGTGTCCCTGCTGAACAGGGATGTGTAAGTAATGTTCTCTTTCATCTATTCACCTCAGAGACACAAAAGGACAGGTATGTTTTTGCCGTTTAGTTTCTGCAAGGGTAACAAAACCCTATTACTGAAGAGCAGTGCTTGTAGCACATAAATTTATGAAGGATGCTTGCAATAAATTAAGCAAACAAATAAAATGGTTTTCCAAAAATAGTTCTCTGAAGTAGTTCTCATCTTATGTGTTATTCTGTCTTTGTAATTTGCTGTCCTGGGCTCTCACCTTATATGAGGCTTTCTCTGCTTGACTGCAGACCATATGTTTAGTGTCAAATGTGTGCATTACAGAGCACTGTGTCTGTCAGATTATGCTTTATGGATTTTTACTTCTAACCAGAAGTGCATGTGGTAAAACAGAAGCATATGTCTTAAGTGAAGATTTGCATTTCATGTGGACTGTTTGGATCCTGCCTGTAAAATCAGGCCATTTAATTATAAAACATATGCTAAATAATATAGCTCAGTTTGTAATGGTAGATATTCTATAACCTGCTTCTTGGCATGCACATGTATACTACTGCAAGTTTCAGTGTTCAGAGCAGGGATTCATCTCCACTGCAGTGCATTAGTCTCTTAGCTGCCACAGTTGTGCTTATCTGTTTCACCCTAGTCAGGTGACTCTTGAGATACAGGGAACAGGGTAGAGTCTCTTTGAACTGCTCTGGGAAGCTGCATCCATCCTAAAGACTGCTGGCCTGTGGTGGTGCATCTCGTTCCCTACCCTGGGCTGCTCAGATCTCAGGAATCTCAGGGTAGGCCTTAGCCTCTGTGTGATGAGTTGGGTGCTTAAGTGTCCCTTGAAAGTACCAGCTACTCTTGCACAGCTTAGGTGGGAAACTGCACAGGCTATACCAGAACCGCAACGCTTGAGAGCCTTGGAGCATTCCTTATCTGAACCCAAACATCCCCTAATGAGCCTGGGAACACTCTTTGTCTGAATCTGAGTAGTATGATACCACTGTCACTGAAATCACAGTAATTATTGGCTGAGACTGTGGCCAGGATGGAAAATTACTGTTGACTAAAGCCAATCATCTCTTACTCTACAAACAGCAGTCCTAAGTGAGGCCCTTTGTACTCTCCTTGACTGCAGAGGGCTGCAAACAGCATCTCCCTCCAAGTGAGACACCTCTCAGAGCTCGGGACACCCAAGGCTGTGATACTAGGGGGACTGTCATGCAAAGCTGATGACAGGGTCTGAGCTGATTTTCCTGCTGCTCAAGGCTCAACTTTTCAATTTTTCAATGCAAAGACATTCAATGTGAGTATTTAATTGAACTCCAAGGATACTTTTAATGGGTATACCTTTATATGTTATCTCTATACATCTATTCCTTTCCATTGGTGTGCATGTGTGTGTGAATTAATTTAGGTACTTCATAGTAAGTATAGCGTAAAGTATTACCATCTTGGATCCATAATGAAGTTACTTTTGTGTTTATAGCAAATCCTATTTGATTCACTTTTTAAATGATGAGTCACTGATTGAGTGCTGCTAAAATCTTATGATCAACCTTACGGTGAACAAACCTTAGACATCCTTGAGATATAAACCATTTGCTAGCTCTGAGACTAAGATTGGATCTAGCCACACCTAAGCTCTATTAAGAGTTCAGAAAGCAAGGAGATCCACTCTGAACCTCGTGACTCAATGGGAGGATCTCCCTTACCCTTTTACATCTTTTATCTCTGTGTAAATCATTCTAGCTTAATTTTAACTGTGGGGTTTTTTGTTTGTGATTTATCTATGTAATAAATAATAGACCAAAACTTGCCACTGAACTTTGTGAAGTCACACTCCCACAAATTCCTATTAAAACTGTTTCACTAACGTCTTTGATGGTGATTCTTTATGTGACCTAAACCACTCATTTTTGACATGGCTGTTCACATTTCACGATGGGGAAAAAGGGGTGCGCACATTTTACAGGAATTCAAGAATTTGGCAGCATAATAAAAATATGAACAATCTAAATAAGACACAACATTTATTACAGTTAGTCTGGTACAGTACTACTGATATTCACCATCCAAATTATCCAAATAAATATTAATAATAATGCAATTAAAAACCCTTACACAAAAATTTTCTCGTCTATCCCTTTTCTTTGGTGTTATGCTTCCTGTCCAGATACACAGCACCAGTACTCCTCAAGAAGAAAGGATGAGGTATTACATCAAGGTGTCAACATCCCAAATTCTTCACCAGGGTGAATGTGACATTGATGGTGGCATTTTCTTTTTTCTCAGTCCATGATTCACTTGGGATTATTTGTGTGTGTTTCCTAACACGATTTTACACCTTGCTTTTTCCTCATAAGTCTAGAGGTCCACATTACAGCTGAAGTTACTAAGCATGGTATATTTTATGTGTTAGACACTGGCCCTTTGTTCATTTTGTTACCCTTAAAAACAATTTTGTCCAGATCTCATCTCTTTAAATGACTGCTCATGAGTTGTTTATATTGCCAGTGTCACCCAATCTCATCCTTTACCCCTCCTATTACCATGCTTTGCCTGTACTCCCTTGCATTGCATCCTACATCTCACCTTGCAAGGGCCAGTACTGTGCACCCTGGTTTACAAACCTACAGCTTCTCCTGTTACAGTATAAATATACATAAACTCAGGAACAGAAAGTTTTTAAAACACCCTTTCAGATTATGAACTATTTCAATGACAAAGCCATTTAATCAGCCCACCAAAAGGAATGTTCTGGAAATTCTAGATCTAAGACATAAAATGAGAACTGCTAATGTAAATATTTATGGTGTAAATGCTAAAGCACCAATGCTATCCAATTTGAATTTTCAATAGCCTAGTATGCGAAGTATTTTGTGATCTTCATAGCTGTACAAGTTAAGATAGGCAATCATCACATGAACAGAAAAATAGCTTATGTACACCCTCTGCACAGAAAGAAACAAGCTGAGATGAATAACAGGTTTGTAATGTTCAAACAGTGAAGTGTCAGACACAAAAACAGAGTAGGCATAATAATTTTATTTTAAAAAAATGTTTATTTTTTTCTCAAAGGAGAGAAATACTGCTTCTACACCTTTGCTTCAAAAAAGGCTGGAAAAAGAGGGAACAAAGGGATAGGAGTCAGTTCTTGCTCCAGCTGTGGCTGAAGTTAAGAAACTGTTTTCTGCCTGCAGCTGTGGAGATGTCATGCCATGATACACACTTTGCACTACTGAGAAAAGCATATTGTCCTGCTATGTATGCCCTGCTTTAAAAAAGATAAATTGTAAAGCTACAATCTAGCCCCGTCCAGAAATTAGCCTGTTCATATGTGCTCATGAATGTAGTTACGAATGAAAACACACAGGAAATATCTTAAAAATAAAAAAAGCTATTTAAAAAAGTGGATGATGAAGCAATAAAACAACAAAAGCCCTAAGAAGACAAAGAAAGAAGCTGAAGTCAAAAGACAAAATAATTTTGCATTTGGAATACCCACTTTGAAATGTAATGACTTGCTACAAAAGGTAACATCTGGTTCTGTGCAAAAGCAAATTAATGTGCATCCCTTGACATCTTCATAGCAGGTGTAACAAAATTGAAGAGAAACATCAAGGCCAAACTCTTTCTGGTTGGTATTCAATTGTTTCTGAAACTCAGATTTGGTCTGCTTAATAGGTAATGAATTCCTGATGATGTCTGAAAACATAAAATACTAGTTTTACTGTAATTATCTCATGTTTCATTTTCTCAATAGTATTGCAGGAATCCTTGTATATCACCTGCTCTTTCCATTTTGACCTGCTATGCATTAACCAAGTGCAGAGGAGCTAGTTTTTCTGGGGAAGTAAAGGATAGGGGAAAGTGCTAGAGAAATACACATCAACTAGTTTATCTCAAATGTTAATAAAGAACAAAATATATTTTTTTCAGAAAGAGAGTCTCAAAATAGTCATAGTTGCAATGTTTGCAAAGACCCATCTTAAGTATGTGCTCATCATTTATGATGAGCTTCTACCATTTGCTGTTACTATGATCCAGCTTGCAGATAAGTAGCCCATGAAGAAGATGACTACTTAGCAAATACACAGAGCTATATCTTTTGAATATATCTTTTGAATACACTTGTTAAAATTGGGATCTAGGAGAGAAAGACAGATTGTCTTGTGCCTTTGTTATTTTCAAAAGAAGAAAGAAAAAAGTGTCACTTTTCACAGGCTTACAATCACCTGTGTAAAGGTTGAAAAGTGCATTTCAGTATTTCTTTTATCTTTATAGGAATGAACACTTGTGGCAATAACATAACATGAAGTATTGCAAGAAACTATAAAGAAAAGTCAATATTATAATTGAAAGGGAAGAGACTTAGCAGGGAACCAATATCAAAGATGTAAGGTTTTAAATTATTAGTGCTTGAAGCAGAGGAGTGATGCTGATCTGCAGACAGGCCTCTAGTAGAACAGTACATTCCTCAAAATGTAATGGAAACAAGCACTGACTACCTGAGAAAAAATGAACAGGCTGAACTACTGCTTTTATTATATGTCACCTAACCCTCAAACCACTAACAGTTATTGCTTTATTTTTGCCTCATCCTCTGTCAGATAAGTTCAAAACCCAGCACAGGTATGTTCCTATCGATGGCTGCCAGAAGTCATACCATTTTAATGCTTATAGTCATCACTGTGTTGTAAAGCTCATCCAAATCCATGAGCTGATCTGAAGTTACATGCCAAATCGCACATTGTATTATTTTTGTACCTGCAAAATTACTCTGTAAATGTTGCATGTTACAGCAAGTTGAAATTGCCACTTGAAAAAATATAAACACAACATTCATTAAATTATTTTTGTGAATATATACGGCATAACTACTGTGTTTTTAGGTCACTAAGTAAAGTAAAAATTTGGGAGAAGAGACATCAATTATTAGACTCGTACTGCTCATAGAAAAATATAAAAAATAGAAGATAAAGACACACGAATAATGTCAGTTGTTTGATTCCTTCCATTTCCTAGCAATTCTCCAGCAAAGAGTAATTAAAAATGAAGAAGTTAAAACAGAAGAAGATTGAATATAATTTAAAAAAAAACAACATATAATGTTTAAAGTTTTCAAGTAAACTTTGAAGTTTTCCCTTGTAGTCATTGGACCTAGGAAATTATTTTCAGGTGGTCAGAATTCAGCACTGTGTACAGAAGAGTATAGATAGAATATCCACTCTACCTGTTCAATACTTCATTTATCTCCTCAAGGTGGTACTTGTTTGTTTTCAAAGTTACAAGTACTTTAACAAATAACATAATTGTGAAGCTCAGTGCTACCTATGAATCATTTCTATTCAGCTTTTAATCTTTTTTTAATAGGTAATAGAAGCATAAGGAACAAGCATAGGAGGGCTGGCATAACAAGATGACATTGACATTGGTTCCCATCCTGCAATTCATGTTGATAAGCGCCAAGGTTTCTTTAATATTAGTAAATTTATGGAATTACATTTGGAAAGAACATTGTCACAACTGCAGGTTGTGTGGTTGTGTTTTTTTTAAAGCAAGAAAATAATATTCTGCATTAAATCTAACATGCTTTTTCATGGAATAATCTTAAACCAGGAAAATAATAATAAAAAAAATATTATATATTTGAAGTGTTTTAAATCCAAAACACAACATTGTTCCATCCAGTAAGAAGAACATTAACTCCATTGCAGCTGAAACCAGGACATCTTATTATAGTGTACCTTATATATAATTCTTTGCCCAGTGGCCAGACTTTTTTAATTAATAAATTTCTGTTGAAGCAGTTTTGCCACTCTATGGTAGAAAATACATCTGATCTAAAATGTCATGACGAGTTGACATTTACTATCAGAATCTATTCAGAATTGCAAACATTATATTTTGAACTATTGAACAGGTTATAATGAGCTCACCAAAGGAAGCATAATAAATATTTTTATTACTTGCCTTTACAGCAAGATATGTAGTTACGTTATATATCTATACAATTTCACATTTAAGAAAGACTGAACATTGCACCTTAGATTTTATAGGTCATAAACGTGACAAAGGATTTCAGGTGTATTTTTTTTATGCACATGAAAACAAGCTATTATTAATGTAAAATTGCATGCATTATTTGAACTGATTCTTACACAGCATTAGTTTTCCCTACTTAGTTTCTACTACTCCTGATTTAAATAAAATATTGAAGAGAGAATGAATATATAAGGCAATATTTTTTTTTTCATACAACAGATAAGTGATGTATTTGTTTTCAAATTACATTTAAAAAATCAAACAAACTATTTTTTTAAACATTTCATCTGATGCAGCTGAGGGCTGAGTTTTCAAGTGTGACATGAAAACAAGCTGTCATTGAGAAAGAGTATCTAACTGTATTTTTGAGAAAATTTGTTCTGAATTTACAGTGTTACTACAATCAGAAATAGGCAAACTCTAGCAATGGAGAAGGCCTTGACATAAATGACAATATTGAAATAACATAGAATGTCAAGAAATTATACTGTAATACCTGAGTATAAATGTATACGTAGCCAACACAGCAGTCACTGCATTCCTTTTCAAAATATCTAATAATATAAAATTTCAGTATATAATCTATTGCAGTAGAAGTCTTATTTGAAGAATGGCATTGCAGATATATATAGATATAGATATATATACAGTAGTAACTGTCCTGGTCAGCTGAAAAACAGAGTTGAGGAAGATCAAGCAGTAACTAACTAATAACCCTAACAACATTATAGCGGTAGATGCACTAGTTAAGTATTACCAGAAGACAGGATCTAGGAAAGTAAAGATTTCATACCTGAAAAAAATGCTACAGAAGAGAAGACTAAGGAAGTGATTGAAAGAAGCAGCTGTATTCAGACCATTAATAGCTTATGGGTGATGTAGACAGATGGATAAATCAATCACATTATTGATCAGTTCTATTCAGTTGCAATAATTATCCAAACAGAATTTATCAGAAATTAAAAGGTTAGATTATTGCATGGTGGATATTCACTTTAACATCCCAAAGGAGACACTCCTTTAAAGAAAAAGGACACTGAAACATCCCCTTACAAATATACTTTCCAACTACGGCAGGAGAATGTACTTCCAAATACTATATCTGCAGGAGATCTTTCTAAAAGCAGATATTTCCAAAATGTCTTTTATAAGTTCTGATAAAATGTGTGCTTACAAAGTCTCCAAAGAAAGAAGTAGAGTGCATCCTGGTACCTTAAGGGCAAATCATTTTTGCTGTGGGTTCAGATGAGCCACAATTTCTGTTAAGTTTCTGCAAATGACATCCAGGAGTATAATTCCCTGCCAGTCAGTCTTGTTGCTGCCTGCAACTACATGACAGAAATCTGTTTCTTACATAAGGAAGTGGTATTTCCTTTCTTAAACTCTTGACAGTTACTATGCTGTTGAAACAGACTTTCTTCCTCAGTTCCACTGACAGACTAGAGTAGAACAGATGACACTAAAAATATATAAAATTCTATTTTTACCATCTCTCTTTAATAGTTGGTATTTAAGAAACAGTAGCTTAAATAGAGGACCTCACACAACATAGATGATGTAGATTGATCTGTTCAAGTAATTAAAATTAACACATTTAGTCAGCGTGTGTGGCATGAATAGGAACCAGAGGATGCCAAAAAGGTATCTCCTGTCCCAGGTTCAAAAAGGACCTTCTACAGGTATGATTTTTTTTCTCATTAATGTTCCTAGAAACCATTTTTTAATCAGGTTCCTTACAGCTTGCAAAAAGTAGAATGTTTCCCTGAAATTTCTTTGGTTGGAAATACCATTCACAAGATATTGTAATTCTGACAAAAACATTTTATTTCAGAGCAGGGATGTGTTAAATTCATCCTGATGTGGACTGATATCATGAGGTCACCTCGATATCTTGAATTATCTGTGTTTCACACTGATTATGGTCTGAGAAGTGTAGATATGTAAAATGGCTCTGCTAGTTCTGAGATTAGTTCAGAGCTGCTGAAGAGGATACACACAACAGATCTTTGCTAAAACAGATAGAGCATTTAATCCAGGTGACCTCATAAACACCTAGTAATTACCAGAATAATTATAAGAAAAAACATGTGTGGTGGTCTTATAGCACAGCGTGGTTTTTATGAGCTGGAAGGATATTTGTTTCTCAGATGTGTGCTGTTTATATAAAATATGTTTTCCTTGAGATTCATACATGTCTGCTATTGTAAGGTTTGAGGTAATGATTACAGATTAATGGAAAAAATTGTACTAAATATTTTATAACTTAAAAATGCACAGCATATAACACTTCACAGCTGAGCAAAAAACTGAGGGAAAAGCTCCATAAGAAGGGACACTGCAGAGCAGTAAATTAAAAAAAAAAAAACAACTCTATGAAAGTAGCTATACAACAAGACTATCGCTAGCTGTTTTGCACAAGAACTGCTGTCTAAACATTAAATGAAGTAAACATGGGATCAATGAAAAAGAAATTAACTGTTTTGCTTGTTTAATTAGTGTTCTTAAAGCCCTCCTCAAAACCACACAATATTCCGTATTTTTGCATCATGAAATGTCTTCCTACCATATATTTGCAGAAGAATGCAGCCATATATTTTGGTGTTAGTTCTATGGTAACACCTTATGGAACTGTTTTGGTCTGTTGAACCTGATGATATTTGGCAGAAGTGATAAGAACAAGCATTAAAATGCTTAATGCTGCTAGGATTTCTAATTTTATTTTGATAGCAGAGACTATTAAAATGGTATTCTAATACTTTCTGCTCCATTGATACTTGATGCAAAAATCTCTGTTGTGCTAATTGTAGTATATATTTTTAAAGACACATTGACAGAGATTTTATGTTGCTGAGGCAGAAGTAAACCTAGAGAAGTAGAGAGCAAAATTTCTAATATTCAAATGGGATGTATTAAAATACTTCTGACATGAATTGAAAACATGTTCTCCCACAATTTTTTAGCAATATTAGAAGCTTAATGATTACAAGTTGTCTTCAGTGATAACTAAGCAGAAACCAGATAAAAACAATAAAAAGAGACTCTCAAAGAATCATAGGGTTTTTTTCTGTATCATATTTTCAAAAAAACAAACCAGTGCCTCAAACAGGTGATAGCAAACTAGTCCTGTTGAATTGGTTCTGCCTTGAAACATCCTTTCTTTGAATGTCCAGTCCTACAACTTCTAGACATTGACCACTTCTTCATATCCATTAGAGTTCTTTGCCAGAGACTAAAGGCCCTAAATACACCTTTGTTGTTCAGTGCTGTTCATCTTCTATTGATGAAAATGAAGGATGATCTACATGTAAGTACAATAGATAACATTTTATCCTAAGAAATATATTGAAAATATTCCTAAGACGTTCATATCTTTCTTCCAGAATTATATTGGGCCTCTATTCAAAAACACCTCTGATTCAGTACAGTTTTAAGTGGCATTTCTTAGCAGTATGAGGGATCACTCTACATCTGAATATGTGTAAATATACATGAATATATAGATACTATACAGGTACATGTCTATGTGGCCGTTTACATATGCTCACAGCATCAAAATTACTATTAGTTTGAAGTTCAGCTTTAAATGCTCTAATTGCTTTATACAGAGCTGTAGAGGTTTATAGGAGGCAATAACTATTCCCACTACTGTGCTTACTATGCTGAAGGAGAATTACATAGTGGTGGCAGGTTGACCCTGGCCAGCAGATAAGCTCCCAATCAGCTGTTCTCTCACTTCTCCTGTGTAACAAGATGGGAGGGACAATCAAAAGCATGAAAGCAAGAAAAACTCATAAGTCAATACAAAGACAGTTAAAGTGAATGAATGAGAAAGGAGGAAACAAGTGAAGCAGTGAAGGCCATCAGTCACCACCTCCCTCAAGCAGACCCATGTCCAGCCACTCTCTGTGCAATGGGTACCTTGGAAAGACTACATTCCCAGTTTTATTGCTAAGCATGATGCCACATGGTATGGAATATCTCTTTGGCTAATTTGCATCAGCTGGCCTGGCTGTGTCCCCTCACAGCCCTCTGCCTACCCCTAGCCCACTTGCTGGTGGGGGGGGACAGGGTGAGAAACAGGGAAGCCCTTGACACTGTGCAAGCACTGCTCAGCCATTAGTGTTAGCAACACTGCTTTGGTCACAGACCCCAAATGCAGCACCATAGTGGCTTCTGTGAATGAGGAAAGCTAATTCTATCCCAGCGAGACCCAACAAAACAGCATGTATTTTTTCAACTTTGCAGTGGAGTGTTTCTAAAGAAGATTTACTTGTATGACAAAATAATTTGCAGTCACCTCCTTTCTGAATCTTTCATATTCCTATATCAATTTATTTAAATGGCTTTCCCTTTGTGAAAATATCAGAAAATATTAATATGAGAAATAAGGCAAAGAAAGTTGAGAAACATTATAAACAGTTTAAATCAATGAAAATCTCTTTGTCTCTCTAGCTTAAAATCTTTGAAATTATAATTGTACAATCTAGAGCTGATACAGAAGTAGCCTTTCAAGCATGAAAATTGCTCACAGTTTTTTTCAGCTACTGTTAATAGAGACAGCTAGTATTTGAGAACATGCTTTGAGATTTCTAATTATTCAGGGTTGACAGACTGAAACACCTCAGTCATAGAATTTCATAGCAAATAAAAAATCAATGAAAAATGCTAATGCACAAACTTTAACATCATATGACAGATTACATTGTTATTTGTTGTGTAATAGAACATAGTGACATTAGAATTTACTGTGATAAAATATTTATTTTCTATTTTTTACTGGGAAAAAATACACTACTTATGGAGCTGCACGTAGCCTCATGGGGAGCTTTCTCATCAACATGTGCATTAGCTTCTTACAGTGAGCAACACAGGTACACATAAATCTGAAGTATCCACATCTCTAAAACAGATTGTATAAATATGGCACCACACAAAAGGGGTATGTGTGTCTGTTTGTAGCCCATGTTTGCTGAGAGTGTGTCTGTGTGCATGTGCATGCACACATACATGTCTGTATGTATGTGCATGTGTTAATAACCATTTCTTAGGATTATAGAAGGAAGTTTAGAAATCTATTAACACTATATTAACATTTCATGTGTTTTAATTTGTCTGTTCTATTACTGAAATTGATCCTGAATGTGTAGTTTGCTGATTGCCAGTTATTTATGGGCCATTAATGAATTAATAAACTGCTCCAACATTTAATTGTTTTAAAATATGTGAAGAGAATGGGGTTTTTTTTGTCTTAAGGAAGAAAAATATTAAACCACCATGCTATTTTCACTGTTTAAACAAAATCTTTTCAGTTAAATGCTTACCTTTTTCTCCTTTTAAAGAGAATCTTTTTTTTTACTACATTACTAACTAGCTGAACACTGTGAGAGGGTATAGATAGCACTGACAATACATTCTTTAGTAACAACCTTGTTTTCTAGAGACCCACAAAATAAGCATATTTCTCATTACCCTAGTCTGATTTGGTTAGTATTAATTTCCCCAAGTCAAGCCTGTTTTGCCCATGACAGTAATTGGTGAAGGATCTCTCTCTGTCTTTATCTCAACTCATGAGCCTTTCATTATGTTTTCTCTACCCTGTCCACCTGAAGAGGGGAAGTGATAGAATGACTTTGGTGGGCAGGTGGCATCCATCCAGGTTCAACCCACCACAGCTGTTTTAGTGAGTCATTTCTTGCATTCCTTTGTCTTGGTTTCAAAGGCCAATAGTGAACTTACAGTCCTTATATAGTTTAAAAGTCAATAGCTCAAACATGTAACACCAGTCATCTCCTTCTTGTATGCAATTCAATAGCCCCTTGTTAGAAAAATACAGAACAACAAGATTTGGGACACTGGTTCATTTTTTGCTAAGCAGGCTGAATTCTACACTGAAAAGTCTATTGACAGCTATTATTGCTCTGCAAAGTTTTGACTGGTTCACCAACACCATATAACCTAGTTCAAATTCTTGTGTTCAGTAGAAACACATAACAGAAAGTACATTCCTTGTAACACCAAACAAGCAATCATTTAAATTAACAATTCAAAGAAATAAAAGGTCATCCCTTAAATGAAAGATGGTTGGCAATTTGTATTGTATTATATCTGATGAAAATCTAGTTTTATTTGAAACTTTCTTATTTGGTGGAATTGCCTGCATTCTGTCAGGGTGTCAGGATGCCTACTTTGTCTCTCTTGAACGATCTCTCACTGGTGGCAGGAAAAGCACCCCAACTCCATCCTGGTCACAGAATAAAGTCAACCATATAAATATCAGATCAGCAATACATTTACCTTGCCACTCAAAGCCGCTATGATCAGAAGCAGAACTGCTGAGAGGAAGCACTGAGCAGCTTCAATCACATGGTTTGTTTGCCTTACATATTCCCTTTCCTGTGTCCTAAATGAACTGCTAACCCTGTCTTTGTCCACTGACTTTTGTTTTACTGATTTTACACCCAGCCTCAGTCACAAACTCCTTTTCACATCCTCCTCTCAAGGATTCCACTTCACTATCTGTAAAGTCTAATAGCTTCTCCTGGTTTTGTCCTACCAGTTTAGTCCCATGTCAGGTTTGGCCAACCAGTTTTCCCCTCCTATGTATGTTCTGTGAGTTTCTCACGTTATTATTCTCAAAGTTGAATTTATGGTCATGTAGAAGCATTCTTACCGTATTAAAGTCTAAAGATAAGTGTTTACTTGCATATTAAGAAAATGAAAGGAAGCTAGTAGAAACATAAGACATTGTACCTGAGAAATAGGTAACATCTCACTCACTTTTCCTACTTGCCTTCTGGCTTACTAATTCAGTTCTAGTTACTGTCACCTTTCAGTGTCACACACTGCTTTAGTCTATGTACTAATGTATGGAAAGCTACTTCTTTTTGTGTGTCAGATGCAGCTCTGCTTCCATTTTTACAGTGCTTGAGAGAATAGAGCTTTCTGTTTGAATTAAAAATAGTACATCTTCTGAAGCGATCATGAATATAAAATAAAATAATCTTCAACATCTGCTATAGCTCAGTTTATTTCTCCCTCCCCAAACAATGAAAAGAGGTATTTCAATTACACTTCTGTCTTTTTCATTGTTTGTGCTTCAATCTACATGGCAGTGTCCATTGGAAGATCACATGTATCCACATTTTACTTTAGGTCTGAGCTAGTTGCCTGAAATACCCCATCTTTAGCCCCCATAAATCTATGACCATTTCTACTTTTTAACCCGCAAATCCCATTTTGGCAAAAATGGAACACATCTCAAATATGGAGTGAAAAATTATTTGTTGTCAGCCTAACTAAAATTCTTAACAACCTAATTAAAATACAGCAAACTGTTAATCTTAGTCCAACTAGTCCTTTTCTCTCCAGTTACTCTCTCCATTCCAGCAGCCCTCCAGGACATGACACAACCAAGGCAGCTCTCCCCAGGCAGAACGGGGCAGCAGGACTTAGCAAGCTGCCAGCAGCCTCAGGGGTCTGCAAGGGGAGGTAGGTCAGTGTTCATGGAGGGAGGTCTCACCTTCCTCCTGAGTCTGGAGGTCTTGCATAGGGTACCAACTGGCTCCCAGCTTAAGTCTGGAAGCTATTCAAGAGCCAGCCTCAACAGACAGAAAGAAGCAATGGTTTGCTGTACAGTGACTCCCACAGCTGGTCACACTTGACCACAGGAGGCATTCACAGCGCTTCTCCTCAAGTGAGACTGTGGTTGTTTGGCTGCCAGCATGTTCAAACAAGCTAAAACTAACTCAAGGCAAAGCAAGCCCAGACCTGCCCTGAAACTGTGTGACTGGTCATTGCTAGTAAAAGGCTATGGCCTTTTGTATTTTGACAGAATATTGACTGGGGTACTCTACAGTAATGTGTAAAACTGTAAAAGTACAAGTACTAATATCCAGACTAAAGGAGGAATGAAACTGCAGCAGTATTAATTTTCAAATAAATGTAACTACTGTTAAGTCAGTGTCCTTGTTAATTAGTTGTAAACAGTAAGATTACTGTAGAGACAAGACAGCTATACCACTGAGGAAGAGAGAAGAAAACCAATGTGTCAAGGTTTTCAATATTTTTTTCTGGAAGTATAATAAATTCTTTTCTTCCAAGAATATCACCTAAAATTCATTCAGAGAATGTACTAAAACAGAATTCTTGAACCATTGGTCTTGAACTTCAATCCTCACTTTGAACTGTGTTGTTGAATCTTAGAACTCTTAAGTCAGCTTGAGCCACATTGTTGAGGTCTTTCAAGTCTATGCACTTTCCTTGCATCTTGCTTTTTCTTATTAGTTTCCTGTTTGGCTCCTATTTCCCACTCAGCTTCACTGATAACACTCCTAAAGCTTAGTTTTGCAGCTGTTTTAATTTTGTTGTTTTTTTAATGCCACCAGATTTCCTCTCAGCCTTTTTCTGTTCTGGTGCTCCAAAAGATCCCTCCAAAGCCAGCTAAGTTCAGCAGCATCTGCATCTGATTCAAGCCATGAGCAGCAACAAACTTTCATGCTTTAAGGATTCTTCTGGGATTAGTGCCATACTACATATTGGTTCCTTCCTTGAAAATGCCACTGCTTCTCCTCATCCTCCTTCTACGCATAAAATCCAGGTCTCTGAGCCTTGAAGAACTGCTTCTCCCAGCAGTCCTCATAAGGCTACATGGTTGTTGGGAATAGACTTTTTTTGTTAACTGGTAAGTTGTAGTGGAATGAAGCTGGGTTAATTAGCATTGATATATACAACTGTGGGCTGGCTTCAGGGGTGGTGGGTTGGCCAATGTAGATAAGGTGCAGCTGTGGCTGGTTCTGTTAAGTGGTTGAGAGCCAATGAAGAGAGAGCAGCTGAGGAAGAAACAGAGGGAGGAAGAAACAAGAGGAGAGAGAATACATGCTCTGGATGAGGTGAGGAGAAGGCAGCAGAGGGACTGTATGAAGAAGCATGCTGGTATGAGGTGGTGAAAGACCTTGATGCAACTTGATAGTTTTGCTAGTGCTGCAATGGTAAGTTACTTTTAAAGCTTCCTGACAGCCTGAAGTCATCAAGTGCTATTCCTTGTATCCTTTCTCTCTATACCATTCCCCATTTGTTATGCTTGTTGTTGCATATTATATATGCAACTTTGAAATAGGAGGTCAAATTTTGTAAGGCTGAGGGGTTGCTTTCTGCATGGGAATTATAAAAAGTCATTTGAGATTTTGTACTTCTTCTTCTTCCTTGGTGTCCAAACTGTGGTACTTCAAAGTATAGAGAGAGTCTTAATAGTCTCAGAAATTCAAATCTCTTAAGATCTATCAACTTGAAAGACAAAATCTGCAGTGGCTTTTTAAAAATTTAAATTCTTGAAGCACATCAGAGACACAGTTCTAAACGGGCCTCAGGATGTTATTATAACCAATTGGTCATGATGGTAACTACAATTATAGTTACTAAAAGTTATGCTTGAGATTTTTGAGCAATGTCAAGGCATTTTTTTAATACCGTGAAAAACTATCTGAGCTACTGGTAATTTTTATCCTCTTTTATCTTCCGTATTAAACTGAGTTATGGAATATGATGTGTTCAGGGTCTAGCATCCTAACTGGTTTGTGAGCTTTTACTGATTTATTACTCATTTAAGGAAGAAAAATATGTTAGAACCTGCAATAATAACAAAATTAAGAAACACAGGCTTATCACTAATGGTGGTATAGCATTCTTTACATATGCCATTACATGTCCGACACTGACAAAGAAATTTATTTGGCAATTCTCCAGGAAGTACTGTATAAATAATCTAATCCATAAACTAATCGGCTACTATCAAAATCTGTGATTTTTTTCTTAAGTTCTTACCACTATGCCCAAAGGCAAACATTTGAACCTCCTTCCTGGTTTTAAGGTTTTTTTCTTTGATATCATAGAATGGTTTGAGTTGGAAGGATCTTTAAAGATCATCTAGTTCCAGCTCCCCTGCCATGAGCAGGGACACCTTCCCCTAGACCAGGTTGCACAAAGCCTCATTCAACCTGGCCTTGAACACTTCCAGGGGTGGGGCATCCACGACAACTAGGCATAGTTTTTGAGACAGGAAAGAAAAGAAAGGCTTTCTGTTATTTATTAATATATAGGAAAACAATGTATTTTTAAAACTGAATTTTAAGTGCTTTAATGAATGAAATAAAAAAATATTTTCCAGGGGTAAACATTTTTATACTCTACATTTCTAGTCTGCAAAGTCATTTTTATTGCTTAAAAAAAGGTCTTGGTTATTGTTGGTGGGTTTTTTTTTTGATAACTGGATGTGAATACAGAAGTGATTCACCTACCATTGTACAGCTGGTTGAAGATTAATGAGTTGTTTGTTTGTGTTCAAGATTTCCATTTGTTTCAGCTACATATTAGTGGTGCAATTAATTTAACACTAGGGTTTTGTCATCCAGCACTTCCTATGGAATTCTGCTATGACAAGTGCTCTGCAATTAAACCTTTAAAATGTCACCAACATTGTGTACTAGGGCTGAAACACAAAAACACCTCCAAGGTCCACAATAGCTTAAGTATTCAGTGGGCAAGTATTAGGGCAACGATTAGAGGTAGCATCTAGGCTGAAGATTTCCAAGTCTGTTTGGCTTGAAAATGCTGCAAATATTTAATGAAGAGCTTTTTACAAGTTGAGTATAATGTTTAACAAGGTGAAACAAAGTAACCATCCATTCAGCCCAGAATACTGTCTCATACTTTTGGTGCTGGAGACTGTCAGATACTTCAGATTTCCACTGGAAGTGTAAGCATAGGTCTATTCCCATTCAGACTGTGGTATGCTTTGGAGGTGGGAGCAGAAATTAAATCCACATCTGACTATGCTGGTAAATACAGATTGTACATACCATTCTTAGATATACAAATACATATTTTTTTTCATTTTTAAAAAATATATCAAGTTTTGTGACTTTAACCTGGATGTTATTATCATTTTCCCTTTCTTCCAGATAAGGGAAAGATAATTTTCTTAGCTCTCCTTCTTTGGCCAGCAGGTCAAGGGAGATAATTCTCCCCCTCTGCTCTTGTGAGAGCCCACCTGGAGTACTGCATCCAGCTCTGGGGCTCCCAGCACAAGAAAGAGATGGACCTGCTAGAGTGCATTCAGAGGAGGGCCACCAAAAATTATCAGAGGGCTGGAACACCTCTCGTATGAGAAAGGCTGAAAGAGCTGGGGTTCTTCAGGCTGGACATGAGAAAGCTCTGGGCAAACCTTTTGACAGTGTTTGGAAGTGTTAGAGATCAGGCTGAAGGGGGCTTTGAGCAACCTAATCTAACAGATTATGTCCATACTCATGGTATGGGGGTTGGGCTAGGTGATCTTTGAAGGTCCCTTCCAATCCAAACCATTTTATGATTCTATGATTCTTTTCCTATTTCAATATTTTATTATAATCAAATTAAAATAGTTTCACCTTATTATTTACTTAAATATTTTCTACTTTAAATAATTTATCTTAACAATATTTTTCTTTGGATAGACTAGCACCTGCCAAGTATGTAACTGAATCCATTCTTATTTTAAGAACTCTCTACTTGCATCTTAAAGATGGGATATACTAACAGAGATAAAACATCTGTACAACTTGCCCACTTTGCTCTCAAAACAAGTTTGTTGCATGTCTTGCATGATGGGAGAGCTGTTTTTTCCTAGCTCATTTCCGTTAAATAAATCTAGCATTAATTAACCTGGTATAAGTTTATACACATTATATATGAGGTATATAATGTTCTTCCCATATAGAAGAGAAAATACATTAATCAGTGTTACTCACCTCATAAAAACAAGCATATGGATACTCATAGTTCATTTCCTCTGTCTGACATAGAATCATAGACCTTCTCAGATTCATTGCCTGGGCAGTCTGGGTAAGAAACTTGTATCTTGGAATTCAATGGCATCAAGGAACTGGGATGTAAATACCACTAGATCCCTGAAATGTTGGTACATTATGTCATAATTACATCATATATCATACACAACTTCAGAGAGAAAAGGTAGACCTCGTGCACAAAACATTAACCTTGACTGAAGCTCTTAATATGATCTAAAAGCTCTTAGTATTAGATTGCTATTTGTATTAGTTCTAAAGCAGTTGGATATATTTTTCAAATAAAACATCTAGATTTCCAAATCTGTTGTTTATATACATGAAAAAGAAAACAGTCTAAAATAAGAAGCCAGGTAAGAACTATGAAATCTTTGGATAGAAGAAATCTATCCAGACAGCTATTTTCTATTTTTTCCTCATCCTGACTGTAGGCTCCACATATCTATTCTGTTCTCAGTCACAAAATAGTCAAGCTTCAGAAAAAAAGTTCTTTGAAGGAAGCCTTTGAGATAACTGGAATAACTAACTTTGAGATGGTTATTTGGTCACTGAAGAGAGCAAAGCGGTCACATTCTTTCTGATGCCTTCTTTTTCTTTAGACTGTTAGTGTTTCAAAGCTTGAAATACTGTTCTTTTTGTAACTTACTGAGTGAAACATTCATGGCTTTCATTTGAATGGTATCATTAGTTGTGTAAGAAAAAAGTGACTAAGACAAAAAGGCAGAGTTTCATGGGGAATAAAAAGTCATTATATCCTAGTCACAAACTTTTCTAATCCAAAAGAGTACCTACAGTACCCTACAGAAAAGCTTGTGAAGTGCTCAGCCCAATCAAATCTCCCCATGGTTGTCCTTTGAATTCTTTATTTCTAGTTTCTGTTGCATGCATATTTAATCACCCCTCACTTTTGTATATGCAAAGGAAATTTTAAATAAAATATGCTCTATAGAAAGGAAAAGGACCCATTAGCTCACTTCCAAAGCAGATGATTAAATATTCAGAAAACACCTTATCTGAAATGAAGTTAATCATAATAGTGTCCTGTCAAAAAGATTCACTACCACCATCTTGTGTTACAGAAGTGACTCAAAACAATGTATTGCATTCAGTATCTAGGTATTTAACTAATAAGATCAGTTTTATCTAAATATTTACTAAATATTTTTTACAGGTTTAATGCATATAATTATTCTCTGCAGTTTACTCATTATCATTTGTAGCTGGTTTAAAATGGGAAATGAAAGAGAATACAGAAGTTATAAACTTGACTTTCAGCATCAAGGTAATTTTAAAAGAACTATCTACCTTTATCACCAGAATGGTTTGCAGACCAGAGTCCTCAATAAATCTTCACATATGTATCCTTGGGAAGTCTTTCTCCATGTGTTGGACTTATGTAAAAATGGAAGCTCAATAACACTTCTTATCTTTCACAGAAACTTGAATAGAATGCAGGGAATGATCTGGAGTATTGTCCACCAGTTTCTCTTCTTTAGACCTGCACTAAAAACCAGCTTTCCAGGTTCTGAGGAATCCTCATATTATATACAATCTCACATTGAATCCCTTATTTTCTTAATGGGCACTGGAGAGTGGTAGGGTAGAGCCTCAGGTATTTTGCCTTTTAGCTACATGCTTATTAGAGATCAGAAAAGAAACTTTCCCTTCCTCTGGCTGCTGTTTGGATTTTTCTTTGCCTTCTGTAGCTGAGAAATTTAACTTTGAGGGGATAAAGCCATATTTAGTACCATGCTGTCACAAAGATAAGGGTAAATATCCATGAAGACCCATGCTGCCATCAACTGTGTACCACCTACATTTAAAAATGAGGAAGGTGGTTGGGTCCTAGTTGTAGAGAGAAGAGAGGATGGAAATATCTTAGTTTTATGGATGGATTGAGGTACCCTTTATGACCTTCACACTTCTAGATTTGGAAACAGCATCTAAGTTTCCTGCAGCTGACATAACCTCTGGATACAGAAAAATGAATGAGACAAAGGCATGATTTACTTCAGATAAGACAGCCTTTTTAGAAAAGATTTGCTGACATTGGATCAGTTTGCAGTAATATTGATAATTTTAATGAATTAACTATTTATTCATTAGGTATTCTGAACCACACCAGTTGTCTGTGTTTCAGGTTCCTCACATGCTTACATTAATCAATAATTAAATTGAAAGATTCAATCTTAGTTAAATTTGTGGTCAATTATATACAAAATGTAGTTCAGCATTTAGAAGAATAATCGACCTTATTTAAACATCTTAGTCATCACCCCAAATTACAGTTTATTGGACTAAATATTTTAGTAATTTTTAGAACTTTTAAAGGTTGTGGTATTCTGGTTTTCTTTGGTTTTGGTTTGTTTGTTGTTTTTTTTCAGTGGGGACAATTGGCATATTAGACATCCTCAAATCACTCTTTAAGGTAAACTATTGAGGGTGTCTTGAAGGTGACTATTTTCAAAATGGCGATTTTTTTTTCTAAGGCTTAATTTGTTGTTCATTACTATTTGACATTTAGGGAGAATAGCCTTTCTTTTAGGCAAGGAATGTAATTCAAAGCCATCATGAATTGTGACCGGCATCTATTCTCAATCTGCCAATCTATAATTACATTTCAGCTCTCTGCTGAAGAGCTCCTTTTCTGCTTAGCTTAGGCTGTTGTGACCTATGTATTTATTTCTTGAGATGAAAAGCATTTATTAACTGGAATGGTTCTTATATAAGAGAATGAAGTCTCATAAATTGTACACTTAATCTTGATAGACATTGAATACAAATATTATTATTTAAATTATTTTTTTCTTAACTGAACCCTATTGCTGTTGAAAGAATGGGCTAGACATTTGGGAAATGTGTTCCACTATATCAAACAGTCCGTATGGTTCATGGACTTTTTATATTTTAGAGGGGGAGACACTACTAACCACTCTACCAAGTTGGCAGAGCAGAAGTCTAGGATACATTCAAAAGCAGCAATATAATCATAGGCTATCGCTAGCCTGTGTAATGTTTTTTAGTAAAGTATTTCAATTCCTTTCAGTTTTTCCTTTTGTAATAGTGGAGTAACAATGCTCAAATTTTTGCAAAGAGCTTAGATATCTACCCACACACACAACAGAAACAGAGGAACTAAATGTTGTATCAAAATGTATACACCTGCAAAATATTTTTGCCTTGGTACATGAGAAAGTATTTTTTGTTCATAGTAGATCAAATATATCTACTAAAAACAGACCTGCACTTACTCGTTATAAGCTAATTTAATATCAGTAAACTTTTTTCTTCCATATGAACCAGCAACAGATTGCTTTTATATTACACTTTTCTATTTTTGTTTTACAGACCTAAGTACATAATTTGCAAGGTACCATACAGGGTGTGTTTGTTTATATCCTATTATAAAAAAAATCAGTGTGATTTACCCTCCCTTGTGTTTTTACTACTTCTTCTCATTTGGCAGTGGTGAGATCCAGATATTTCTTCTTTCAAGTGCATTACTTTGAAAGTACAAAATACATAAAATTATTTCAAAACTTACTTTTAGTATGTGATATAATTCCCACAAATACTGATTCTACTAGTTTAAAACTATAGCACTATACTATAGTTTATTACTAGCACTGTAGTCAATTAAAAATTTCATATGCAGCATCAGACAACCAGTTTGAAATTCTTTAGTTGATCAAATAAAATAAAAAAAAAAAAACAACAACCCAAAAACTTGTTATCCTGAAGATGAACCCAATGAGGAGCAAAGCCTCAGCAGTAATGAAGATGGGACTGCCTTAGACTAGCAGATTCAGCATTTATGGGAAGAGTACTTACCAAACTATCATCACAACACCAAGACAGTAATTTTCATAAGAAATTATTTGCCGTTAGGTATATTTTATGTCTTCCTTCTTAAACAATCTGCCCCTTTTGAGAAATCCAAATTAATGTAAAAAAAAATATATTTTCTTTGTATGTATAATCTGTTTAATATTTATTATAGACTGCTTAATTCAGCACCCAAGGAAATCATTCCATCATTGTTATAACAGAATTAAGAACTGTTATCAGTTGATCTGTACAGGCTCACTGTAAATTTTACTAAGGCCAAAAGATCTTGTTTATCATCTGATACTATACCCATCTGTCTTAGTCATGTACTTCAGCATCTATACCATCTATACACCTAGTGCTTCTTCTTAACAATGTGAATTTAACTGATTTTATCTGACATACTTTTAAGCATTTTATTAATCCTATGCTATGTTCCTTGCAAGCTATGACAGTAATTTTGACTTTATTTTCATAAGCACTGTAAGAACTATTTATATAATTTATTTAATATTTTATTAATTTCTTACATTTTGTTATACTTATTTTGCCTTCCAAAACTATCCTTGTTTCTTTCTCTTATTTTTACTCAAATATTAAAAAACTACAAGATTATTAGTTACTGGTTACAAGATTATGGATATAGTATTACTGTAACTGTTATCTACACACATGTACTAAATTTCTAAACTTTATTTAGTTACAGAAGAAGAATTCATAAATAGATATGTTGATCTGCTTTTATGAGTATTTGGTGTTACTGAAAGGAAAGATCAAGCACAAAGTACTCAATGCACATAAACCCTGAAAAAAATCCTTAATATGTAAAATAATTACCAAGTCTTAGAGATCATAGAAATGTAAGTTTGCTTGAGCCTTTAGCTTCTGTAAAAAAAAAAAAATAAATAAAAAAATAGGAACTAGATTTTGTAAGTTATCAGTATTTTATCCTATTAAGCAAATAAATTAAGAGTTACAGTAATAGCATATGTCAACAAAATTAAACAACAGAATTCTAAATACAAGTGCAACAGACATAACTGAGTACTGCAAACCTTTTAAATTATTTCTTTTGAACTCTTTAGATGATTATATTCTCAATTGGTACAATGATGGCTTAACCTCATCTCAGATCTTATGAGCTAGTAAATTTCTAATAATATTTATGTGAGTATAGGAATATCTTCCACTTTCTTTGAAAATCAGCTGCTTTTCTGATGATTCATTAAGAAGTTTTTAAACGTGTGTCCACCCTATTTCCTGCAGCTAAAAATAGTAAGAATATATATTTAGATTATGATAAGATTATGTATTTACTAGAATATTTGCTTCCTTACAATAATTAATTTGCATGTCATTATTGTAGCACAAGATTCTAAACTGGCTCAAAAAACCCAATATTACCTCTAATATTGGAGTAAGGCAAGGAGTAAATAAACAATGAGAATTTTTCTTCTGCCTTTCATTCATGATAGAAATGACACATTTCAAACTTTTTCATATTAATTTGTTAGACAAATGTATGTGAAAGTCATTCAACAGAAAAAAAGACTGTCTTCTTGCATATGTGCAAATAAAAAGATGCTCTACTTATTTTTTAATAATGAGTTTTATTTATAAATTAAAGGATAATACGATAGTCCTACTACAGCCTTAAAATACATACACTTTTAAAAAGTTAATTCTCTTAATTTTGTTTTACATGTGAAATAGGATTTTTTTTCTTTTTCTTAACTGGAACAACTCTAACACCATCTTAATTTCATCGTCAGAAAATATTTTTCTATTAGACTGTATGTGCTCTGTACTATATGAAGCTATTTATTTTAAAGGCTGACCTGAAATTTCACTGTAAAGCCTCATTTTCAGGAAAAATAGCTATGAGAAATATGCTATTTAGGTCAAAGTTTTATGTCAGGATTCTGCCTCAGGCTAAATCTTCCTAGAATAATTTTACCAAATATGTTGAGCTGCTTCTAGGAAATGGTTAGAGAATTTAATATAACGTGTTGCACTTAAAATCCTCTTATTGGCAAAAATGAGGCACATCTCATATGCAGAGTCAAGAATTATTTATTGTCAGACTAACTAAAATTTTAATCAAAATACAGCAGAGTTATCTTCAGTCCAATTACAATAACCTAGATACTTGTAGTATAATTTACTACAGGAAAACATTGCTGACAGTAATACCCTTTAAAGTGTGATACAAGACTTACTAATATCTACTCTTTTTCCCTCAAGTTGTGCTCCCTGTTCCAGCAGCCTTCCAGGATCTGGGGCCAGCAGAGGTGGGACAGGGTACCAGGTCTCAGCAAGCTGCCAGCAGCCTCAGAGCTCTGCAAGGGGAGGTAGGCCAGTGCTCATGGAGGGAGCTCCCTCCTTCCTCCCAAGTCTCTACCCATGGAGGTTGTTCCCATATGCTTTCTCACCACAGTCTGCTTCCCATTCACTGGCTCCCAGGTCAAGTTTGAAGGCTATTCAAGAACCAGCTTTTAACAGACAGAAAGAAGAGTGATTTGCTGTGCCGTGACTCCCTTGGTTGGTTACACTTTATCACAGGAGGCATTCACAGAACTTTGCCTCAAGTGAGTGAGTCAGTGGTCACTTGGCCACCAGTCTATTGTTCAGACAAGTTAATGCCAGCTCAGGGGAAGGCAAGCCCAGACCTGCCTCAGGACCCTGCAGTCAGGTCTGTTCAAAGCCTGCAGGCATTTGCTAGTGATGGTAACAATCATATTCACTGGGATACATCTATCTATGTGACAATCGTATTTTTTCACTATAAATTATTAGAAGTCAGTTGCGAGACATTTCTCAAGGAAAACATGTTAGCTTTCCCGCTTTTCTCAGATTAAACCTCATGAATTGAATAGTCAGTCTTCAATAAGAATATTCCAAAATCAGTGCTTTAATATGCAATCATGACAAGTCTTTTTTCAATTCTTTTTTTTATTTTTAACAGTTTAATATGTTACATGATATAGGTTTTTTGATGTCTTGCATACATAAAAGTATGCTGATGCAGGATCAACAAACAGCTCAAGATCCTGCAAACTTAAATAGCCCTGTTGGCTTAAATGAGACTAATCATCTCTATAAAGTCATTCAGCAGCACAACTATTTATTTGTAAGAATACAATCTACTTTTAAATGCATGAACAAATACTTGTGTTGTATGATCCCTAATGGTTCAAATACCTCATAAATTCTCCCTGAAGTAATTATATTAGCCGCTACTAAGAATCTGTCAAGAACTGGTTCCAACAGTCTGGATTATATTTTTTTAGCAAACTTTTAATAGAAGAGTCCAGTTCAGAATCATGGCTGTTCTTAAATTAACTGACTTTTTTGAAGAACAAATGCCTTGCAAAACTACACATCAAGACAACATCTTCAATTGAAGCCAGATTAAAAAAAAAAAACACCAACAACTTCTGAAATACTGGCTACTTACAGCCCACTCTTATGCGTTCCTTACAATCTTGAGCCAACTTCAGGATCTAAATTCAACTATTTGAAATTAGGAAGATAACAAATGTAGTTGGGTGAAAACATTTTCTGTAAAACTTAACATTTCATATAATTAATTTTTAATGCAATTTTCTTTAGAGGAATCATTTCAAAAATACCAGGGGATGCATGGAATTATTGCATTTAGACCATTATAGGAAAAGCAATTAAAGCAAAAAGGTCTTGTAATCAAATTTTAAATGCTAAGGTGTAATAAAAGAAAACACTACTTTTAGACAGAGATTTATAAAATTGATAATGGAAGTTACAAGATGCACTGTTCTGTGAGAGCTGATGGTTCTACTTCATGAATCAGGAGGTTCTTTCAGGTTTTTTCATTGCTATGAAAGGGATGATTTTGCCAGCTGCAGCTCTATCATAAAGCTGTCTATACCTTCAGTAGACTACTTCAAAGTTGGTAATATAAACCTGTCAATGAATTGTGGTAATTGCATGTGATACACCAGTTTGTCCATCAAGTATCAGATCAAAAGCATATGACTTACCACTTTCGACCCTTCAATAAGTAAATATAACATAAAAGTAAATATAAGACAATAAAATAATATAAATGCAAATTAATTAAAAATATCCACAAAGTAAAATAAAAGCATTTAGAAACATAGTCAAAATCGGGTACAATTGTATAAGTACATGTAATATGACATAGTTTCATAAATATGTATAATTCTATAATATAGTGAACATTGAAAGTCAATGACAAAATCCATACCAAAGCCATGACTACAAAAAAATGCCTACTGATGTCATGACCATATTTAGTAAAAAAAAGTGAAACATTATACTTCAGTTGCTAATTAAAAAAGTCACATAATTCTGTTCTTAGTCTTATTTTCTAACAATATTAAAATTCATTGTCTTCTGTTGTGTTCCCTTTATAGAAAAAATGTATGCCTGGTTGGAGGAATTATAACATTTCTTCGGACAGTAAACTTCTTAAATAGCATCCACTGCTGCTACTTATGTTGCTGACAATGTGTACTATTTAAGATGCTGATCATAAATATCTGCTGAGTTGTTTTCTGTGAAGTAAACCTTTACTGGTATGTGTGAGCCTCATCAAGAAAGGTAAGCAAATACAGTCTAAAAATCAGATATTTTAAAAGAAAGGGGGGGCTTCCATACACCGAACCTCCTTTGGTTCTGTTTCTTGGTCCTGTTGTGAGCAATCTTTGCATGTCAGTGATGGGGCTAGGCAATATCTACCATTTCACTCAGTGGGTCTATCAATGAGAATGCTTCCAAAATCTTAAAGCCCATTTAAATTTCAGGAAATCAAAGGTATTCCCTCCAATTCTATCAAATTGAGTAATGTTATCAACAAACTCCCTAAAATATGTTATCAATCTGTGATGGAAATAATTCATAGTTTGATCAGATGACTGTATTGTACTTCATTAACAAATCTGAAATATATATTAAAAAAAAAACCCTAGAAAACATCTTTCCTCAGCCAAAATTAAGACTGGCAATAACAAAAAGTCATTAATAATTTTCCCAGGCATTTCAGCAATTTCTTGGATTTCATTACTTAACTTCAATATTAGAACATCACAATTCCTTCCCTCAGAGTTTGCTTTTTCCATAGAAATGGTAATGTATTTATCAAGTGTAAACTGCAACACTTAGTCTTCACACCAGTCTTTAATTTTGTTAGAGATCTGCATGGCAGATAAGAGAAAGGTGATACTTACACTCTGAAATATCCTTGTGTGGTGTCCTAATCGATTGTTGTAATTTGTAAAGGGTTTCCAAATATATTTATAATTGCATTGCATAATGCATTAAGTTTTAAAGTTGACTGTTTATAAAACAAAAGATCATTAATAACCAAATAACTTTGTCCAATCAAAGCTTTACTGCTAATGACCTGTAAAGCATCTGTGCAGCTTTGATAGCAAAACAAGTCTTACTCTGTTAAACAGTAGTTCAACAGTTATTTCCCCTCCCTTTCAGCAACATTTCTGGAGCTTGTGGAATGTAGGTAATGTTCTTACTGTATTGCCAAAGACAAAAAAGAATGTCTCAAAATCATTTGCATCTGTTGACCTAGCTACACAAAACCCGTGTTTAAGAATGTCCTCTTTAAAGCAAATTACCTCTGGAGATTTTTTAAATCTATATTCAATATAGATTCAACTTCTCTTTATATTTCTTATGAAAAGAACACCTATATTGACTGAAATATTAAGCCAAATGTAAAAGTCTGTTAGTACTTTATGAAAATCAATCATCCTGAATAAATTTTTCTCTTAAATATTTTGTATTGTGGAGCAAATTCTTCTCTATGGCAAAGTTCTTAAAACACTGATGTCTGAAGATGGATTTCTGAGTGAGTACAGGCTACAGCCAATCAAAAATGTGTGTTGAGCTTGAATAGAGAATGAAATATAAAGACAGTTGAGAGATGCTCAACACCTCTGTGACTTGTGCCATTCACTCGCTGCCTATAAGAGCACCTCTGAGAAACATAGCTCTTAGAATTTAAATATTTATCCCTAGAGTATAATAGCTTTGTAGTGTGGTAGTTTTTCATGAATATCACTTTTGTAGGGATTTGGCCAGATGTTGCTCTTTCTTTCATGAGACTGCTGATTTAAACAGAAACGTCTTCTATTGCACTACTTGATGCAACTGTGGAAAAAAAATTAATTGTTGCTGTGCAACTTCTTAGTCCAGAGTTCAGCATCTTCTGCTCTGAAGGGAGCTCGAATTTCATAAAATAAAATAAGTAGAAAAGATCATTGCCATTTGAACAACAGAATGTCAAAATCTGCCGTATTAACATTATTCTAAAATATTCAACCCTGAAGCAGTTCTGGCAAACTTTAAATATGCTGAATAGGAGATGTAACAGAAACCAGGTGGGCTTCCAGCAGCAGGAGGCATTATAGGAGAAAAACAATGAGAAACTTAGGATATTTTCTACAGAGATTTTTTTACAACTCTCTGAAGTCAGCACCTGTAATTTTCTCCTCTTCAGCATTTACTGAAACTTCTGCAGAGCTAGTAAAGGTAATGATTTTATTTTAAATTCTTCCACAATCTCTAATGCTCTTGCTGTTCTGTTATCACTTCTGCCACTTAGCTCTACTGCTAAGGTATCTCTTGTTTATTAGGCAGAAAGGAAGATAGCTCTTCTAAAAGAACATCTAAGAACAGCCTCACTATGGTACAGCACTTAGCATTTCTATTTCTTTACTCTTTTTGAAGCAACTTCTGTTCAGTATTCCTAATCGTTATGTATTGAGAGCTGTGAATGTCATTAGTGTGGTTATCATAACATAAACCAAAAACGGAGAAGGGCCTGTCAGTGAGTTGTTACAGGCCTGCACAGTATATAATGTGGCTATAGCAATTTGATAGCGTTTCACTTTTCTACACTTCTATAAATGAAGGGAAATGAAACTGCAATAGGTGTTCAAAGATCTTTTCTTGATGGTGAAAATAGGATCAGCTTTCTCCAAATAGAAACATAGCAGATGAAAGAAAGAAATAATCCCAACCATGGCTTCTAAAAACCCTATCATGTAATAGTCCAGACATGTCAGTATAATGTCAGAAGTAACAAAATAAACCCCTGAGACAATCATCCATATTTGTCAGTGAAATGCTTCTTTTTTTTTTTTGGAAGTGAAGTGGCATATTCTGCTTGAAGAATTTCAAATCTGGCTGGGCAATAAACTAGGAAGTAGCAAATTTTGGCAGAAGCCAAGAATGTACTTTTCTAAATCTCTACTACGTTCCTTTCTGAAAACCATTCTTTGGCTGAGTTTGTGATAGTCAGATTCTGTAAAAGTGAAATTCTAAACTCATTCAAAAATGAAATCGGCCTCCACTAGACTTCACACTACTGATCACCACCCTCTGAGCTCAGCCATTCACCAGTTTTCAGTCCATTTCACTGTCTGCTCATCCAGCCAAAACCTCATCAGCTTCCCTGTGAGGATGTTACGGGAGGCAGTGTCAAAAGCCTTCCTGACGTCTAGGTAGGCAGTGTCTACTGCTCTCTACAACACTGGTCATTTCATCATAAATTGTTATTAAGCTGGGCAAGCATAACTTCCCCTTTGTGAATCCATGTTGACTACTACTGATGATTTTCTTGTCCTTCATGTGCTTGGAAAATTTTCCAGGATTAGGTCTGCCACCTTCCCAGGGATCAAGCGAGGCTGACCGGGCTGTGTTTCCCTGGGTCCTTGCATTGCTGAAACGTGAGCTTTGCTCTCCACATTGAAAGACGGTGCACTGATATCAAAACCATAAAAGCAATTAATTTTATCAACTTTTACACAATTTAATTTACCATAAGAACTTTCTTCCATAGGGCACCTTTTCATTTTCTTTTATTGTGAGTTATGGATACAGGCTAAGTAAGAGTTCTGTCACACCCTGAATACCTCATTTCCAGGTGAGTACTCTTGACTGCATCTGTGACTGCATTAGAAAATACCTTGCAGGTTAATGAGACCCCTGTTAAATACACTGAAGCTGGACAAGGGAAGCCACAGGTTTTCTCTGCATTTAATAAAACTAAATTTAACCTGTAGAAAAACAGTAATGGGATGGTTTTTTAGACAGCCTGTGGTTTTTAGAATGACTGATGAATTTCCTTTTCTATCTCAAACTCACAGTACCGCTAATTTAAATATTGTCTTTGGGAGGAAAAAAAGTAGTTATTCCCCTTTCAGAGAAATTGTAATGACAGAATGGTAGAACATCTTAAAAAGTGTAAAACCTGTAAGTACCAGGTATTTATGCTCTTTATGCACTGACATATATTAAAAATGCTTTCCAAAAAGAACAATATAATTTTAGCTGGAGACACTCTTGGAAAAGAGGAATAAGAAGGAGACTGAATTAACTTTCTATGATTACTCTGGGAAATGTTCTTTTGGTTTCTTTTCTAAGGGGGGGGGGGGGAAAGAAAGAAAAAAGAGAAAATTGGAACACTGAGCTCTTTATGTGGAAAGTTCAAGGAGAAAATTAATTTCAAAGTACAAAAGAGGATTAAAAAACATAGCATTCCCATAATGGAAAATTATTATAAGAATGAAAATATATGAAGTGAGGAATATTTTTTTTTTTCTTCTTGAACACACATGACCCTCTTTATACCATGGTATTAGATTGACAAGAAATAGTATCATAGAATCATACAATGGTTTATGTTGGAAGGCACTTTGCGGGTCATCTAGTCCAACTCCCCTGCAATGATTGCAGACATTTTCAACTAGATCAGGTTACTCAAAGCCCTGTCCAAATTGTCCTTGAATGCTTCTAGGTATAAGGCATCTACAACCTCTCTGGACAACCTGTTCCAGTGTTTCACCAGCTTCTCATATCTAGTCTGAATCTAGCCTCCTTTAGTTTAAAACCATTATTCCTTGTGCCAACACTATGGGCCCTGCTAAAAAGTCTGTGCCCATCTTCCATTTAAGCCCCTTTGAAGTACTGAAAGGCTGTGATAAGGTCTCCCTGGAGTCTTCTCCAGAATTAACGAACCCAAGTCTTTCAGCCTTTCCTCAAAGGAGAGGTGTTCCATCCCTCTGATAATTTTTGTGGCCCTCCTCTGGACCCACCTTAACGGGTCCGTGTCCTTGTACTGAGGACCCCAGAGGTGGAGATACAGTAGTCCAGGTAGGGGTCCCATGAGAGCAGAGTAGAGGGGTACACAACCTGCTGACCACAATTCTTTTGATTCAGATCAGGATCCAGTTGGCTTTCTGGGCTGCAAGTGCACATTGCTGGCTTGTGACCAAATTTTCATCCATCAATACCCCCAAGCCCTTCTCTGCAGGGCTGCTCTCCATGGAACAACCTTATGGAGTTACAGATGCACTTATTCTTTCATTTAAAAGTTCTACATATCTTTTAGTAAAGTTAGTTTTCATAGCTGATTTAAAAATACATCAGAAAAAAAGGCACAAATTCACAGATCCTTACTAATGTCCAAATATGTTCAGCTTGATTAAAAATATTGTGATTTCTTCTATAGAAGAGAAAGATGCACACAGTATTGTAGAAATCTATGAAAGATTTCCTTTTTTTATGAAAGAAATCTCTGGGACTTTTGCATGTTTTTCTTTTCTTCACTGTGTGTTTAGGTTTGAATTTGCTCTTTGAGAGATGCAATGTGCTAAGGCATTTCTCTAGGGTGAAATTCACCTTCTTGCAGAAGACCCGCAACAGTTAGGAATTATCTTTATTTTAAAGTGTGCTGGTTTTACCTTTTCAGGATTCCACAAGTCCTCTGCATCTGCAGGTGACTCCTGTCAAGCACGAAGTAAATGTATCCATTCAAGGAAGATGTTATATGTTGCCCAGGCAAGTGAACCACAATAGAGAGAGGAAACCAGTACCTGAGAAAATTAGCTGTGCTAAAGATAATTTACAAGGATCTGAACAACACACAGTTACACACAGATCCAAAGTCTAAAGCACACAACCCATGTGGTAAAAATTTGTACCAATCATATAATTGTCATATGCCAACCCATTGACAGTAATAACTAGAGAGATGAAGAGACACTAATGGTGGATGAAGTGGCTCACCGACTCTGACAATCTGTCTTCCTCTCTTGTCTCAGCTGTGGAGAAACTGGTCCAGTGATCTGATAAGGACAGAATTTACTCCCCACCTGTCAGATCCACATCTTGGTTATTAAAAGTAAGGATTCTTTTGCTTAAGAGAGAGGATATAGAAAGTACTATCATGGGGTACCCTGTGGTTTTACTTGTGGGACCATGGGGAGGACACGAGGAAGTGGGATGGAAAACTTATTTTGGTCCTAGAGGCACGGGTACATGAGTTGTAAGGAAGACAAATCACAAATGGAGGTTCTTCCAGGAAGGTTGCCGCTCCAGTCCCCAGTGGGCTGTTCCTCAGAAAGAGCTAAAGGTCTGATATTATTCCTGAACCCATGGAAAGGAATTCTAATCCATTTTTACAAGAAGTGGAGAGTTCGAAGACCAGCATTAGAGGGGCCTTGCCTCCCAACAGGTGGAGGAGAGGGACAACCAGGTTTAATGGGCTGTGTGGATCAGATGACTTGGCACATCATACACACAGGAGTATAAAGCTCTAGTAAACACTGGTGCACAGTGTACCCTAATGCCATCAAGCTATACATGGGCAGAATTCATTTGTAATTCTGGAGTGACAGGGGCATCCCAACACGTAACTGTACTGGAGGCTGAAATAAACCTTGACTGGTAATGAGTGGCAAAAACGTCCCATTATGACTGGCCCAGAGGCTCCACGCATCCTTGGCATAGACTAACTTAGGAGAGGGTATCTCAAGGACCTGAAGGGGGTACCAATGAGCTTTCAACATAGCTGCCTTGGAGACAGGAAATTAAGCATCTGTCTACCTTGCCCAGTCCCTCAGAGGACCCTTTTATTGTGGGGCTCCTGAAGGTCAAAGAACAGGTGCCAATTGTTCCCATGATGGTGCACTGGTGGAAGTCTAATGGAAAATAGAGACTAACAGTAGACCATAGTGGCCTGAATGAAGTCATGCCACCACTGAGTGCTGTTGTACCAGACATGATAGAATTTCAGTATAACTGGAGTCAAAAGCAACCAAATAGTATGCCACAACTAATATAGCTAATGACTTTTTCTTGATCATTTTGGAGCAGAGTGCAGACCCCAGTTCACTTTCACTTGGATGGGTGTCCAACACACCTGGGATTGATTGTCCCGAGGTAGAAACAGCCTTAACATTTGCATTGGACTGATCCAGGCTGCACAGGAACAGGGTGAAGCTCCAGAACACCCGCAATACATTGATGACATCGTGTGGAACAAAGGGGAGAAAGTAATCCAAATCCTTCTGAAAGCTGGTTTTCCATAAAAAAAAGTAAAGTGACCTGCACAGGAAATCCAGTATTTTTAGGAATAAAATGGCAAGATGAGCATTGTCAGATCTCAAAGGATGTGATCAACAGAATAACATCTGTCTCCACCAACTAGTAAGAAGCAAACTCAGGCTTTCTTAGGTGGTGTGGTTTTTTGAAGAATTCACAGTCCAAATTACAGTCTGAATGTAAACCCCCTCTATCGAGTGCCCTGAAAGAATGATTTCAAACAGGGCCCTGAGCAACAGCAAACTTTTGAACAAATTAAACAGTCAAAATGTGCTCTACACACACCACAGCCAGCAACAGTGGCCCTACCTGCAGCCTCTGGCAGAGAGCACCAGGAGAGACTCAAGGTCAACCCCTAGGGTTTTGGAGCTAGGGATACAGAGGATCTTAAAACTGCTGTACTCCAACTGAAAAAGAGATACTGGCAGCTTATGAAAAGGTTCAAGTTGCTTCAAAAGGATTGGTACCGAAGTGCAGTTCCTTCTGGCACTCTGTTTGCCAGTGCTGGACTGGATGTCTCTACACATCATGCAGCTGATGCTACATGGAGTAAGTGAGTTGCATTGTTCACACAAAATGCTTCAACAGGAAACTTCAATCATCCAGAAATCTTGGATTTGATCATGGATTGGCCAGAAGGTAAAGATTTTGGAAGGTCACCAGAGGAGGAGGTGACACATGCTTAAGAAACCACATTGTATAATGAATTGCCAGAGCATGAGAAGCAGTATGTCTTGTCTACTGATGGGTCCTGCTGTATTGTAGGAAAGCATTGGAGGTGGAATGTGGAGTGAAAAAGAGCAAGGTCTTAAAATAAAAAGATTAGTCAGGATGAGTTTGGTACAATGCTCTGGGTGATGCTCTGTTTGTGTTGAGAAAGGAATGTACTCTGAATAATTAGAAAAGATAAGGTGGGCACCTGAAGGAGATCAGGAGACCATCAAGTCAGGAAATCGTTGAACAAAGAAAATTGAAAGGTCTACTCCACCTAGATCCCACCTATTGTGAATGGAATGATTAGGTGTCAAAATCAAATGAGTATGTATGTAAAGATGTTATGTAACCTCTCACAAAAACTTTATAAAATACCTAACTTTTCACTGAAAACTTTGGAGCTAGTTTGTCTGGTGTGAATCAGCTAGCTCCCCAACGTTGTACAAAATAAAGACCTTTGCTGCTTAAAGACAAAATTCGTCTCTGAGCAGTTACTCTGTGCCGTTTGGGCATCAGGAGCCCCCTAAGAAAAGTCACAGAAACTGCTGAAAGAGAAGGTGAATTGAGTCAGTTTGCAGAGGTGAAAGCTACCCAGCTGGAAGATTGACTAAATCACACTCCCACAAACCCACCCAAGGCAAGCACCATGTGCTTTCAATGGTGGATGCAACCACCAGATGACTAGAAACATCCTGTGCCACTGCACGGAACACTCTCCTGGGCTTTGAAAAGCAAGTCTTATGGCAACATAGCACCCGAGAAAGAATTGAATCAGACAACAGAACTCATTTCCGAAAAAAACTCACAGACACTTGGGCCAAAGAGCATGGCATGCATTGAGGGGATATATCACATCCATCAACATCAAATGATGTAATGGCCTGTTAAAGACTACACCAAAAGCAATGGGTAGTGGGACCTTCAAACATCAGGATACACATTTATCAAAAGCCACCTGGCTGTCAACACTGAATGATACCCTGCCCAGTCAAAGTCTCTGCATACTGTAGAAGGGGATAAATTTCCTGTAGTGCACATAAAAACTATTCTAGGGAAAGCAGTCTGGGTTGTTCCTCCCTCAGCCAAAGGCAAACTCATTTGCGGGATTGCTTTTGTTCAAGGACCTTGGTGCACTTGGTAGGTAATGCAGGAGAACTGGGAAGTCTGATGTGTGCCTCAGGGGGATTTGATTTCAGGTGAGAATACCCAATGAATTAAATTGTGTGGTGTTAATTGCAACATAACACTGTATATTATTATCACTTCTATGGTGCCTATATGCCCATCAATACACTGGGCACCTCATGCCGCCTGTCTCTGCTACTCCAGCTTTGGGGATGTGAACCTGACTCCCTCCCATTTGCCACACTAATGAAGAATGGACTTCTATGAAACCAGATTAGCTCAGCTATGATGAAATCAGAACTGGCTTCAACATGAAACAACCCAGAAACACACACCATCTTTCCTGTCTTGAAAGACTATTATGACAGATGGAACCCAAAGTCATGAACTGAATGAACTCAAAGGACATTTCATAAGGATGGCCCACAGACTGAGGAGATGACATCTGGGTGTATATATCACAAGATCAGAAAGGTGATGGTGTATTGGAAAGTGTGGGACCTGGGAATTATGTAAATGGTATAGAATAAAGGGTGGATAATGTACTGGCTTCATCTAGGACAGAGTTAATTTCATCCCTCTAGCTGGTACAGTGTTGTGTTTTGAATTTAGTATGAGAATAATGCTGATAACACAGTGATGTTTTTGGTTGTCGCAAAGTAGTGTTTATACTAAGTCAAGGACTTTTCAGCTTCTCATGCTCTGCCAGCAGGAAGGCTGGAGTGGCACAACAAATTGGGATGGCACACAGCCAGGACAGCTGACCCAAACTAACATCATGCTCAGTATATAAACTGGTGGGACTTAGCCATGAGTGGGGATTGCTGCTTAGGAACTGGCTGAGCATCAGTCAGCAGGTGGTTAGCAATTGTGTTGTGAATCACTTGTTTTGTTTTGATTAGGGTTTTTCCCCTTGAGTTTTATTTATCTTTTTTTTTTTTTGTTATCTCCCTTTTCATTACTATTATTATTATTATCATATTTTACTTTATTTCAAGTACTTGAATTTTTTCAGATATGACAAATAAACTGTTTTGATAAGCCATTATCCAAATACAGATGATTTATTCAACAGCTATAATTCATAAATTTATTTACAATAAAACTTGTAAGTACAGAAAATATTAGTTTACCAAGGAAAAGGATATGTAGAAAGGATATGTAGAAAGACTAGGATATGGTGGCCATTTCATGTACAGATTATCTTCTGAAGAATCTACAGTATGTGCAGCATTTCCTCTAGGAAGGTACATTATTTCATTATAGTTGCATTCAGAGATAGTGACGTTCGGAGATTTTCATCTGTTTTTCTGAGAAAACCTATTTCAAAAACTTGCATTCTCTTAGGAACTAAGATTGCGTCCTCTAAATAAAATGGCTACCTAAAGCTTGCTGAATGTATTCCAGGTATTTAATCTGGCCATGTCAGAAAATGTGCTGTCATTTCTACCAAATATTTTACTGTTTGGGCAGGCACTCTGAAAAGCATATCTATTGACAGTGTCTCTAATATTTTCTTCCCACAGAACGAGATACCAAAAAAAAGTAACCTTTCATCAATTCTGTATCACTATTATGGTGAATCAGTTCTACTCCCTTTAAAACTGTGCAAACACTCTTACCCTTTTGTTACTGCAGTATCTGCTTTAAATATAAAACATCTCTTTGTGTTGTCACGGCTCCTAAACACAATAAAATACACATTATCTCAGGGATTAAAGAGAACAATACACATTTTTATTTGAATATGTCAGTGCACAAGACAAAGAAAGGCATTTTATCTAGTAAATTTTAAATTGCTTCTTCCACACTGAGAATTTAATATCAGAATACTTTTTCTAAAGACTAATATGTCTTCTAATATTTCCTGGATTATTTGCTTCTTAGAATAAAGCCAGCCAATGAACACACACGCACCCCAAAAAAAAAAAAAAAAAAAATAAAAATCTATAGCTCTGAGCCATTTGGAAAGTTCAAATACCATTGTGTTTTTGTTGGTTTTAAAGTCATTATTGACATCATAGAGTTGTCTGAAAAAAAAAAAAACAACACCAAAGTAAAAATTTAATTGACACTTCACAACTTGCAAAAGCATTACTTAGGGTGAACATTCGAGTTTTATTGCAATCAAGAAACACTGTTCCACCATGATCCTGAAAACTAGCCAAAAGATAACCTGACTTTTAGTATCAAAGATTAGGTCGTGGCTTTTGATATACTGCACCTTGTGCATCACCATTCACTCAAATTAACCATTTACTTTCTGCTGTTATTATGTCATGAGCAACACCAAATCCATGTTTCCGTCAAGTTCATCTGTATTCTTATTAACCACATTTATCACTTGTCAATCAACTGGTTGCAACCCTCACAGACATGAGTTAAATTTACAACAGTCTTCTATTTATAAACTGTGTCATCATAATATCAGGTGCAGGGTCCAGAACCTTCATGACACAACACTACAAGCCCTCATGCAATTCCATGACAAAATTCTACTGAACAGCTATTTGTACCTGGGACAGCTATTAAAATCCACCCCAGCTAGGTCTACGTAAAACAGGGATATCCTGCAGTAAGTGTTGTCTTTCGTCTAATTCAATATCCAATTTCCTACAAGTGTATAAATGTATAGAAAAATGATTTATGGGCATAAAGTGTACACATGAGGATCAGTCATGATTAATTTCTGGTACAACATGAAAGGAGTCAGCAGATAAGGTTTGGTGAAGGAAAATACTATGTGTGAATCACAAATAGAATAGCCTCACTATACTCTGATTTTAGGAACTCAGACAATATTTTAATTTTAAACAAAAAGGCATTAGGCCCAATCTTTCTGTTATGAGGAAGTACTGATCTTGCATATTCCTGGATGTTGAGAACATTTTCACATGAAAGATTTCTGACTCCCACAGAAACTAGTTTTCATTTCAACAACCTTTCTTAGTATAGAGGCATTTTTCTTCACTTGCTGTTTAACATAAATCTGAGCAGACAAAATGCTATTGTTAATTAAACAAATATCACAATTAAAATCAATGATTTAAAGCACCTCAGATACAACAGAAATTAACCTTTTCATGGCATTAACCCTGGTACTCTTTTTTGTTATGTTTTTTAAAGCCTCAGAAAAAGATAGCTGCCTAGGTGTAAAATTCTACAGTTTTGAGGTAAACCTTAAGTATCTTACTACTACTCTTGTACCTTTTTAGGCATCTGCAAAAATGAAACAATAGAAAAACAATAAAAGAGTGAGTAATTTCCTTTACAAGCTAAGGTTCAAGGATTAATGTTTGTGTTTAAAATACATGAACAAGAAGCCAGGTAATTTAATACATACGTAAGCAGTTTCCCAAACCTAATTTGTGAGGGTTTTTTTGGCTTTTTTGGTTTTTTTTTTTTGTTATTCACACAAGAAATAATACATAATAAAGAAGAAAAAAACCCAAATCAAATACAAACCCATAAATAAGTATAGACTTGCTGACAGATCTTTTCCTAGAAGATAAGTTGACAGTATTTATAGTTCTGTATTCCACCAGCAGGAGGTAATGGAAAAGGAGAAATGCTGGCTTTGTTTAAGCAATAAGCATAAACTATACCAGCTGGTGAAGTCTGTTGGGAACTAATATGTGGGTCAGTACATTGCATCATCAGCACTTCTCTTCAGCAAATCCACCTGCTTGAGTAAACAGACAATATGGGTCCCCAGTGTAACAAATTACATTATTAAAGAGACAACTTTCTAAATTTGTGGCCTACTTAGCATTTTATTCTAGATAACACTAACCCTCCTTGAATAAAAGTATTTTTTTGTAAATAGCTCCAGTGTGTTCATAGGTGCTTTAATGATACTGTAAGGGCAAAAAATAACTGCTAATACAGCTGTACTGCAGAAAAAAAATATCAACAGAATATTAATTTTATTTACCTAGGTGTTACTTTCTACTGAGATATCGACAACTATTTTAGCCTCCTAAACAGTCTGGAGCAGATGTTGAAAGCTTAGTTAAAAGTTCTTTTACACAGTAGGCTTTCCAGTGACCTTCACTATATCTAGAGTTTAGCTTCATGTATAGATAAAAACACCTGAGATGTGACCCATATTAACATGCTGTAAATAATTGCATGTTTAGTTTTCCTACTCTGTCTTGGAAAATGTTGAATTCCAGAGGAATCAGTTCTTCATCTGAAAGGACAGGCCTATCAAAAAGAGAGAACCATACCAAATAAAAATAAAAAGAAAACACATGCATTCACGGTAATTGGAAGCAGATGGGGTAAGCTAAATACAGCGTAAGCATAAATGAAAACTAAAAGACCTCATGAAAATCTGAAAGTCAGAGATTGTCTCTTTGGAATAAACTGCTGTGGGTTGGCCTTCAAAGAAAACTCTTGATGTTTAGAAGGGTAGTTGGAGATCTATGTCTTGTGAATTAATCAGCATATTCACATTTTGGAAAGGTTATAAAAGGCATAATGTTGGCTGAACATTAATTTCTGAAAAGAAGTCACTACTTTCCTGGGAAAGGAACTGTTTCATATTAAAACAAAACATATTTTAACGTTGATGAACAATTTAGAAGCTGTTGAAAATATTCCAGCAATATTTCTGTTTGTTTTTTTTTTTTAAATATAATCTCTTTTTTGCATTTGAATTTGCATAACTAAAATCCATGTTGGTTGATGCTGTAAATATTCAGCAGAAAATGTAACAAAAAAATTCTTCAGTTATACTATACTATACTATACTATACTATACTATACTATACTATACTATACTATACTATACTATACTATACTATATAGTTTTAGTTTAATGACAAATATTAACTCTCAGTTTTCTGGAGGTAATTTAGAAGTGCAGCCTCACAGATCCACCTGATTAGAATGTGTGTGTGTTTTGTGTGTGCGTGTGTCTGTGCGCGTGTGTGCGTGTGTGTGTTTAGACTTCATGCTTTCTTTTTGTGGTGTTACAAAGAACTTTCTTCTCTTAGATTATGCTCGCACCCACACACAGAAACTATGTATCTCGGAATTTATTATATGCTAAGATTGTTGGGTATTTTTTTAATCCAAAACATCCACAAGTATTTGAGCAATTCAAACAAAGATTGAATTTAATTGGGTTTTTCATTACCAATAACTGGCCATCCACATACCAGGAGCTAGAAAACTGCATTACAAAGGCATACTTTAGAAGATGTGAGGATAAAGCAAAATAGTATTTAAACACAGCGTGAACTGATGGATGCAAATCTTGATGCTACCATGTTTAGCTGGTATGTCTACACCTTCTAAGAAACAGAATACTAGGAATGAGGAAGAAATTTAAAAACACAGGGCCTCCAATCAGCTGGATTTTAAGTACTGGAGGACTGTGATTAGATCCCTCTGGGGTTCTGTTGTGCGAGTTCAACAAAGAAAATTCCCTCAGCCTTTCCTCACACATCATGTTATCCAACCCAGCAGTCATCTTAGCTGCCATTCAAAAAATCCTGTTGAGTTTTTCAGCTTCTCTTTTGAACTGGGAGAACCAAAACCTGAAACAATATCAGGTAGCTTAGCAAGTGTAGAGTAGAATGGGGATAATTACATCCACTGATCTGACTATCATCTTGCTGATGCAGTACAGAACATTATTTTACTGCTGCAATGGCACACTGCTAATTTATGTTTTTCATATGATGTATCAGTTACAAGACTAAGTTAAATGTCCCCTGTCAATGGCTAAGCTTCTGGCAAATACAGTTGTTTGGTTTTTTAAAAAAGTACAAATTACTAAATTTCATCACTTCTTAGAATATTATTCAAACATCTCTAATCTTACTTTGGAGACCAGAAATATAATTTTGAATTGTTTAAACATTGTCCCTTTTCACCTCTTGCAAAGCAGACATTTATAACTATATGCAGACAACACTTGCTCTAACCAATGTACATGTGCATGGGAAATCTCTTTATTTTTCTGCCACTAATAAGTGTCTGCAAAGTAAGGCATCAAGAAATTCAAAAGCGTTGTTAGTTTATTTCCTGACAGAATTAATCAGGCTTGCTTTTAAGCTCTGCTTAACCTTTTCTAAGAGAATACTTGGTCCAAACAGCAGATTACTGTTTTTATTATAAAAATAGAAAATAATTCAGAAAATAATATGTATACGCTTGTGATTTGACCAAAGCCTGGGCTTGTAAGTATCCCCTCAAAGTACTGGAACTTGATAGGAAAATCTACACATGTACCTTTCCAGTTTTTGTCCCTTATTTTAAAATGTCATACCTATTTAGCAAATAGATTTTTACCTCTTCAGAAGATATTTTCCATTCTTGCAACTGTAAGAAATAAGCCACTGGCCTAAATGCACTTTAGCTTTCATCTGATATAGCAGTCTCAGTCTTCCTTGGAAAATTTCACTGAAAAGCTTATCTAGCTGGGTTTGTTCTGAGCAGCCCTTAGACACATCAAGATCCAAATAAAATTTAGTCTAATTGCTCTTCTTCATTAGACTGTCCGCCTGTCCAGGCAAGGGTCCATCTCCACCTGTAAGTTCACCAAAAGAACATGTCCAAATCTGAGCAAAACAGAATGAGTAATAAATGTAGTCTTGAGAAGATTTAGGGACAGACTTTACTATTCAGTTTAGGAACAAAAATGTATATATATTCAAAATTAATTACACTTGTATTTACTTTTCTATAATCCATATTTGAAAATTAATGTACTCCCACTTAGTTAATTACAACAAATGTACTATTTTAATAGGAGTTTTCTTTGTGACGTCTACTGGAGACAGTACTCCTATTTACCAGCTATGTCTGTTGGGAAAGAATATATTCATGATTTGAAATACATCGATGGTCTTTATTTGAAACCTTTTTTACTACATTCTAATTGTTTATCACTATGTACATTAATATTTTTAGATGATTTCTTGATAAAGTATGTATGAAATATCATCTGTTATAAAAACAATTGTAAGATTGATACTTTCAGTAATCCATGATCTTTTTAAACTTTCATTGGCATTATTAAAGAACATGGAGTGAGCACTCAGGGGACCAATGTCTCAGCTGTGCTCTGCTCTGTGACTATGTAACTGATAGACCCTTCTTAAAAGATCTTGCAATGCCTACAGAACTACTGAAGGTCTTACCCATCTATCAGAGTATACATTTTTACTGAAGGATGGACTTCATAATTTCAAGTAATAAGACAATGGATATAATAAAAACTTCATTGAATAAAACCCTATGCGGTATTTTAAAATTAAATCAGGTCTTGGTTATGTTGGCCAGACCCTGCCAAACTCTGGCAGAAATTCTCTGGCAAGATCCAAGAAAAGTAATTCAAATATAGCTTTAAGGGAGGGAAAACCGGGTTGTTAGGAAGTCTGTCTTAAATACATATAGTTAAGTTTGCAGGAATTGGCTAAAACTGTGATACAATTTTAGATAACAAGGAAACATAAGAAAAAAGCAGTTTTGAAGGCTTGTAATCACATGATGATCTTGTAGTGTCAATGAAGCTATTAAAAATCATGGCTCTTGTTTGTTATCAGTAGGAATACAATGAAAATTCAGTGAAGTTCACACAAAGGTAGCAACAGTTATTATGGAACTTCTTTTTCAGTGGAATAGACAGAGAGATTTGGTTTTAGAAAGGTAAATTTTCTATCAAGAAATGAGTTAATGTGAAAAACATCATAAGTTTATTGTTCTCTAAATAAAAGCAGTGAATGAAATAAGACTGAAAAAGGAATATCAGGGAAAATATCTTTTAGTACAATCCAGTATTTTTCTGAAGACTTAGGGAACCTATGACCATGTATAAGTGATATTAAAAGAATACAACAGCTAGATTAATTGGAAATTGGACAAAGCAAGAAAACATCTATGCAGAATGAGTCTATTGTGATGGAGAGCAAAATTAAATGCTATTTTTCCTTTCTTCATCTAACATATGTAGGTGGAAATTAATTTTTGATGTGTTATGGCTGATACATCACCTAAATCCATCCCTTTCCTCTATTCTGTCATCCTCCCACTCCCCAATATAGCACTACATAAGTGAAATGGAAAACATGAAAGGGTATGAAAAAGAAAAAAAAAAACAAAACCAAACCCAAAACACACATATATATATATACATTCAAAAGAAAAGTGTAAGGTATAACGAAAGAAAAAAGTCAAAAATGTATGATGAAGTTGTTAAGGATATACCTTATGTTGAAATATATATACAACTTGTTTCACTACAGTTCTGAAGATATTTTTTCAAATAATTAGCTAGTGCTTAAAGGAAAACTAATTTTTTTGTGCCTTCCTCCTCTTAAAATAATTTCACTTTCAAGTTCACACAATTTGTGTGTTTATCCCCCCCCTTCTGCCCCCCCCTCCCCCCCTTCTCCCCCTCCTCCCCCCCCCCTCTCCCCCCCCCCCCCGCCCCCCCCCCCCCCCCCATATCCCTGGTGTGTGTCCTTTCCCAATTTTGTATGAAATCTTGTGTTGAGTTGAAGGAAGGCAGCTCTGTAAGTCTTGAATTTTTCTTTTGAACTATAGAGAAGTTGTCAGTACAACTTCTCATCTTCAGCTGTTCTGTGTATACCGCTGCAGCTCTGTTCTCAAGAAATCATGGCAAATGGGACAGGATATTCACCTATTTCTCCTGATGTAGCTTGATTTAGCAGAGTAGAAATCTGCCACTGCATCCACATGACATGCAAGACTTTGCAGTCCTTCCCTAATTCAATGCTTTCACCAGAATAACAAGCACAAAATCTCCAAGCATCTTATGCAAGTGTTTTGTGGCAAAAGATTTGTACTTAAAGGCCTGCCGGATCTCAAAGGCTAATTAGTCCACCAGAATCTGGTGGTCCTGATGCTTTTACATTTAGGAGGTACAGGTAGGACACCAGCTCTGCATTTCCTTTCATCCCTCTCCCTACAGAAAAGGGAACAGAAGAACAAAGTGCATAACAAAATCCTTCAACCCTAGAGTGATTTACAGCCTAAATCAACAATAAGAATTTTGTGATCATTTACTTCATTGTGGTATCTATCCATGCTGTCTATGTGAATATATATTTAATTCAATTAAGAGAGTGTCCTTGGTGTTTTGATTTAAGTTTAATTGCAGTTCTAATGAACAAAAATATATATTTTTTTAAAATGCATTATGAGCCTAAAGGATTTCTTTTGGGAATACTATACAATGAGCATCTCTTGAATAACTTATCCTATTTTCATGGCTTTATTTTATTTCCGTATCCCATAAGAAGCTTGTTTTTTCCTTCTTAAAAAAAAAAAAAAAAAAACAAAAACAAAAAACCACAAACAATAAACAAATGTCCTAGATATTTTTACTTTTTAAAAATTATTTTTGCAAGTCCTATTAGAACTTATATGATTTAAAAATCAGAGTTCTAAAAATAGTGTAATAATTTTGATGTGCAATAATAATATTCCTTATATACTCTGTACAGCACAGAAAATTAACAGATCAGGATGGTGAGGGGAAGATAAGTAAAATATAAAAATACAAATTCTGGCCAACAAAACCCCAAGATTACAAATGATTTTCCAAGTTTTAATTTCTTACTGCAATTAGTGAGAACCACACAATACTTTCCTGTTCTTCAACACTTATGAAATCTGTAATGTTAATTTCTACCTTTAATGTACAAAGAAATAGTATTTTCCTGCTGCAAAGAGACTTGGAAAGACTGTTTAAACCTGCTAAAATATTGAACCTATTAAGAATCTGCCTCTTATTTAGTTACTAATAATCCATATATATTAAAAATTATCTTAAATAGTACTATTCAATAATAAATTGCTGTTGATGACAACAAAGATGTACTCTAAAAAATAAGCATGGCATATTATTTCCTTAAAATATTTCCTTAATTAGACATCTGTTTTTAATTTTTAATGTAATTTGTAATTCTCTCGTATCTAAATCTATAACTCCTTTTCCTATCTAACAAAGGCAATTATCCTAATGATGATCACTATAATGAAAATATAAAAAAAAAAGAAAAAAAGGTAATAGAGAACCCAGATCTAAATTATGCATAGATCCATCTGATAATATATTTAAATTTTGAACAAAACCTTCTATCTGTGGAAAATTATAACATATTAAAAAATAATCATGTTCCCTGATTATAAGATACAGCTGAGGTCCTGTGAGGTAAAAATAAACAAAGGAACAAATGTAATAACATAACATAATGAAGACACTAAAATCCTTGCCAAAATATGCACTTGTAAAAACTTTTTTAAAAGCACATAAGCCTTTCCAGTTTCAGCATCTAAACAGACAATGCAACTATTTCTTAACTTTCATTCATGCCCTCAGCTCTGCTCCTTGCAGTGTATTTGGCCAATATCTGACTTGTGGTATTCCTCGCTATGCTATGTATGTATGAACAACTAGTCTCCTTGTTCTAGGTCTTCTGGACACTCTCATTTATGTGAAAAACAGACAGGCAAATAACTTGCCTGACTTTTTTAATGATAGAGGACTTAATTCGCAAATGGAAGAAAATTAACATAGTATAGCACGCTCCTTTTTACTAGTATTTTATTTTGAAGTATTCTGCTATACAGGCAGGGGTAGAGATTAATAGCTGATGAATACCCTTTTCATTCTGGATTGTCTAACATATGCTATAATTTTCTTGGGGGTTTTCAAGACCTATCTAGATCAAACCCTGAATAACATGGTCTAACCTCACACCTAACCCTTCTTTGAGCATAAGGTTGGAACAGAGACCTGCTGAGCTCCTTTCCAATCCAAATTATCCTATGATCCTATTAGTACTAGTAGGTCAATCTTTCTAGCTATTTTATCTCCATGACATTTAAGGTCCCGTAATCATTCTGCCTTTTCTCTCATCACTGTAACTTGTTAGAGCAATCATGTGGATCCTTATGAATGACAGACTTGACATCTTTTCCCCCCCTCTCTCTCTGTCTTGCCCTCAGTTTTTTTCTTCCCTGAGTAATCAAGCGTTCAAGGAACAGAGACTGCAGGATTTTCTTAAAAAAACAAAACAAAACACACAACAAAAGCGAACAAGCAAGAAAATAAACGCACACACACCCCTCAGACATTTCTCTAAAGCAAAACACTTGCTGTACAGACCAACAGCTTAGTTTTGTAAACACGTGTTGTACTGGAAGTGTGGTCCTTATTCTTTCAGGCAAGCTGCCAAATTCTGCTGTGGTGATAGACAATAAAAGTGACAATAAACTGAAGCTTTTCAACATAATTTGTCTTGCAACATTCTGTCAACTTGAATGTAAACACAAACCTCTACGAATGCAGGCTAGAGGGGTTGGTCGTTGCTTTTTGGTTTGTTTGTTTGTTTGTTTGTTTGTTTTCCTTTTATCCTAGGCAAAGAGGGAGGGGAAATAAAGCAGGCACTGACATATTCTTCCTAAAAAGGATGTGTGCTAAATATGTCCTCAGGCTTTTGATGTTCTACAAATGGACAGTTTGTACTCATACAGATAAAATTAATAATAATCTAATGTAAATGCTGTATAAATGAAAGGTCCCCTGCCTACCTCTTGACAACCTTTATTCTCTCTCTGCATACTACATATAAAGATATTAACTACACATACAAGTATTAATTTCGGGGTTTTCCATTCATAGTATGAAAAATAAGTCAGCTGGTATTTCTATTGTTAAGAAGGTTTTCCACTGAAATTCATACTATGTTAAGAAATAATTCTACTCTAATGTATTAGATGCTGGAATATAATTGCATGTTTTAATATATTTGTAACCTGGATTTATTTCAACATTATATAGTTGCTTAAACTTCTAATTACATGAAAACATGTTTTTAGGAAATTTTTCCATTACTAAACTGGAACCTGATAAGATCCAGCAAGAGCATAGTATTGCATAAAATAATTTTACGTCATGTAATTTCTATGTTATGACAGAAAATTACCAGTTTCTAAGAGATACTTCATTTCATTTTAATCTTATCATTAAAAAGAACAGAAAAAACTGATCACTTTGGCTAATAAATATGTGTTTATATTATTGTTGATAATATATATATATATATTAATGTCTAAAATTTGTATTAAAATTTGATTAATCTGAATGAGAAAAAGTATACTAAAATGCCAAACACTTTCATAACTCCAGCAAATTTTCCTGTGGAATATTACTTGAAATTTGAAAATCTCAATCTAAGGACATAAATCTGTGCAAGAAGGTCTGTCAGTGAGGTAGCAAGTGTGGACATGCACTTTTAGACGGTGATCCATATGATTTACTTCAAACATCTACCCTGTGATGAATGGACTCATGCCTAGTGATATTTTTCTCTCCCTTACTACAGCAGTAGTTTAGCTGACTAGATGAAATACAACTATACAGGAAATACATAGTTATTGAAATTAGTAATTTCATTTATACACAGTAAACTCCAATGAATAAACATGAGATTAAGCAATTAGGAATATGACTATCCAAGTTTAGTCTTCTGAGGCACCAGAATGGTTCTTAAAAATATTAAAAGATGATAACTACTATTGTCATAAGGTCTTTCAAATCTTTCTGCTTTGCAACCGGATGGAAAAGTGGGGGGAAAAAACACATCACCAACAAGCAAACAACAAAAAAACCCAAATTGATTATGAGTTTCCTGTAAAATGAAAACCCTGTTTTTTTAATTTAGCTGTTCAAGGCATGCAGTTCTCTGGACTGTGTTGCTACCATAGCCAGCTCAAAGGAACTTTTTTCACTGTGTTGAACAAATGTGTCATGCACTTCAGCCTATGGAAAACAGATGCCAAAAATGTTCCCAAGACAAGGTCGACTTTTACTCACACAGACACACATGATATCTGCTGTTTATTTGCTCTGTGTGGGTGTTAATGTTGCAAAAGTACCACTACTCATTTACATCTTTGCAGTTTTGACTACAGTGGCACTTCCAGGCTTTCAAACCTGCTTGATCTTTTGCAGAGCAGAAGCTGTTGGGCTTTGATAACACATTCTACTCGTAGGAGAGGAAATAAGGGATAGTATCTTTAAAGGAAGTTATTTCTGCTAGTTAATTGATAGTTATTACAATTGTATGACTCAATGGGAAAAATGTACTCTATCAAGTCTTATATGTTCCTGCTTGGCAGCTTCCTGTGAATGCCACCTGCATATTAATTATGGCACCGTGCTCACCTTGGTTTAATATTCTGTTTCTTTAAAAGAAAATGAAAGAGAGGAACTGAATGTGAGAACAGTTGTAAGTTATTCAGAACAAAACTACAGAAACTTGCTCTAGACCTGGCAGGGCTGTATTAACTAATGACAAGAGTGAGAAAACTGTAAAAGAACAGAATAGCAAAATCCTTGTTAAAGACTTCTTCATCTAAATCAAGATAAGCTCTTAGTCAGTCTTTTTTCAAGGAGAATTCAAGGAGGGAGTGAGAGAAATCAAATCAAGGTATAGGTAGTAAGTGCATTCAAGCAAGACAGTTTGGGGGGTTTAGGGGATTTTTAGTTTTCTGCTTGTGGAAGCATTGTGGCAGCTGTGTAAACACCTCTGTAGGTGTTTAGCAGCCACAATAAATCAAATTATTTTCAACAAGAGAGCAAAGAGGGCTTTCACAGAAGAAGGGTTTGAGAGGCAGAAGAAACATGTTTCCGAACATGAAGGGCTCAGAAGTCTGCAGGGAATGAGTTTGAAATTGCAAATACCATTGATGTAATTCCAGTCCTTGAAGGAAATATTCTGAAAGTTGCCAAATGCATTAGAAACAGGTACAGAATCTAAACTGATATTTCTACTTTCCATAGTAAAATCAAGCTACTGAAAAACAGGGAAACTGTAGAGCAGATATTAGAATTAAGGTGCCAAACTGACAGCCTGATCTCCTATTCAGACTCCTGTTCAGAAAGGAGACAGAGTTTTTCAGAAAAGTATTTCTCTGTGACCTTTCCAACTTTCAACCCTGCAGACATCAGCCTGTGAAATAATGCAGTGCTATTTTTGCATGTATAACAAGTGGGTCCATAACACTTTTGCTCTCTGACAACTTCACTGCTTTTTTATTTAACTGAAAATTATCAGTCTTTCTTGCAGCACTTTTTCATTTCAAGATAATTTTACTTTAGAGAAGTAGCCCTGGGATGCTAACCCTGAAAATATTTTTGCATCTGTCTCTCCTTAGTATTAGCAACAGATTGTTTCAAGTACTCACAGGTAGGTTAAAAACGATTAATTATTTCTAGACATGCAAGAAGTGTAAGTGTAAATTCCCTTTCTGTCAAATATTAAATATAAAAGCAGTAAAAGTAGTCATGTTTGTTTCTACAAGAATCATACTTCTACAACAACCATGTAGAAAAAATGGCACATTGCAAGACTAATCTTCCAAAGGCTGGGATGGATGGATGGAAGGAAGGAAGGAAGGAAGGAAGGGAGGGAGGGAGGGAGGGAGGGAGGAAGGAAGGAAGGAAGGAAGGGAGGGAGGGAGGGAGGGAGGGAGGAAGGAAGGAAGGAAGGAAGGAAGGAAGGAAGGAAGGAAGGACATACACACACTTTTTTGTTACTAGATTTAAAAGTATTTGTATAACAGTGATAATCAATGAACATGTTGTTCTTAGACATCCTTATCTTAAACTTACTATTTTCATCACTGTTCCTTTTAGCTAGAATGGTTTATTTAGCTACCCAAGTCCTGCTGAATGGGATATAGATAGCTACTTGATTTAGTTTGAAGTTGGGCCTTTTTCTTCCTTCCTTTCTATTCTTTTTTAGGGGACCCCCGCCCACACACACACTCTTATAAATTCATGTTATTAAAGAATTTTGGTAACAGGAATCATACTTCTACAATAATTATGTAGAAAAGATGGTGTACTGTAAATAACAATCCGTAATGGAATAGACGTATAGAGGAAAACATCCAAAGTCTCCTTGAGAATAAGAAGAATACTATAATTATTATGTTGTTACTCATCTAAAACAAAACACAAAAAATAAAAAATAGCATGAGGGGAGGAAGACATTTATATTCTAAGTTGTAGGTATATGAGAAACTGACTAAGAATAGTTCTTTATAATTAAATAGTTTTAAAATTTACATTGATTACTTTGAGTAACTTCAAAGAGACAGACTTACCTGGACTGAATTCTTTGATGTTCCTCATTTATAAAGCTATGTTTTCACAATTTTTTTTTGTTTTACAAAAGAGTATTTTTTTTATAGTATTATTTTTTCATAAAGTAAGTAATATTTTTTATAATATTTAGGGTTATCCAGAGTCTAAATGAAGTTCAAAACCCTGATTTTCAATAATGATCTTAAGGTGAAAATTGTTATAAAGCTGTAAAGTATATTTAGAAGATACTTGTTACTCTCTTCTATATGGAGATCTGGCAAACAGAAACTGTCTCTTTTCTTCCTGTGCCTTTGTTAAAAAAGCAAATCGTTACACTTTGGAAAACTCTTAAGATTTATATAACTTAAGTTATGCAAGGTAACCGAGAGTATGAGATGAAGGGAAAAGGGCAGTGCCACAGAAGAAATACTTGACATCTTCTAAGGTTACTATGCTGTTACATTTCAAAAAGAAAATCACAAATAGATCCTCTCTAGCCCTTTCAAAATGCATAGTATCTGTCAGCTCAAAAGATAAGGCTTTTGTCAGTTCTGTGTCATACATTTTATTTTCCTTGAATTCATATAGTAGATTACATTTCTGAGCTCACTTTAAATAATAATTTTTATGGAATACAATAAAACTCTTATCTTTCTCATAAAGCAAATCAGAACACAAAGCATAGCCACTGTCTGTATTAAGAAATCCTTTATAAACAGTGTCCAGTTCCTCTTTCATTTCTATGTTTTTTTTATTCTTTAAAAACATCTTTATTTTTCAGGTTGTCATATCCAAAGTAACCTTGGAAGTATTTACTTCACATATACAGGCAGTGGAGCAGGTCGAGTTACCTCTCTTTGACCCTAATCCTGGAGTAACTTTCCAACCATATAAAAATCTTCATATTATTAACACTGTGCTGATATGTATATTCTTACATTCCAGTGTAGCTTGTACCACACCATTGTTTTGCTTACTGGTGGAGATCTGAAGGATACAGATAGTCATATGATTTCTGGACCCTCACAGACCTGCATGTTCTTGGAATCTATGGGATAATTAACATAACCGTGGACTGCCGGAACATATGATATTATTAAATGTGACAGAGAAACCTTAGACTACTTTTTTGCCTTTAAATTCCTTTGTATTGAGAAAATCTCTATAAAAAGAGAATCCAGATTTAAATCATCACTCTTCTAAACAGGACACTAACAAGTTTTTCTCTTCCTAACCCACCCCAGTAACCTGTGTAATGATTGTCCTTGTACATGAGGAAGAACATTTGCTGAGCTGCCTGGTGCATTGCAATTGAATCCTTAAGAATTTCCCATAGCTTTTTCTAGTTGAAGGGTGTGATAACTCCACAGCAGTCTCCTTCTTTTTTACTAACAAGAAAGGAGTTTTTAAAAGTGGCACAGTGAAACACCCTGATCCTTAAATTCTTTGCTGAAGGGATTTGTAATTGCTTTCCCCAGTATATATTACTGAACCATTGACTATTATTAGAAAATTATTCTTTTTTAATCAAAGAGAGAATGAATTTGGTGATACCACAACCAATTTCACATTATTTTTCACTGTACGCTAATACCTATTCATAGTGAAGTTTGGGTAATCCTATTAGTTTCACCTACCAAACAACAAAACCTTCTTGAAACAAAGGGCTTCTTGCCCTTCATCCAAAACTCCTCTATGTAATTTCCAGAATTCCAGAAAATTTTTGATTGTCTTCAAAATCAACAATAGTCATTGTCACCAGTTAGAAAAATATTTTAATTTTGGCTTTGTCTTTTTTATGAAGTGTAATAAATGTTTTGAAATAATTTACTATTAGATTTGTAATTATTACTATGTCTATCAGTAGTATTAAAATTCTTTTCACTTACTATCCAGTAGAATAATAATACTTACATATGCAGAATTCTTGAACAACACATCTTGAAAGCTGTTTACCCAGTTTCAACTACCCCTTATTTTACGACTTTTCTTCTTCCCATCCCCAAAATCTGTGTATTGCAATGGTCAGAAAAATGGCCATTTTATTCTTTAGCTATGGTTCTCACTACTGACAAAGAACCCAAATATATTTCAGGGAGCATTTAACCATTTATTTTTATGCCCTGCATGAAGATAAATACATTACCAGAAAAACTACCTGCTATTTGTAAGCAAATCACAACTGGAAGATGAAACTCAGCAGTGAGGATCAGGTTAGTACACAGACTGGATCTCAATACTTTAATTAGGACAGGCCAAAACTACAATCCAGATAATCCAAGATATGTTCCAAAATGGTGATCTGGTTAGGAAGTATATTAAACCCAAAGTATGTTAAAAGAAGACTATAGGAAGAGTATCTTCTGAGGTCTGACCAAAGCTGAGGAGCAGTAGTGAGTGTCTCAATACTTTTAGACCAAGTCAGGAACAAAGATTAGGTGAGCCTGGGGAGTGGGGGAGAGGAAAAATAATAATAATAATAATAAAAAAAATAAATCAGGAAACTAATGCTGTAGTGGGAACTGAAGAAGGCCTAAACAGGGAGGAAACCAGGTCAAGCCAGATAGCCAAATACAACTGGTAATGTCCTCTTGTTTCCTCTAGAATGGAAAAACAAGTTGTTCACAAGCCTGTCCTAAATTAATGGGGCTTATCCTACCCTCAGTCTTTAGACTGATTCTGGCCAGGCTGCAGAGACTGATTGCTCAAAAAGTCCTGGAAACAGGAAATGAGAATGGGAGGAAATGAAGAATTAAGTTCTTAGACATCTGATTTAATCAGCTGGATTAATGATCATGATCATGTGTAGAAAAAGAAGGGCAGTACTGGTTTACTTCTTTTAGAGTAAGACTCTCCCAGAGTCTCTCAGAGACTAATAATGATTTTGCAAGATTCTTTGGTTCAAACCCAATATTAGAAATGAGATTAGCTGTGTCCAAAGTTATCAAGCAGTCTGAAAAAGAATAAAGTTCATTATAAGCAACTGTGTACATAAAATTATCAGAAACCTCATTGAACTCACAATAAAGAAAGCCACATACATATTTTGGTTAATCTGCCTTAGAAATCTTTTTATCAGTGGCAGAACACCCAGTTTTGCAATCATAAATCCTTTTTACGATTCACAGTAAACAAAACCCTATTCACTTGCACTTTTTCTCCTGCTGAGCATAACCGACCTGGAATTATGCTGAGAGGAATGAGATCAGATCAGAGCCTGTTATTCACTTTCTTGAGTTTCATCTCCTTCATTTAAAGTAGGAAGAACATAAATCCTTTTCAAAAACATAAGTAGTTGCATGACTGCACATATTTTTAATTTTGAGGGATTTGTAAAGAAATTAAATTTACAACTCAAAAATACATCCATGCATTTGTGAAAGTACAGCAGGTTATTCATACTGCTGCAGAGAAAGAGTAAAAGTTTAGATGTTTTTTCCTTAGCAAGAATACAGAAGTGCCAAACTTTATTTGCTGTAAATCAGCATAGCTCTACTGAAGTCAAGCACACTAGAAATCACCAGCTTATATATCTACATAATTTGGATGATGTGAGCTTTGAAAAAAAACACCTCCAAAATCATAACTGAATAGACAGTGGCAGAAGTAATCTTCAGGAAAAAAAACCCACAGTGGGGGCTATAGGTATGCAGACAGCCTGAGTTTGTGTGGAAAACCTGTGGAAAATTTTTCCTCCATTACTAAGAGAAGTTAACTTCATATGTATAGTAATAGTATAGGATAAGACAAGCTGACTTCTTAAATAATTGACATTCAAGTCTACTTCTAACTACTTAGAAATTTGGTACCATTGCTAAAGAATATTTTCCAGATAATAGTCTTTTTCCTTACCATTTTATGTAATTTTTCTCTTCTCTTGGGAGTAAAATTTGAAATATCACTAATGTAAAATTCATTTAGGAATGAGGGAGACAGAAACAAACAAAACTTAATGATAACATTTTAGAAATTCCAAATGAACAGAAAATACTCCGGTCACTTTCAGTCACAAAGGAGTTTAAACTCAATTTCACATAGCCAGCTGGAGGTTACGTTTCCTGGCAGACTATGAAACAGAAATGAAACAAGTTATAGATTTGATCTCAAATAGCCTTTCTCTTGATAGTTTTAGCATGTGAGTAATTAATTTAGAAGCAATGATGACTATTCTTATGTGTGAAATTTTGCAGGACTAGATGTTCATTGACATCAGAGCTGGTAGAAAATGAAACAAAGAAAAAACTCATTAAAATGTTTGCAATAATGATGTTCCTTCCCTCCTCCTCCAACTGCCTCTAACAGGAATGAATATTTCCTTTTCTTATTTGATGAACTGCCTTCAGTCTGTTTGAAGACCGTTCTGATGATTAGATGGCAGGTGCAGCACAGTCTGACTACAAGGTAGTGTTGTCAGCACTTCCTCTCAAAAATTTGTGTTTAGATATACAAAATATGAAGTTGAGATAAAAGAAGTAACAGTTCTGAAAACCTCCCCGATCATTTTCATTGAAAAAGGTTAGACAGGACCGGATATCTTCTCACTGCAGCAAAAGAAAACAAATACAGGCCCAGTTTCCTAAATGCTCAGTATCTTCAACAACTTTTAAAATGCCATAAATCTTTTGGAGCCTTCATAGTGTGATTCACAAATTTGGATTATGTTCTTTATGAGCATTATTAGCAAATTATTAGTTTATGTACTCACTTCGAAGATTATGTGATTATCTTTGAAGATCAGAAGAAGGGTTAGCTTCTGATATCCATGTGCAAATCCACATGAATATTCTGTGATACAGGAAATACCTTTAGAATAAATTTTACTAACAATAGTTTCTTACATATAGACTAGACATACATAAGAATTCTAAAGAAATTTATAATGCATGCTTATATAAATACATATAAGGCCTTCAAAGACAGATAAACATAATCTTTATGCTAAGGCTTCCATCTTCCTTGTACTTTGGCTTAAAAAATTAAAAATACCTTGTGGATTTGAGTACATTCAGTAGATTTTGCTTACTGCTTTTAGTTCATTGAATTGAATGAATAAACAGAAAAATATTCGTTCATGATTACTGATTGTGGCTTGCCCACCTTGACTGTTGTTCAACAGATCTCCTTGGCTTGCCTCATCCCTGTTGCCCATTTACCTAGGCCAAATTAAAGACAAGGGGGTTTTCTTTTTCTTTGCATTTTACTCTGAAGTGGAACCTTCATAAAGAAAAGGAGTAAGTTCCTATTTCTGTTACCATTACTGGCTTCCTCAAAATCTAGTAAATGAACAATAAGAAAGAAGGTATCATAAGCCCTCACACTTTATCAAACTGATAAAATGCAAACCACGTTACAGGTGATATTTGCTTTGAACTCTATTGAACTATGTTGATTTCTCTTTAAAATTACCAATTTATTCTTTCAACCATAAAATAGAGTAATTTAAAATAAATACAATGGATCTTTGTAGTTCAATTATTTTTATGTATCTATACATATATATATATATATATACACACACAATGACTACAATTTTAGGCCCTGACACAGCTTTCTGTACACAAATTGTAAATACAAAATGTGGAAAGAGCTGCTGCGTCAGCAACGCAAGGACCAATTTTTTTTTTATAAATAGGTGACCTGTATTTTAGCTTTCACAATGACTTTTCCATATTTAATGAGCTGATAGTGTGTGAACTGTAAATGATCATGTCCAGATCACTGACCCACACATAACTCCAAGTGACAAACTTCACAAAATTCAGTTGCAAGGTCCAGATGCTGTATATTGCCTGTATAAAGCATTTCAGGTAGGAAGGTTGCATATTGGTAATATGACCTAAACTCAAGCAATATTTTTGTAATATTAATATTTTGAGGAGAAAAATAGATTTATATATTAACAACTGTCTAAATATTATTTAATAAATTTGTAAAACCTTTTATTTATTTTTTTCTGGCAATAATTGTTAAAAAATCATCATGTCTAACATCAATATTTTACAGCTTTGCAAACTGCTATGACAGGTGTAGATCTTAAGTAAATCTCTGAAGTTCTAAGAGAAAAGTCTCAGATCTTCATGTCTGTAAAAAACCAAAAGCTGAGATAACTTTCTGCTTCTTTTAATTTTCATGGTGTATTGGGTTTTCTTGGCAAGGTTATGGTAGCAGGGGTGCTACAGTGGTGGGTTCTCTTAGAAACTGCTAGAAGCTTCCCCTATGTCCAACAGAGCCAGTGCCAGCCAGCTGCAAGACAGACCAGCCACTGGCCAAAGCTGAGCCCATCAGTGATGTTGGTAGCGCCTCTGGGGTAACATATTTAAGAAGGGATAAGAAAACCTGTGCAACTGCAGCCAGAGAGAGGAATGAGAGTAAGTGAGAGGGACAACTCTGCAGACACCAGGGTCAGTGAAGAAGGAGGGGAGGAGGTGCTCCAGGCATTAGAGCAGAGATTCCCCTGCAGCCCATGGATGTACATGGTGGAGCAGATATCCATCTGTAGCCTGTGGAGGATGCTGCGCTGGAGCAGGTGGATGCCCGAAGGAGGTTGGGACCCCATGGGAAGCCTACACTGTAGCAGGATCCTAGAAGAACCTGTGAACCCATAGAGAAAGGAGCCCATCCTAGAGCAGGCTTGCTGGCAGGACTTGTGACCTCATGGAAAGGACCCATACTGGAGCAGTTCACGAAGAATTGTAGCCTGTGGGAAAGACTCATGCTGAAGAAGTTAATGGACGACAGTCTTCCATAGGAGGGACCCACACTGGAGCAGGTGAAGAGTGTGAGGAGGAAGGAACAGAAGAGACAACCTATGATGAACTGACTGCAACCTTCATTCGCCACCCCTCTGTGCTGCTCAGGTGTAGGAGGTAGAGAAATTGTGAGTGAAGTTGAGCCTGGGAAGAAGGGAGGAGTGGGGAGAAGGTTTTTTAAGATTCGGTTTTATTTATTATCCTGCTCTGATTTCATTGGCAATTATTTAAATTAATTTCCCTGAGTTGAGTCTGGTTTGCCCATAATGGTAACTGATGAGTGATCTTCCTGTCCTTATCTCAACACATGAACGTTTCATTACATTTTCTTTCCCCTGTCCAGTTAAGGAAGGGGAGTGATAGAGTAGCTTTGGTGGGCACTTGGTATTCAGCCAGGGTCAACCCACCACATCTAAGCAGCCAAAGGTACTAGAGGATTGAATTTCTCATTTATCGTTCAGTGATACAAAGCAAGGTTACAGTTAAAATAAGTTAACATATTTTAAATCCTTGACTACTTTGTTTCTTGATATGTCATTGTAGGGTTCCCACTAAGGTTCTCTCACACTCCTCCTCCTCAGCAGGACTGAGAAAGAAAATAGGATGCAAAAATTGTGGCTTGAAATAAAGGCAACCTAATGAAAAAAAAAACCCAAAATACAACAACAAAACCAAACAAAGTCCATACACAGACACAAATTAAAAAACAAAACAAAACAAAGTTTTATTCTCTACTTCACATCAGCAGGTGATGTTCAGCCACTTCCACTATTCATTTGCTTCATAAAATTTTTGCTTCTCCTTGCAGTAGGAGAAAAAAGCTACTCAAGATTTCCTTACCAACACACAAATAGAATAACTCACACCATGTCACCTAAGATATCAACAGTTAAAGGATATGTCAGATAAACTGTTACCAATTAATTAGCACAAATAAGCACAACTACAGTTAGATAAGAATTGATCAGCTCTTGAGACACCACCAGTGAGGCTGGGCACCTGTGCTCTTTCTCAGGTCCTTGTGCTTTACCATCAGTCGTAATAAACTTCTCAGTGCTATGTAGAACTAATTTATTCTATCCAAGCAGGGGCATTATTTACTTCTGCCACAAAGTCAACCTTAGTATTGTATTCCCGTTTACTTGTGATCTTCAGAACTGCAGCAATCAAGTTTATGTTATCACTAGATTAGGTTCAAGACCAGTAGCACATTCCTCATTATAAGGCCAGCTTTCCACCAGTCCCTGTTTTGCCAGATTATTTGGCCAAGTGGGTTTGGGGGTTCCAGTGTTATCTGAATAGCACTACCTTCCATTGATTCTGTAAAACAAATTTTTACCATATGTTGCCAAAATTTTAATATTTCCATCTGATACTGCTACTGAATCTCTGTCTTCTTCAGCCTAAGTAAATCCATCTTTTAAACAATGTCATGAGGAGCTTTTGATTTTCTTATTAAAGAAAGTAGCCTGATACTTTTAAGGCTTAATCAAGGGAAATTAATATGTTATGTTATTTTATTCCCTACTCATCTTTCCTCTCCTTTTTTTCCTCCATTAATCTTCATCCTCTCTCCACCTTGCTATTAATCAGACACAATGCCCATCCTTTCTTACACTTCTACTCATATGTTACTGCTTTCTTTTCTGTCATACATTTTAGGTTATACTACATTCCTCAAGTGACAGTTATATTTTCTCTATTCAGTCTGTCCTTTCACAGAATAAAAGACAATGGATTATTATCGCTGTTATTAAACTTAAATAAGTTATTATGAAAATATAGCTATATTGTCCCATTTTCGTCTAAGTATTTTGATGGGATTTCACCTCTATTTGAAATTAGTTTCAATGAAAAATATATAGTGAAGTCACTATTCACAATGACCATCCACAGTGTATTATTCTCCCTTCAGATAGGTCTTTAAAAAGGGAGGGTGCTGAAATTATATAATCAAAATAATTAATCAGTATTTTTCTGCCTGTTGAGGGTTCCAGTTATTATATGTCACGAACTTCACAGTATGTTCTAAATCTGTTTCAAATACTTCATAAAAAGAAACAATGTTAGACTAGAAGCCCACAATTTTCTGAAATGAAAAGATATCTGAATTTTGGCAAGAGGCATGACATTACAGTCTTGCTCCATGTAGTTGCTTAGTCATACATCAAGAGGGATATAAAGTAGAAAATAATAATTTATATTTTGAAAGTCCATAATACTTTTTCATTCCTTTTAGTTTTTTATAAACTCAGTGTACTATGGGAATGTCATATAGCATCTGGTTATACTGTCAGTCTTGTCCTTTAACACCTTGTAGGAACTGGTCTTGGCAGTGAGAAAAATCTCATGCCCTAACCACTTCAAACGAATATAAAGTTTTTATAACAATAGGCAAAAAATATCAATTGCTTTCTGCCATCACTATCAAAGTGAAAAACCTGAAGTCCACTTAGAAAAAAAATAAGGTTTAATCCATAAAGCAACGTTTGTGGACTGTTTTAATAAAGCAATATAATTGCGAAGGTAAATGGTTCAGCTTTATCAATGCAAAATGACTGTAGAAAACTTCTGACAGACATTATAGGCTTAAGAGTTCCTGTTAAACATCCTGCTGTGAAACAACTCTTTGCTGCTTTCATCATCAGTGGATATTCCTGAGGCTATTTCCACAATGCTTCACTGTGCATAAGATTAGAATCAAGTCTGGCTAAACAAACAGAATAAAATGAAAAAAATCTTAATCTAGAAAAGTCATTGTAAAATGAGGAAATGTTTACATTGGTCACTTGATGAAGACTGTAACTTGATGACAATCTAATTATTCTGACATATTATAAACTCTTTAAAAATCTTCAGAGAAAACCAAAAGTTTTGAATTGTTTCTCTCTTTCACAAACAAGCTATGACATTAAGGAAAATGATTTTTCTTTTTTCCATTTACTGAAAACTAGGAAACAAATGATTAATACATGTGACAAAAATAACCAAAATAGGCCCAGCAGTGCTTGGAAAATCTGGTTGGCACCTGAGTTTAATGGCCAGACTCTGAACCCCTTTTGAAGAGTTTTGTTGCAGATCTGGGTGCCAGAAAAACAGGCCTGTGCAAATGGCATTTGGAGCAAAAGTATTTTTTAAGAAAAAAAAAATAATCACTTTCATTTTCAAGTACTTCTTATTTTAATTTTACTACCCAGATCTAAGTTAAATTTATATGTCATGAGGAGAAATTAGGATTATAATTTACCCTGCAAATGATGTGATATGACCACCATCAACTCATTTGGCTGATACTTATTGTTTGTTTCTTTGGCTTGTTTTCATTCCTTTCCCCCCCCTGTAATTAGTGCTCACTTTTAGAGCTTGTTTTGCTTATTTTAGATATTATTATTTCTGACTTAATTTGTAATTTGTGGATCATTTCATGAAACTCCGGGAATGAACAGTGGAGAAAAAAAGACACCATTGCAATACCAGTAGAAAACAACTAAAAGGCACAAAGTTTCAGCATCTCCTCAGACTTTACTTACCTCTCCCTAGTGTCCTGGCATGTACAAATCTTCCAGCATCTCGTATAGCTTTGCCTCACTATATTTTTTCATGTGAAAGAATCAAAAATACTCGGAGGATACAGCCATTACTGGAGTTTAACAGCCCTCACTTAAAATTCTGATGGCATGTGAGGGATTTTCAGTATATTTCTGTGATGTCATTTACTTCCCAAAACAAGTTTTCCAGAGAGAAGAAATGTATTTTATTATATCAGTTGCTAGCGATGAAAAAAATTTCTGTTGGTGTTGTGGTTTAACCCCAGCAGGCAGCTCAGCCCCACACAGCTGCTCGCTCACTCCCCCACACAAGGGGATGGGGGAGAGAATCAGAAGAGCAAAAAGGAAAAAACTCATGGGCTGAGATAAAGACAGTTTAACAGGTAAAGCAGAAATTGTGCACACAAAGCAAGCAAAAGAAGAAATTCATTCACTACTTCTCATTGATAGGAAGATGCTCAGCCATTTCCAGGAAAGCAGGGCTTCACCATGTGTAAAAAGGTGGGAAGGCTTGGGAAGACAAATGCCATCACTCCGAACGTCTCCCAGCTTTATATGCTGAGAAGGATGTCATATGGTATGGAATATTCCTTTGGTCTTTTGGGGTCAGCTATCCCAGCTGTGTCCCCTTTTAACTACTTGTGAACTCCCAGCCTATTCACTGGCAGGGCAGTGTGAAAAATAGATTAATTCAGAAGAACTATCTTTCTGTCAAAGACTGTGAGATTCAGGCTGTTGGTTGGAAAAAAACCCCAACAAAGTCTGCTGAAGAAGGGAAACTGCCATTGAAGCCATAGTAAAGGAGCAGGACCGGGTGTAGGCTGGGTAGTTTCTCCTTTCTGAGGCCCTGGATCACTACTGTGCATATGTGATAACAATGCCTCACTCACACCCTCTGTCTCAAGGGGAACTAAACCCAAAAGATAAAACTGTCTACACACTAAGGGGGAGCACGCATCCAGTGTTGCAACACCTTTACATCTAAAATGATAAAAAAGGCTCACTTATAGAAGTTCTGCATACAAAAAACCTACATGACTGCAAGGGTATAAAATCTCGACTCAGCTCCCTCAGCTAGCCTGAGATTCCCTACCACCATCACGCAGCGCTTTCCCTCTGAGCAGGTTGTATGTCTATTTACTTTCTTTCGCTTGTAACTTTCTATAATGTTTTGATCAATGCTGTAGCCTATTTCTTTACTTTTCTGTGTGCTTTTTATTATAATACTATCAAGGGAGATCAACATATGATCACTGCCTCTATTATATTAATAGGGATAGTGGTTTGCTTGTGGGCATTGATTTATGGTGTTTATTAAAGTAAACATATTAATCACACAGTGAGTCCCAGTATGTGTTTGCACTGCCCAGGCCCATAACTAGTGAAGCAGATTCCCCACTCTGAGTAGCAAGGGGGAAGTCTGTTGGGTCATGACAAAAACCTCTGATCAAAGATTTTTCTAAGAAATTAAAACATTTGGTAGCTACTCTAATTGGTACATTTCTAACCAAATTGTAATCAGTGTTTTTCAAGCTGCTCTTTTCCTTCAGAGAGCTTTTCTTTCAGATCTGAATAAAAGCTTGTGAGTCTGAAAGCTTGTCTGATTTTCCCATCAGTTGATGCAATGAAAGTTATCTACAAATCTATCATGGCAGTGTTGTTAGAACATTGTTAATGCACTAAGATTTAAAGAGAGAAAAAGATATTTGTAACTAGAAAACAAAAAGCCCTACATCTTGTTTCTTTCATTAAAAAATAGCACGTCTAGCTAAGAGACTATAGAACAGTACTTGTAGAAGACAAGAGTTTTGCACACCTACAAATCATAATCCTACCTGCGAAAATTATTTCCTCATTTTTATTTTTAAAGCAAGTAGAAATGGAGTTTAAGTTTTTATAAATCACAAACAAATCACTGCTGGAATCAAGCTTAAATTTACCTAGACTATCTTTTACTGGTTACTACCATAACCTGGAAAAACCAAAGTGTCTAAATTCTTCCATGTGCCTTCCTCCTACTGCTCAGATTATGTTGATTACTATTGCATGTAAATGGAAAGATAATTTGGATTGCTTATTTGCTCTGTAGTTTCAGTACATAAAAGTCTGAAGTGAGCTAAAAATTGCTGAAGTTGTTTGATACCTAAACACAAAAATCTTAAAACATTTTCGTTATCTGGGCCTGAGGAGATGTAAGCAGCCTGCTAACATAGGCCGCACAGGCCAAGAGACTTCACATCACCTCCATAGTTCATCAGAGTGTTTCTGACTAGAATTTACAACTCATGTCTAGATGTACAGGGGAATTTTTTACTATTTCTCGCTAAGAGCGAAGTATGATTGCTGATTTCTGCACACACACATACACACACACTGTTTTTGAGTGTTTACTATCTTTTATACTCTATTTTCTCACTTTTTTATTAATTTGCTAAAATCTTTTAAAATAATCTTATGTGTTTGGCTCAAATTCTCCTACAGTTTTTCCACAAAGTGAGTCTTTAAAGCATTATCTATCTTCTGTTGCTGAAGCATGAAATAACACCACTAAACCAATTAAGTTATTCTAGATGTAGGCTGATATATCCATTATCAGTCTTGTTTTCCTTAAATCACCACTACAGTAAGAACCATCTACTTTAACAAAATCTGTACAATGGACAAAATTTATCAGTAGAAATGGAGCAATCTCTTTTCCCTCAAATAGGTACTTTTGACATCCGATATATACTACTAAGGCAGTGTTAAAAAACTGCATTGTGGCTGCCTCTGCCAATCTGTTATCTGCATAAGAAAGAACTTTACTTGCTTCAGCTGACAATTCAGAACTTCTTATGAAGAGAGTTGTGTTGGACTTTTTTTAGATTAAGTGTAATTTGAAAAAGGAAATAATAAAGAATCCCCTCATTTCTGAATGATTTGGTTATTTAAATGAATACAGCCAAATGTGTCAAACTAATTCTGTAATCCTTAAACTACTGCAGAATACAGATGGTAGATAAAACATGAATGGGAGAACATATTTAATTACATTATAAATCCAGTCAAATTTGTCAAATTTTAAATTTAGTTGTAAAGGCAAATATTTCTGGACACAACTTCCTGTATTCATCAGCTTCAAGTCCTCATAATATTACCCCCAGGTTTCAGAGATCTAGCATAAAACCTGGTCAATGACCAGCTCTTTTCAAACAATTTAAGAGACCCTTTCCTGTTAAGTGACCAGCAAAATATTTTTCATTAATATTGGGTCATTTATCTTTCTGTTTCTTCCCTTTTTTTACGTCCCATTTTTGCTTCACATTTTGCATAAGGGTACATTAATGACAATAAAAATTAGTATAACATACTTCAGTATTCCTGAAGTCAAAAAAGGAGATGTTTCTGAAAACACATGGAAAAGAGATTATGAGATCTTCTGATAAGAAGTTTTAGAATTATTTTTTCATGTGTCCTTTCTTCTTTTTAGGTAATATATCCTCCTGAGAAATAGGAACAAAGCTACTGGGAAAAAAAAACCCTAAAAACAACAACAAAAAAACCCCAAACACCAGAAAGGATAAGACATTTTAATCTATTTTTACATGGTAATGATCTCAGAGCCTAGTTCATAATTGTAATGGAGCTTTTTTTTTCTAAAAGGGGGAAAATTATAAATACCTGTTGTGTGGAGACTACGGTAGCATTGTTTACACAGCAAACTGGCACTGAAGAAATGTCTGTACTTGCATTTATAACTTGTATATTGATAATGGCGCAACTTCAAAAAACAGTGTATTGAGCAAAACAGTCTTTCTGCACTGCTTGCTTTTTGCATAGGTTTAGTTTACTATCAGATACATATACAGCTGTCTTGAGCTTTTCCTTCTCATATTGAAAATTTATTCTAGTTCTACGACTTAAAAGAACTACCAAAATTGTGGGATGTTATTTAACATTGGCAAAGGCAGAACAGACAGCTTAGGCAAAATGCAAATCATTGAGAAGTCTGTGATAGAAATAAGTGTAAACAGATGGTTTGGAGTGAGCTGAAGTATTGTTGAATTTCTATTTTAGGATAACGGAAGAGCTCCTATTTAAGCTATTTTTTTTTTTTAATGGAAAGAAGCAAAATAATAACTTGAAAAACTCTCCAGGATGCTAGATTGTGGGACCTGAATGAACCTTTTCATAAGTCTTACTGGAAATGTGTGGCTAAGATCCCCCAGATGGCCATGAAAGCCTGGGTGCATCTGCATGCGGCACTGCTAGGTTCTTTAGAGATACGCAGAAAAGGTACCATGCTTCTGGAAAAGAACAATAAAAGTCACCCCATCTTCTCTGCTACTGCCCTCAAACTCATTACCTTGAAGTATTGTCACCAAACACTCACTTGAACTTCCTTGGAGTTTTTTGCATTTCTGACAAATTCTACAAAATTTGTTTAGCGTAAACATTTCCACTGTTCCTGAAAATTCCTTTCAGTAAGACTGGATTTTAGAGATCAAGATACATATTAAACAAGTTTCTATTTAAGGTTAGATTCAGTTACAATTGCTTACAGTAGAATATTACTATGGTGATGTTCCAATTTTCTGTAATTTTGTAGAAAATTGCTTAACCTTCATATACAGTCAATTCCACATAAATTATAATCAATTTAGCAACCCATTTATTTTAGGAGCTTGAGTGTACAGACCAATCTGAAACAAAGTAGCCTTTCATTTACTGTATTGTAAGGTACTGATGTTTCATAGAATTAGCAGAATTTCTTTGTGTTCTTCCCCTCCGTATAATAGACTTTTATATAGAATCTAGGGAAGTAGAAAACTATCTAGTGACATGTATCTAAAGTGTAAGCTGATCAAAGTAATGCAACTGATCCTTAACTGTAAAGAAATTGAGAAGGAAAAAAAAAAAATCAACATGTGATTATACTTAGGCCAACAATAAGTTTGACGAGATGTAGCTGCACAGCTGAATACAGACAAAATTGCATTAAATTGCTTTTAATTTACTTAAATAGTTATTAGAACTTGTCTGTTCTAAAGATAATAAGTTCATAAAAATGCTGTGATATCTAGATCTATTTTAAATGTAAGTGCTTAACATGAGACTTAAGTTCACCTCATAGACATTACAATGTGAAATTAATGTATGATATGAAATTACTATTATATTTTTCCCCTGTTTAGGTAAGATATTATTTCTTGAAAATACTTTCACAGGACTTTTCAAGACTGAAATTTTTGAATGGCTATTCCTCATCTCTAACCTGATTGGAAACAATAAGGGGATTGGAAAGGATTGTTACTTCTATGCATTGAACTATCGTAAGTCACTTAGGGTATTTTCTAAGCAGTCTCTTCAATGAATATGAAGTTTGAGGGATGACAACAGAAAATAAAACTTCAGGGTCACTATAAGAAGAGGTCATACACTTCTACTCTATCTCAAAACTTCAACAAATTATGTCACATTGCCAGACTTGTATATGTCTCTCAATTAGAGATGCCAAAGCAGTAGACTCCGTGGAATTAGCAATTTTGGTTAGTAAGAAATGTTGGAACTTTGATTTTCCATAAACAGAGCACCATTTCATACCCACTATTACAACAGACAGTTCCATCTTTGTAATTAAATTTGTTCTGTGAAGGCTAAAAAGCAGGAACGTATGAGACAAACAAAAAGAAAGCCTTGTAAAGCACAAAATTCAGAACAATGTTCTTCATATTTTTAATTTCTCTTTCCTGTTTTTGTTGGTACACTAAGCATATTTGTGTGAATGTACGATTTTTGGGTTCTCAAGTTGATCTTCCTGCACAGCTTATTTCCCTCATGTTATAAAACTTTATTTGTGATATCACAAATGGTTACTATGGGAATGCTTTCATAGTCACAAAAGATTGAGTAGAGAATGATGAGGCAAGACAATCCCTTAGATTCTATATTATTTCATTCACTTGATAGTTATTTACCTATTTTGCATGCATTAATGTTTTTTTTCTGCTTTTCCTACTATTTCCTTGTGTGTTTTGTGGTGTTCATTATTCACTTTGTCTTAAGGAATTCTGATGGGGTTTAGGCCAGCTACCTTAGACACTGAATTTGCAAGTTAATTTTAGACAACTGTTTTGCTAAACATCCTAAAATAAATGGATGGGATATGTACATGGCCAGAGGATAAAGGCAGTTGCCCTTCTCTTACTATGTTAATTTGAAAATCAGTTCTAAAGAACAGCAAGTCCAGAAAAGATGGACATTTTGTGGTAAAAATGTGCAAGAATAGTGTATCTTTCTGATCAAGGTTTGTATCAGAAAATTCACACCATTGCACAAAGCACAAACTCTAATGGCACATAAAGAAATGAAGGCTTTGGAAAGATCTAATGAAGGAAGTAAAAGTGACAAACACTGAAAAGAACATGGTATTTTGAGAGTTGAAAGCTATAGCTGAATGCTGTAGTCTAGCATTCACAACTGTAGGTGTGAAATGTATAGCATATTTTCCTTTTCCATTAAAAATATTATTTTGCTTGGGTACAGAAAATTTGGGGAAGGAAATCTGAGTCTCCACTTCAATCAATCTTCTCTATCCTGGTACCAAATCCCTACCTGGAGAACGAAAACAACAATTCTGAGCACTTTATACTAATGAGCCATTTTGTTGTCTCATTCACTCAGCCATTATATAAGTTTTAAAGCTTTATTCTGTGTTTGGGTTTGTGGGTATTTTTTATTCCAACAACAGCCATTGCAGAAACCTGCTTCCTGAATGATGACTGTTGTTACTTAAGATTTCAAAAAGTAACAGGCTTTTCATTAGTCAGTTGCATGTTTTATTAAATTTCTGTCCACGTAATGAGATGAATTACTGATCACTTTTCATGTACTATTTGTTTATGAACTGAGAACTATCCTAACCCTGGTAGGTAATTCATCACTGCAGTCGTTTGCTCGTTATGAGTTGCTACACAAATTGACTAGGTAGTTAGTATTCTGATCAGCTATGGAAATATAATTGGTAGAAAACGCTGACCCTACAGATTTCTTAGGGGAAAAAAAATCAATAAAACAAAAGACAGGAGGAGGAGCAGAATGCATCAGAACAAGAAATGAGAGGGCAAAAATTTGTAGGTCAATGTACTTTTTAAGGTTCAAAATTTGTTTTCAGTTGACACACCATATTATACTAATAACAAACATGTCATGAATCCCACTGTTTTTAATTAGATCCTTTTTCAGTTTAGTAATGAGCTATTACATTGTAAAGTAATGAGAGATTTTCTATTATCTGTCAAAATAATCTGCTTTTCACAAAGAAATGCTGCTGAGGAAAGAACTCTTATGCCAGGTAACTGACCAGTTTATTCCTAAAATTAAGGCACAAAAGTAATAAGAAATTGGGGGTGGAGGTGGGGGTGTGTGGGGGGTAGGGTGTAGGAAAAAAAAAGAAAAAAAATCTACTTCTATGGATTACTTCTGAAACACTGAATCTTGTGATACTCAAAAAAATGGTAAGAATACACGTATTACTACTCTAGCAATTCCAAGTGTCCCTACGAGACATAAGAGTTATTATTATATTGCACCATGATTCAGGAAAGTTCTATATTAATTATTATTCTCCATTACTTTAAACACAACAGTCTCAGAGTTAGAATGTCAGTTTTTCCCCGATAAAATTAGTAATATGGTTTTTTTAGTGTACATATTTCTGATAAGATAGCTCATCAAATTAAACATTGCATATGCTTTAGACAATTCTGCATTGATTTGCATGCTTTAACAGAGATTTTAATATTTTATTTTCTAAAATTTGAGTTTTGCAAATACTTACTCAAATGTGCTTGCTAATGTTGGTCTCAGAATTATTTATAAATTAACTTACAAATATACTTTTTTTTTTTTTTCTGGAAGTTGAGTAATATTACATTAAGTAGTACCATATTTTCTGGAGAGTAAATTAAGTGGCAAATAGTTTATAGATGTCATGAACAAAAGAGTTGGCCTTTTACATCAATCCCCATATCTGTTTAGCAGTAATTAATTCCTTAACTCATTGTAGATAGTTTTTGACTAGAGAAAAAATACTTTCAGCATCAGACTTTTTTTTTTAGTGTTCTTGGATTTACATTCTGTGAAGATGATAGTAAGGATGTCTCAATGGCAAAGATGTTATCTTCTGTGAATAATACATTAAATAATCATGTTGCTTTGGTGCATTTTGCTCTTTAAATATGCCAGCAGTAGTATTGTAGCCTTTTCATCACATGTAGTCTATAGTCATAAAATTTTGATGAAATATATAGCATATAAGATTTTGGACTGGAGCATATCTACAATTTGGTATTAAAATGTATTTGATACAAGTTTATTTATAGTACCACCACAGTATCACCATTTAAAATAGCTAAGTAACATAGCATATTTCATACCAACCTGTATTTTCACAAACATTTAGTATGATTCTGTCCAAAACACCTCCTATATGGTACTGGTCACCTGAATGTCTAAATAAATAAATAAATAAATACAGAAAATCTATGGAAGATATTAAAGCACTGATTCAAAGCATTTTGCCCAAGAACTGCAATAAGACATTGTCTTTTTCTAATTTCCTCTGAGGTTTGCATTGGTATCATTAGGGTCTTCATGTCTGGAGAAGTAGTTATGGATTCTTTCTTGCAGTATTGAGTATGGTATGAAGTTGTGAGGAGAACCATGGAGACTGTTCCTGCAATGAGCTGTGTCCTTTAGCATTCTGAATGGATGCGACTGGAATCTGAAGGATTATACAGATGACCTCAAGAAATCTTCAGGAAACAGAGGTCAAAATTATCACCAGAATGTTCAGGGAATAGTAATTGCATATCCCACTGCAGACATGCTCTCTCAGCATTTGTGTTGACACTGAGCTCCAAGTAACTGGAAAATACAATTCTATAGCACTTCAATAGTGATATGAGCTGATTATAGGCAGCCAGTTAGGGCAAAAAAAGATGTTTCAGATTAGGTTGAACAAATCTCTACAAATTTTTCTTTCCTTTTTAAATAATCTCAGAAGACTTTTTCTAATTTGGAATTTGTATGCCCTCCAAATATGTGTAGCTACAAACATATTTCAAAATTCTTATGTGCCCAAGGAGAGTTATCTGACATTCTTAAATGACAATTTTAGCTGTTAAAGAATATATATTAACAAGCAGTAGCAGCTTCTAGTGAATTGAAATGTTATCCTAAACTATTAAAATATTTTGAAGGTTGAAATGAGAATACAGATTGTGGACTTTTCCAAAAGATCCAATTGTAATTCACAGAAATTGATTCAAGGAAGCACTATCATCTACATTATTCACATTATCAGTGTGAACGTTTGTGGTTTTATAGTCATTGACTCTACAATAAATAAAAAGACATTTTAGAATAACTTGCAGTGATGGTTGTTATTCTAATATCAAGCTTACATAACTCTAATTAGAAAGGAGATCTATGTGCACACACAGACATCTATAACCACTGTTGTATGTCAGCTTGGGTACACAAAATCCAAGCAATTAGGTGATTTTATATATGAAAAATACCTATTTACTCTTTTCCGACAGGTGTATTAGACAACTGTCACATTTCACACTCTGACAGAGATTACCCAAAACACTGAATTTCTCTATCAACCGTTTTTTCCAAGTGAAAAGTAGGCTGGGTGAAGATATGCAAATACCTAGCAGCTCATTGGGGAAGAGGAGGTCACTGTCAATCTATTACAGCTTACACTTGTAGAGAAAATATTTACAGAGTGTAATTTTGTGTTTACCAAGAACATCTGTGTAAATCAGTTCTCGCTCCTGGATATTTGAATGCAATGGAGTGTCTCTGCAGATGACTGAACGTTAGCAGGATATAGTCATAAAAGCAAACTTTTAAAGCATTGCTTCTTACTGGATCACACTTGGGAAATGTCAGGTCTCAGTTCACCAGTGCCTTGATGGCCATGGCCAGCCATACCTCGTGCCCCTCAGCCCTGCCCAGGGCTGTGTCCATCACTCTGCCTGTCTGGACACGGACTTTCTGATCCAAGTGGATTAAGCCCATGAACTGAAGAATATGCAGCTATTGCAGAATCTCATTTACACAGTTATGTTGGTTTCAGTGTCAAAACAAACTTCTTCTATTTTAATTATAATTATGTCTCAAGAGGCCAACTTAATGCAATCATTGCAAAAACATGAAAACACACTTGCCACATCTCATCCATAGGTTTTTGAGATAAATGATTGTTTCCATATCATTATTTAATATCTATGTGATTTTTATTTTATTTTATTACACTTTAAAATTGAAAATATTTTTCCACAAAGAAAAAACATTTACTGTAAAAATGATATTTAAATACATACATAAATACAAAATACATAGTAAGTTCAAAGACATTTATCAGAAGAAAGATGTTATGTCTTGTGTTACTTCCTCCTCAGGTCTATAAGGAGAAGAAAAATGGTACAAGGAGAGGAAGAAGAATAAAATGGGCAAGATGTGATCTTAATTTCTCTGTGGTGGCAATGAAAGGCTTATGGTAGTATAGAATATGTAACATTTTGCAGAAGTGGAAAGCTTCTCACCAGCCAAAGAATGAAAGAGAAAGAGAAAAAGGAGGTTTGGGAAAAGGACAAGAAAAGCAGTTGGCTCACTTTTCCTGTTATCCAGTATGAAAATGAAGCATTTAAAAGTTTTTATTACCACATACAATACGGTTTACATGCACTAAAACATTATTGTACATTACTGAGTAAACTATGCTAATATAGGAAGGTCTTTCAGGGTATTAGTTAAACCCTTGCTAACAAATAATGGCTAACATAAACTGATGTAATGGATATATGGCAAAGGGAGAAAAAAATAACTACACCTATAAAATATATCAGAGTTTTGCAGTATTGTTTGCTGCAAATATCAAGTGAAAATTAATGAATGCTACAATTGCTGAACCGTAATGGTATTTATCGAATACCTTTTAGTAGAAGAGGGAACTGATTTTCCATAAGTAAGAAATTACAATGCACTGTGGAAGCATACATTTGAACTTGATTGAGCCCATGATAAAGGCTACTTATTTATTTCTTCATCATTTTCTACAATTTATAAATGTAGTGTAAAGCTAATGAAACATATATGGAAACTCTGGGATGTGTTCACCCACAGGCGTCAAGTTTGCTCTTTTGGTGGATCAGAAAATATTATTTGGTTTTCATTGTAACCTAACTAGTAATTCTCCAAAGTTCTACCATTTCAAAGACAGTTAGGAATGTTCAACACTTCATATTTTCATGAATGTCTGTAAAATGTAGAGTGAAAATAACAATGATCTTCTGCAGCATCACTGTGTTCCCTTCCATTTGTATGTTAAATACTGTTACAGGTCTCATTCTTGACTTTTCACCTTACTTATCAGTAACAAGAGCTTCTTTAGCAATAAGTGCTAGAAGATAAGAAAATAAATATGGAAAAAGAAAGGTTATTAATTAGTTCTATAAAATCTGATTAAATTAGGCTAAATCCATTGTCCATGCATACATGTCCACATACACAAATCAGGATAATATACAAAGTACACTCTGACAGATGTCATTGAAACAGTACTTCTTTTAAAAATATAACAAATACAGAAAAGGTAGGCTAATTGCAACCTACACATAATAAATAAGTGTTACTTAATTGATTTTAGAGGGCTTATGTTAAAAATATTTTTTTAAAGTAATGTGTAAATAATTAACTAAGTCCAAGCATCCTAGTATTTTTTCTGGGAGAAGCAAAACAAACATTTTTTCATGGAAGACATTAATTTTTTTTAAAGAAAATATAAATGAAAAGATTTATAAACAAATAAAACCATACGATAATAAATCATGCATTTTTGTACTTGTATTTCCCCTGGCATTGCTGAAAGATGGGCAAGATCTTTGGGTGCAGCTCACTAAGCTGCAACCTTAGCAAAGATTTCCTCAAGGCCTATCCAGTAAGAGTTTATCCAGTTTATATCGTTCTTCCTTTCTAAAGTATTCCACTTAAAGGGAAAGTACATAGAATACAGAGAATCAACCACATTCATACCATGCAAAGCCATCTAGTTGAAGTGTCCTGAAAACAAGCAGCAAAAATCCATCTTTATCCAAAAAGGTGACTTTTATGATGCTCACACAGAGTTCACAAACACCTAATCCAAATTGAGGCAAAGTATTACCTAGTTTTCAATTATCTTTAGTCTTGACTATATCTTTTCTGAATTTTGACATTAGTAACATTATTTTCAAATAATAGTAAAAAACTGAGAACAAATAGATTTATACTGCTCAAATGAAGCAGAAATCAGTGTGCATAAGGATGGGAGAACTGGGCCTTACATGAACTTCCAGAAAGACCGAAACTTTGAAAATACTGTTTATTATTATTATGTATCCTTCCTTCTTTTCTATTCTGAATTATATCAATAGGGATAGTGTTAGATATTTATAATACATCTCTCAAATATTCTGTTTTCATTGTAGCTGATTGTGCTTTTTTATACTATGTTGTTTTGATGATTATGATTATGATTATTTAGATGTTTATTTGATGTTTGAAATGCATTTAGTTCTATACTGAATGATTTTGCTATCTTTGCTATTGATCTTAATGTGGTCTTTTTCTTCCTTTTAGATTATGTAGAATATGGGTAAGAAAATTTGAGAAAAGTCTTACCATGTTCGGAAAGGAGGTGAGGGTTTAACAATTTCATCAAACTATTTTGTGCAGCCAGTTTCACCTTTCTGTCTTTTCAGTCAACAAGTGTCTTAAGCAAAACAGGATATAATCTGCTTTGTACCTGTCAAAGACAGTTCTGCATAGAGTTGCAAATTTCTATCTTGGATTTCCAAAAGTGTGATATATTACCAAATAAACTTTTTCAGAAAGAATTGCCATGCGATTATTTGGGAAAAGGGGTTGAGTCAAATGTAAAAATTCTCCTTAACTTAGGCACCACTTCTGAGTCAAAATACTCATTGCTGCTTTTCACATTTTAGGCTTTTTTATCAAAACCAAAAATCAAGATACTGTAAAATTACAGGACAAAAACTTTCAAATGTCGTTACTTTAGCAGCCCAAAGTCCTATAGGAACTTAATTGTATGAATTTTGTCTATCTGATGACTTGACATATGGAACTCTGCCACTCTTTCCTGGAACCTGATCTCTCTTTTTCTGATATTTTTCCTTAGTAAACTAGTATAGAACATAGCATAGTATAGCATAGCATAGCATACCATACCATACCATACCATAACATAACATAACATAACCTCTTCTACAACATCACAGTTTTCATTACAGTGTTTTGTTAGAAGGTGTTATGCCTTCATCAGAGCCATGGCACTTTGATAAAGCACTAGTACAATATATCATCAAGAAGCTGCACAGGGTGATGTATTGGTGTAATACATCAAAATGCCACTGCTCATGAGAGGTTTGATCCTGCTTCTGCTGAAGTCTGTAGAATATTACCATTGAGTAAAATGAAAAGATCAGGACCATAATGTGCTTTATACAGAATTACTTTTATATCTTCTTTTTTCATCCTATATTTTTTTTTAAACTTTGCTATATTTAGTATCTTACTTTAATATTTATTGAAAGTTTGTATTGTAGCATTTAAGAGAAAAAGACATAGTGAATTATCAAATGTGTATGTATTATTCTTGTTTCCAAAATCACTGGGGATTTATAGGACAAGAAAGGGAGAGGATTTTGAGTTTGTATGGCTTGCACTGTGAGATTCAGTTTGTTCCAGTGGGAATAAAAACCTTAAACACTGGCAATATAAACAATATTTGTGTTGGAAATACCATAAGAAGCTGAGATTATAACAACAGCAATAATGGCCTAGGCCAATGATCACATTGATTGGTAGTATCCTCGCCCTGACAATGCCTCAATGTCACTTACTTAGACAAGAGTAAAAAAAAAAACAGAAAAAGCATATGATTCTACCCAGTGTTTGGCACATTCAAAGTCTTTGCTATCCTTTTTCGCCACTTCTGTGCCCAGTCTCACAGAATGCTTTCCACCTACCTTTTTACAGCCTTCTAAGACCCACCAAATCATTCTGAAGGAGTTCCTAGTAGTGTATGCACAACTTTGAGATGAGTTGCAAATCCAAATTGTTGTTGTTGCTTTTATGATTAAACATCACACTTCTCTGCCATTCTTCAAACATCGTTCCAAAGAGATGTCACTCTAAATGGGGGCATTTTCATACTGTCTCCCACAGCATTATCCTACAGAAAATGGTTGCTCATAGCTTGGAGAAACGTAGTCTACACTGGGTTAAAAGCTGGCTGGATGGCTGAGCCCAAAGGGTAGCAGTAAATGGAGTTACAGCTGGCTGACAACCAGTCACAAGTGGTTTCCTCCAGGGTTCGGTATTGGGGCCAGTCCTGTTTAATACTTTTACTGACGATCTGGATGAGGGGATTGAGGGGTAGTGTTGATCTGCTGGAAGACAGGAAGGCTCTGCAGCGGGATATGGACAGGCTGGACCAATAAACCAAGGCAAATTGTATGAAGTTCAACAAGGCTCAGTGCCGGGTCCTGCGCTTGGGTCACAGCAACCCCACACAGTGCAATGGGCTTGGGAAACAGTGGCTAGAAAGCTGCCTGGTGGTAAAGGACATAGGGGTGCTGGTTGATGGCTGGTTGAATGTGAGCCAGCAGTGTGGCCAAGAAAGTCAATAGTATCCTGGCTTGTACCTGCAACAGTGTGGCCAGCAGGACTAGGGAAGTGATTGTCCCCCTGCACTCGGCACTGGTGAGGCCACACTTGGAATCCTGTGTTCAGGTTTGGACCCCTGACCTCAAGAGGGACGTAGAGGCGCTGGAGTGTGTCCAGAGAAGGGCAAGGAAGCTGGTGAAGGGTCTGGAGAACAAAGCTTAACGAGGACCGGCTGAGGGAACTGGGGTTGTTTGGTCTGGAGAGGAGGAGGATCAACAGGGAACCTTATTGCTCTCTACAACTCCCTGAAAGGAGGCTGTCGGCAGGTGTGGGTAGGTCTCTTCTCCCACATGGCAAGTGATAGGACAAGAAGAAATGGCCTCCAGTTATACCAGGGGAGATTTATATTGGATATTAGGAAAAACTTTCTTCACTGAAAGGGTGTTGAAGCTTTGGAACAGGCTGTGCAGGGAGGTGGTGGAATCACCATCCCTGGAGGCATTTAAAAAAAGGTGTTGATGAGGTGCTTAGGGACATGGTTTAGTGGTAGACTTGGCAGTTCTGGGTTAACAGTTGGACTTGATGATCTTAAAGATCTTTTCCAACCTAAATGTTTCTACGTTTCCATGATTCTAAAAATTAGTTGCCTATCAGGCCAATAAGAGACTAGTGAATATATATGTTTTCATTGTGATGTTCTCTAATATTGAGTTCTGGAACTGCATTTTTCCTGTAAAAAAAGAGAAAGGGTTTATCCTTCTATAGGCTTATTAAAACAGGTTCAGGATCATTCTAGTGGTGTAATTACACAGTCCTTAGTGTCATGAAAATATCCATATATTCACATATATCTTTTTCCTGATGTAAAAAGTAATTATGGATTGTTGTGCAATAATTACTACCAGATTAAATTCACACTGGTCAGTAGCATTTGAGGGATGTCTGTCATTTAAGTCCTTCCCAAAACACTGAGTTAGATTTCTAATATGGTTTTTTAAAAATAATACGTGTGACATAGTCACATAAAACTTTTTAGCACCAGCTTTCTTGTAAGCTATAGTACATACTCTGTTGCAGAGTGGACTTCACTGTTTTCTAGTTTATGTAAAAGTGAAAACCTAAAAACCACATATATTGCAAAAAGTTCTCCTACAGTTTAGTCTGCTACAATTTTCAAACCTGAAAGATATTATCATACTATGAACATACTTACAGCAGAATGCATTTACACCTAAAGTTTGTTATTCAATTTTTGTATCTGTAGCAGTAAATTTCTTTAAAGCATATAATTGCCAGAGACATTGAGCCAAAGGAAAAGCAAACATGAAAATAGGCAAGCTATTGAAGTGAAATTCAGACAATTTTTGAAGCTTTTATCTGTAATACTTAGTTGCTTTCAATCCCTAGTCTTCAAAACAATCTTTGAAAAGGTAGCCAAATATAAATGGATGGAACATTTGTTGAGTAGTCCTTGAGAAACTGATGCCTTAATTTTTGGATTCCTGGGCACTTTCAACTCTCACAGTTTAACTTTCGGTTTTTTAAAGACAAATTGCAACAATGACACTTTAATATGCTTGCTTCTTCTTCTTCTTTTCTTTCTTTTTTTTTTTTTATTTCCCCCCAGAGACAAACTAAATAAAATTAATTTAACTTTATAAACACTAAAGTAGTATACTTTTTTTTTTTTTTCCTGGGACCCTGGATATTAAAAGTATAGAAGAGAAAATTGTGGTTTTCCTAAGGTTTTTTTTGATACTAGATAACATAAAATAAAAGGTTACTTCATCTTTTGAATATTTGAGCCACAACATTCTCTAAATAATGTGAAGAGCAACCCTGCTTAAGAGGAAGATTTGGTACGTATGGCAGTGTGTTCTTTCTAAAGCCAATAGGAATAATAACTATGACTGTAAAGGGAAATATTGCATTACTACCTCAAGATGCTGGTTACTTTCTTAATGTCTACTGAAGGCTACTTAGTGATGGGAAACTACAGTTACAAATAAGACATTGAGAAAGTCTACTTACTGTCAACAAGGTTTACTAACAGATTAATGTAATAGCAATTGTGTATATTTTTAGAGAGGAAATAGGAATTACAGGGAAAGATAGGTGACTTAGTCTTCTTTCTTCTAGAATTTACATCCAACAAATTTAGTTGCTAAGAGACTGGAATAGAAAATAGCCTCCTAAATATCAGTTCAAAATGATACAGCTGTCATATGGCTTACTTCTGGATTTTGAAAAACAGCAATGGAAAAAGAGTACAAAATTCATAAAGACAGCTCAGAGATGTTGAGGTTGTAAAACCTGGAACATGTTTAACAAAAAATGAACTTCTAAACAAATGTAGTTAAATAAGAAAATCCTTACCTAAGGATATTATTAAATCCATTTGCAGTTACCCTGTCCAAATCAATTGGTGTGGTCATCAAGGACTGGTCAGTAAAGGATCTTTTATTAGTGTTAACAGCATCATTAAAATCTAAATATAGCATAAACTAGCAGGGGTTTTAGCCTTAAATATCAGTTTCACAGCCAAAATTCATGATCAACAAACAAAATTAATAGGAACTACAAGATGCGTACAAACTTATGCACAGAGCTGGAGAGAAGCAAAAACTCCTGAAAACTAAAAACAATTTGAGAGCTGCAGGAAAAATAGGCAACATGCAGCAATGACATTACCTAAGTGAAAAAGTAGCACAAGCTCACTCTCTCAGTCTCCCTTGATATCAGAATGTTAAAACAGTAACCACCACAAAGGAAATCTATAAGAAAAAAAAGACAGCCGTGGAGTGGCGCATTTAATCATTGCGGAGAACCACAGATGGTCTAGAGGAGTTTCACAATTTTTAACAATCGAGAGAAAAGAGCTTCTCAAAAACTTTGAATGCATGCTAATAGTTTTGATGTATGATCTATAACAATTGGCTAAAATTTATACTTTAGTAAAATAAGAGTTTTATTTATTAGATGTTAACATCAAGTTTAGGGGGTTTAAAAGGGCAATGACAATTCATCTGGAACTGAAGTCAATGGGAGTTTTACCATTGTTATCAGTGAAATCAGAATAAAGCCACAATAACCACCTTTGACTATCATAATCTAAAGTCTTATGACTTATTTTGAGTTTAAAAACTATCAAATAGAGTTTTAAAGTAAATAATTAAATAAAGGTTTACACGAGTCTATCACATTGCTTGTTTGCATAGAGTTTTCAGTAACTGCACATGTATCTGAGCATATCTATATGAATATGTAATTAAACATGTGTAATACATATATTTCATATGCAAATACACTGAAGGAATGAAACATTGGATCAGTCATGGTTTTAGTAGATTTAATATTAAAGAAATTTTCTATTGTTCAAACTTGGGAAATTCTTAAAAGTTAAGTGAGCTCAAAGAGCAACAGGTGAAGTACATTCCTCATGTAAAGGCTCCAAAACTATAGGAATGGTCCATGCATCCAGCATTTCTGCACACTGCACACAAGGATATATGCCTTATATCAAGATGGAATAGCAATTCTTCCAGTACAAGGAGTCTGTAAAATACTGCTTTAAAGAAAATGGTACTTAAATTTTTGCTTCATAAAATAAGTAGAAAAGTGTAAGAGTTACAAATATTATATTCTTAAGATTCCATCTAAACTAGAAAAGAGAAACAAAAACTAGACCATCAAACAAGTCTTTCAGGAAGGCAGAGGGCCGGGGCGAGAAAAAGAAAAGAAAAATATATCCATATAAAAGTACTACAGTCAATTCCTAATCTAATCAGAAATTATTGATTTCCATGTAGATTTTCTTGCATTTCATGGCACCAAAAAAGCTATGAAGAAAATATTTATTGTCACCTTTCTCCTTCATTTTCTCCTTCTGTACCTGTCAAGTGTATCAATGTAAAAGTGTTTTACCAAATTTTCTGAAACATTGATTCTTTTTACATAATATCTGCAAAATGCCTTGATTGGCATTGTGAAGTCTGTTCATTCTTGAATATACTGAATTGAAATTACTGAAAGTAACTATTCCTGTCCAAAGGCAGCAAGTTCTGCTTCCTTGAGGCCAGTTCAGCACAGGTGAAGATCGATGAGCTGGAAGAATTTTAAACCACTTTGGCACTAGCTAAACTGAAGAAAGGTGACTGATTTGGGGCCAGAAATTGAGATAAGGAAATGGTGAAGAATGTAATGAGCAAGAAGAACAAGAAACATTAGTACAAAAGACCAGTATTATTTTAGCAACAACTGTCTAAAAGATTTATTTTCAGAAGCAGTATTAGCATCTTTTAATTCTGTTCATATATAGCCAATGGAAAATATCCTTTCTGAAAACTTCGGTGCTAGTTTAATATTTGTGTATGTAGCATAGGGCTGAATATGCATGTCTCATTTAATAAATGTAGCTTATAGTTCATTACACTTCATTATCAGAACTTGAAAGTTATGTAATAGAGTAGATCCTAACTGTAGTCTGCGCTGGAAAAAGAAAATAGTATTTGTTTATGATTTTACATTTTAGTCCAAAGAACTTCCTGTCTGATGTCAGGACCTGTTTATCACCTTAACTGAAATATAACGATACAGAACAATATAGAATATTTCTTTATTCCAAGAGGCATGCTCAGTGATGAGATTGCATCAGTGATAACGTCCTTCAGAAGTGGTAAATTACTTTACTGTTTCAGTGTAATAGTACTGCACTAGGACCCATGTAGAAGACATTGTATTTGAGGAGTCAGTGACATTGATCAGGCTATATATGATATATTAGGGCTGTACGTAGGACATGAGAAGCCTGTATGTTACTAATGTAATTGATAACTTAAAATATCTTTGGGAAAGCTAAGCTGCATGATCGAGGGGTGTAATCTGTTGATCCTGACTGAGAGACCATTGTACACCAAAGAGCTGTTGATCCATATAACAACTAACCTGAGTGATTAGTCCCAGACCTGCGGTGTGCTGCACTGTGCTGCATGTCCAATATGGCCTTTTGTTGCACAGATCCCTTAGCCACAAGGCAACCTCATCCAGCTCATTGGAAAAGAGGAGCCTGTAGACATCTCCCAATTGGTACCAGTGGTTATCTAAAAGTGCAGTAAGAACTTCCTATGAGACTAATGTTTTGGAACAGAGTTGTTTCCTTGCAAGAAAGCTGTATAATAGCTGGAATGACCAAACAGAAGGAACCTCCGTTTACCGATCTGTACAGCATGGCATTGGAAAATCTATCTGGGGTTCATCCAATGATGCAGTTCCCACCATCTAAAGAAACATAAGATTTACTTGCTAACTATATTCCTCTTTTTATTCTATTTTATTAAACCAGCTATTTTATGAATCTGTTTGTTGTTGCACCTTTCTTATTGGGACCCAGGAAGAGCCCTGCACTGTCTCTCTCTCTCCTGCTGCTCACTCCCACTGCAAAACAAGTACTTCTTTTCCCAACAAAATAAAAAATGAAATCATAAGCCTCTTTCAAGATTCCTTTAAACAAGAAGTCAAATACTACATAAAGATAATACAGTTTGTAGGCATATTGAGACTGAAACTTTTTTTACACTTTAACCCTAGAAATATTAAAATAAAATTTATAGCTATTAATTTAAAATATTTATTTAATTTCTAAGGAAGTTAAGTTATTAACCAGTAGTACAGATAGATGATTCTCATGGTTTTAACCAGGGCTGGTAATTAAGTGCCATGCAGCCACTCGCTCACTCCCCCATCATGCAGGGGGATGGAGAGGAAAATCAGAAATACTCAAGTGTTGAGATAAGAACATTTAATAATTGAAATAAAACAATAATGAAAGAACAATAATACCAAAACCAGTTATAATGAAGGCTGGGTGGGGGGAGGAATGAAATCCAAAGGCAAGGAAGAAAACAAGTCATGCACAGTACAACTGCTTACCACCCGCTGCCAGATGCCCAGCCAGTCCCCGAGCAATGATTGGCAGACCCCAACCAAGCCCCCACATTTGTATACTGAGCATGACATCCCATGGTATGGAATACCTCTTTGGCTAGTTTGAGTCAGCTGATCTGGTTGTGTCCCCTCCCAATTTCTTGTGCCCCTCCAGCCTTTTTGCTAGCAAGGCTTGAGAACTACAAAGTCTTTGAGTTAGTAAAAATATTACCCAGCAACATCTGAAATATCAGTGTGTTATCAACATTGTTCTCACACTAAAGACAAAACATGGCACTGCACCACCTACTAAGAAGAAAATTAACTCTATCCCAGTTGAAACCAGGACACTTATTTTTTGAGGTGCATATTCTCCAAATTATTTCTTTTCCTCTGTAGCATTCTCTACTGCAAAGTCCATGATACCTTCCCAATTCAGTAGAGCATATACCTAGTGTTTCATTTATGTCTTACGAATAATCACAAGCCCCAAAATCTATCAGGACCATAACCAAGAAGTTATGATATCAGTAGATATAATTAAATTCACACACACACGCACAAATTGTTTGACCTCAAATTTAGATGGAATTGGTTTTTGCAAGAGTGAAATCTTGGCTATATTTAGACCTGAAAGACCAGCATTTCATCAAACCAATTATAACCATGATGATACTGCATTAAAGCGTACAGGACATCTTTCTCTTTCTAGTCATAGCAGTTACAGAATAGTAACTGTTTCTTCTGTCCTAAAAAAAAGGCTTTTCATGTACCTATCTTGTTAGACTCCAGCCACACAAAATAAATTCCGTCACTTTGAATACCTGGACTTTACAAATAAAATTTCTTCAAATGATGCCATATTTAACTGTCTTTTATATGAGATTCATCCATACATCTTTTAACAGCAGCATACATTGACTATATATATCCTTAGCTTCTCTTTAGCAGACATGCTCGGCAGAAAAATCTGTGAGAAGTTTGCATTACCGATAGCCTTATGCGGTTAATTTGACACCTCAGGAGTGCATATCTGTTGCACTCTAAAACGTTTTACACTGCAGTTGATGAAAGGCTGTGTTGTGCCTGAAGTGCTGCTGTACAAGCAAAGGATCAAAAGTTCGAACACTTCCACAACATACTCTGTCGTAACTGCTCGTCATAGCTTTTTCACTGAACAGAACTTAAGAAGAACGTTTCCAAAGCCATGATGGAGATTTTTTTCACAAACTATTCACTATCGGAAAATGTTTTTTTTATGTAGCAGAGAAAACAGTAAATGGAAATGTCATTTAAATATATTGACAAATTTTGAACATTCTGAGTGCCTTCATTTATGTATGTTCTCATGGCTAGTATGCTTTGGTTAAATTGTGTACCTCAAAGAATAAAGTCAAATAACATCTGCTTGGAATTTAAAGCATGAACTTCTAAACTTTACAGAATACTAATGACTACTGTTGATTATTTCTTCAGAATCTTTCTCACACTGGCCGCATAAAAACCTCGAGACTTCTAAGGTTCTTTATTGGCACTTCAGTGCCACCTGCTTAACACTTCAGTCACTTCATCTTCAATAGACTCCCAAGGATTCAGGCTCAGTTACAACATGAATAACTGTGGGATTTGATCTTTATGTTCAATGCGATGAGATGTTATGTGGAAAGATTGATGCAAAGTATTAGAGGCCAAATAGTATACAATGAGGTTCCGGATGTTCAGTGAATCAACCAAAATTAGAATCCTTTTACATTATTTTTATTCTGTTTTTTACCCTATGAAACCCCTTTATCATTTTTCTTTGTGCATCTGACTTTAATTTGAATTGAATCATTAACATCTTCATATGTTTAGCATGTTCCCAAAGTACTGTTACTATCAGTGTTTTATGGTAAACTCAGTACTTGGGAATTCACTATTTGTATGATCTTATTATGCAATATTACAGGTGTTTTGTGTCAGCTGTTGTTTATCGTGGATTAGTCTGTTTGTTAATTCATTACCTTGCTGCTTGAAGGGTGCTCTTAAGGAATGCAAATGTAAACAGACACTTCTTTTTCAGTGTCTTACGTATTTTTAAGGCCCACACCATGAAGAGCCAGCAGCATGGTGAAAAGAGATTCTATACTATAGCTGTACTATTCTTTTTCCAGAAAAAAAAAAAAAAGAGTAAAAATATAATAAAAAGTAATGAAAAATTATAAGAGATTGACCCAAAGACAAGCGCTTTTTTCCCAGATTTACTAAGTCTTATAAAACTAACTGAATAAAGAAAGTAATCTGCATTTTTTTTAATTAAACTTGTTCAGTATGAATTATTAAGTTACTAAATGGTAAAGATGAAATCAACAAATGTTTCATGATCTGCAAATATTTTTAGGAGTAATTGGAAATTTTACAGTAACAATAAATAGTAAAAACTTAACACTGCGGTGGAGTGTAATAATTTATGCATACATGCCACTTCAGTTTATATATTTATTTACTGCTTGCTCCTTCTCCAATGCCTTTGAAGACAGTCAATTTCTGCACTTTTGCAATCAACTCACTTTTCTTTTTAAAAGGATCAGTAAAAAAAGTTTTATGCTTTTAAACAAGCAAACACATTATTGTATTTGAAACTATTTGTATATATGTATTTCTGATGCTGTTAAAATGAAAATAATGTGACACTTACAAGATGTGCTCAGCTTTTATTACTTGTGTTTGAAAGATACTACATCAACATTTATTTTTCCATCTATAATACAGTCTGAAATGATTCCCACTAAAAAGAAGAAGAAAAGCAACAGAGGAAGGTCCTAAATATTATAATTCCTATATATAGAAATAATTCATACTTCCAAAGAATTTAGCTTTACTTCAGCTGACCTAATGAGCACATCATGAAGACAACGCAAGATGTTGGTGCAGTTCTGTTGGCTTAGTGTACTTGCAGGCTATAAAACACGTCAAAACCAGTTTTAAAAATGTGATTCATAAAGCTTCCCATAATATCAGACTCAGAAATGTGTATATTTAAATAATCTGTCTGACATCGCAAATACATTTGAATCATTCAGTAAGCATTAAATCTGAAAACGATGCATGCAATCTCATCAGAAGTCTGTATGTGAAAAACATTGCTCAAATAAGTTCTGCAGCTAGTCAGAATTGTTTCCTGACTTTCTAAATATTCTTTTTGCATAAATTATCAGCCTTTTATATATTATAACTTCAATGGTTTTTAGATTAAAACAGTAACAAGAATCAAAAAGCAATATAAATATAGTTTACACAAGAAGACACAGCACACATTACTAACCTACCAAAGTCAGCAGCAACAAAAAAATCAATGAAAATTTACCTTTCATTTGTAGTTGATTGGTAATGAATAATTTAGCTTAATAACTATAATTTACAAATAATCTATTTGATTTACTATTCAATTTCAATGATGTAGCTGAGCATAAAATCTTTTTTGGTTGTTTGGGTTTTTTTTATATTAGAATGAATTTAGTGTAAGGTGAGCTAAAAAGACCAGGAAATTTTCTTCCTGTGTCTAAAAACATTACTAGTATTTGATACCACTTTTGACTTGCAAAACCAACTCAACCATATGCATACACACTATTTCAGGGTGTATGCACAATATAATAAATTGCTATGGTATACTATTGGAGATAAAAGAAAGAGAAGTGCAAGCTGAAAACAGAGAATATAAGACTAGCACTATCATAAAAATTCTTATTCTGGAAAGCTATTAAAAAAAAAGCTATTCCTTTAATTCAGTTATACTTTTCCAATAGTTTTCACCATTAGAAAATACTAAACAATGAATCAATAACATGGAAGGGAAAATAATCAAAAAGTAATTAAACTAAAACTACTTGATTTTCTTTTCAAGCACTCATTTGATGAACATAATGATGAGAAACAGAGATCCTTTGAGAGAAAAAAAATCATTCACTTTCAGTTATGTGAGGTATTGTCAATTAAGCATACTGAGTTTGTAAAGCCAGCTAACATACATCTATATGTAAGTGATGTTGCAGCTGAAATCATGAGACCACATTTCAATGCTTTTAGGAAAGATCCTGAATTAAAAAACCTGGTAATTCTAAAAGCAGAACAGGCCAATAAACTAGTCTGTTAGATTCTGTAACAATCCCATACTTAGTATCAGTCATCCTTTGGGAAGGATGTAGTGTTGCTTCCGCTACAGAAGTAAGTAATAGTATTTAGAGTGGCCTGCAAAATGTCAGCATTTCTACCAGAAGCAAACTCAACATAAAATTTCTTTAGCTATAAATACATGTTTTCCATCAGGCCCTTATTTTGCATGTGTGAACACGTACGTGCATACATCTGCATGTCCATAGTCCTTTTGATAGCATCACTGTCATCCTAACACGAAAAATGATGGTACTCAGAAAATCTGTAGGTATTTTAAGATGACCTCTGGAGTGAGTGGTTCTGAATCAGACGTAAGACATTGTGGTTTTGAAATGCAGCCTCCCTGAGGCTTTTTGAGGGTAAAAAAATAAACTATATACTCTGTAATTATTGCAGGTACTTTTCCTCCTTTTATTATGAGAAACCCAATATCTGGACAAAATCAGGAGACATTCATTAACTTGTACAATAAGTTCAATGCCTCAGCCAAAAAGACTGCTTAACAGCTTTCTGCCTACACTGTGTTTTAAAATGGTAACAGAATAAACGTAATTCTAAGAGCAAATACGCATACAATGAAAAATTCCATTCTGTAATAAGTGTTCATTAGCAATAATGTGGAGACCCTGGTCTCATTCAACATTCCTCTATTCATAATTATGCATATGTACATTTTTTGAGCTATGCAACAATGAGTTTTCATCATGTCAGCCGTAATGATTCAAAACTGTTATGTTCTTGACTCAGTCACATTACACATTCAGATTTTTGAAAATATAATTGGGTTCAAATATAGAATACAATTGAAGCCCAGGATACCTGTATTACAATGCCCAGAATTCTAAAACTATAGCTATGATTTTTTTTTAATTAACAAAAATATACTTCTGCTGCTGAAGAGTGTTCATATATTTATATGTAACTGGTAGATAAATGATTATTATAGAAGTGTCATCTCAAGGCTATTTCTCTTATATGTGCGGTATTACCCAAAACCATCTTTCCTGTCTGAGAAGGTGACATTTAGTAGTCTGCATAATATGCTAAGGCTTTTAAAGTGAGGAATATAAATTCACAGCTCTTGTTAAATGACTCGCATACAAAAATAAATAAAAAACCCCAGTACTTCAGTCATTTACCCAGTTTCTGTCAGATAAATACTGTTTCCATTGTGCAATGACACATGTTGCCTCTGAAGAGCCTGTTGACTCTAATTGTTTGAATGACATAATCTAATTGGTCTGATTAGGAAAGTAGATGCCTGGAATCATAGTTCAAGTGAAAAAAGATCAGCTTTGCTAAACTACCAATTAAAATTATAAAAAATTTTATCCTAGAGATTTTGCAATTGATATTGCTCATTAAATGCTCATTTCATAATTCTGAAAAACATCAGAGTCAGTATATTTATTTTGAAAGTTCTGCTTCCCTAACAGTGAAGCAGTTTTGTGCTGGAGTGTTAATGTGTTCCCCTTTCATTTGTTTACTTTTTTCACGAGGTGCCATGAATCTGAAGTAACAGTGATCTTATTAAGGGACAAAGGCAATTTTTACTATCATTGTGAGTTTCAGCATGAGACTTCTAAAAACTTTCTAATGGAGGAAAACAAGACTTTGTTCATTAGGTGCACATTAATGTTGTCCATGAACGTTGACATGCTTATTATTTTCATTAGACTGAAATCTACAGATACATTGCACATATATAGTCAACTGAAATATAATGAAGGTATTTTCCTCTCTTTTAAAGAATCATTTTTCACATGCACAGTGTTATGATTCTTTGTAACTAAGCAGGCATTTTCTTAGAAGTCATAGATAAATCACTTTAAAGGAACTATTTTTTTCCTGTGTCTTTAATGGAAACATATAATTCTTCAATTTAATAATTTTCAAACTCTATGGTTTTAACATTATGAGTGAACAGAGAATTGCTGTGAGTGATTTACTGATGTAGAGATTTTTGCAATAAAGATTAGTAAAAGTTTGAAGAGTAGAAGCTTACACGGTGAAAAAATATTTTGGAATAAAATATAAATTTTTCCTCAACTGCAATAGTATAAGTCCCAGAAGACAGCTATAAAAATATTTTTAGAATATGAGGTAAAATGTAATTCCTATTTAAAAACGATAGCTTGATAACACAAAGATCCCAGAAGATAGTGCTCTGTAAGAATAAATTCACCAACAATAAGTAATTGGCGACAGCACTGCTGAAACTTGGAGAACTATTATTCTCTTTCTACATGAAATATCTATTAACAAAAATACTGCATTAAATACTGTGCATCTGTTCAGCTATGCCAGCAAAATGATTCCTAAGAGTGAAATGATGTGAACTCAAACCACACATCAGGAGTCAACTGGCAGAATAACAAGCGGGGGTTTGTGCCAAGGAGGAACAATCACACAGATTTTTATTCTATGACAACTAAGAAATTTCTTGAGCATAAAGATAAGGGAACTACATAATGTTTTTATTGATTTTTAAAAGGCACTTGATAGACTGTGTCAAAAGGATTATTCTGCATCTTGGACTATTACCGTACCCTACAAAGCTAAGAGCAATTACCCCTGACTTAAACAAGGACATGGAAAGCACAAAGAAAGTTCACAGTTCACTCACTGATTGTTTTCTCCTCAGACATTTCCTTTCATCTCATCTAGTCAACTGTATTTTATGAGTACATCTGACAAAATAGCTTAAAAACAATTGCCAGAGCTGATCTCTGCTTTCTAGACTGTATTAACCCAATAACTTGTGGCTTTAGAGCCAGTTCTTCAAACCCTTGAAGACAGTTTAAGATTTAGATTTCAGATTAGGAAAAGGCAAGAAAATAATGTCTGAACAAAATGAATAAGCTAGGTAGAGAGAACAGTAAATTTGAAGCAGAAACAGATGAACTGCTTCAATAAAAATTACTACATGCAATAATGTTATAAGAAAACAAGACTCTTGACTTAATCGACCCAGCAGTAGGGAAAAAATAAGGAGCCTGTAAGATATATCAAACCCATAATCTGTAATGTAATGGAAAAGAGTTAAACTTATTATGCTGTAGATATATGTATACCAATCTAAGAGACAAGGCATCTCAATAGACTAAGAACTAGATACAGAATGCATGTTTTGGAACATTGAACCCTGTAAGACCTGAAGAAGGCAATGTGCCTGAACCTGGTAGAGCAGTTCAAACTCATTCTTCCTACACCTAATAGCAGGCAAAAAAATGTCTCCTGGGAGAAGCGTGATAGGGGCTCAAGGTCCTTGTTTTGCAAAAGTTTTATCTACCAAGATAGGAAGTACCACAGATTTTACTGTTTTATGCAGTGGTTCTTCTGCATTTATGCAAGCAGTAGGATACTTTGGACATTGAGATCTTCTGCCTAAAAGAATTCAAATCTGCTGTCTCCTTGGAATTTTTTTTAATTATTCAGATTAAAGATTGAGAAGGATCTACATCATCCTCATTCTTCATATTGAAATTTGTGTGTATATTACTGTAGTTTTAGCTACTCATTTTCAGGAAGAAGCTAGAAAGTTTTAAAAAAGGGATCACGTGATAATAGTTTGCAGTAGTAGTAAAGAGTCCTTTTTTTACCCTTTTTCCTAATTTTTTCCCTAAGGTAAGGAATCATCATTAGGCAAACCATCTGATTCTTATAACCAGAAACATTTCACTATATGCAGAGTCAATGCTACTATAAGTATTTAGACACTTATATGATATTGTATATTGCTTATATTTTATATATCATGCAAAAGATACCATCAAGCAATATTTTCTAATAGAAAATTGTCTGAACCAGAACTCAGAATATCTTAACTGCATTCTTAACTTGTAACCTTTTACTGCAACTTTATAATCTGTAAAGTGAATGCAGTGGTTGCTCCAATGTAACATCTATGTACTTCCATTTTCCATTTGAGATTAGAATGATATTATTAGTCTTATTTTTTCACTTAATTTATTTTGCTTTTGCAGAACATGTACAGGAAAAAAATATACAGTAATTGCACAACAGACATGAAAAGACCTGGAGATACAGTAAGTTTCCATTAAACCAATTCATCCTGAGAAATTCTAGAAAAATAAACTTTAGCTGCGTGATTTAATGCATACATTAAAAGAAGTTACAACAATGCAATTTATAGTTCCACAGTTCCTGGCAAGCTGAATTCTCTCTCGAGAAATAATGCAACAATAGAAAAGGCAGTATCAGAAAGGATAAAGAAAAGAAACACATAGCAATATGATGAGAAATCTGAACTATATCAGAAATACCAGAATATTTAATTTTAAACCAAAAATATATTGAAGTAATTATTGGGAATTTTTACAGAACAGTGGATTTTGCAAGGGACGGTGGGAGGTCTGGAAGAGAGAAAGGTATGAGCTATAGGACTTATACTCTGCAAAACCAAAGCTGCTGGATTTTTACCACATAATGTTTCAAATGCAAGCTATGTTAGTATCTGTGATTCTTAGGTCAGTAAGAAATACAAAAGGAAATTTATCTAAATAAATTTTTGACTGAATGATAAATATTTTAACTTTGAATAAAGTTACCTAAATACCTAAGATATTGCATTTGAACCTCCTATAAATAGTTTAAAACATATCAAATTTTCCCATAACTGTGCACCCATAGGGCTTGACTGCCCCTGTCCAGTCCCGTGATGCTGCCCAGGGCACAGGACTCCACGTCAGCCCCTGAGGACCATCAGTCCCTGCCCCAGAGATGCTGCAGCAGGGCCAGCCTCCAGCTCCCCACAGCACTGCCCTGACTGGCCATGGCTGCACCGAGCCGGGCCTACCCACAGGCCCACATCACAGCCTGGCCTTGGCCCGTCCCTGTCCCCAGGGAGGTGGCTGATGTTCAGGGCCAGGGCTGCCACTGGTGCCCTGCTCCGTGGCTGCCATGATGGGGTGGGCCCTGGCTGGCAGGCTCTGCCCTGCCTCCTCGGGACCCCTGGCCTCCCAGCCTTCAGAGCTACTGACCCATGCTTCTTCTTGGCAAATCGTTTTTAATTTAAGAAAGAAAAAAACTACAAATAATCAAAAAAGCCTCTTGCCCTCCCACCCAAGCCAAACATAACCACACTGATATAACTGAGTAAAACCTAAAAAAAAAAGAGCAGATGTAAAAATTTATACGCTTAGATGTGAACCATAACTCTTGCTGGCTCAGACCTGCTGTGTTAGTGCTTGTTAACAGGTCTAACACAATGAGCATCCTGTCCTTAACGTAATTCTAGAGAAACACTGCAGTAATACTTGATAAGCAGCAAAAAAATAAGGAAACTTTTAAACTAAAAAAGCAATAATTTACTTCAAGTGGTTCAGTTGATATTAAACTCTGGATTGTTCTTTCCAAAAGCACCATATATATATTTCTATTAATTCTATTCTAGATGCAAGCCTAGTACGCCAAAGTTTCAAATTTATTCAAAACACATGTACCCCATGTGCCCTACCCCAAATGCCTGCAATAGGAAACATACAGCAAAGACATGAGTGGCAGTCTTTTCCTGCTTCAGAGTTTGGTTTATAATGAAAAAAAAAACAAAACAGTTTGCACCACTTCCCATATAATACTAAATTTCTGTACGGTTGATAGGATACTGTCTTGCAGTGTCTGGGTAAAGTACTTCACTGATCTTAGAAAGTGATCACAGACCACATTTTAATATGTTTGTGTGTGTTTGTGACTCATTACTCACAATCCTGAAGTGTCTTCATTTCAAGTAAAAAGATGCTGTGAAAATTTGCACATTACGTTGGTAAGCATCTCTAAATAGAAGCTAACAATTCTTTTTTTCTTTCCTTTTATACCAGGAACTGAATGTTTTATGGACAGACAAGCAGCATTGCTGAAGAAAGGTGACAGATGCCATGACAGTCGAATGTTACACTGGCATTCAAACCCACCAATAGCAAAGACACTGCCTTCACAAAAAGCTGTTTTTCTATCTTACACCTCATAATAAAGTTATGTCATCAGTAGAAAGACATGATTTTAATACAAAGATACATAGAAATACTTAAATAAAAATGGAAGGAACAGATAATAAAGCTGTAATCAATTCTTGGCTATTTCTGTACAAAGATATTTTTTGATGTAGCATTTCCCTATAGATGAGAGATACTTCTGTATTGTCGTCATTTGAATATAAGTCCAAACATTCCAACATTCTCATTTATAACGCTTTATTCCCAGATCTGTGCTTATGCAGGCTCATCAGGTTGGTTTTTTTTTTCCCAAAAATTATGTGAGAAAGTTCTAATGAGAACAGAAATGATGATTACTGCAATCTAAAACTATAAAATCCAGTACAATAATGTATCATAAGGTTTATATAAATAAAGAATGATATGGGTTGTCTAAGAAAATACAATTTGATTCAATATTGCAATATTGCCTTTAAGCTAATATATCCCAGGAGGAAAGAGTGAATAGGAACAATTTTGATAAATAAGAACTTCATCAATGTTGCAAATGGGAGATTTTAATAAATTTGAAAAATTGCAGAGTTCTCCTAATAGTATAAAAGAGCTTCTGAATATGACAAATTATTTTTCATAGCAAGTATTACTGTTGTACCCATTTGTTGAACAAATCTCTTTCATGATATTTTCTAAACTTGGTCAGGTAATGCAATATCTTGTTAACATGTGTCAGTTTAACTAATCTTTGATACAGTATTTGTACAATACAGTAAGGTAAATTGATAATTGAACCCTAACGGCAGTTTTAAGAAATACTTTTTAATGGAAACACTGGAATATGGTTAAAAATTTCTCCCAAGAAACTATATAGAAGAATTGTTGAAAACATACATTTGAATTAATTTTCATTATTACTATTAAGACAGCAGTATTGTAATTATATTGGATAACACCAAACCTCAAATACTTCAGTATCTCTATCTGTATTTATATTATCTTGGGGTTCTGGATTCAAGGAGAGCTTGACATTTTAATAAAAATTTTCATCTATACTCCTACAGTATAAAAAGTTTCTAACCAGTTTGTTATATTTAAAAGTTATTGTGTAAGAAATGCAACAACCAAGAAGTTATATGGGTTTGCTATTCCCTTTTTTTAATTATAGTTGTCTGATGTTAACAACAGTAATTATTATCTATGGCTTCAGTTTAAGGGTGGATGTTTATAAGGTGCATTTTTGTGTATGTGCAGAAGATTTATATTTCATGTTTTAATTATCTGTCAGGCACCTTACATTCATTCTGATCTATGCATTCCTTTGGTCCCCTGGTGCTTAATTCAAAGGTGATGCTATTTCAATCCTTAAAGCTTACCTTGTTTTCAGGGGTACTGCCCGTATAAAGATTTCTTTCTGCACAAAATAAAGAGACTTAGGGCCTATTCCCTTCATGTGAATCTAGTTCCATCACTAAACTTTTGGATCCTGTAAAATAATCATCTAAGAATAATCTTTTCTTCTTCTGATGTTAATTTCTATTTTCAAACAGGCAGTCTTATCAATGAATACTGTTTGAATGCATATTTTTTTTACAAAGCATTCTTAGTTAAATTAACATTTTTTTCTTTTTTTTTTTTTGTTCTTCACTTTGGCATAATTATGCATGAAAAGTAATATCTGAGATAATTCCAGCAACCTCATTTTTACTGAAAAACATAATATCATGAATGTTTTAATGTTTCCACCATCCTAAAATTCATTTAAAAATAAAAAATGTACTGCAGAGCAGACTTCTGGTTGATATGTTGGGTGAATTAATCTGGTTACCTGGAAATTGCCATACTCAAGAGATTAATTAACACACATTAGAATTTCTCAATATACTGCAAGCTTAAAAGAAGGAATAGTAGATTAGCACTGATAAAGCCTCACGAGCTAAATTAGGAAATACCTTGCACTCACTAGTTAATAAAGTTATGAGTGACCGAGCTTTGGTTACTTAGAGACTACTGGTTTAATCTAATTAACAGCACAAACTAATAAACAAGACACTTGTGTTCCAAAGGTGTGTTTTAAACCAGTACTGGGATTATGTTAAAAAAACTCACTATATTGACACTACTATAAAAAATACCTTACTATAAATAATTTTATATGGGAAGTCATCCTATAGTGGCCATTTTATGAGCTAGGCAAATGCAGGAAAAAATTATATAGTTTTATCATAGAAAAGATTTAGAAGAAATGATATTCTGTCTGTGTTTTAATATTTTATCCCTTGTTTATGAATTATCTCAGCAGGACTATGCAGTCCTGAATTTAAAAGAAAAACCAGTGGGAAGGAAGTAAAATTTAAAAGATCTAAAATTAAACTTTCTTTTTTTTCCATCTCTCCAGCTCGTATTGATTTCAATGAGATTTATAGACAGTCAGGATGCCTGAAAATTAGGGCATTTACATTGAGGTGCTTAAATATATATTTAGCAGCCTAGTACTATACTTCCATTTATAACTTTTTTGACCTATCTAGTTTGGAAGAACAGGTATTTTAAGAATGTCATGTCCCTATGTACAGTCTTGAAGAAGCAGAGTATGAAACTATGCCTCTTCTCATTAACTTTAATCTTGTTTTAAGGACACGTTCCATGTAAATTCATACATATGCACAGGATGCGCATATAGATATATATATAAAATTTATATTTATGACATTAAATAGAAACATGGGGGTATGTCTTAACCCCTCAATCAAGACAGGAAAGGGAAGTACATACCTGAAGATAAGCTATGTTTGAATGTTGTTGTTGGTAGAAACTGCAGAACTGGGACTACAGGGTATCTAACAAATGCCTGAAAATGCAAAGGCATTTAAGGGGTATAGTAGTCTGACTTTTACCTTCAAAACCCATTAATGATATATACTTTTATTCATGCTTCTAGATCTGTTTTATTTATATACATTTGATAAGGTTGTCTACAGTCAGTTTGTATCAATCCCATGATGATTAATAAAGCAGTGGAACATAATATACATATATGCTTACAGAAATATAATTCTTAATCTTTTAATAAAGTAAAGAATAATTATCTTGAGAGCAAGTTAGTTTTATGCTATTTCAACTTTAAATCGAACTACATATGGAAGGATGTATGGTGGACTGGAAATTTAGGTTAAGAATAAATGAAAAGAAGTTAAAGCAGGGACAGAATGGACTTTAAGGTAATGAAGACAGGAGCTTGACTTTTTAAATTCCCATTACTGTGATTTGTCTACCTGGAAGATATAAAAAAGATGAGAACAGTTGGCTTTGTAACACATTTGTCTGCAAAAAGGCAGTGGAAATATCCCTAAGCATGACAATAAAGGGAAAAAATGTTTGCTACAGAATTTTAATTTGTGTTTGGCTCTATGGAAAGTTTACTAAAAAAATGTTGTGGATTACTCTGGGTACTGCAGAAATATATGGCTACCTCAAAATTTTGGAAGTCATTCCATTTAAATTTACTTTCATTCTGGCATTATTACACCAGCCTGTAAACAAAAAGCAGCAGAAATCAGATTACTAAACCCTCCTCATAGTTTTAAATTTAAATCAATGACACCGTATGACGTCTTGATTTAGCAAGATAAGACACTTTAATGTTTGAAGTAGTTGAAAAAATAATTGTGCTCAGCAGTATCTCTGGAGGAATATGTCAGTGTCATACAGATTTTTGTAAATATAACAATACAAATGTGACAAGAAAGAAATGGTGCCCTGTAATGGCATGCATCCATAGTGCAAAGCACAGTGATCTGTGCCATACTACAATGTTTAAAATAGTTTCCCCCTGTTCTATGCACTTTCCTTTTTACAGGCTGTGAATTATATACTCAGACCAAATAATAATGTATATATGTGCTATATTTAATACCTATACTTTCTATTTAATAAGTGCCATATTCACTAAATAAGAATAGTTACTTGCATGACATAAAATATTGTCTTATTTCATTGTTATTTGTTACTTTCAAAAGAACTGAAACCAAGAGAAGCAGTGTCAGGAACAGCTGAAATCCCCCTTTTGAGAGGGTGGAAAACACCATAAGAATATCAAGCATAAAGATAAAACAGAAAAGAATGAAGAATGAAGACAAGCCCACTTTAGCCCTAATCAGTCTGGTCAAGCAACTGTCAAATCTGATCACCTTGACCTCCACAATGAACTTTAGTAGGGACCACAGCTATCAGTACTAACTGTAGGCCAACCATGATATTATATACTCACAGCTAATGTAGAAAATTTTGTTACGCTTTTTTAAAGACTGACAGCTTTGTATTTGTAGTGAGTATACATAGTGATAGTGATTAATAATACATAAAAAATAAACATTATCATGAAATATGTTGTTAGCTAATGAAATTAGTTAAGCTTTGCTTTAAAGCAAAGGATGGCCTGTGTTACCAGTCTTCTAAACACTCCCATCACAGTGACCTTGGAATTCCTGATAGAGATAGAGATAGTGGTAGAGACAGAGGTATAAATTTAACTGCAAAACGTTTACTTGTGTCACCCAAGTTGCTGAAATAAACCATTAAAAACTTAATACATAAACCTAAATATTGAGTCATCAAGTCACAAAGACATTTTTCCCTTAGAGACGGTATTTTTCCATAGTTTCCTGATTAATATTTAGAAGACTATTCTGTTAAATATAAAATCATATATTAAATATTGTAGAACAAAATAAAGTATAACAATCTCAGACTCAGTATACAGCCAGCTTTCTTACAGTATTTTCCAAAGTAGTTAAAAGAAAATTCCCCAGGCCCATCAAAAATATAAATTCCCCATACACACACATATGTGAGAACAATAATCAGATATAATCTTCACTTCTATTCTTTCAAATAGTAAGCTTTTTCCTCTGAATAGTAGTTAAATAAATAGCATAAATTGAAAAGGTGTCATGGTTTAACCCTAGTAGGCAACTGAGTGCTGCGCAGCTGCTCACTCACTTTCCCACCCCCAACTCTGTGGGATGGGGAGGAGAACTGGAAAAAGGTAAAACCCATGACTTAGGATAAGAACAGTTTAAAAATTGAAATAAAGTAATAATAATAATAATAACAATAACAATAATAATAATAAAAACAACAACAACAATAATAACAATAACAGTTGTAATGAAGAGGAGAGGGGGAGAGAGGAACACCACCACCACCCCACCCCCAAAAAAGTGATGCACAATACAATTGCTCACCACCCACTAACCAATGCCCAGCCAGTTCCCAAGCAGCAATTGGCAGTCCCTGGACAACTCCTGCCAGTTTATATATGGAGCATGACTTCCTGTGGCATGGAATACCCCTTTGGCTAGTTCGGGTCAGCTGTCCTGGTTTTTCCCCCTTCTGGCTTCTTGTGCATCTCCTTAGTGGCAGAGCATGGGGAACAGAAAAGTCCTTAACTTATGGTAAGCACTGCTCAGCAACAACTAAACCATCAGTGTGTTGTCAACATTATTCTCACACTACAACCCAAAATACAGAACTGTACCAGCTACTAAGAAGAAAATTAACTCTATCCCATCTGAAACCAGGACAAAAGGTAACATTAACTTTCATCAAATTTGCAGATAACAAAAAATTACACAGAACACTTGATATTTTCTGTGTTACAGCTGCCATCCAGAGGGACCTGGACAGGATGGAGGAATAGGCTGCCAGGAACCTCATGAAATTCAGCAAGAAAAAACGCCAAGTCTTGCTCCTGGGAAGAAAGACCCCTCAGGAATTACATGGACTGGGACCACACTGGATGGAGAACAACTCTGCTGAGAAGGACCTGTGGGGGTGCTGGTGGCTAGCAAGCTGGCATGAGCCTGTAATGTGCCTTGGCAGCAAAGAAGGCCTAGAGCAACCAGGACTATACTAACATGTCCAGGAGATGCAGAGGAATGATTATCCCCCTGTCTTCATCAGTCATTAGGCTGTCAGTTTTGGAACCCTACACAGAGCAAAGATATTGATTAACTGGGGTGTGTTCAGCAGGGAGCTACCAAGCTGGTGGCAGGGCTGGAGCTCATTCACCCTGAAGAAGAGATGAATTTGAGGGAACTTAACAGCAGCCCACCTTGCTGAAGAAAAGGTGAAGTCTTCTCATCACAGTGGTGCATGGCAGGAGGGTGAGAGGCACCAACCATAATTTTAAACAAGGGACATCTCTTCTGGATATAAGTAAAACATTTTTCTTCTTGAAGACAGTCAGGCATAAGGACAGGCTACTTCAGAAAGGCTGTGCAGTCTCCATCGTTGGGAGCTTTTGAGACCTAATTGAATAAAACCCTAAGCAACCTGGTCTGATCTCACAGCTGACCCTGGTTAGAGCAGGAGGTAGGAGTCGAGTCCTTCTGAGGTCCCTTCTAAGATGAATTATCCTGGAATCCCATGTTTCTGTGAATGACATCAGATAACTGCAAAAGGGCTGAAAACTGATTCCATATTAAAAATTAAAAAGAAAAAAAAAATATCCAGAGAAACTGAAACCCAAACAAGTTGTGGGATTATGATTAAATTTATTGTAATTCCATTCCATTAGAAGTGAGATTATATCAATGCTAATTACTGTAGAAATAATGAGACCTCATATTCCCTTTCTAAAAAATGTCATTTTGCATTTATAATAGGAACAGTTCTTTCTATCAGATATACAATTCTGTTCAGCGAAAAGATCTAAACAAGTGCTGTACTAATTTTAAATCCTCGATTTTGTAAACTTCTGGAGTAGCTTTTAGTGAATTATGACAACAGCAACTGAAATATGAAATTTTCAATAATTTTGTTTAAAAGGACATGCTGTAAGATGTTATGTTTTATTTTTCTACAGTCTTTTTTTTTTTTTTTTTATATAAGTAATGAATATTTTGCATGGCCATGTCTGACTCAGAAGCTCTTTGCTCTTTGCAAAATATTTTTGTGTACATACAAATACATACATGCACACATGAGCAGTATCTCATACCTTCATTTATTCAATAAATTACTGAAACCAGTAGCACTACATTAATATAAATTAATACCAGTAATATTTCACCCTATATTCCACATCAGGTATTTAACTGTAGCAATGTGAACATTTTGCTTTCCATCTCATGAAGGAAATTCCTGTCATTAATTCATGTGTCCATTATGTGATGATTATGCAAAAATTATGAATATTTTATACACTTCTAATAGAATTAGTCTTCATTAGTCTTCATTCATCAGTCTAATTGTTCACATGGTTATGAGTCTGAATGAATTATAGCAGACTTACAGAAGAACCTATAGCTAAATATATTAGTATCTGTTTTGTCAAAATTCAGTCATTTTGGCACCAGATTAAAATTTAGTAAAAAAACATAGTGGCTTTTTTTTCTTTTTTTTTTTTTTTTTTAATTAGTTCCCCATTCGTATCAATTATATAACATTACATTCTGTGATGCAGTTACTGATAATCGTTACAGCTGAATTGCAATATCTCTTTAATTTGTTAATTAAATGCCTTTTAGGGTACTTCATCTGAAGTGTTGTAAATATTTGCTAAGCCCCCTTTATCAAAAATGTATTTAAAACTCACAAGAGCAGCCTAAGTGTTTGTTTCTCAAAGGGAACTGGAGAGCTGGAATAATATTTTCTTTATGAATGTCAAGTGAGAGAAAACTAAAAGGTTGTTAAGATGTACAAAATATAACTCAATAGTAATTTTTGAAAATGGCTACCTATTCAATATACTGAAAAATAAATTAAGCATAAAATTAATTTAAAAGTATTGTTCTGTAAGCATGTGACAAAATTTACAAGTTAAATCATCTTAAATTAATTCATTGTTTTGAAAATTCAATATTTATTAAATTCTTAAGAAATTAAATTTGTGCTTGATAATTTCAATTAAACAGCAGAAATTATCACAGGTGTAACAAGCAACTTTCTAGTCACTGGATCGTTGCAGTACATGAACTGTCCATTAGTAAGTTCCTTTAATTCTGATAACTGCTGAGTCTCTGGTTTCTATGAAGTGTCAGTTTGAGATACTATCAATAGCAAAGGAAAAATCCCAGAGAGACTCTTACAGCTACATGACTTTAAGTATATCCATTTCTTTAACTAATTTGAATTAACATTTTGTCTTGCTGTGCTTCTCTGACATTCTGATGTTATTTATATTAAAGAAATACAAGGATCAATGGAATAATTTATGGTGGATTTAAATAGGGATAAAACTTTCAAGTAATTCTGATATTGAGTTTGAAAAGGATAACCTAAATATTATTTTCTTTTTTGAATTTGCCCTAAACTAGATCTTTAGAGATTTTTTTAGCAATGTTCAAAATATTTGCATTGGCAAGAAGAAATGTAAATGGTATCTGCACTGAATCTTTAAAAAATTTGTATAAACAGATTTCAGAGAACTCTACCTAGCATAATTCATGCATTCAGAAATATTTGGGTTTGTAGGAATGTCACAGCAATGGAAGCTGTCAATGAACTTCCAGACCATATAGGTGCAAAACAGACCATAATCACGTTTGAAAGTCCAATGTACCTGTTGAAGAAGTAGAATATTACTAATGCCTGTTTGGCATAGTTTCCTTTAAAAAGCTTGTCAGATTTGCTGTTAACTCAGTTGGGAGGAAATTCAGGTCAATTCAATCAATTAAAAACTTTCCTAACCCCTTTTTTTTAATGTTACAAATATAAATAATTTCAAACTCTGAAAGTATTGTGAATATTGGAAAAAATATAACTAGCCAAGTAGTTGTCACCATGGTAAGGTATTATTATGTTAGAGTTCTGGGCAACAAAACGAGTTGGAAAGTGGCAAAGGTCATTGAGCTTGTAATCTTTCTTTCAAAAAATATATATATATTCTAGGATACATTTTTTGAACAGTTAATGGTTCTATAGATTTCATAAGTTCTGAAAAAATTCAGGTAAAAGAAGACATTTTCATCTATAAAAAACTTGCCATATGATTCAGAGAATTATTTTGTTGCTCACTAGAACCCAAAATTATATGTTTTCTTGTGGTGATATTCTATAAAAGAACTCGTGTGATGATGAGGTGAGCATCCTAATACCAGCATAAGAAGACACATCACCTTTGAAGCAAATGGCTGCTCATGGCTCAGATGGGTGTACTCTAAGCTGGGTAAAAAAGCTGGCTGGAGAGCCAAGCCCAAAGAGTGGTAGTAAATGGAGTTTTATCCAGATGACAACTGGTCACAAGCGGTGTCCCCCAGGGCGCAGTATTGGGGCCAGTCCTGTTTAATACCTTTATTGATGATCCAGACACGGAGATTGAGTGCACCCTCAGTAAGTTTGCAGATGACACCAAGTTGGGGGGGAATGCTGAACTGCCTGAGTATAGGAAGGCTCTGCAGAGGGATCTGGATGGGCTGAACTGATGAGCCAAGGTCAGTTTTATGAAGTGCAGGCTTAGTGCCAGGTCCTGCACTTGGGTCACAGCAACCCCATGCAATGCTATGGGCTTGGGGAAGAGTGGCTGGGAAGCTGCCTCGTGGAAAAGAACTTAGGGAATGTTAGCTGACAGCCAGCTGAACATGAGCCAGCAGTTTGCCCAGGTGGCCAAGGGGGCCAACAGCATCCTGGCTTGTGTCTGCAACAGTGTGGCCAGCAGGACTAGGGAAGTGATTGTCCCCCTGCACTCGGCACTGGTGAGGCTGTGCCCCTCGAATCCTGTGTTCAGGTTTGGACCCCTGACCTCAAGAGGGACGTAGAGGCGCTGGAGTGTGTCCAGAGAAGGGCAAGGAAGCTGGTGAAGGGTCTGGAGAACAAGTCTTAACGAGGACCGGCTGAGGGAACTGGGGTTGTTTGGTCTGGAGAGGAGGAGGATCAACAGGGAACCTTATTGCTCTCTACAACTCCCTGAAAGGAGGCTGTCGGCAGGTGTGGGTAGGTCTCTTCTCCCACATGGCAAGTGATAGGACAAGAAGAAATGGCCTCCAGTTATACCAGGGGAGATTTATATTGGATATTAGGAAAAACTTTCTTCACTGAAAGGGTGTTGAAGCTTTGGAACAGGCTGTGCAGGGAGGTGGTGGAATCACCATCCTTGGAGGCATTTAAAAAAAGGTGTTGATGAGGTGCTTAGGGACATGGTTTAGTGGTAGACTTGGCAGTTCTGGGTTGACAGTTGGACTTGATGATCTTAGAGATCTTTTCCAATCTAAACAATTCTGTGGTTCTATGATTCTATGAAATACTATAAGCCTATCTAGGCTTATTAAGACTGTATTTATGTTGTCCTGAACAAGATAACATAATAAAGTCTAAGGGCTAGGAACAGTACCTTTAGCTGCCTCTTCCCATCCCATTGTTTCAATCATAGAATATATCCTTCTATGGTAGTCGGATGTTAACAAAGCAGTATACTGCTAAACTGAGAACATATCTACATAATCAGTATTAAAAACACAAAAAAGACATAAGAAACAATGCACTGCTATTTTGCACTCTCTTTACATTCAGACCTTAGTGTTGCTGCAATTATTGTGCTGTCTAAAACTTTTCATTGACTGTTTTTTAGGCTGAATGTCATGAAATATTTCCAAAAAGATACTGAAGGCTGTTTTCTTCAACTGTATAAATGGGTTTTTTAAGCAAAATATTTCTAGAATTGATCGAATATACTAACTATCCTTTAAGGGGCAGCTAAAGGCATCTTACTTTTTTCTCAATATTTGGTTTGTCATGGTTTCAGCTGGGATGGAGTTAGTTTTCTTCTTAGTAGCTAGTACAGTGCTGCGTTTTGGCTCTGATGTGAGAACAATATTGATAGCACACCGATGGTTTGGTTGTTGCTGGGTGATGTTTGTGTTAAGTCGAGGGCTTTCGGGTTTCTTGGGCCCTGCCAGCGAGAGGGCTGGAGGGGCACAGGAAACTGGGAGGGAACACAGCCAGGACAGCTGGCCTCAACTAGCCAAAGAGGTATTCCATACCATATGATGTTATGCTGAAGAAGGAAGGGGGTGACATTTGGCATTATGGTGTTTGTCTTCCTGAGTAACTGTTACATGTGATGGAGCCCTGCTCTCCTGGGGATGGCTGAACACCTGCCTGCCCATGGGAAGTGGTGAATGAATTCCTTGCTTTGCTTTGCTTGCATGCGTGGCTTTTGCTTTACCTATTAAATTGTTCTTATCTCAACCCTTGAGTTTTACATTCCTTTCTAATTCTCTTCCCCATCCCTCTGGCTGAGGGAGAGTGTGCGAGTGGCTGTGTGGTGCTTGGTTGCTGGCCGTGTTAAACCACAACCAAAAAGGTGCTAAAAGAACAAAGTTGAGATAATTACAAATGACTCTACTTGCATCTATGTCCCTTTTTCCTTTGCACACTAAAATGGGTTAAAAAAAGAAGATAAATGCTTTATACTGTTGCTTATTTCACTGAAAAGTAGAAAGAATAAAGTAAAATCCCATGTCATTCAGATTAAAAAGAAAAAATTGTTAGCTAATATTTGACTTCTGATTCACTTCAGGGAGAAGGTGAGGTTTCCTAAAAAAATAAAATTCTTACTGATACACCTACGTACTGAAATTTAAGTTTTCAAAATTTTGGGGGTTATTTTCTGTCATATTTAAATGCTAAGCATACACAGTTAGATAGACTCAAGCATGTTATTTAATCTCCATTACTGAGGTACACAGCTTTTCACAAAAAAATGTAGTTGTTTACTATGTGCCTTCAGAGAATCACCTTTGATTTTAGAAATTCCATAGAAATTTTACACTGTAAGAAATAATTTACAGTCTTCTGAAAACCTCAATAGCTATACAAACTAAAATATGAGATCACATCAGGCCTCTGTAGAGCAAAGCAGACTGTACCACCAAATGCATTTTGCATCTGCATCTTGAAAAATTATTTCTGTTTCCATATTCTTAATTTTTCATAGGAATACAACTTGTGTAAGGGTTTTTGGACAATAAATGCATTGTCAATATCATGTACTACTTTTAAGAATTACACTTAGGGCCTTTCTCATTTTCCTCTCTTCCTTCCTCATTTCCATTCTCAGCCAACACCACCAGAGTTACTAAATTTCCTTTGCAATAATATTCTACAGAAAATTAACTCATACTAAAAAAGGCTGGTGATTTCTATCTCAATACAATGATTTTCAAAATACCTACATATAAAAAGGACCTCTGTTCAGTATTAACTGTCTTAGCATTACCTATTAATCACAGCTTTTAACGTAAGTTACTACTATAATTTCTGCCATTCATCTTTCAGCAAGATTTTTTTTTTAAATAGCCTCTTAAAAATATTATACCTCTGATTCAACAAAGTCCACTTATGTGTTTGACCACTACCACTAATCCTCACCTCAGCCTGTCCACATAATAATGAGTGTTTTGATTGTGAATGTGGCTAATTGATCTAACCTGCACAAGTGACAGTGGGTGTAGCCTCCATCAAATTCTCATATTTTGCTGATGCTTCTTTATCATCTCTTTCAGGAAATTTAGAAAACTCCTCTAGTAAAAGAGCCAAAATCATACTTGTCCTGAGCAATTTAACACTATTTGGCAAAGCTTTCAGGATCAGATGATTACCTTCCTCTTAACTGAAATGAAAATGTATCATCCTCCAAAATCTATAAAAGAAATTCTATTTAGAAAAGAAAAATGAAATCCTGGAAGAGCGTGTAGATCATGATTGAAGAATTTGTCTCCAAAATGAATGTTCTAATTCAGAGCAGAAACCTGAACCACATCAAGGATGATTACCATGAGCACTTGGTTTCTCAAGCTTGCCCAAGATTTTATATCTGATATGAATAACTAACTATTAAATCAGAATAGATGAGAAAAAAAAAATTTCAGATGGACACAGACACATCTGGAATGCAGTAGACATTTTTTTCTTTCTGTCTGCTTTTGTGGACTCTTGGATCTTTCCCATTCTTATTTTATTTTCTTCCCACAAAAGGAAATGCAAAGGTTTTCATTCAAACTGAGAAAGACCAGTGTTAGAAAAAAATATAATAATCACTAAAAAACCAACCAGATTTGAAAGCACAAAAATTAAATAAAAAAAAAAAAAAGAAAGAAACATTGTATTCTAAATAGTCCAAGTTAGCCTTTTTTCTGTCCACTCTCCTAAGCTGCTCAAGGATGTATCATTGACATAAACTATGATGTAAACTAAGAATAATTTTCTTACTTAACTCTTCAGTTCAGTTGCCCAACTTATTCTGATGTTTCTAATGCAGTCATTGAAAAACTTCCTAAAAGACTGCTAACGTAAATGAAGCTGTTACTATAGTTCACTAACAAAAAAAGAAGTTATGCTATTCCTTTTCTCACCACATTCTCTGGGGCTGACACAGCACTGAACAGAAAATTCACTGAAACTCTTGGGGAAATTCAACAGGTAGCAGCATACACATGAGGTCAGAGTCATTAGGACAGAGGACATGCTCCAATTGTTATGTGAGTTGTGCTGTTCTCCAGAGGTATCTCTCATTATCTAAGTACTGTCAGGGTAGTGGCTGTTCCCCAGTAAACTTACAAAAGAATGTGACAAAATTTTATTCCTAAGATTTAAAATAAGTGTGTACATATACAAAAATTAATTCCCTGGATAATTCCAAAATGGTTTAAAACTTTAATATTCACTTGTGGAAAAAATAACATCTAACAGTTATTCCCAAAACATAAATTTCATGATCATCTAATTAAGTAAATGTAGCCACAAAAGTCATATTGTCCACAATATTTTTTATATAGTAGGTAATGAAGCAGTAGGTAATTACACATCAAGAGTTTCTAGATCTTAAGGAAAAACACAACTTTTTGTTTGGATAGAAATAAAATCTGAACCAAGATTAAAATCAGAAAATAATGTAATGTAATGGAATATTATAATTATAAACCATACACAAAAAATCCTTCTACTTAAGAGAATGAATACACTACAGAATCAGTCTTGGAATTGCTTTTTAAAAAGCTGTGATCGAAAGTTACTCAGAAAAAAACAAGTGCCAGCTCTTCTCAACTACAGAAATATAAATTAACATTAATAACTTGTTTTATGACTCATACTGATTTATGCTAAACAGGTCATTCTAGCTTAAGGCCAGCACACGCATCTGGTTCATCTGATTTAAACTATTTATACTAATCAGCATAAACAGAGTTTTAAAAAAATGCATTAATGAAAGCAAAGGAGAGCAACTAATCACTCTAATGCAGAGGAGGAGCAGAATGTTGGGTCACCTGCATAGGTTTCTTTTAAGAAGTGTAATGAGGAAACAATGTGTCAGACCTCCCACAAGGCATCCTTTGTGTGATACATGAATCCAGAAATAAGGAAAGTCTACATGTGCCTTAAAGTGAGTCTTTACATTTTCTGTTACTTCAGAATTATGTAATCACATAGAAAACACCACAATAAAATTGAGTAGTATGTAGGATGCATGAACAGCTTCAGAGCAACCCCAAGCTCTTCATGAACAAACTGACGTTGCTTCCACTTCAAAGGCAAAGAAGACCTTGGATCAGCTGCGAAATTATTTCTAGGAAAAAAGACTTCAAAATGGCTCTGCTCTTTATTTAATTAAAGGAAAGTGTATACTTTAATTGTTATTTTTAAAATGTAATTTCATCAGTTCTGCTTCTATGACAGTAAATTCTCAAAGGAAAAAATAGGATATCTCAAACAGACACAGAAGAGTGATGAAAATGTCCTTATTCATATAAAAATTTCTTTGTTTTTATCAGGTCATGTTACAACATTGTACAGTGTTTCCTCTTGGCAGTTGCATTTTAGAATTAAATTTGCATTTACATTTACTATATATAATGTTGCAAATAATGAGTGGTTTGTCTTTGCTATAGTTTGCAATTTTACTTAGAAAACACACATACATCCTAAAAGAGGTCAATATTTTACAAACAATACAATTTCTCTCCTTTGATTTATTTCTTTATGTTCTTTTATGCCATATCAAATGTCCACATCCAAAATACATTTAGACTTCAACATATTATTTGAAAAGCAGCACTCATGCGTCTGTCTGTCCTCAGTATACCTCAAATTACTTGAAGGTAAGATGCACAGAAAATATTTCTCTAGGGAAATAAATCTTCTGAAATAATCACCACTATTTTTTTCCTAACTGAAACTAGTAAACACTGAAAAGTTTATAATCTTGTTAGTCTACAAGAATTTTTAATTCCACCAGAGTACACAGTTTGCCCTTAAAGCCAGAAACTCACTTCAGTAAAAGATACATTCTTCCTTTGTCTAATTTAGTTTCTGTAGTGGTACTTCTGTTCACAGTACCTTGGAAAATTTGTAGTCACCCATGCTATTGTGACGTAAGTTTTGCTTTTAGTTTGCCTTTTTAGCAGACTGCATTAGTAGCAGTTTAGAAATTAATGCAAAGTGGAACCAAAGAAGATTCTGGGAGGACTGTTCTACAATAGAGTCAATAGCTCCCCAAACAGAGAAGACCAGAAAATAAAGCTCATGAACTGAATCTGGAATGATCAGGGTTTGAATTTCCAGACAGTGTACTAATATTACAAGGAGAAATGCTCTATTTTTGGCTTTATCCAAACACTCCATTTTACAATTGAGAACAGCAGTTTTCTTGAGCCTGTCGCAAAAAGACCTGTTTTACAGAAACTTAATTTTTCAGCTAGCTTTTCTGAGAACTTAAATCTTCAGCTTTAACCTTTCACATCACATTATTTTTAGCTCAAAACTAGCACTCAAGATTTGTTGAGTGCCTAAGAAAGTCCTAAAACTCACTGTAGATGGGGTAAAACTCATATTTTCTTTAATAAGGCCAGACCAATCATTCAGACATAACAGCAATTGTTCTTAGTGCTGAGCCTTTTCTCTCAGCTTTGCTTAACAGATAATGAGAAAAAGTAGGAATGTGGTCCATGGGATCATCTATCCATAAGATTAGTTTTGCTCAATATCAAATAGGATAAGACTCATGGACAGGCTCATTAATTCTTCACAGGAATTAATTGAGACTGCTTAATTGTTACTATAACCCCATTTTCTCACATTGCTTTTCTTCTTGTATTCAATAATCTATCTAGAAATGTAATTTTGCAATTATTTATGACAGGAAATAAAACTTAGTCACCATTTAAGATGCCTAGGAACCTGGTATACTGTGAGTAATATATAGTTAACTAAGTTTTATATCAATGGAAGTTTCTGCAATTATATTTTTCCAGAAAAAAAGTGCAAAGCATAAATAATTATTCTTAATATCCTTTGCTGGGTTGAGCTAGAATTCGGCTCTGACCTTTCTGATTTTGTCACTCAGTGCTTGAGCAGTTTTCATACTACATTTTCTTGCCTACTCTTGTTTCCTGTCCTTATAGAAGTCCTTCATTTTTTGCATTTTAGTTCATCAGGAGCTCTTTGCTTAGACAAAATAATTTTGCTTTTCCAAACTTCTTGATCTTCCTGAACAAAGAGCTGATCTGTCAATAAGTTGTCCTAAAACTTCAGTCAGCTCTCCTAGACTTCCTTCATCAGCATGGACACTTGCCAGGGGATTCTGCCTAGCAATTCCCTGAACAGGCTAAAGTCTGTCCTCCGCAAGCCAAGAGTCCTGACTCCAAGTTTCGCTTCCCAGCCTTCTTGTGGATCTTGAACTCAGTCATCTTGCAATTGTTGCAGCTTGAACAGCCATTTATGGCCATTTTTACAGTCCCTTCTGATTATGACTTAGAGATATTGAAGATACTGTATCTCTGGCTTCACATTATAATTCTGCACAGTGAAGCAGCGCCTAGATCCCCCCCTCTTTTTCTTTCCTGTTTAAATAGCTGTCCCTCCAGGTCTCCATGGTATCAATCACATCTTACCCCACAATCATGCTTATGCCTGTGAGTATTTTTGTTTGTTGCCCAGGATCTGGACATTGGTATACAGATACCTAACAAAAGCTTCTGAATGTCCTTTCTTCTAAGCATGAGCGTGAGCGTTCCCCTTGTAATGTTCTCCCTCACATACTTCCTCTGCTTGCTGCAGGAGCGGGCTGGAAACTAGGACCATGTGTGGCAATCAGTTAGCTGAAGGGAATGTGCTGGACCTTGTCTAGACAACAATTGAGAGAGCATAGAGGAGTGGGGGACGGATGGCGCCAAGGATGGCGCCAAGGAAAGGTAACACCTTGCTGTTAATTGATGGCAGTTAACCACCAATCGGGGATTGCCTAGTATGCAAGGCTTAGCTTCAGGAACCAATCTGTTTAAAACGCGCAGCTTCTGAAAACATATAAACTCGTGATTGTGTACAATAAATCGACATCTTGCTTGCATCAAGCTAGGTCCGGTCTCTTCATTCGCCGCAGCTTGCAACCTCACTCACCATTGGGTTTTAGTCCTGTCCTCCAATAAGCATAGTTAAGACCTTCTCTCCATGCAACGGAGCTTGGTTGCATAGCTGTTCTGTTTTATCTGAATTTAATTTCTTCCCTATAGTTATTCATTCTAAACAAGGTGCCATCATGGAGGGGGAAAAAATAAATTACTTGTGACATTTGCTGCACAGCAAAGCACTAGTCTGTTGGATGCATCTGTCTTTTGTTTTACCTTGACCAGAAGGCCTGATGAAAACACTGTTGGGGCCTCCATACTCCTACTCTCACCCACAAAGTCCCTAACAGAACTGTGGTCAGCTCAGGATTTTCTCTGGCCATATTATTGGTGCCATCGTGGTTGAGTAGCAAGATATAGTAGTTAGGAAGCACATGAAGCTCAGTGAGCTTTATGCCATGCTACAGATCCTGGTGTAGATACGTTGCCACTTCAAGTGGTGCTAGACATCAGATGTATCTGGCAAATGAATGCCTTTTCCCCAGACAAGAGGTAGTCAGCCAACACTAACACCTTTTGTTGGACTGATCCTAATTTGAAGTCTGGCCTGGAATCCTTCTGTCTGAATTTATTTCTTGTGCCTTCTTTTCAAGACCATGGAGTTAAACACCTACAGGGGGAGATGAAGCCTTGCTTCTACTGCCAGAAATCACAAGTTTCTAGCTTGCATATGCCTAGTAGTTCATGTCATCTGCTGTTCTTGTTTAAAGTGGTCGTACCAAACTTCACATGCCTGTGGTCTTAGGCTCTTTCCACTGCAAAGCCTTTGTGAATGTCCTTTTGTTTCCTTGTTTATAATTCCTAATGCAAAGAAGCCTGTTTCTTTTTTCTCTTGCATCTCCCTCACCATATCTAAGGAATTACATCTTCCTGAGCGTGTGGCACCCTTACCATATTCATCTCCAACAAGGAGTACCAAGCTCTCCCTGCAGCCCAAGGGCTAGATGGTGGGATCCATCCTTACATTTGGACAGAGTTCTACAATACTGGAAGAGGTGATTGCAACAGCTGAGATAGAATAGTTCATCCTGTGGTGTTTACTTTGATTCATGGTTAATATTTTCTTACAAACAGCACTTCTGGGCTTCCAATATGCTGTTTCAAAACTACCATGTGCTTTGCTCCTGTTTTACAGCCTATTCAAAAAGCTTCTCATCTCCCCAGGTGTCAGATAAATTAGGAAGTCAAATACAAGTCTGCTCCCCACCTTCAAATAAGTCAGGACACAGCAGGGAGCTTCTTACACTATCTGTGATATTGTGGTCATGTCTCAACCTGTGAATGCTGGCTTTGCTGTACACTGCTTCCTCCCATGCCATGGCATGAAAAAAGAAGTGCTTTCCCCACCCCCACCCTCCATTCTCATAAACACACATAAACACACCCTTCTATCCTTCTTTTGCATACATTGTGGAGGAAAAAACCAAAAGTTATTATGTGATCTTTCCTTCAGCTCTGAATAAATGCAGTATGTAAAAATCTGCATCTGTAAGTAATAAATATTAAATGTAAAATGACACATATAATCAGTCATATTCAGGAAATAATATTGCATGTTTTTACTGGCTGCGGAAATAACAGGCTGCTGACATGAGCAGAGTAAAAAACGGTTGAAATTTAAACAGACAATCACTGTTACAAAACACCAAAGGTAATATGTTCTGGATACAGCTGCTCAAATTCTTGGAGAACTACAAAATATTTTAAGCGTATTTTGAAGATTTGAACCATGACATTGAAAGCTGAGATTCCCTGCTCCACTGCAGCTGCAAAAAAACGTGCTACCTCACATCAAGGGATTAGTTTTGATCCCAGCAGATTCTATAACAAAAAAAAAAACCCAGAGAGCTATTTCCTCAAGCAGTGTCTCTCTGGTACATCTACAAACAGCTCCATGTTATTATGAAAAAAATGTTTTTTAAAAAATTGAGAAAATATGAAACATTACATTTTTTACAGTGAAATGCATATAAGATTAAAATGCCCCATACTTTATCTAAATATGAGCTGAGAGTCCCTCAGTAGCCTTAATTATTATTTACTAGATCCAGATTAAAATCTTCAGACTTTATGTTTCTGGGGTTTTTTGCTTTGTGTGGTTCCTAGAACCATTGATTATATTTGTTATTATTTCCAAAAGCTCATTGCTGAAAAACAGTTTCTTTCAAATTTAAGAAAGAACAACTGTAAAGAAAGTAAGTATTAGCTAAAATGTTAACTCCCAAACTGCCACATTTTATTTGTTTGCATGCTAGCTTTATAATGTGTTCATAATGTAAGTACATGTCACAGTAACTACAGAGTACATTAGAATAGTGCAAGGAATACACACTAATCTGTAAGTTCAGTGTTACTCGCTAGACCTAGGATTGCAAATATTTTTCCACCAATCCCCCAAAAAAGAGAGTTCTAGATTAAAAATATGTTTTTTCTTGTGGAACATATTCTGTCATTTAGAGTATCTTGATGTTATTTGCTGAAAAGAACACCAAACTTACTGATTAAAGGTATGGTAGCTAGCAATTGATGTGCTTCCTCCTTTTGAAATTTATGTAACACTGATACACACAGAAATATTTTGTTGATTAAAAATAAAGCTAACAGTAACAACAATAATGAAATGGCATTGCTGTAGAGCTTCAGTTATTTGTAAGTGTAAAATTACTTCCAGATTTCCCTTCCCAGTTTTAAAATATGGTGTCAGTGGGTCCTTTATTTATATAGCTAGTGAGCCTTTTCTCCCAAATTCCTTATAGGATGTGTATATACTTTTTTAAAAAGGTTTTTTTCTTTTCTGATTCTTACTTTTCTGTTCATTTAAAAATCTGTTTTTTCCTCATCCCAGTTTTGATAGACTGAGTGGTTTTCTGTTTTCTAATTTAGTATCCCTTAACTCCCTTGTTTTTCACCTGAGTCTTTCCAGTGACCTTTCAGCACCTCTTAGAGTACATTTTGATCAAGGTGTTTGGAATAAGGTTTCCACACATAATTTGACATTATTTTTTTTTTCTAATTTCAAGTTATTTTGGAGCCAGGATTGGCTGTCTTTAAACTACAAACATTCTGCCTTATCCTCTCAGGCCATTTTGACTAGTTCAGTCAGTGCAGCAATAGCAGTCCAGATATTGCAGGTCATTTGTTCTTCACCAGGAAACTCTCCTTTGTCATTTGGTCTTTTTGATTCATCTACTCTGAAGAATTATTAGAATAATACGTTCATTACCTGGAACTGAATAAGTGCTAGAAACAGATTCAAACAAAAGATTGAAAGAAAAATCTTTATAATTACTAATTCAATTACAGATTTAAATACTTTATGCCAATATTATTTCTATCTTCGGAATATATACTTTATTAAAAATATAATATTCTTAGTGAAGTCATAATTATGGAAGTATATACTGAAGAAATGCACATAAGAAAAGGAATTGTTTGAGTGTTAGTGTATGAGCATATCTACAAGCAGTTTTTCAGAAAGGGTAAGCATAAGAAAGGAGATCTGTCTGCTGAGAGTTATTAGTTACGTAATTGATTTCCCTGTAGCTTTTGGTTTGGGTTTTGTGTTTGGGACATTTTGGTTATTTAATACTACAAACCTTATTTTTCTGATTCAATAATTCTAACTGTTATTTATTTTTTTACCATAGTAATTCAAGTATTATCTCTCCTAGGTAAACCTAGTGTCTGAAACTGTGTGACCAGCAGGACAAGTGAAATTGTCCCCCTGCACTGGTGAGGCCGCACCTGGAATCCTGTGTTCAGGTTTGGACCTCTCAGTCAGGAGGGACATTGAGATGCTGGAGCATGTCCAGAGACGTGCAAGAAAGCTGGAGAGCAAGTCCTGTGAGGAGCAGCTGAGGGAACTGGGGTTGTTTAGTCTGGAGAGGAGGAGGATCAACAGGGAACCTTATTGCTCTCTACAACTCCCTGAAAGGAGGCTGTAGGCAGGTGTGGGTAGGTCTCTTCTCCCAGATAAAAAGAAACAGGACAAGAGGCAACAGCCTCAGGTTGCACAATGGGAAGTTTAAATTAGAAAAACTTTCTTCACTGAAAGGGTGTTGAAGCTTTGGAACAGGCTGTGCAGGGAGGTGGTGGAATCACCATCCCTGGAGGTATTTAAAAAACACATAGATGTGGTGCTTAGTGATCCAGTTTAGTGGTAGACTTAGCAGTCCTGCATTGACGTAATGGTTGGACTTGATCTCAAATGTCTTTTCCAACCTAAATGATTCTGTATTTCTATGATTCCAATGAAGGCTGGGAAATCATTACATTTTAATGCAAAAAACCCAAACAAAACAGATGAAATGTTACAGTGAAAATTATTCTAAGAATTGTAAGTTTTCAAGTTTTATTTGCAACTTTCTGAATATTTTTTACTAAAAAATGAATAATGTACTTTAAGAAAGCAATCAAACAAAACAAAAAATGTGAAGTCTCTAATCTCTGTTTTATTGTAAGGGAATCAGCTCTTGCACTTCTCAACCTATTCAACACACCAAAGAAACAGATACAAAAATTGAAAAGCAAAATAAACAAGAACTGTTTTAGAGGTTAACTTTAAATTTCATTCAAACTTTAAACTTAGTCAGGTTCTAGGTAAAGTTATCACACTGGCCTTTGGACAGAATTGCTCTGATTAGATGTAAAGAGGTGCAAACACAGGGTCTTTTGTGTACAAAACACAAGCTATCACCAAGTTTCTTTATAAGTAATATAGATGAACACAGTCTCTTCTAGAGGGAGAGGAAAATTCTTGACTATGCTTAGATGAAAACCTGCAAGTTGTTGATTATGGATTTTGCCAAATTTTTATATGTACACATGCTCAATTAGCATAAAATGTTAAAGCATATCTATACTGGTTTTATCATTCAAGGACAATAGACAGTATTTCATTGCCTAAGTAAAGCAGATTTAATTGCTAAACAAGATTTCAAGGAATTGAACTTCATTTTAATCACAAACAAGCTGCAAGGCAATTTTCAATTACAGCAAGCTTTTTATTTTTATCCAGCTGTGTATCCCTGCTGATTCCTGAAATTACATGTAAATTGTCCCAGATTTTGAAGTGTTACACCTACTGAGGTTTTTCTTTTGTCAGCTGATGAAGTAGCTGTGATTAGAAACCCACTAAATTGGCAGTTTTAAGATTCATTACCCCACCCTATATATTTTTGGACCAGATGATTGAATATTAAGAAGGTTTTGTTGCCCCAAGAGACATTATTCTTCCTAATTAGGCTGTTGGTAATGCAAACTGCTCACCTATCCTGCAACAACTTCAAAAGGTAATATAGAAACTAAGCTTTAGAGAAGAGTCTATGGGGTATTGAGGAATCAGGTCAATAACTCTTGTCTTAAAAAAGTTTCAGATAAATTCACCCTGGAACAGTTTGCATAATGATACTGCCTTTAAACTTTTACCATTATTCTATTAATTGTTCATACCTTAGATTTAGGATACGCACCTGTCTGTATTATATTTAACTCAGTTATTCATATTTATGAGTTATGTGTTTTAGTGAGAAGAGTCTTTATTTGAACTCACAAGGTTGCCTCTTTTCCTACTGTCATTATGCATAATGTTAACAGAAAAACAGAAGGCCCATTTTTATTCACAGTTAACCCATATGTATATTCAAATGCAAATGAAATATTTTTCAAGTCAGATATCTACTTAAGATGTTGGGATAGAACAAGAGTTCTGTGTAGTGATGTGCTAATGAGAGTGAAAATGAGCTTGTAGATTATATCTGTTCAGTGGAAGTTCAGCACCTCTGACAGGTACAGTATAGCAATCTTGGACACTGACAGTCTGTACCCTTGCTAACAACAAATGAAATGTTGTTCTCAGTATTTGGTAAATTAGGTAGAAAGACTGGCAAAGTAATGAGTTAAAGATAGTTGTATTTGCATTTTCAGATATAACAGTATAGACAAAACTGCTTACTTGGAAAAATTAAACGGAAGGTTTGAATCCCTTCTTCACTTCCATATATGTAGTCTTGGTGTACTTAGGCTCAACTGAGAAATGGATTTATAGTTACAAGACATGCTCATTCCCAGGTAGACAAGCAATGAGTAACTGAAACTGTGGTCTCTCACCAGGTATCAAAATAACTCAGCACTGTGTTGTTGCACTGTGTTGACTGTGAGGTCACTACAAAGCACCCTTTTTTTTTGCGGTAGGATAAATGTATAGATAGTAAATGGTTTTAGTAATTTCTTGATACCACCACATTCAGAAATTGTCTCAGCTGCGAGATGCTGCTGGGTAGTTATCAATTTAAGCTTCAATCAAATTAGTAATTAAATGGATCATATTAGGGGTTTTACTATTAATATTCAGTTATTATGAAGTAAAGATACAAATCTGTTATACTTCATAGTTGCAAGCCACATTCATCGGTAGTAATTTGAGGACTTTAAACTTCTACTAAATTAGCCACGTTTCTTCTTTTATAACATGTTATTCCTCTAAATTTTCACCAGGGTGTCACAAACAATTGATTAAATTAGTCAGCTTAATTTATTATGGATTGTAGTCATCTAAGTAAGGATTTTCCAGTAGTATGAGAAAAATCTATCGTTTTATACAACTTACTATCAGATGCTCTTTTAAAATAGGAGGAAAAAACACTACTCTTTCAGAGGCCATATTTACCCTTGATGATCGAACACATCATTATGACAATTTTCAGGTTTTTGAGGGGATAGCTGTGCTACAGACTGATGTCCTAAATGGATGTAAATCAGTATGCAAAACTATACAGATATATGCCAGTGTTCAAATTCATATTTGTATTTGCTCATGGTTTTGTAGCAAGTCAAAGGCAATACAACTGAAAAAAGAGTGTACTAAAAAACCACACCTTAAAAGTAAAGCTTGACCCAATTTACTGTAACATTTGCAAACCATTTTCCCCTGTGATTTTTATCTTTATAATATCTTCCCCTGTCAATAGCCATCCACTACTGCATTTGAATATACAGGGTTGTGTTTTTTTTTTTTAAATGCCCTCCAACTGTAATTTAAAAAAAGGTTGCATTTTCTCCTCCTGCTTATGATTCAAACCATATTTTACTATAACATACCAGAACTTCTGACTATTTTGAAACATGGAAATGACATTGAATTTGTATCTCAAAGAGTAAGAACATAATGAAGATGGATTTATTCACATTCTGCTTGCAAAATACCTTTTCCTCCTTCTCTTCCCCCCCCCCCCCCCCCCCCCTTTTCATTTTCTTCTTGACTGTATCAAGGTAAGGGTACTGCTAAAAGAACACTGCAAATGATAGTCACAAATGTTTTTACAGAAATGCTCTTAAATGTTATGTTTAAATATGACAGAAACATAACTGAATTATCTTTACCTTTCTGAAGTTAGCTACATATGATCTACAGATCTAATATTCTCCACTTGTGCATTACTTTGCCTTTTCATTATATTTTTCAACTGCCACTTCCTCTCAAGTTAGCATAAAAAAAATAATTTAGGCAGGCTAGCAAGCTAATAGTTAAAATTACATATTTTGATAAAATAGTATAAATTTAACTTAAATCTGGTAGTTTCTTTCCAGACATGTAATTTTAATATATTGTCCACTAAGTACACTAAACACTTTCAAAAATCAAAAATGGAAGCAGTATAAATATATCTGTACTACTAATAAGCTTATTTAATTTAACTTTTTGTGAAAAAAAAACCAACCCAAACCACCTCTTTTCTGGCTTCACAGGAAGCTTGTTTGAATGAACAATTTTACAGCAAAACAGAACACTAGCAACAAAGTATTCCAAATTAGAGAAGAAAACCTGCACTGAACAAGAGATTCAATCTGATGAGAGAATGACATGTAGAAGATCACTGGTGAAGCTTTCTTTAGGACTGAAAAATAAATAGAATGAATATATGAGAGATTCTTTGCTAAAATGACAACCATAATAAACCCATAGGACACATCCATTTTGAAAGATGCAAAGTCTGAGAACATAAATTCAACAGGAAAGGAAAAAAAAAGGAAGTAAACCACCACCCCACACACTCCCCTCCCCAAAAACATTAACAAATTTACCTGTACAGCCAGGAAAAAAAGAAAAAAACAAAAAAAACCCAAACCAAACCAAACCAACCAAACAAACAAACAAAAACCTCACAGGATAAACCCCCTTAAACTATGGAAAAAAATTTATAGAAATGCCATTTTGTTAAAATATTGGTTTTGTTTTTTCTTTTCATTTATAAAGACATTTTAAAAAATACTGTGATTGGAAGTGTTTTTTCACATGTCTTTCCTTAGCATGGGATTTTGCATTCTGAATCTCTGTCAAGAAAGAAAGAAGGGGAAGAAATGTTACCATGTGACAATACGATGTTCAGTCGCATTATTACCAGTGGTCCAGTGGAAAGATTTGCATTGAGTTCCAAAATGCTATTCATATCCAAACCTAGTACTGCATGGCAAGATATTAAAATATCATATTATTTGAATAGTTTTCCACTGGACAAAATCATAGATTGAAGGTTCTAACAATATCTGTGGGAATTTTTACAACACAGTATTTAATATGTATATAAATGAGTTTGGGTTGGTTTGGGGTTTTTTTTTCCCTGAAGGACTACAGATGACTCCATTTGGTTTAAGTCCATTCCAATCAAACATTCCCTATGTATCTCTGTATAACAATAAATCTTGTGACCAAAGCCTGTGCCCATTCTGCCTAATATACTCCATCAACCCTTTGTGTCTCACTAATATTTATTTAACAAGTATCTTGTTTTATTTCAGAAATGCCTGTGTGAAACTCCCAAATTGCGTGTATCACTGTGAACACTATATAAATAATCATGAATCAAACACAGACCAACCTTTATTTTCGTGATAAACAGCAACCAATGTACAAACCTGCATGTAAGTTATTAATGGACATTTAATTAGAATGACATGACTTGTTTTACTTTTCGCCATTTCTGAAATCCTGATATAATATTTATTCTAATTCTGGAATTATTTGCATTAGCAGTTAGCAGGGCCTGGAGCAGAAAGACAGGTGATTCAATGACAAATACCTGCTCAAGTTTTCTAATGGAAACAGTAGGAATGCTTGCAGATGCCAAGTCCGCTGAATGCTTTTCACAAAATGATAGAACCACATATAGGGTAAATAGAAGAACTAAGTATAATGCCAAGATAGTGGATTTTTGGCTGTTATTTTTCAAGGATATAAATTACAGATAAAAGTATTTCTATTTTACCAATAGCTTCAGACATAATTTTTCATAACAGGTGTTATCAAGTGGTAAAATTATGCTAAATAATATTGAGCGTTTCAGAAACAAATGACAAAACCAACACAATCTGTGAATACATGGTTTGTTTTTGACTTCATTAAACTGATATTCTTAATGTAATTATACACATCTCCCTAAGTATGTAGGAACATACTTTCTTCTTTTTTTTTTTTTTTTTTTCTTATCTGTATGGAAAAACACTCCTGAAATTCTGTATTTCTGCATCCAATTTCTTCAATTAAAAAATGAACAAGCACAACGATAGACTCGTGATTAAAATGATAGAGAACACTCTGTATATATATTCAATTATTAAGCACATCCCACAAATATTGAATAATCGATAGAACATTGTGAAAAGGAGATATTTATTGTATGTTAAAATAGGTCAAGAAAGGAGATGGTGTGTGGAACTGCATAAAATCCACAAGAAGTCCTGTTTATGATAACTATTTCCACCAGAGCTATTCCCAAAGCTCACCAGAAATGCTTGAATACACCAGACACAAGCCAGCTCCTTGTGAGAGAGGTGGGGGTGTGGGCATATGCCTGCTAGGAAAACATGAAGGAAAGAAATGTAGACATGAAGTCTGAAAATACAACAAGTGAGTCGACAAAGACTTTAAACAGCAAGAGGCAGTATGTTTTTAAAAACATAAAGATTTTTTCTTGGTGTGAATGATCCTGCTGGAGAGAACACAGCTTTAAGCAAGGTTTTTTGTTGTTGCTTTTTATTCCATGGTGTACTTAGACAAAATGTAAGACCACAAAAAAGCCTGTAAGAAATTTAGATCTCAATCACAGCTGCCTTTCTATACCTATGTTGTGGTTTAACCCCAGCTGGCAACCAAGCACCACGCAGCAGCTCACTCACTCTCCCCTCACCCAGAGGGATGGGGAGAAGAATCGGAAAAGAATGTAAAACTCAGGGGTTGAGATAAGAACAATTTAATAGGTAAAGCAAAAGCCGCATACCCAAGCAAAGCAAAGCAAGGAATTCATTCACTGCTTCCCACCAGCAGACAGGTGTTCAGCCATCCCCAGTAGAGCAGGGCTCCATCACACATAATAGTTACTCGGGCAGACAAACACCATCATGCTGGATGTCCCCCCCTTCCTTCTTCCCCCAGTTTATATACTCAGCATGACGTCATATGGTATGGAATATCCCTTTAGCTAGCTTGGGTCACCTGTCCTGGCTATGTCCTGACCTGACCATGCCACTCCAGCCCTCTCACTGGCAGGGCCCAAGAAACCCAAAAGCCCTTGACTTAATATAAACATCACCCAGGAACAACCAAAACCATCAGTGTGCTATCAACATCATTCTCACATCAGAGCCAAAACACAGCACTGTACTAGCTACTGAGAAGAAAACTAACTCTATCCCAGCTGAAACCAGGGCAACCTATAAGACTGTAAGGTTATTTCCATATCTATAAGACTGTAAGGACAGTGGTTTCAATTTCCCATTATATTCTCTTTGAAAATGTGAATGCTACATTTTCATATAGTATTGTCTGTACTGATTAAGCATTACACAGAAGCACAGAGACAGGAATTAATAAAGGGATCGTTAAATAAGTAGAATGTTGCTAATGCAGTGTTGAGGGTAAAGGTGGAAGAGGAAACCTCTGTTAATTTTCAAGTATGTAAGAGATTCTCATTGGGTCAGAAGCACTTGTTTAGGTAGCAATAAAGAGACCAAATAATTCTAAACTGAGCTTTGAAAAGATTTGTACTGAAACAGCAGGAAGACTACACCAGCAGGTTGTACTGCAGCAAGAAGACTATGACATAATTCCCATCATGGATAACTCACGTAACTGGGTTGCTGCAATGGATGGCTACAAACTCTTCAGAAGGGGTAGGCAAGGAAGGAGAGGTGGTGGGGTAGGCCTGTGTGTCAGGGAGTGTTTCGACTGCCTAGAGCTGAATGCTGGTGACAGAGTGTTTATGGGTAAGAATCAGGGGACGGTCAACAAGGCAGATATCCTGGTGCGAGTCTGTTACAGACCACCCAAGCAGGATGAAGAGACAGGTGAAATACTCTACAACCAGTTGGGAGAAGTCTCAAGATCTCTGGCCCTTGTTCTTGTGGGGGACTTCAACCTACTGGATGTCTGCTGGAAATACCACACAGCAGAGAGGAAACAGCCTAGGAGGACCCGGGAGTGGGTGGAAGACAGCTTCCTGGCACAGCTGGTCAGCGAAACTGTCCTGGTTTCACCTGGCATAAACTTAATTTTCTTCTTAGTAGCTGGTGCAGTGCTGTGTTTTGCCTTTGGTGTGAGGACAATGTTGACAGCACACTGATGTTTTCAGTTGTTGCTGGGTGATGTTTATAACAATTCATGGACTTTTCAGTTTCTCAGGCCCTGTCAGTGAAAAGACTGGAGGGGCACAAGAAATTGGGAGGGGACACAGTGAAGACAGCTGACCCAAACCAGCCAAAGAGATATTCCATATCATGGGACATCATGCTTGGTAAATAAACTTTTCTCCCTTCTTTTCTCCCTTCCCTTTGGATTTATTCCTCTTCCTCTCTCTCTTTTTTTTTTAATTGTAATTTTTAATGTTGTTGTTGTTGTTACTATTATTATTTCATTTTTATTCTATTTAAATTATTAAATTGTTCTTATCTCAACCCTTAAGTTTTACAATCCTTTCCAATTCTCTTTCCCATCTCTCTGGGTGAGGGGGGAGTGAGCGAGTGGCTGCATGTCACAATTACTGACTGGGGTTAAACCACAACAAAGCCGGCCAGTGGAGATGCCCTGCTGTACCCGCTCTTTACAAACAGGGAAGGACTGGTGGGTGATGTGGTGGTTGGAGAACATCTTGGGCATAGTGATCACAAGATGACAGAGTTTTCGATTCTCAGAAAAGTAAGGAGAAGTCAGCAAAACTGCTACCTTGGACTTTCAGAGGGCTGACTTTGGCCTGTTTAAAAGCCTGGTTGACAGAGTCCTTGGGGAGATAGTTCTAAAGGACCAAGTGGTTCAGGAAGGCTGGACATTCAAGAAAGTAGTCTTAAAGGCACAGGGAGCAGGCCATCCCTACGTGCCAAAACCCAAGCCAGCTGGAATTCAGGAAATAAAGGAGAGTTTACCACCTTTGGAAGAAGGGGCAGGCAACTCTGGATGTCACAAGGTTATGCAGGGCACAGATTAGAGAGGCAAAAGCCCAGCTAGAACTCAGGCTGGCCACTGGCATAAAAGATGACAAAAAAGTCTCTTTTACAAATATATTGGAAACCAAAGGAGGGCTAAGGATAATCTTCATCCTTTATTGGATGTGATGGCAAACATTGCCGCAAAGGACAGGGAAAAGGTTGAGGCACTTCATTCTTTCTTTGCCTCAGTCTTCAATACCAAGACCACCTTCCCTCTGGGCACTCAGCATCCTGAGCTGGAAGACAGGGACAAGGAGGAGCAGGAGGAAGTCGCCACAGTCTGGGAGGAAACTGTTAGTGATGTGCTGCTCCACTTGGACTAACATAAGTCTATGGGCCTAGATGGGATCCACCCAAGGGTACTGAGGGAGCTGGTGGAAGAGCTCACCAAGCCACTCTCCATCATTTATCAATGGTCCTGGCAAACTGGAGAGGTCCCAGACGACTGGAAGTTAGCCACTGTGATGCCCATCTACAAGATGGGCAGGAAAGGAGCATCTCCGGAAATTACTGGCCTGTCAGCCTGACCTCAGTGCTGGGGAAGGCTATGGAGCAGATCATCCTGAGCACCATCTCGCAGCATGTGCAGGAGAACTTAGGTTTAGGCCCAGCCAGCATGGATTTATGAAAGGCAGGTCCTGCTTGACAAACATGACCTCCATCTACAACAAGATGACCCACCTAGTGGATAAGGGAAAGGCTGTGGGTGTTGTCCACCTGGGACTAGTAAAGCTAATAAAACCTCTGACACTGTCTCCCACAGCATTCTCCTGGAGAAAATGGTTGCTCATGGCTTGGATAGGTGTGCTTTGCTCTGGGTTAAAATCTGGCTGGAGAGCCAAACCCAAAGAGTGGTAGTAAATGGAGTTACATCTGGCTAACAGCCAGTCACAAGTGGTGTTCCCCAGGGCTCAGTATTGGGGCCAGTCCTGTTTAATATCTTTATTGGTGACCTGGATGAGGGGATTGAGTGCACGCTCGTTTCAGGAGAGTGCTGATCTGCTTGAGGGTAGGAAGGCTCTGCAGAGCGATCTGGACAGGCTGGACTAATGAGCTGAGGCTGAGTGTATGAAGTTCAAGAGGGAGAAGTTCTGAGCCCTGCACTTGGGTCACAGCAACCCCATGCAATGCTACCAGCTTGGGGAAGAGTGGCTGGAAAGCTGCCTGGAGGAAAAGAACTTAGGGAATGTTAGCTGACAGCCAGCTGAACATGAGCCAGCAGTGTGCCCAGGTGGCCAAGGGGGCCAACAGCATCCTGGCTTGTTTCTGAAACAGTGTGGCCAGCAGGACTAGGGAAGTGATTGTCCCCCTGCACTCGGCACTGGTGAGGCTGTGCCCCTCGAATCCTGTGTTCAGGTTTGGACCCCTCATCTCAAGAGGGATGTAGAGGCGCTGGAGTGTGTCCAGAGAAGGGCAAGGAAGCTGGTGAAGGGTCTGGAGAACAAAGCTTAACGAGGACCGGCTGAGGGAACTGGGGTTGTTTGGTCTGGAGAGGAGGAGGATCAACAGGGAACCTTATTGCTCTCTACAACTCCCTGAAAGGAGGCTGTCGGCAGGTGTGGGTAGGTCTCTTCTCCCACATAGCAAGTGATAGGACAAGAAGAAATGGCCTCCAGTTATACCAGGGGAGATTTATATTGGATATTAGGAAAAACTTTCTTCACTGAAAGGGTGTTGAAGCTTTGGAACAGGCTGTGCAGGGAGGTGGTGGAATCACCATCCTTGGAGGCATTTAAAAAAAGGTGTTGATGAGGTGCTTAGGGACATGGTTTAGTGGTAGACTTGGCAGTCCTGTGTTGACGTGATGGTTGGAATTGATGATCTCAAAGCTCTAAATGATTTTATGTTTCTATGAATCTATGACTCTATGAAATGAATCTTTGCCGAATTTCTAGTCAGAACTATAGATGTGTGTCTATATTAACACTGGAAAATGGCAACATCTCACCTTTGCTTGTGCTAAACTTGCTTTACTGTCAGTGAGACAAAAAAAAGAGCTCTTAAGAATCTAAAGGGAAAAGTTCTGAAGTGGCAAATGTTATAATTTGCTGTTTATCCCCAAATGGCAAACCTGTGGCCTGGGCTTTTGCTGCCTAAGAAGTTCTCTTCCTGCTTTGTCACAGTAGGTTAAATAATTTTATGCCCCTAAGCTTGTCCCTTACACTCAGCTCTACAGATCTAAAAGTTTACTTTTCACAGCAAACACTGTATAGTAAATCCCGTACTAATTTATCCCTATTCCAAACGTCCCTGTCTTTAATATTATGATTTTTTTGTCTTTGCAGACATTAGGTTATGTTTTCATTTATAGTTATTGTAATAGGTTCTACATTATCTTTTTACTAACATAACTTATTCACCAGATAAGTGTCAGAGCTGTCAAAATACCATCATCAAACCAGTGACAATGCTGGAACCTCTGGCCATAGTTTCCCAGCTTTTACACACTGTGGCTGCTGCATGAATGCTAAAACAATAACAAGTCAGATAAATATACTGTCTAAACCAAAATAATATTGTAGTAGGTATATGCTAGACTTTGTGAGCCACATCTACAAAATAGAGATGTCATATAATCCATCTGTAGGAAAAGTTTAGTCCATTATCCATAACTTAACGGACTTTCCATCAGCTTATTTACATCAACGAACAGAACCCACAAATTAAAACTATCTCAATGGGGGGGATTTTAAAAACTTGCAAAAAAGAATATTTTATGTGTAAAGACTAGGAAACTCATATATTACACTCATTGTTTAACACCTGAAAAAAAAAAAAAAAAAAAAAAAAAAAAAAAAGAAGTAATTACGTAAGTTTAAAGAAAAATGTTTAGATACTTTGATTAGTTGATTAAAAGCAGCTTTTGTTCTAAGTGGTCTGCCATAAATTTTAAAAACATTGTAACTCAACAGTTTTCATTAGCAATGCTCAATGCAACTCAGATAGCATCTGTAATAGTTACTTACAGCAGCTGGCCTTTTACAAACAGCAGAAAAACAGGATAAGGGGAATGCAGACTCAGTACGTTACCCTAGAGTCAAGAAATAAACAAAACTCCACCACAAATAACAGCAATACATTACACTGGTTTACAAAATGGAAAGCATAGGAGCACGCGAGATCTTTTGTACTGCCAAGGCACTTTGCTAAATGCCCTCTGGAAAGACATTTTCTTCTGAACTGTATTAGGTCAATAATGAATGTGGAAGAAAATGGAATAGATTTCAAAGTGCTTCTGATATTTATTTATTTTCTGGTTTTAAGCTGGTGAAAGTGTATAGCTTTATGTACTTGCCTCAGGCTTGATTATCTGACAGGACAGTTTGCTGGGGCTGCCTGGTTTTTGCCAAGCTATTGAGACACATAAGCTGTTAAAAGCTTTGATAAAAAAAAAAAAAGAAGTATGGTTTAAATTCCAAAATTCCCTGTGTGCATGCAAGGATTAAAACAATCAAAATGGAGATAAAGCATTTTACTTCGCTACACTCACTCTTTCCTAATATATTATCAGTTGACTCGGGGTTTTTTCCCCATGCTTCATATTTTTATTAAGCAAATAAGTCATTTTATTAAGCTGCTCACAAGCTTCAGATCAGATTGTACTTGCTGGGTTTAGTTATTTCCTTTTCATACTTCAGTATGACGTGCTGGTTATGGTCTTCCTGTTACACTTGAAAATGTGCCACTTTGTATCCTTTTTTATACAAAGAATTTATTGCTTAATAACAACTAGAAACATCCTTCGTATAGACTATCCAAACAAGGATATAGGCAAATTTCCAATGACATTCAGAGGGGATTTACCCTCAATTTGGACTTTTTTTACACATATGTCCAAAATTATTTTAATCTGTCTGTAAAAGTGATACCACAAGTATATTAAAAAAAATATTTTTCCTCAGTTCAGAATATATCAGAGTGGATGATCACCTAGCTTAATGACAATATGAAATGACGATGAATCCCAAAGGCCACATAAAGGGTTGAGAGCAATATTTCTAACTTGTTCACGCTTGAAAGCCAGCAATTTAATTTGTGCCCAGTTTGACCACTAGCAACTAATCTTCTGTTCATTCACACCCACCTAATATTAAATATCAAATAGATTTTTTCACTTCTTCTCTATCCTTCCAACCTAAAAAGAAAAAAAGGAAATAGAAAATAATTCAACAGACTTTTGAGATCAGTAAACCTAAATATATTGTGTATCTTGAAATGTGAAAATAATTAAATATTAACCAGTTAATTCCTTTCATATGATAACAGAAGTAACTCCAGTTTACTTTTGAATGATTTCTAGGACACTAAATCATGAAACAAATTTTAACTGTACAGATCATCAATGTATGGTACATGACTATGAGTTATTCATCTCATAACCTGGTAAAATGACAGGATGGTACTGCTGCTCATTTTACAGCTCAAGACACATTTAACTTTGAATGCTGGTGGAGAATGTAGTACTTTTCACTATTTTATGCTACCTAGGAATAGAGAGATTCTATTCAATATGTTTTATGAATCCCAAAAGAACGTATTGCCCAGCTGATCTGCCAGCGACTGTCATGTCCAGAAAAACAAGATGATGAAATTTCTCAAATGGAAGTACCAGAAACAGACAGATATAAAGCAATACTGGATTTTGTGTTATAGTTTTGAACTTGGACAGTAGAAGTTTGTATAACTGTACTTTGTCCCTTATCATTTGTGGTTTTGTTTCCCATGGAGGAGTAATATGCTTTACTTTTTTCATTATTTCACATGGGTGTGGTTTGTATGTATTTATAAGCTGTGAGGTCATGGATAACAACTAAACTTGTATTTTGGTAAAATCAAGATATGGAGAAGCTTATTAATTAAAAAATATATAAAAAAAAAACATCAAAAAAGAAAGACAACTACTGATAGGACAGCCAACAAAAGTAAAAAAGTCTTAAAATATACTTAACATTTAAAGATCTTTATGATCCGCCCCGCGCCCCCCCCCCCCCCCCCCCCCCCCCCCCCCCCAGCTAATTCAGGCTATTTTCTTGCTACATTCTGCAAGAACCATTTAGGCTCAATGAGATAAAAGCTTGAACAATTGAGTACCACATATGGTGTATTTCTTGCTGACAGCATGAATTCTTGGCTTGGAAGTACTGATATATTAAACCACATGTTCTGATTAAAACAGTACAATCTTGCAATCACATTGGATTCTGTCTATGCACACTCCCAGCTCTGTACAGACATTTTATAATCAGAACTAATTACAGGACTTCAATACCTATAATAGCTTGTCTAGAAGAACTATTTGATACACTTATAGATCATTTTGATCTTCAGTAAAGATCTATCTGAGTTGCAAACAGGAAGGAAATAGATGTGCCTTACTTTAATGATACAATGGGCTTTTTGAGACTAGCATTGGAAAACTACAAAGCAGTGATTGGTCAGTTTAGATAAGAATCCAAAAGTTTATGGTTATCACAAGTTTATTTGAAAAAAAAAAAAAGAAAAGATTAGGGGTTTGTGCTAGGTCAATCATAACTTTAATTTCCTTACCCAGTTTATCTTATATTGATGACTTTTCTAGCAAAATTTCCACATTTTTCCCCCCTAAGAAAATAAAAGAAATAATGAAAGAGTGGTTGTTACAGTGAATCTAATATTGTAGATATCCCTCAAAAATTTGTGAAGTTTTTGAGACTGGGTTACAATTGTTTTTTCAAGGTTGTACACTAGAGTAAATAGTGTTTATTTCAACATTTGGCTTCTGTCTTTGCTGTCATTCTTAGATATCCCACACATCCTAAAGAGATAATAGATACCTCATTATATACAACTGGTGTGGTTAACTATTTCTTTAAAAGCTACCTTATGCTTCATATCTGTGAGCTTTAGATACACACTTCAGATAGTTACTCTCATAGTGCAGTAGTGTCCTAAGACCTACAATGGAATCTGAGGATTATATTATGTGATACAGTTTAGAAACACACTAAAGAAGATGCCTTTATCTTAAAAGCCTGTAAAATAAGACCAGTATCAGAGATTGAGTTGCAAATGTTGCAATATTTTACTATTTTTTAGTAGGTGAAATTATATGGATGTGGATTGACAAAGTTTGGGAATTTTAGCAACTTTGAAATGGAACCAATTTTTTTTATTATTTTTTTTTTATTATTATTTCCCTGTGGATTGAGGATTGAGCATGAAATACAATGTGATATCTGATGCATATGTAATGTTATGTAGGAGGGACAATAATGATGTAATCCATTACATATATGAAAATAATGCTGAAGTGTAAGAGGATTCAAAATGCACTTTTTTGCCTTAGGTATGCATTAAGAGAGGATAACTTCTGTGGGGGTACTTGGGAACCTACCACCTCCCCACGACTCCCTGCAGAAAAAGAAAAAAAAAGTTACATAAGAGATTTCCTAACTAAGGAAAGTTTTAAAAAGATCTTGAAGGAATTCACCTATTTCCTCACCTGTCCTCTACCCCACAAAAAGCACAACTATAAAAACCCCAAAAGTTTCTTATTTGTTTAATCTGACCTTTTTTAAATTAGAAGTTGAAGAAGGATCTTTGTGTGGTCCTGAACAACTGTATAAGGCAGTTGTATATGGAAATCAGTAAATTGGATATTTATAAACACATTTTGAGAGCACTTTCTCCAGATTAGATAGACTTTTGGCTTTGGATGCTATGATTTGACAGGGTTATTATTAACTCAATATAATAGGCATTCGGTATCTGAACCAACCAGAATAATTTTTTAGAAGAATAAATAAATTAGAATAAATGAAGTCAGACCCTTTTGCTTTCTGTAATACAGGGGGTTAAGTACTTCTGAAAAGCAACCAGAATTCTTAACTGGAATACTTAACTCTTTACATTGACAACTTTCCTGTAGGGTAAACCTATTGGCTTGAAATAGTAGGGGTGAATCAGCCTAAAAGAAAGGAAATTATTTTTAAAAAATTATAAATGAATAAATACCTTTATTATTTTTTTATTAATTTTGGATTTATATAATGACAAGATTATGTCACCTGATTCCTTCTGTAATATTTTCCTGTTAATTTTCTAAATTCTACTTGTGTTTGCACCTGGACATTGAAGTGAGGTTTTCAATAATGACTTAATGATATTTTGCTCGAGAAGAAATACCTAGTTCCATGCCACCTGCTGTACACACACAGCAAGGACTATTTCTCTCTTTTGTGCTTTACTTTAGAATATTGAATTTAATATACTGTTTCATTAAACAATTACTTACATGTGAGATCCTGCTTAAATCTCCTTTGTTTATTTTACCTTTGAGAGCCCCAAATAATTTATATTGGCAGCAAAGTTTACTATTCACACCTATTATAAGTAGTTTATGAATTCCTAGAGCAATCCTAATTCCATGATGGATTCACAAGAGGTTCCATTGGTGACCATCAGCCACTGTGAAAACTGACCCCTATTAGTACCCTTCATTAACTACGTTTCACTGACTTAGTAATCTGCAAAGATATCTTTCCTTCTTACCCTATAGCAGCTTAAATAAATTAACTAGAGTCCTTTAAAGAAAGACTGGTTACCTGGATACCCATATCAGCACACTAATTCCTCTGAAGAAGAGATCTGTGAGGCTCAATATACATTTATCTGACTTGCTTCAGTGTTCCTTTTTATTTTGCTGTCACTGTTGGCATTTGTTTCTGGTGTGGAGGCTGATTCAGACAACATATTTCACACACAACTCGTTCAGGAGTTTCATATCTGAATACTACCAGTTTATTATTGCTTATTCTATCAAATTATTCTAAAGTTTTTATCTTATCACTTCTTCAGACTGATTTCTTATGAAGGTTTTGATGTTGGAATCTCCCTTAGCTTCTCTATAGTATACATCAACACAAAGAATTAAATTAATTTTTCTGCTGTCATCTTGTCTTTTTTCAGTATTACTTTGACATGCAAAGAGACTGCAATTATCTCTCTCCCATTGCCAGTTCTCTGAGAGACACTTATTTTGTGGTGGTTTTGAAATTCTTCTTAATATTTATTGTTATTTATAATTAATTAATATTAATACCTTTAACAAGTTGTTCCTCAATATTTTAATCTCCCTCCCTTATTATGGATATTTATATAACTTCTGGGTCAATTTTAAAATAAGTAAATAACCAGATTTTTAATGTGTTTATTTTCCCTACATTGCTAGGCTGACGTTAAGTTGGAATATATCATGCACACTACAGAGAAGACTTTTCAGGCTACTGTACCACCATCAACCAGATATACAAGATACTCATTGTTGGTTTTTTAATTTATTCCCTAAATGACAATATACTGACATGAAAAGCAAACTTTCTTTCATGCAAAAATACTTCTATGCTAAGTCAATGAAAACACTAGTAGAACTTGAGGTTTATTGAGATAAAACTTAATGACTCTAGTCACATGTAGGTAAAATAAAAGTTTCCTTTAAGCCCCTGTTGAGGCTTCCTTTAACAACAAAATAAATGTTCGAGTTATAGAAGTAACATTAATAAAGTACATTGTATTGATAGGGGGGTGTTTGCACTTACAATTTCAAACCCTACCAAACTGGGACAAATTTTACTTGCCTGTTTATTGCAGTTTTAAGCACAATTTGTGAGACAAAAATACGTAGGAGACAATCCTCAGAGTTAATGAGTGTAGCTCTATAAAAGTTAATGGAGTAAAACGTTAAGGCTGTATTTCTTAAGTTCCAAAATAGCTGCACAATTAAGGAAGTACTTTAAGACAAAAGATAAAGTTTAAATATATAAGCAAGTCTTTGATTAATTATTTCTATTAATTTGAAGTGTATAATTGCCTGAGATAAGTCTTCCTTATGAATGGACTACCATTAGTATAAAAATTCCTTGTACTGTTTAGCATAATTACTCAGTTACAATGGGTTTTCTCTACTTATTAGCTAGAGATTTTCTTTGGAAAAATATTACTTTATAAAGTAATATATTACTTTATAATATATTTAATATATTTACAGTATAAATAACTGTTTTCATCTAAATATGTTGAAGAGAGAAATTAATCAAATACATTAATAATGTTTATGATCAAAAAAGTACCAACCTATTTCCTAATACACATTGTTTTGCAAATAATAATGTTCTTATGACTGCAGAAAAAAACAACAATGGCCTTACAAGTTAAGTATTCCTGTAAGTTCTTTCATTACATTTTCTGTTTGCTAGCTAATTGTGTGTGAAAAATCAGAGGTCACTCTGAAACAATCCTTTTAAGGCCAGCTTACTGAACTATCAATCATTAGTACATACATATTATTTTTGGTTTTGTTCAAAAACAATGAATTTGAAGTGCCTGCCTGAACTGAAGGTTCAGAATGATGAAACCAGAAACATAAAACATCATTTTCAAAGGCAAACAATAGTGGTTGCCATGTTTTAACTGAAGTAAATCTTATCACACAGTATTTGTATGACATAACTTGAAATTCCTTACCAGCAACAAAGAGACCCAGCCTTAATGAAAGCATTAATTTATATGAATAGCTAAGAAACATGCCTCTGACAAGTAGTAAGACAAATGAAAAGATGTAAGAGGAGGCATAAAAGGAGAGAAAAGTTTGGAGAAGACAAAATGTATGGAGCAGTATATGTATCTAGACAGGTAGACAGGAAAAGGAAAATTAGATGGGTAAAGTTAGAGGAAAGGAAAATGGAATAGAAAAATGAACTGCAAGAGACTGAACAACAACCATATTGATCAGTAATATGCAGTTTGGGTATACTTTGTCTAACAAACCAGTAATGTTGATATTTTAATGAACATACAATTTTTTGAATATTTAAATATTTGCTGTATGTCCACATACATGTGTATATATTGTATGTATAAATACCCACACACATATATACATACACCTGGTTTTCACAAGTCATTACATGTAATAAAAGTGTATTGGAAAAGAAACCTGAACTGATTTTTTTTTTTGTTTTGGCTGAGATAGAGTTAAATTTCTTCATAGTAGCTTGTACTGGGATATTTTCTCGATTTTTGCTGAAAAGAGCGTTGATAACACAATGATGTTATTGCTGAGCAGTGCTTACACAGCGTCAAAGCCTTCTTTCCTTCTCACACTTCACTGCCAATGAACAGCCTGGGCATGCATAAGAAGTTGGGAGGGGACACAGCCGGGACAAGTGACCCCAACTGAGCAAAAGGATATTCCATACCATATGATGTCATGCTCACCTGGGGAAATAAGAAGGAAGCAAGGGGACATTCACAGTTATGGTGTCAATTTTCACAAGTAACTTTTAGCCATGATAAAGCCCTGCTTTCCTGGAAAAGGCTGAGCATCTGCCTGGCAATGGGAAGTAATGAACTAATTCCTTATTTTGCTTTGCTTGCACATGCAGCCTTTGCTTTACCTGTTAAAGTGTCTTCATCTCAACACACGAGTTTTCTCATTTTTGCTCTCCTGATTCCCTTCCCATCCCACTGAAGCGGCGTGAGTGAGAGTCTGTGTAGGGCTGAGCTGTGTACTGGGGCTAACCCACAACAGCAGTCAAGGTAGAGATGCTGTTATAGGAACATAGAAACAAAAGTAAATGCAGTGGTCTAAAATTACTTACAAAGATAATATATTAAAGAAACAAGAATGTATATAACAGAAATAATTAATCTGGTTTAGGTAATGTCAGATCAAACATCTCATTATGCCTGTTCATACACCTTTTGTCACATTGTTCAATCTAATCTCTATCCAGTGTTCATACTGTAGATTATTCGGGTGCTGTTCAGTACTATGAAGAGAAGCTGAGAAATACTTCATTCCAGAAAGCAAGGGACCATGTCTGTATTAATTTCTTTTTCAGAACCAGAGTAAATTTTCTACAACTTCTCCTTACTACTTCCTCAAATGAACCTTCATAATGGTCAAAGAAAGACCATAGCCAAGTTTGTGCTCTTGGCCAGCAGTTTCACAGAGCTATGGGATTACCTGTAATGGAGTTGATCTCAGTTTCCTGCAGGATGGAGACGTCACATGAAGCTTGTGACCAAACTATGATCGGCATTCCCAAGCTACGAAACCTAAGAGAGCTCACTCTGAAATGAAATATGTGCCTACTGTTTTGTTCCTTTTTTTCTGTTTCAAGGTACCTTAGGGAAAGGAAGTGTTGATAAATCCATTTCCCCTTCTTTCAGTTCCTTCTATTCCCATATTTGTTATTTCAGATGGTGAAAATTGTACACTTGCTTTTCCAAAGGAAACAAAAACATGAAAGAGAATATCACATAAACAGTTTTTGTCCCCAAATGATACCAAGGCACAGACATAAAACATCAGAATGCTGGGTGTTTTTTTCCACAGAATATACCTACATAAAAAGTAAGCTACAATTATACTAGGAATAGTGTACTGTTAGCCTTGCTTATTTGGAATCCAGTTTATGTAGCACCTCTACATTCATAGAAATCTCACTGTAGTTCACTTATTTAGCATGGATTACTTCCAATAATGATTCATCTAAATTCATAGTTCTGTGACTGGAAGGTATAGCACCATTTTGCTCATTTGCATTAACTTATGATTAAAACAAAAAAAGGGTGACATTTCAAACATTACATATTTAAGTCTTTCCTTAGGACAGAACGAAAATATTCTGAAGTTTTCATCCTTCTACATTTTCATAGATAAATCTAAATCTAATTCTACTATTAATCTATTTTCACTTGGTACTCTGTCCCTGAAGAAACTTGTTTTCCCCATCAGTTGTTAATGCTAAAAACATAGCAACCAAAACTCTTTTAATGTGCTGGCTTTCTTGAGAATTGTATTCAATCAAAAGTTTTAGATTTGTCCTTTTAACATTTCAGTTCTTGTTTTGTGTTCTGGGCTTTCCTTTGCAGAGGTGACGTGTGACGTTTCAAAGTTAGAGATGGCTCACAGAGTGGGACAGAGGGAAGGTTGGTAGTTAACTATGTTCCTTGAGCTAAGTGTTAGGCATTTCTGCTCATCCTAACTGCAGCTAGCATACCTAGATTGATGGTATCTTTGAGCCTTTAATCAGTTTTTCTAGCCACACATAACAGAACTTTTATTGTAGCAAACACCTAGGGATAAATTCAAAGCAAGTTTCAGCACTATTAGTGCTTGTACTAGACTAATTTAGGTCAAAGTAGAGAAGGTTATTAACACAAGATTAATCAGAAGTATTCACCGGGCAGTCTGCTGAAGAACAGTTAGGGAAATGACAGGATAGTCTTTGACCATGGCATCTTTCTTTTGCATCATCTCTGTTTTTACATCTTTTTTTCACTCAGCTAAAAGGGAAAGATTTGGGGAACAAAGACTGTTTTCTGGAAATTTTAGTAATATGAAAATACTGTATTTACACAGAATTTTGTGACTGGTGCATAACTTTGCATGCTCCACGACCTGCCCACTTCACTCATCAAGTAGCATGTAATCTTCAGTTACATCAGAACCAAGGCTTCCAAGTTCACTGTCTACAAGAGTAGCTTATAAGTTGCAGAACTCACTGACAATCTCTGTACAGACATACTTTAAGGGAATATAAAAACTGTGAAACAGAAGAAGAAAATCCAACTATTACTGGTGTTTGTGGGCAGAAATCTGTGTAAAGTAGACAAAAAAGTTCTACTTTTCATAATAGAATATAAAACAACCACTATCAAATGAGTTGTAAATCATTAAAACCTTATGTGTTTGTATCTCATGCAAATTGAGTTTAGGAGTTTAATCTGTGTTAATGCATGCTGTAGACACTAAAATTAGTCCCTTTTATTGAAAAAAAATACTGATGGACTACTGAAATCCTCATAAACATAAGACTTTCTTCTTTCCTGAGAAGATCATCCCTGTTTCCTAGAGAACATGACTTAACTAGGTAAAAGGTGACAGGTCAGATGTTTTTGTAACGAATCAATGTTACACTGATTTTATTGCAGGCACAACAAATGCTGAAACCCCTGTTTATTAACACTATTTACCTATTACTTGTTATTCATCAGGAGACTATAAGTTAAATAGCAAAGCCACAGAACAAAAATTTTTGCTGAAGTATGTAGGACTTACAAAATGCAATGGGTAATCAATTTCTAAAAGAGATCTGGGGTGGGACTAATAGAGCTGGATGAAGTAAAGCAAGAACTATGAGAGATAATATAGTGACGCATTGAGAAGTTGAACACAGGGTGTTGTTATGAATGACTCGCATTAAATTATGTTGAAAAGAATTGGAATTGACATGCCTAAAGAAAGATTGTTCATAAATTCATCACAAAGCACTGAGTACCACTCTGAAAAAGATAATGTTTTCTAAAGAAGTTTTCAGTATTTGCTGCTAGCAAATGTTACTTCATATGTCCAAATATACCTCATAAATATATAGAAATGGACAGCAAAAATAAGTCACAATAGTCATAAACACACCTTGGAGCATGCCCTGCATCATCAAAATGATAAAAGGGAAAAAAAAGAAGGCATGAAACTGGAGAGACAGTACATGTTATTTTTTTTGCCACTGCTAATTGCCATTTATGGACTTATCCCTATACTTTTAATCTCATCTCTGCAATCAAACAGATCTATAGATGTATTCAAATGAGTAAGAATTCAAAAGCCTTTTATAAATCATTATGCAAATGCCTGTTAAGCTACTGCACCAAGAGACGTCACTTTGGTCTTTGGGTTCTCTCACTTATCGCTACAGTGCTAAATGATCACTCAGCACTGTACATTTTATGGCACCAATACCTCTACACTATACCTGACAACTGTCATTCATTGTATGTTAGATGGTATATGTGGGGGGTAATGTTTGCTTTGGTTTTGGTTGGGTTTTTTTCTCCTATTACTTGGTCAAACAAATGAGGATCATATCTGACCAAAGTTTTGTATTTCTTATTCCTGGGAAACACAGTATGAATGAAAGAAAATAAAAGTATTTTTTGATAGATCTGAAAAAATGAAGGATAGAATGCAAATAAAATAATTTCTTTAAGTTTAAAAATGGACATAATGCTTCCATCTTTCAGTAATAATCATGGTAAATTATTTCAATCTGAACTAGATTATTTAATAATATAGCTCCAAGAAAATAATAAAATCACGTTCTACATAGATTATATACAAATGAATCTCTGCTTAAACCAAATTATAAAAGCCCATTTTCAATTTTAAATTATCGTTTTGCCCTGTATCCTTATTTTTCTTATTACATATGACTTATTCTTTTTCTTTGTTATCATGTCTCAAACGCATAAAATTCAACTGAATATTTGTTCACTTTATTCACATCGTTAGCCTTAACCTAGCATAGACAATTTTCATGGCATTTGTCTCTTTCACTAAAAGCTGACGTCTTTTCAACAGCAAATTAAGATATGTTTAATCCCATCTTAATACAAATCTTATGCACCTTTATCTATTAAACACTAGGAAAACTTTATTGAAAGTATTAAGTTTGCAAAGCTGAATAATCAAAAGAAATAATATAAGATGATTAATATTGTTATGCATATGCATTAAAACATAGTCTTCTGTATTACATTAGAATCACAGTAGAAATAAATATTTTGTTAGTGCATGGAATACATGGTACTTAGTGAGTAGATAGCTTAGTTTATATTTTGTTTCCTCTATCAATGTATTTCTACAGTATTCTAAACCTTCTCTGAGTACCAAACTATTGTTCACCAACTTTCATGAGGTATTCTTTGTAACATTTGCTGAAATGTGGTGTAGCAATATGACAGCATTGTGATGCTGAATTTTAACACAGTGATTATCACCGTAGCTATTGCTAGTTTTTATGCTGTGTTCTGACAGTATAGAAATGGTCAGTATGACTCGGGTTTTCTCTACTGTTTCCCAGTTTCCTCTCTCTTTCTTGTCACTGCACATAGACATTCATATCTGCCATGTGGTAAAAAGTGTAGTTAAAAGGAAATAACATGCCTCCATCTTCTTAGCAAAGAGCCTCAGTAGAGTAGAGTAGAGCTGGCACATATGTATGACAGGCCATATACCCAAACAGCTGTAGGAGCAAGGTCAGGGTGTTGTGGGGAGAAACTCAGTTTCCTGGGATCTTTAGAAAGGCAAATCCCACAAATGCAAGTTAAAGGTACGATAAGTAATATCTGTTGTATTATCCAACCTAAGGTAACGAAAGAATGATATGTGAAGAATGCTCTTATTATATCCCTATAGTATCTGACTGTATTGTAAAATGTTTTGGTTTGATATCAGTGACATAGGAGACTTAAAATAGTATCATCCATCAATAGAAATAGTAACTGGCAGCTTCCCAAACACAAACTGATTTTTTTAGCACCATCATGTAATGAAGAACATCATTATTATTTATGTTCTATTATCATTAATAAAACACAGGTTGAGAACCAACACACAGAGATAATAAGGTCAAAAAGAGCCACTAATTTTATGTGCCAAATTTCACATAACCTGGACCTGATTTTTGGAGAACATAACGATATATTGCACTTGATGTATTCAAAGCACAGCTCTAACTAGCTTTTGGTGTAGTTATGAGTACTCAGTTGTTTTACAAATTAGACTATAGGGAATAAAGTCAGTCACCCATAAAATGAAGAATACACAATCATTGTCCACCTGTGAAAATGTACTTTAAGTGACTGCTCCAGAATTACGTAGTAATGGTGAAGCAGAGACCTGGATCCAGATCATTTCCCTGGACATTTCCCAGTTTCCTTCTCCATGACTCTGTCCTTTTTCTTCCTGCAGTTCTTTACCTCATTTACTTAATGTCTTCCAATCTTTGCAACACAATTGAAGTACTAGTCCTGCAGAGCAGTGTCTCCCTTTTATTAGTGTTTTTAGGTTATGTGGCAAAAGCTTATCTACAGACACACAAGGGAACACATAGAGGCAATAGAAGGGTGCATGGGGGATTGGACAAATAACAGCCTGCCTGGCAGCTCCCAGTCACATCACAGAAGAGCCATCAACCCACCGAAGGCCCATTTCCACAGATCAGAGGAGCACAGGGACACAATGACAGGCAGAAACCCACATTAAAGATTTGAAGAAGGGACATCCTGTCCAGACACTGTCATCAGCCCCATTCTTTAGGCATGAAACCCCTCAAGACTAAGTAAATAGGACCAGATCTCCAGATTACCTTTCAGACTAAGGAGATTTGCTGCCTAAGGATGTAGGAAACATTATGGGATGGAGGGGAAGAGTATTTTGGGATTACACAAGGGATTTAATGAGATGTTTAGAGGAGGAAACAAAGGTGGGCAAAGGGAGGGATTTTGGTGGTTGGAGGAGGAATAAGTATGGGAAATAGAAGGGTAAGGGGTTGGTCAGTATGCTTGTCTGGCTATTCCCTGCACCTGAATCCCCATGGTCTGTCCTGGATCCTTATTAAACTCCCCTTCCAGCTATGTTCTCGTAAGGTCTCTCTACTCTTTGCATGTGTGTGTATGAGGATCTGCAGTACAGGAGCTGGAGTGAGTGTGGGAGTGCAAGTGAGATCAAGACAGATTAGCCAGTGAACAGGTGAAGTGTCCTGGGAGCAAGGGGACCTCTAAGGACCTACTCTGAGTGTGAGAGCATCTGTGTGTCTCTAAGGGTGAGAGCACAGCAGGGCTGGCTATGGGACCATGAAACTCCTGGCCACCTCTGTATGTGTGAGTGAAATGGTCTGTGCCCAACCAGAGAGACTAGGGTCCAGGAACAGCTGCTGGGTGTCTCAGCCCAGCTGGTGCAAGGTTCAACATTGTACATATGTTTTATTTATTTCCACTAACAAACCTCTGTCCTGCTTAACCAGAAAGGGCAAAAAGATGAGGCCGTTGGTACTGTATGTGGTTGTGTGAATGTTCTGTGTGTGTGTCTGTGATCTGTGTGGCCAGCCCTGCATATAAGCATATATATGTGGTATATATGTGTTCTCTGTATGTGTGTCTACTAGGAAGATATTTTCAGCCTCGCTAAAGGCTGGACACAGGGGCAAGAAGTCCTAGCAACCTTGCCTCTCTCAGGCTGTCAAATCCAGCATGAAATATTTTTGTCCAACCACTGTGATTTATTCTCAGAATGGTATTTTGTGTAAACTTAATGGATCAGGGAATCCATTGTATAAATGACGTGTCATAAGCAAGTAAAACAGTAACAGAAGGTGTGCACATAAAGGGAGCTTATTAATGTGCCTGTATGATATTAATCATAGTTTTTCCCAACTTCTAAGTTTTTGGCTTTGCAACCTTTCAATATCTCTTTGCTAAGACTCTGTAATATTTTTTAAGCTGGGGGTTTTAGCAAATTTTCCTATATTTAAAAAGAACACAGAATGTAGAAACATGGCAAAAGTCCTGTACTATGTCATGAATGATAAGGTCATCGTGTTAGGACTTCTGTGCAACTTGAGAATGCCTTTTAAATATGATGCATGAAATAACATACCATTATTTATTGGATTTTTTCATATTCTTTATATGGTACAAGCATATAATGCTCTTTTCTATTTGTGTCTGGCTGTGCTTTTTTCTCTTCTGTTTTTGAACAGTAAATGGTAATCTGGTAATCTAAATAACCCATTGGATTTAAATATATGAAAATAGTCTCCTTTTAAAATGACTAATAAATATAAATTTCATCAGACGGCACATACTGAACCTGCTCAAAAAGATTAAATATTTTCAAACTAGATTTTCTGAGCCTAAATAAATCCTCTATCAGCAAAATATGGAATTTCAATTATTAACAAGAGGTTTAAATATCCATGGGGGAGTAGAAGAATTGGACAGAAAAGTAGGCTTCCATCTTCCTCTGCTTATAGAAAACAGTATAATGTCTTGGGCTAGAAAAACATTTCTGTCCTTTTTTGTCAGTTTACTATCATTTTATATTGCACTTTTTTCACCATGATTTCTGCATTCTGATTGCAGTGTAGCTATTAGATATTGGGTTTATTTGGTTTTGCGTGCTTTGGTGGATACATTTACTTTGCATAAATGCTATACCCAGAAGCATGCTATGCACTATGCTGACTGTACCTTTGTCGGTACTTAAAAAGAATATGGTTGCTTAGTACTATAAATGTGATGATCTGAATTCATCATTCTTTGTTACTGTCAAACTGAACTATGGGTGACAAGAACTGCTACACCTTTCAAAATGTTAGGGTTTGCTTTGGTTTTTTACTTTTTTCTTTTTAATCTGTCTTCCAATCTTATTTTCTTAAACAGATACTTATGCTTTCAGTGATGTGGTTTGGTCACCAGATTGTGATAAGACTAATAATAGTCACCTAGTGAAGGAACCTTTTGCATTTCTCAGTGTACAATCATTCCTTAGTTAAGCATCCAGTCTTTCCAGTAATAGAAGCTACATTACGTGTCTGAATCATTCCATTACAGTCAATGAGACTGTACCAAAGTTTCTGACTTTCAGGTCTGGATTTGAAACAGGCCAACTAAGTTAAGGAAAATAAAATGGAGGCATTTTGCTAGTCTATTAGGAACACAGGAGAAAAGTAAGGATCAGCAGAGATCACAGAGAGAGAGAGAGTTTTGTGTCTGGAATAAAGCTAGATGGTGCATTTATTTTAGGTCTTGTGGGAAATACATTTTGTCTCCCATAAAAATACTTGGCTTTTCAGAGAAAGCAGTAGAGATGGTAGGGGTAAGAACAAGAGGAAGAAGTAAGTTTTTTTTCATAAATGGACATTAATATCTCCATTCAGATACATTCACAGGGAGAAAACAAAAAAAGGGAAAAAAGTCTGACGAGAACTGTTTTCCATCTTACTTCAGGAATCTCCTACTTCTCTGGTATCATACCTAGGAATCTTTGATGTCTCAGCATGGTCAGCAAGACATTTATCATGAGGATCAAGCAGCCTGATAGCTCTGGGAGCTCCATACTGATAGAAGCCCATCAGATCTGTTAGCCAAAAGGAAAAGCATTCAGTGCAAGTCTCATGTGCTTTAAGAGTTCCAAGTTAAAATAATTGTTTATTAGGAAAAAAAAATACTGTTAACTCACTAAGTTTATTTCTATGTAAAATATTGATATCCAGTATATTTGATTAACTCCTTGTACATCCCTACTATGAGCTGTGTATTTGTCCTAGTTGATCAGCTTATTTCCACTAAATTATCAATCTCAGCATGTATTATGTGTATCCAGTGTTGAGCCATGGGAGCTGTGAGATAGTGACTGGCAGTAAATTCACCTAGTATTTTTTTAGCCTGATTAGTAAATCAGGGCATGGGATGGGAACTTGCTGAAAGTATCACAGGAATATTTATTTCAACAGCTTTTACCATTTTGGTTATTTGATTCATAATTGTTTGATTATACACATTTTATGATGTAGAAAATGGGAGCTATTCTCCATTTTAAAAAAGTAAGCAGCTCTGCTTTGTATATTCTCCTTTCTCAGCAGAAAGTAATGCACTGTCATAGCCGTAAGAGCAAAGTATCTATAAAAAGCTGTAAAGAATGCATCTGTATTGAAAGAGAAAGATTTAAAGAAAATTACACCAGCAAAGAAAAGAAAAAGTTTCTAAATGTGGATTTACAGGGTTTTGCTAGATATTTCTACCTGTTTATTGAAGGTAACATTGGATGCTCACGGAAAAAAAAAGGAAAATTAAAAAGAAATATGTAAGATACCTGGAGAAAAAAAAAACAACAAATTAAAAATAAATACAAATTACCAAACTTAAATGCTTTAGATTACAATACACAATGACTAGCTAGTAACACACAAGTTTTCCTGATGTAGGTTGTACCCGGCTAGCAGCTAAGCACCCACACACAGCCACTTGCTCACTCCCCACCTACCCCTCCAGTGCAACAGGAACAAAGCAAGAAGAACAAGAGCAAGAGCAATCATCAATTACTGTCAGGTAAAACAAATGTGACTTGGGAAATGTAGCTTAATTTAAAGCATTTAATTACTTATTCACATTTTGGGAAGCAAAGATGAAAACATTCAAACACTTAAGGAAAATGCCTTTCTTCCCCTTTTCCCAGGCTCAACTTCACTATGGACACCTCTCTCGCCTTCCTTGTCTCCTCATCCTTTACTATCACCACAGGGTCTACTCAGTCCCTTTGACAGGGTGACAGGCAGTGCAGAGGTTGGGAGTCCTGCAGGGTGGAGCAGTGTTTTCTTTCTGCCAGTCCTTGTTTGTCACTCTTTTCTGCCACCATGCCTTCTTACTGGCTTCCTTGCTCTCCGTTGCTGGTGTGGGCTTATCCATAGGCTGCAGTCCCTTAGGGGGCCTACCTGCTCCAGTGTGGTCATCTACACTCTGCAGTTCCTTCAGGGGTGTTGCCAGCTCTGGCATGGAGAGGTACTACCAAAACCTTGTCATTTATACCCAAAACAGGTCTACGTCACATCATTATCTTAAAAAAGCAGCAATGTTAAGTATTATTTTTGGAAAAAAAGAGGAGAATCAGTGTGTTGTGGTCATCCTGTATTTAAAATACATCCACACCCTGAAACAATTTAAAGCAATTTTGTAAAACAATTAAAGCAAAAATACTGTTTGCCTGTGTAGGTACAGTTCTTCTTCACATCCTATTTTATTATTTTGAAATAATTCTAATATTAACTTCCATAGCATCATACACTATCTGATGTCACATAACCATTATGCAATATTAGAATAATAAAATTGTATATAAACCCAGGAGAACAGTTCCTGCTATGACACCAAAGTTCCAATGGCTGAAACAGTTTCTCAACTACAATTATAATGCTTCCTGGTAAATTTCATGTTTAACTTTTCTTTATGCACTAAAGATATTGCCACACAACATTTATCATGTATGCCTTTAAATACTACAAATATCCTTCATTTTAAAGGGGAAAAAATAATCAAGTGTTTAATATTAATTGACTTTTTAAAAACATTATTAAAGTATGAGTTAATGAAGGTCATGAATCCCACATTTCTGCCCACATTTTCTTCTCTGTCAAATACCCAGCAATTCTATTATGTTCTAAATAAGCCTGCTTACTGCTAATGCACCAGAAGCACTCTGTATGCAGAATAGGCTGACAATTTTAATACAGAATTAGTCCAGTCTATCAAAGACAGATTAAGCTACTTTGTGCGTATTTTGCAAAATCTGAAACAGCTCTCATGAGCCCAAAATCTTTGAAGATTTACTGATAATTTGGAGCAACCAACCCAGTGAGATACCTAAGCAATAAAGAACATGGGCAGAATCAGCAAATTTAGAGAAATTTCTGTCCCAGTAGACTTTTTACCATATTGCATGGTGGTTTAGATGCTTTAACCTTTGCAATACTGAGGGCCTTCCTCTCTCAGTTCTGTAGCCTGCTGTTCACTTGCACCCCTGCAACCTTTCATTACACAACCTGAAGCTGCTGTGGCAGTGACTTTACCAAGTGTGTCAAAGTGCTGCTATCCTGATGACCTTGCACTGGCAGACTCTGAAACATAGTTATGTCTGTTACATGAGGTTTCTTGTAGAAAGTGATTGTCATTAATGTTTAAAAAAACTTTTCTCCCTCTGCCTTCTCACTTTTGTCTTGTAGCTATTATTCTGTAACTCCATTCTAAGAACGCCTTGCCCACCCTGTCATATGTTTTAGTTCATAACTTGAAGACCTAGTAGATAATATCTAACAGATTATCAATATATCCAAGAAGTATACACAAATTGGGTAGAGAGGCTTTTTCTCTTTCTCTCTCCCTGCCCCCCTCCCCCTCAGCTGTAGACCCCACTAATAAAGTTTGGTACATGTAACTTTGCCTCAATTTCATTTGTACACCTGGAATAAAAAGGTAATTGTTTGATGCTTCCCCCACACACACTATGTTTGTGACTGTTTACATACATACAACAGTGAATGCCATTCTGTTCTTAAAATTTCTTTCTCTCTCTTCATACATATTTTTCAATACAAGCCCCAAGGAAGGGCTCAAATACAATTACAGAAACTTAAAATATGAAATATCTTAAAACAAACCACTATTTGTTTCAGGAAGCCATTCTTAAACAAGAGAATTATTATCCAACTTCTATAATGTGAAGGAATTATTTTTTTCTCTTCTGATGGTGAGTTTTCTTATTGTTATCTTACTGTCTTATTTGAACATTGTGCTGACAAAGCAAATGCTACTTTTCTACCATTTTGGTCATATCAATAAATTATACTTATATTTTTGTTATGATCATCTACAGTTCTGAGTTTTCATTATACTTGATCAGGACTACAAAATCTAGTTATTAAGAAACAGTCAATAGCTCAGAGCAAGTAGAGGTCTATTCTGAGGAACTATTTGTGATAGTAGGTATCAGAAATACTTGCACAAAACAAAAACTTACTTGACAACTAATTGTTCTAGGAGTAAGGCAGTATATATTGAAAGATAATAATCCAGGACTAAATACATAAAAATCCTTTTCTTATCCTTAAGAAGGCACACAAGTTGTGATATATATATCCTACTGTCAGGAATAGCAGTAGGAGGAAAGCTGCCCTTTAGACATGATCCACTGCAGTTTGTTCTTTACTTTGATTATGATTTAATCCTATTTTAATTGTTTTGTAGTAATTTTGCCTTGGCTCTGATGCAGATATTTTTAATCAGCATTAAGTTCTATCATAGGTATGCATTGGATCTAGAGACAGCTCACAATGCCCAAATCAATTACATTTTTGCTTCATTTTTTTCAGTATCTGGTCTTGCTTTTTCTGGCATCTAGAGATGCAATACTGACTTTTATCACCAGTAGACAATGATGGTGTAACACTAATTCCTGGTAAATATTTTACTTGCAATGAAGTTATGCTATGTCAAAAATCTGATTTTCAGATAGTGAAAGGCCAGTGCATTCTTTAATTTTTAAATATAAATGGAAGCAATGATTTCACATCTAAATCCAAACTCAACAGGAGTTTTACTTATCCACATACTAGCTTGAGCAGAAAGCAATGTCCAACAGGGTTAACTGTCTAGCTTTCTTTACTGATACTTTTCCTATTAGTAACTACATCTTTGTTTCTAACAGATGTTAGGTTTGTGTAAAATACCTTGTTTCACAGTACAGCATGTTCCAGTAAATTCAGGCCTGTGTTTTGCCTTCTTTTGTAATGATATTGATTATTCAATTGAAAAATTTTGCTATGTGGTTAACATTATTTACCAGCATTCTCTAGCCATGCTACTAAACTATAAAATTTAGGCAATACATTCAATTTCTTATTTCTTTTCCCTTATATGTAAGGATGCATGCTGGGGTTTGGGTTTTTTTGTTGGTTTTGGTGGGGTTTTTTTTTCCTCTAGCAGATCACTATGAGGTTTTTATTTCTTTTCCCCATTTTTCTTTAGGAGGCTGTCTATGATGTTAGAACATTATCAATTTTTAACCTTTTTCTTACTTGATAAATTCAAAATATATTATGAAATTTTATTTAAGGGATTTTAAAAATACTCTATAAAATGTTGCAGATGTGGTTTTCCTTCCCCCCCCCCCCCTTCTTTCTCATTAAAGAAACAGTATCTGATCACCTACCTCTACTTCTAAAAATATAACAGCTATTTTTCCAGGCTTAAAGTTTTTAATAATTGTTTCATTTATTTGTATACTGAGGTCAAAATGACTGTCTTATATGCAAAGCACGTTGGGAAAAGTAATGTCTTCTACTAAGTTAACTGATATAATTGGGGGGGGGGGTGGACATCAGCTATCAGGTTTATGGGATCTTCAAGACTAAAACAGAAACAGCAATCGTCAAAATGTATTATAAACTGAGAATAAATTATGGTTTAAATAGTCTATCTGATTGACACAATAAAGAGTGGTATTGAGTTTAAGCAGAAAAATATGGTACTTTTTTATGGAAAAGTATGGGAAAGAGAAAAAGCAGCTAATCCATCATCCTGTTGAGTAAACCCAGATGATATAAGCCAGTGCATCATATTTTCATATTTAGTATTTTCGACTGTATAAACTAAAAAAACATTGAGAATTGTGTTAAAACCTGCTGTTACATAAACGGTACCTACCACGTGATTTCTTTTTCAATGACACTTTCAAATACAGTGTGAACTGCTATTTTCTCTTCTACTTGCCTTTCATACTTTTAGAGAGTTCTGTCTTTATTTTTCCTCTCTTTTTTCATGTAGGTTATTTTCCACAAAATTTCTGCTGATATTTTTGATATGAGAAATTCTTGCTAGTGGTGATACTTTTAAATTAACAAGAAACCTGTTTTAAGATACTAGGATATTGAGAAATAGATTATTAACTCTAGTTTTCTGGCCAAAATCATGTTGGGCCAGTACCTTTTGAACTCTTAAATCCCTCCTGCAGCTTCAGCTGGAGATGTTATTTATCTTTACTACTGCTCTAAGGCAGGACTGATGTAATTTGTTGAACAATTGTTGCATTTCAGCAGTGGTAAATTGATTAGTCTTCCTCAGAACACTTGAAAAGTTTGTGAACACCAAAAGCATTTGAATTGCTCTTTGCTCACAGATGTGGTTTTATATTTGAGTCAGAATTCCTCTGAATTTTTATGGTCAGTGCAAAGGGGTTTTAGATTCTAGAGGTGATTTCCATATTCAAGATCAAAGGTAGTAGAGACTTAGCTTAATGCTAACAGTTACAACAACAAAAAAATAACTTACAGCTTCTATATAATTTCATTATGAAATATTTTAAGATCTTCCGAAAAGATACAATGCTCTAAGCTCCATTAGAAATTTGGACATTATAGGTTCCTTGCCTTAATGACATGATTCTGAATACGAAAAAGAAGAAAAGATAGCATTTCAATTACTTCTAAAGAAGCTAACATGACATGTCATATACAAATAAGTATCAGAGGTTTTTCTTTCTGTGTAAATCTAGCTCTTCCTAACACAAATAAATATCTACTACTGCAACTCCAGCTATTCCTGCCAACAGCAGCATTTTGCTTTTCATGTGTAACATGCTTGTACCTACTTGCAGTGTAAAACCCTTAGAGAAGTACTCTGGAGTTTTCTCTAGACATAACTTAGTTAATTGAGACAAAGATAATTGGCTAATAGGTTTGATTCAACAACAAACTATTGTCTAGGCAAAAATGTACCACACTCTATGGTTATTTTTGATGCCAGAGAGATCCAACAAAGAGGGTCATGATATCCACTGAACGACCTACCTAGTTTTGTATATACAATTCCTGACTGTAAAATTCCTTCTTGCATTACTTCAACCTTTATTCATTTCTCTCCACAAATAAGGGGCTCAGCTGGGCACTGGAAAAGGGACCAGACATCACAGTAGAGAGCTGAGGATAAAGAAATAGAATTGACTGTCTTCTGTAGAGTGAAAACTGTAACCTGAAACACCTCAAAATCTGTCCCAGTGGAATATCACAGGCAAAATGCCAAGACTAAGTTGTACATTTAAAAACTCTGGAGCATAAAGGTGTAAGACAGAAAAAAATAATCTAAGAAGTAAGCTCACTATCAATAAAATCACTCCTGCTTCTACACAGATTTAACAGATTGTTGTAATTTTTCCTATTAGATTCAATAGAGCTTAGCTAACAATGGCAAATTAATTGCCTTCCCTCTCCTCTTTGAATTTGTAGCTGAAAGGAAACATGGAATCACAGAATGGTTGATGTTGGAAGGGGTGTCTGGCAGTCCTCTGGTCTAGTCCCTCTGTTCAGGCAGAGTCAAATACAATAGTTTGCCCAGGACCATGTCCAAACAGCTTTTGAGTATCTCCCAAGGATCTCCATACTCTACAACCTCTACTACTCTACCACCTACTACTCTACAACCTCTATGGGCAACCTGTACCAGTGCTTAGTCATCCTCACAGTAACAAAAAAGTGTTTCCTGATGTTCAGATAGAATCTCCTGTGTTGTGTTATCTAAATCTTTTCCAGATTTGTATATTAATTTCATATTGTAGCTTTGCATGCTTTGCTTTTGCTATTCTACTTCTATATGCAATTATTACTTACTGGTTTTGGTTGAAATGTTTTGGTTATTTAAAGAACATAGAATGTAGGAATAATAAAACTCCTAGTTTACAGTGAATAACTGAACCTAAGGAATACTCTTAATAGCCCACAAGATAAAGTATCCACAAAATATGATGACAAAATAGCCAGGTTTTTTTCTGCTTGTTTATTAATGTATGTAATCTCTATAGTGCCAAGCACATAAATGAAACAAGGGGAATTATGCACACACATGCTGTATGTACATCACAGGGGTTTCAATAGAAAGTCAAATTACTGCAAATGTAAATAATACAGTAATAACAGTACACAGTGGATGTTAGTTGGGTGGTTAGAGAAGAAAAGCAGAGTGAAATATTTTAAAGACAACTTTCCAGTGAAATAGAGAAACATGCAATGAATTATGTCAGTCCCAAGCATCCAAATGCTTTCTAAATACTTTCAAAATGGAAATGTCTGCAACATTCCAAGTTAGGGGAAAAAAAAGTGGACTATGCATATTTATAGTCAGTTTGCTGGAAGCATTTACCATTTCACATCTCAGAGATTTACTTGTGGGGAGTATAGTCTCGGGAAAAACATAGTCCACTAATGCTACACATGTCTTGCTCTTCAGAAGGAATATATTTCAATGTCTAAAAGTTCTCTTTAGCCATAACATCTTCAATTTCTTTGGGTAGGCAAGCAGTGCTTACCATCACACCCTGCCAAAAATGCTGACACTAATAATGCTGACCACGCAAGAGGCACTCTTCAGTTAACATTTATACAAACAGATATCAGGACAGTTTAAGAAATCTAAATTCAAGGTGCATTTGATATTCCCATACCATTTTTTCTCAGAAAGTGAATACTAATAAAAATAAGCTGGTTTACAGTTTCTTCTCATCTATCATTCTGAATTAACATGAGTTAACAGCTACTTCAAATCTCATGAATTTTTACTTCAAGTACAAACATAATTTCTTTAACCTTGCCCTCTTAATAAAAATTTCAGCCTCTGAGTTAAAAATTATTTTCAGAAGCAAGATGTGACTTACTCATAAACCCCTACAATGAAAGAATGCTGAGAGGATATAGGCAGGGGAGATGAGCCCATGAAGCTCAGGGAATAATACAGACTATGACTGACCACAGCTGTTGCAAAGAGGCTGACTATCTCAACACAAAGGACACCAGAGTGGACCAACAGGTGGTGTAAATGTCTCTCCCCAAGTTCATTAAAAGAGTGCAAGTTAGCAAGAGTGAGTTAGCCAGACGAGCATGGGGAGCAGGAAGGAGGAGTGAATACATGGCTCACCCCAACACAGAGCATAAAAACTAGACAACTAGCAAAATTTTTTGAAGGGAGTAACAGGCTTTGGCTGGCTTCAACTCATGTATTCCTTCTTGGTGATGCCCAGCACCATGATGGTGAGTATATTATAGAGACCAGTAATGGGACTCACCTACATTAAAAACTTACATTTGTATTATGTTATACAATATACTCTGTATAATTCTGCTAAGTCATAATATCTGTGTAACATAACTATCTTTAATAAGTAAATTTTATATTAAACATTATACCCTTCATGTGGAATATCTAAAAGAACCGAGTCAGAGAGTATTGGACTCTGACAAAAGAGTAACAATGTGTTCATATGAACATAATAAAAACCAAATATTTTCAGGTCTTACTGGAAATGCCTTAATAGCATCAACTTTCATAGTCTAGCAATCTCAGGTAGACTTAGTCTTTTCTTGGCTGTCTTAACAAATAGCAATCAAATGAAAATACATATTGTGCAATATTTACTTTTTCATTTACCTTTATATTGGTCCAGAGGATTATTTTTTGTCTTTTGTGCAGGATGATTGAAAGTATTCTCAACACACTGTAAGTGAAAAAGGCATTTAATATATGTAAATCATAAAAATTCAAAATTGCAAATATGGCTATTGTATTGTTAACAAATAATCAAGATATCCAAAATAGTCTTTAAAATGGAATATACAGATACTAATATACACAGTTAAATTTTCAGCTATCAAAAATGGATGGAGCTAGTGGCACTTACAACAGCATAGTGGTGACTTAAAAAGCTTCAGACCTTGTCTAGAGAAAAGAGTTGCTTTTATATTTCCTGATTGTCATAGTCAACTGATGCTGTCATGTGTAGCCTGTGTTTCTGAAATGATGAAATTTAGTTGCGAGACAAATAGGAGACAGGAAAGCTTTTTTTTTTTTTTTCTAATACAGCACAAAATATCCCTATTAGTATTTTTTGGTTTGGTTTTTTCTTTTAAGTTTTCAATATTTTTGGGGGATACAATAATATTGTCAGTCTTTGGCAATCTTCTTTTGTAATCAACTAAGTCCTGTTTTACCTGTGTTTTCTAAAGTTTAACCATGAATAGAAAGATTTACATGTAACTACAAACAGCACATCAATCCATATCAATGTTATTGATATTTACTACTGATACATACAGCACTTACTGTTTTCTCCCACTTTCTTTTACCTGTAAAGGTATAAAAACAAACATTACCCTTTCAATTATTTTCATCTACATTCCAGTTCCTTATTTTTGTGAAATATCATTGATTTTAAGTGATGCTTTTAAACAATTGCTAATGTTCTGGTTTTGTGCTTTACAGAATATACCACATCATACTAGTGTAACAAAATTGCAAGCATGGTGCTGAATAACATTATTCAGATTGAATTATTCATATCAAATTAAACTCTGAACTATAAATCTAGATTGTCTGTTTGGCCTTTACTAGATTTACTTTGGCCTGAGAACAAAGTATGACGTGTTGAATTACTTGAGAGCTTTCCTTGTCCCTTTTTTCCTAGGAACATTTAGTACTGTTATGATTAGGTCTTTTCCTCCTGTAAATCTGCATCAGTCCCACTAACTCTTGCTTTATACTATACCAATAAGACAATGCAACCATACAGAGCTAGATTCGCAGGTCAGTGGCATATGAGCAGTCATGATCATCTGCCAGCAACAGGGATTTACTCAGTCAGGGGGATCCTTTTGTGGTGGAAGAGGGAATCTGTAGCTTGGAGACAATGGTATGTGACTGATGGGGGTTTTTACTTCCTTTCAGGCTGTTAACCTGTCAGTTGTCTAACAGAGGTATGAATGAAGAACTCTTCTGTCACCAAAAGGAATAATAAATGAGGTCACCTTTTTTCTAACCCTAGCTTGGTTAATTAGCCTCTTAATCTTTGTATTGCCACTGCTCCTCAAACTGGGTTTTTTCCTAGCAGTCTTCCGTAACTTCTTGCTTTATCTTTTAAAACATTTTTTCTTTATCCTCACTTCTTTCTACCTACCAAGCACTGAGCTTGAAGTATCAAAAAAAAATGCTATAATGGCTTTCAGAAGAACTTGTGCGTTATTTTTAACATGTTTATACCCTATTCTTTTAATTTGAAGTTATGATACATTCTATACTCTTCAAGTAAAAAAAAAAGAATCAAAGGCAAACAATTTAAATTGAACTGGCAGATTGCATCTCATAAGTCCTTTATAATATGATTCATATTCTTGGTCAAATAAGCCAAGATTTTGAATTCTGCATGCCTAAGTTAGGAAACTAAATAGTTGGTTATATAATGCACTTTAGCATTTGCTGGGTATTTTGAAAATTATTGAGATTAACTTAGCTTTAGGTTTTAGCACAGTTCAGTCTTACTGATTTCAATAGCAGCAGTTAAAGCAACAAATAAGGCTTTATAGAATTCTGTTGATCTCTGAAGTAGCTTGCTCCATACTGATGTCCTCAGTTACACCTCCCCTAACTTTGGGTCACAAAATTAACATTGTTATTTTTCAAAATTCCATACACAGTTATTTCTACTTCATGAGACTCAGCATTTTTTTTTTTCAATTTTTGTCAAATTTAACTAACTTTTTAAAGTATTTGACTATATTATAGCAATACTATCTTTATTACATGCAGTAAGACTAACTGTAACTTGCTAAAGGTTTTACTAGGTAGTCGTGTATTTATCTGCACACAGATACAAAAGACTTATTTTCATGACTACCTGAATAATCTGCAGTTATAAGATGTAAAAATTAATGTACGTTCAGATTAAATTAATTGAGAATTTTCCTTTAATATTTGTGAATACTTGCTGCGAATGCAGTCCTATATACAAAAATAGTCTGTGAATTCTTGAATCTAGTCTGCTGTAAGAAATGGAAGCAAACGCTTGCCACTCTGCATTCATGGACTTGACAACCCTTGAAACTTGTCACTTCATATTGTTTAGTTCTAGTGAAAAGCAAAGTTTATCAATATTGTTGCTTTCCTCTAAAAGTATAATTTTTATTTTCAGAAAGAATAACTCTTACCTTCTTTCTGTTTGTGCTATTGTAAACATGTAGCCCTACAGTACAGTACTGACTAGTCAGGAGTCATGAGCTTTATACTGAAGTTGGAGGTGTCACAACTGATCCTTGTCAGGCTTGCTCGCTCTGAACTTTTATCAACCTTCCTGTAGCTTTGTTTTCACTTGGTTTAGCTCCAATAGCATTTTCTCTGATGGACCAGGTGTCTGTGGTTAATTTATTTTACATTTGTTTATCTGTGTAATACAACACAAGATTTATATAGGTAGCAGTAACAAGTAGTTACACTATGCATAATGAGATATTTACAATGCTAACATGAGAATCAGTGTACAGAAATACAGGTCTGATATAGTAGCAGATGCCTTTGGAAGTGGAGACAAAGGAGGTGGTTCAGAAGAGTGCAGGCATGGGGTAAGGAATGGGATGTAGGTCTGGCACAAAAGAACCCAGGGCTATAAACAGCTCACCCATAGTCAATTAAATAACTGCATATCTGGACAAAACTGTTTAAAAGACATAAAAGGTTCCATATATTATAAATTTGGAGTAATGTGGAGCTGCAGACTAATGAAGAAAGAGCAAAAGTGTGAAAAGCATGTTAGCAAACATGCAAATATTGTTCCAAGTGGATCCTAAAGCAAGGAAGAAGAAACCATCAACATGAGCATTGTATTCCTCCCAGCAGATGACTTCTGATGCTGACATCTCTCTATAATATGTCCTTCTTCCCATCACCTTCCCCCAGTCAACAACCTTAAGATACAGAAGAGTACAGTAAGTGGGAGCACACAAGAAAAAGGGGTAAAAACCAGCTATAACAATCCTAATTGCATTATTATACTTCCTTTTCCTGTATATGGTTGGTTGTCCCCAAGTGGCAGGTAAGACCCCACCCAGTGGGATAGGGGAGAGAATGGGAAGGGCAAAAGCAAGGAAAACAAAACCTCATGGGTTGAGATAAAGGCAGTAATGGGGGCAAAAATAAAGGAGAGAGAGAGAAAAAAAAAAGTTGTGCAAAAGCAATCCTTCACCACCAGCAGACCAATGCCCAACCAGTCCATGAGCAGTGGCTACTTTGAAAAAACTCCTGACCCAGTTTTATTGCTGAGCATGACATCATATGGTATGAAAAATCCCTTTGGTCAGTTGGGTTCAAATATCCTGGTTGTGTTCCTTCCCAGTCTCTTGCCCACCTCTAGACTACTTGCTGGCTGGGGCAGAGGACAGAATAAGAAACTGAGAAGGTCTTGACGCTGTGTAAGCACTATTCAGGAATAGCCAAAACATTGGTGCGATACCAACACTGGTTTGGTCACCAGTCTAAAACACCACATCATAAAGACTTCTATGAAGAAAATTAACTTCCTCTCAGCCAAACCAAATACGATGTCCAGCCCTTATTCCATAACGTTTACTTCATGCTGAGGTCCTACATTATTCAATACATTTTCATCAGCCACCCCCACTCCTTTTCCTGTCCTTCAACATTTCCTTGGTCTATGGGCCATCTCCATTTAAATGTTCATTCTGATCATGACTTCAGTTGGTCATAGGTTGCAACGGTCATTCAAGACAGATAAATGAAATAAGCTTCATTATATCTGAACATATAATTAACAGTGTCTCATCCATACACTGCATCACTCTAGCCTTCCTCCAGGGAAAATATAGCAATCAGTTCATTTAAGTAGCTTTGCAGCAAAATGTGCTTGAAATTGTATTGTGGCGTTCAAGTAGGACTATACAATTCATTGTTAAAATTATATATAGTCTTTAGATATATCCCTTACTAAATTTTCAGGAAAAAAATATTGGATAATATTGTCTTTCTGAAATGTTAAACCACAGTGGCGGCATACTGGATCTCTGCAATTATAAGTATTTGGGAAAGACCACCACAATTCCATTCAGTGAATCAGGGTGTAGTTTCCTAACTTATTGAACTAGAACTTCCATTGACAAGCAGGTGTGCCACCCACAGTAATACCTTTCAGGTTGCTGACTTAGAGGGAAAAATATCAGAAATTTAAGCATTGCTCGAAAAAATTAGTTTAAAATTTCTTACATTTTCTATATCTTGAGACCAACCAATTCTCAATGGAAATTTTTTTTGTTAATTAAGTGAAAAAATCAGCACCTAGATCACAGAATACAAGTCTAGAATTTCCAATATTATAGTCAGATGCTTTACCTAATTCCTTTCTCTGATCCTGAGCATCTTAATAACCTGTGTCTGAAATGAATGAGAACGAAAAAACTAATGCCAAGTTCATTTGTGGTTCACTTTTGGTAATTCACTTACATGGATGATGAATTACTATTCACAGTATTTCAGTGAAAGTTAGAAATTAAGTTATCTCATACGTGTCTTTTCCAAAGGAGAGCATCACAGGCCAGGCATCCTTAACTGGCTTTTCTTACCATACTTGTTTAGCTACAGCATCATACTGTTTAGTTTACTGAATTATTTTGGTATTCAGCTTTCCCAGACTCCCCAGTAATAAGTATGGTGTTTTTCCACAAGAACCCCTGATACCTTTCATATCTTTTCTTTTAACTGTGGAGCTTTTGGAAGATTATGATTAAATATTTAATTTTATTGCTGATAATAAAACATGACATTAACTTACCTGCTGGATATATCCACATACAGACACACACACATGTGTGAGATTAAGAAATATCTAAGTCTTGGTGTCCTTATTCACCTTTGATATTGATAGGGACTTTGCCCACATGAATTCTGCAGAAAGAAAACAACATAAAATTAGAAAAATGGTGTTATTTTACATAAAGCTAAAAAAAAGGGGTTACATTACTTCCTGTGCAGTCGTCCTAGATATAGATTTAGAGCAGAAAATCAAATGAAATTTTGCCCTTGCTCAGGCTTAATAGGGGAATAGAAGAATTATAATCCATAATATTACCCCTTTTACAGTAGAGAATTGATGAAGCATCCTATACTGGGGACTAATATTGCATTATGATAGTGATGCAGCTCTCATCTAAGAAACCACATGGACTATAGAGAACATGTGCACTATTTTAAAACCAATCACAGCTTTTCCTCTTTTTACATTTACTTGCAGTGCCAGGAGTGTGTCCCCTATTTTTTTGTATGATTTTATGACTATTTTTAGGAGTAATGAGCATGTTTTACACCTTTCTGGTTCTTTCTGCTTCAGTCTCCTTCAGTGAAGAAAGACATTTTCTTTAAACATTTTCCTGAAGGAAAAAAAGTGGGGAGAGAGCAGCACATTCTTTGGTTCTGAGAATTTCTGCAGAAGCACAGCTAGTGTGCTTTTAAAGATTTATTCATTCACTATAAAGGCAGTTAAAGCCAAGTTTTGTCATGGGAACTTTTTTTTGGTTTCCATAGTACTTTAAGTGAACAGGGTGGTTCATTGGTTGGTGGGGGAGGGAGGGGGAGAGAGAGAGAGAACAACTAGTATAATGGCTAGAGTACTGTGTATATATAGAGTAAAACTCACATCACAGGCTACTTTCTGAAATGTTCATCACCTAGCTCCTGCAACAAAATCAGCTTATATTTTGAACAAAACATTTCTTTGATTATTTCAACAGCTCCAACTCTTGCTAATAATTTCACAAGCTGTTATTTCTATTCTTTTTGGAACTATCTGGTCAGTTCTAGATGTCAGCTCATAATTGATGCCCTACTACCCTTTGACTTTGAAAAGACACAACTCTACATCCTTTGTTTAGTGGAAAGGCTGACAGTCCCAATACTAACAGGAAGTTTTCTTTCTATGTCTTATCTTTCTAAAGTGGTGAAATCCAGATTTAGTTGTGATTTTGGAATACCTGTCTAATTATGATTTCATTAAGAACATGCCACACCCATGACAGAGTAATCAGAAGCAGCTCTGCAGACTTTAAATATCTGCTTTTCATTAAGAAAACATTGGAGGAACAGGGAAAGAACCCTAGAGAATCAGATCAGACTTGTTGCTGGGGAAGATAGGAACGACATCTGCACCCTCTACAGTCATCTATTCATAATAAAATCCAAATGATTTATCAAGGGTGCAGATTATCTAAGGACTTGTTTTCACACAACAATGTTTTTAAAAAATTATGCGTTATATACATGATTCCTCAACAGGCGACTACATAGCAACCACAGATTTGCAATAGGACTGATATAAAACATGCTATGACAGAACTTACTGCTTAAGGAGATATGAGTTAGCAGAAAGAAAGAATAGTAGGGTACGAAAAAGAGAAAAGCAGGATATATTATTTATAATAATAATAAGAGTCAGAGTTCCCTTCTGTTTCTTGACTTTTGTATTTCATTGATTGGCTACTTTAATGTAAACAAATAACTGAATAAAGTATTACTTAATCTTGTGTTTGTATTTGGACACAGTGAAACTAAGAAAACAACATAGCAGGGAAATAACATTTTACAATCTCAGCATATAAGTAGCACTAGAGGGAAAGGCTTTGACTTTTTTCCATGGAATCCCTTTAATAACTGAAAAAAATAAGATAAAGGAAACTCAAACATCATCACTGCATTTTTGCACTAGCTCTGTTACTGCAGCCACAGCTTTATATTGGATATTACTTTTTACATGGATAGAGTTACTGATATCAATGCAACAGTATCCTGAGGTCCTGGATTTTTCACCTCAGAGTGTCAGAGGACTTTAAAATTTTCCCTTTATTTATGTTTTTACATTTGAAAGCATAATATTTAATTTAAAATGTTATTTAATATTAGATAATTCAGTGATGCCTGACTCTTTCTGGGTAGAATTATTTGTACTTAATTGAGTATTTATTGGACTGCATTTTGTGCATTTCTATCACGTGTGAAAATAAAAGAGAATATGCAAAAGCATACTGGAAAGAATGTTTTTTATTACATTCTGAAGGCGATAATGCCTGATGATCAATTGCTTAAGATTATTTCTTTACTGCATGATTACCTACCCTTCCCTTCTAAAAATCCCTGAAGCATTTAGAAAAATGCCTGAGGTACCACAATAATGTGCAGACACAGCTTGTCAGACACATGAATTAAACCTGACCAGAAGACTGCCACATATATTGAATTTCCCTGAAGTTTGCTAGTCCTTCAGAATGAAAATTTTTAATGGTGCTGTACCAGTGTCTGTCATCAGCCACAACTAAGTCATCTTGAAAGGAAGGATCCCAGTGAGTTCAGTACTTTCCCAGCACACTTTTCAAATCATGGCAGTTGATAGTATAAGGAGTGGTACTCAACTATAAAACTCAAGTGGTAAGAAACTAAACGTTCTCGTCTCATTAATACATGAGTATGACTGTAGTTCTTTCAGTTCCAAGTTCCTTTCTGAGAGGGTTTGGATTTTTTTCCCCTGACTTCCACTTTAGGTAAGTCTAGGATCCAGCATGTATCTGAAGAAAGATTTTTTTTCTTCCTTTTATCTAGTTTGCTCAGAAAAAGGCTGAGTTGACTACAGTTTGTGTGACTCAGTCCTGTGAACTGCATGATGTCCTCAGTGAACATTAAATTCAATGATGTGCACCATTACAGCAACAAAATCTTCCCTGTATAATGGATGGTATATGTGATACTTCCCTAACAGCTAAGCAAAGAACAAGCTGTCATTTACAAAGACAGATTTCTTTCAGGCCTTTATCTTACCACGAAACATTCAAAAACATGATAAAGCTTGCTCTACCTGCCCTTTCCTGTTCAGGTAGTATTAAACAAATATTTTTCTACAGTAGCCACACAGATAGAAATCCCAGTCTGAAATTGGCTGAACATTTTGGTTTGGAGCTACAGAAAATAAAACCAGGAAAAAAACCTCCAGTGTTTTTAATGCTCATCTTGCAGGACTCTGCCTTCTGTGGTTTTTGTGCATTTTCTTCTCCATGTTGGTTTTTAGTTTAGAATTTATCAGATTACATATTTGATCTGTAATCTAATATGTAACTCTGAACTTTGAGTATATATAGGTCTCTCAATTTCAGAAGTGGTCCAGTCACTGTGTTTTGAAAGAATGTCAAGGTGCAAATTTATAATTACTCCTAAATAAAAAATGTTATTTCAGAAGAAACTGTTTCCCAATGCTCAGGCGGAAGTTTGATATTACTCAACCTAATGAAACTATATATGGCTTCTAGGCTCCATAACATGAACTTCTTTGTTAAGATGTTTGTTATTAGTACAGAGATAGAATAAGAAGAACCTTATTACTCAAAAATATCAGCAGTAACATTAAGTAAAATAATATTAAAAAATAATCTCAAAGATAATTCAGACTCAAGTATATGAATAAATAAATGATTGAAGCATCTTGTGCTTGAAAACTCTGTCATATTTGTTTCCCAAAGAGACTGGTCTTGTGATTTTCAATGTTATTATTCTCATCACCATAGGTTAGTTCTTTAAGTTTGACCTCCCATCATGTTGTGGTTTAACCCCAGCCAGCAACTAATTACCACACAGCCTCTCGCTCACTCCCCCCACCTCCCTCAGTGGAATGGGGAGGAGAATTGGAAAACTCATGGGTTGAGCTAACAATAACTTAATAACTGAAATAAAGTAAAATATCTTGTGGTTTAACCCCAGTTGGTAACTAAATACCACTCAGCCGCTCACTCAGTCCCCTCATGTGGGAAAGCAGGAGAGAATCAGAAGAGTAAAAGTGAGAAAATTCATGGACTGTGATGAAGACCTTTTAATAGGTAAAGCAAAAGCTGTGCACACAAGCAAAGTAAAACAAGCAATTCATTCACTGCTTCCCATCAGCAGGCAGGTGCTCAGCCATCCCCAGGAGAGCAGGGCTTCATTGTGTGTTGACAGTTATTTGGGAAGACAAACATCCTAATTCTGAACCTCCCCGCCTTTCTTCTTCTCCAGCTTATATACTCAGCATAACATTATATGGTATGGAATATCCCTTTGGCTAGTTTCAGCCAGCTGTCCTGGCTGTGTCCCCTCCTAATTTCCCGTGCCCCTCCAGCCTTCTTGCTGGCAGGGCCCAAGAAACCAAAAAGTCCTTGCTTTAGAGTAAGCATTACTTAGTAACAACTAAAACCATCAGTATGTTATCAACACAGCACTGCACCAGCTACTAACAAGAAAATTAATTCTACCCCAGCTGAACCCAGGACAAATACAGTAATACTAGTAAAATTAATAGTAGTAGTAATAGTAATTATTATTATTATTATTAAAAAGAAAAAGAGAGAGAGAAATTAAACTCAAGAAAAACAAGTGATGCACAATGCAATTGCTTACCACCTGCTGACCATCCCCAAGCAGTTACTGGCAGTCCCCAGCCAACTCCCCCCTCCATTTATATACTGAGTGTGATGTTCTATAGCATGGAACATCCCTTCAGATAGTTCAGGTCAGCTTTCCTGGATATGCACCTTTCCAGATTCTTTTGTACCTCCTCACTGGTAGAGCATGGGAAACTGAGAAGTCCTTGACTTAGTGGTAAGCACTACTTAGCGACAACATCAGCATGTTATCAACATTGTTCTATACTAAATCCAAAGAACAGCACTGCACCAGCTACCAGGAAGAAAATTAACGCTATCCTGGTGAAACCAGGACACGTTCTCATTCAACCCAACTTTCTACTACACAATTAGGGATGCTAGAGTAGTCACATTAGATTTGCATATAAGCTGTGAAAACATTTTATTAAGAGAATTTTATCAGCATTCCCATCTCCATTTTGTACAGCTGTATTCACAAAAATAATACAGCAGTGATGCCAGGATATACTACATCCTTCAGTTTTCATCAGCTAATGGGGAAAAAAGGCTAACAGATAAGAAATGAATTCAGAATAAAGATAAAACATTGTAATTCAGGTATCAATGCTAGAAATTAGTGCTTTGAGATAAATTGAAAAGAGAGATATGCCCTTCTCAAACAAACAAAAAGAAGAATTCCTTTAAAACCGAGTAAAGTCAATAAAACCTAACCTGTAGGTACTTTCACTGTTACATTGATAAACGTTGGAAGAATTAGAAATTATATTATCTCAGCTCAGTTTTCCCTTCAATTACTCTATATAAGCCCAGAAAACTAATAAATAGACAAATAGAAACAGTAAAGGCATGTATAATTCAGATTTTAAGTCTTGGGTTTCACGTTTACACTGTCAGATGAAATATAACTGCTAACACTCCAGAAACAACTGAGGCATTACAAATGGTTACCTCGTAATACATTTCTGTCACTGTATGTATATTTATATATAAAAGGTTTTCTTTCTTAGCCATCCAATTATTGCCATCCTTATGTGATTTGACTCTACAGATTATGTCACAAATAAAGCACAGTTACCATCTGAATCTCAGAAATGGAGAAAAAAATCATGAAACTTATGGATCTTTCCGAAAACAGCTTTTAAAATACACTACAAATAAACCTTGCAGACTGGATCATAAACATACTTGATAAACAAATGTTAGTTTATAAACACAAGTTTTTCTATTCCATAGAATATCTGGAAATGTATGATATATTCACTAGGTGATTGATCGCTAGTAAGTCAAGGTTTTCAACTTTTTCCATTGTCAAGATATGAATATAAGGTTTGACTCAAAGCCCAAGGAGGAAAGGGGATTTCTTCTCAATTTCTTCACTAGGTCTTTGTACTGAGTGACAGACTATTGCCTGTTGATTAAGGAAGAAACATACCTTGGTTATACTAGAATGTCTAACTGAGCTAGGTAAGGCAGTAGGGTTTTTTTATGTATTCTTTTAATATGAAAGGTTTTCTATTGATAGTCAGAAATTCCATTTATTACACATTACTTTTATCGGTTGTCTTTTAGTGATGAAAAATTCTAAACTATAGGGCTGAATTACTATTAAAACACAAAACACTACGTATTTACTGTGTATTAAATAAAAAAATAATTCAATATACTTTCAGGTTCTCATTTCTTGCTGGAACTCCAGAAATATAATATTCTGGGGAAATCTTAATCATATAGAGACGAACAATAAGTTCTTTTCAATAGCTGAATGTGGAAATCTATGCTTAAATAAAATTCAAGGCAGAATACAATGTAAGCAATCCAAACAATTTCATTTAAAGTTGGAAAACCCACAACCAGAAGTTAATTTACCATGCAGTTTGTCTCTATGTCTACCAGAATTCAGTATAGGCGTGGTTTGATGGATGCTTATGTTCTAGTAGTTTTCCTGGCATTATGAACAATACGTCTGAGAATAAAATTCATTCTTGAATCTTTTTTAGTGTCTATGTTGTATTGAAACCAATTTTTTCTGACTTTACATAGTCAGGTACACAACACACAAAAGTATCTCATTTCCAAAACACCATTGTGACAAAATATTTTATAGTTCCTGAAGTACTAATACCCATTTAAAAAAGAATTTCCTTTTAGAGCGCTAATTATTATTTTATTCTTGAGTTTCTCTAAATTTACTTTCATAAACTTTTATTGCTGCAATTATTCTATGGCAATCACTAATTGTTGTGGCATCTCAAACAATTTTTGCCACAACAAAAAAAAAACCTATCCATGTCTGATCTGTAGCATGAATCATTTTTTAACATGGCAGTTTGAGGTACAAAGCTCTTGTGAAAATGTCAGACCTGAGTGTTTGCTTCCTCAGCCTCAAACTCAGGTCTCTGTATATGGGTGGGAAGTGTACCTGCAACCACTTTTACATCTTGTAAAACAATGATAATGGCTTTAATTTGGTCATGTAGCAAAATACATTTGTCACAAGATAGAATCATCTAATCAGACCTGTGAGACCTAAGACATTTGACCATATAACAGATTATGATCCTATAATAGTAGGAAAACCAGAAGACACTTCAGAAAATAAATATAATGACTGGAAAATGAAACAAATCCAGAACAAAGGTGACCTGTCTTTGTTCTGAACCCTTTTTGATCTTTGTTGTAAAGGTTCGGCTCTACTCCACGAGGACCTAACCTTGTTATAAATAAACCAAAATAAATCCAAAGCCTGATAAATCTTGGGTGAATCAAATACATTTTGTTGGTCTAAAGAGATGGGAAAAAAAATCTGATTAGAAAAAAGATGTTAAGAATGAAAAAGATAACAGACTACAGTACAATCATTGCAAGAAATGTGTAGAGAGGAACAGTTTCTCTACAGGTGCTTTTGTATTGTGTCCCGAACCTTTGCTGGTGAGGAATTACCATGTTTCATTATGTTTATCCACCTTTTTCAAGGTTCTTTTTATGAGGGCTCTGAGGACACCCATATACCCTGCCTGGTCCCCACCATGGCTCTGCTGCCCTGCCCAGGGCCCAGGACCCCATTTCAGTCTATCAGGCCCTGCCCCAGCGACACTGCGGCAGAGCTGGTCTCCAGCTCCCCACCGCCCTGCCCTGCTCATGGGGCTGCTGAGCCATGGCCCGACCCCAGCCCATTCCCATCCCCAGGAAGGTGCCCAGTCTGTGGCTGCCCTCTGCTGACTCTGCTCCTCGCTGGGGTGGTAGGACAGGCCCCAGCCCCTGACCTGCCGCCCTGCTGGGGTGTCCCCACAGCTCCCGGCATCCAGGGCCTGGGCAACCCTTACACTTCAAGAGGCATAAGAACCTGTTCTCAACACATTTAGTCACATTGCTCTTGTTGAAAGGAAGGTATATCAACCCATGAATACACGTACAACTGCTCACCATCAGTTTTCAGGCTCTTCACACCATGGCCTTTGTTGTAGCATGGGCTTTTTTCTTTAAGTTCCATGTGTGAAATAACTCACAAAGCATTTATTCTCTTTTCACAATCATACTTACTGTGACAGCACACATCTAGAAAACAAGACCTGCTGTGAACTCAGAAGACAGCCACCATTTATCTCCACTCACCTTAATACTTTTCATGTTCATATTGATAAGGTGGAGAGTTTACGGTGATCTCACCCTGGAAAAAAAAAAAAAAAAAAAAGTATGTAGCCTGATTCCTACTCATGTCTGTTATCATCCAGATGTGTATATTTGGAATAAAATGGTTTACCAATTAAAGCAATCTGTGGAGGGGTGATGATAACAATTGATTAACATTCAGAGAGTGCTAAAACGTGCTATGGCATGTTTATTTTAAAGTTACATTCAGATACCAACAATAGATTAGTTTAAAATATATCAGGATATGGTGTTCTACTGACAATTGTTTCTGTATAGTGGCACATTATAAAGGCTTAGTAGCTCTACTAGGTCTGATTACAAATAAGAATATCAGAGGTAATACAAGCTAATTTTATAAATTGCTCATAATATGAGGAAACAGAATTGAAGTCTTCAACCTTTGTTGTGTGGATAATCTTTATACTAATTTTCTATTTCTGTATATGTGGTAGGTAAGGCAGATTGATTTGTAGTTATCGGTCATTTTCAACCTGATATTTGCTGCTTTACTTTTTTCTCTTAAAATTGAGTAATTTTTGACAGAGGAAAACAGAGATACACCTGTTTAAGACCACTTCTAAAATCAACATAAAAGTTCAAACACATAAGAAAATCTATAACTAGATTGTTTTAGCTGATTTTCATTAATGAGAACCAGAATTCAGTCGTTATATTAGAAATATGTTAGTTTTCAGTTACATCTTGAGCATTGAAACTTGAAAACTGATTTACAACAGACTACCACACAACCACTACTTCATACAATTGTGTTTGATCCTCTGGCTATTGAGAGATAACTGCCTCTGGCAGCAGATTGCAGGATCATTAATATTTTTATAATTTCAACAGCCACTAAATTAATGCTCCACTTTAGATTGAGACCACCTATTACTTCACTGTGAAAAGCACTATGTATAATTCCACTATATAGTATTTACATGTTTGAAAATAGCAGGATGTAGCACATTTAATACATGTAAGAAGAATAAAGTTAGATATGACAACCACAGAAATGTAAGACTGACAACTTGAAAGTGTCCTTTCACCTGATGTTTAAACCTGGAAAGGCCCAAACATTGCAAGTTTCTCATGTTTTAATCTTAAAATACTCTAGGTAAATAAAATTCTGTGGCATGTGTTGCAGGCTTCAGTCATAACAAGGTTGAAAGGATACTTTATGCTGACTAGCTATTTTTACTTCTAAGGACTGCTGGGTACCAGTAAATACACGCATATCTGATACTCCTGAGAGCCTGAACTGACCTCTGTGCAAAACAGACTAGCATCTACTGCTTATTTCAAACTACACATAATGATAATACTAGTGCCACAGCTCTGCCCTAAACTTTTCCCCAAAAATATTAGTTTATGTGTGTGTCTATTGCTTCAATTCTTCCAGGATGTGGTACATACAAATTCAGTTTTGCAGTTCAGCCCAAGGGATTAGAACATTATACACCCTTGTAACTGTTCTTGTCTGTTAAACAGACAATGTACAAAAAAACTTTTTTGGGAGGGGGGAGGAGCAGGGAAGACAAAATTTATCAGTTGCTAGTGAGTGACCTAATCATTTGTTAGTAGAGTCAGGCTTCTCTCACAATCATGACTTTTTTCTGCATAGTTTCAGAACAGCAAAATTACCACACCTTAAAACAGGCTATAGTCCAACAGCTGTAAAATTCTCAAGGAATGCAAAAGACAATTTAATTTGCCTTTAACAGAAGACAGATTTCAGTCTTAGTATCACTTAATCTAGAAAATATTTCAATTATTGGGCTGTTAAGAAATAGAGGAAGCCCTGGACCTGACTGTTTTCAAAGTGTGGCCGATGCTGTTTGAAAGCTCAAATGCTGCAATAAGAAGGGTATCTAAAATACTCTGCTTTGAGATACATGTATATATATACCAAAACATATCCTGCATATCGTGGACACCTCTGTGAATGACATCTAAACTCCTGAGGTTTAAAAGCAAGTTAAAGTAACCCATTTGGATTTTTTTATTGTTTCTTTTTTTTCCCCCAGGTGTCACAACATTAAGTAATTCTAAATATAGCTATGAAATTGATATTCAGACACTTCATATTTTAAGGTACTCCAGTTGACAGAGAAACCAGGCTTCCAAACTTTTCTTCAGTATTCCAAAAATTATAAATTTCACTTTCCTGTTTTATAGTAATTCACTTTTACAACATATTGAACATTCTGCAAATATTCCAGTGGACAGCAAAGGGCCAGTGAGAAAGATACTGCTAAGTTACTGAGAAAATTTCAAGAAGAACTATAGCAACAGAAGTACTTTTAGAACAAAAATAATCTATGAAGTGAATGAGGATGGCAAGAATATTCTGAATTATTTTTATTAATTATTTTACCTTGAATATGTAGTTTTTCAGTACTGATTTTACTCACATTATTTAAAAAATCATGTTTACTTCAAAAAGGAACAGTTTTCAACACAGCAATGCCAGGGAATTTCTTATAATTTCTGTAATACCATTTGCAATGGCTACATTTAAAATATTACATTCTTAACCAAAATATAACTGCTGAACACTACTTATAGCCTAAGGGCAAAACTGAGCTTATTTTTATGCAGGTGGGGTTCTGTAAATCAATTGATGAACTTGCAACATAAAAAAAATAATTTATTAACAGTAAGGAATAACAAAAAATACCTCTGATCAAAATTATCTCCATATTTTTTAAATCTCATTCAACTCTTCTGCAGTGTGCCTCAATATACGTGTTCTGATTCAGTTTTTGTTTCCTCTATTAGATCTCTTCAGAACATCTGCCTTAGTGCTCCAAACATGCTCTGGGAGGTTCTATTATTATTCTTGTCTTTCCACATGTGATCTTGGGCTCTACTGATTACATTCCCATCAAAATCCTGAGCTGTTTGGAGAATGATTTATGTCATTTTGGCTTTTCTATGCTATTCTTCCAATACATTAGTGTTTTGCAAATATTACTTGATTTATCTCTATGAGACTACTGTAAAGTAAGCTCTTATCTCCCAGCAAAGCAATTAGTAAGTACTCAACAATTCTACAAATCAAGTCACACGGGTTGTCAAGTTGCAGTGTTCAGAAAAAGGAGGATATACATTTAATGCCAACCTGTGAAGTTATTGTCATCTGTGATTTGCTAAGCACCATACAAGAACTCTGTCATAAATGCCAGTACAGCATCCAGTTCTCAGGGTATTATTTTACATCCATGAGATTCATCATATATTATCATCTTCTCTTGCAATTCTGCTAATTTGACTTTGTCCATGTGGAAAGAATTTTTTTTTTAATTGCAAAATAAAAACTAAGATTTCCCTCATCACAGAAATAACCAATACAGGACACAGGTTAAAATAAATGTTATAGGCATTAGTAAACTTTGTTGAAACACAATAATAAGTTTTATCAGAATGCATCAAAAAGATGTGGTCAGTGATAACGTAAGTACTATCAACATAATTAGTCCTTAGTATTGTAAGAATTTTTGATCAGTCCCTGCAGCTGATTAAAAAGCATCAAATTTTGTAAGACTCATCGTTGTTGGTACAAGTCTCATCTATTTAGGTTTGTAATAAATACTTCATCTAGTTACACCACCTCTCGGTTTGTACTTATGATAATTATTCAAAGTGAAAAATAGTCATCTTTGCTGCCTGAACATGTGTTTTGAAGCAGGGAAATGGGAGATAGGTGAATTAGAATGGGCTGCCCTTGGAACCAGCCATGTAACTCCTTCTCAGCCTCCCTGATATTACATAGCTTTCTCACCCACCACCTCGTACAGCTTAGCCACCTGTTGGAAGACATCCTCCACCTGGGCACACCTTCTGCAGGCAGGGCTGCTGCCTGTCCCTGCCCCAGGAGAAAGGTTTAGGCACTTCCTGCAGCCTGAGGTCTGCACTGCAGCCTCTGCCTTCAGCCGGTCCACCTGGGTTGAGGCAGCAGCTACTGCCAAGGTTGCATGGTGCAGATTCCCCAGCTGGAGCTGCAGCCTTTGCTTTCAGGCAAGTGCCACTGTTCTGCATTGTGGATCAGGTAGGATGAGTGGCTTTGACCAGTGCAGATGGTCATAGAATGATGCCCTGTGTTTGGGGTATGTATACTTCATGTATCATGTATTCTGTGTCTTCTATTTATAAGATGCAATAAACACAGCTTCAGGTTGTACAAATGAACAAACTGATGGCCCACTATTTCTAGAACTAAGGGCAAGGCATATGAGAAAGCATTATCCTTTTATATATGCAGAAGAATTAACTGTAAATTGAAAGTCACTATATATTTTTCATCATTAATCTTTTACCTATCCCAAACAATGTGCCAGGTCAATGCTAAATTCGCATTCATTGCGAATTTAAGAAGTTTTTGACCTAATACTGTTTCTCTAAAGTCAATGAAACTTTCACTATTAATATTAACAGAAACAGATGTAGGGCAATGCAGAGTGCTTTAGAAATTCCTGTATGAGAATCTGCAGAGGGAACCAGCCTAAACAGTTTACATCCTGCTGTTACAAATGGTGCAATACCTGGGACAAAACAGTAGGACGGATTTGGTGGTGGTCATGAAAGAAGTAGAAAAAGGAAAGACATAACTTAGTAACCCAGGAAATGATTCCCTGCAATATGAGTTATTATTACTAATAATATTGTTTAGAAATTAAAGATGTAGAATGACTAGTGAAACAAAGTGTCTTTATTACCTACCTCTGAAAAGCATGGGTGCATTTTAACTTAAAGAAAGGTTTGGAATGATAAAAAAATATCGTCAAAGAGTTAAAGGCACTTCTTAAAGAAACTATCTGGAAAGTTAAGACCTTTATAAAATAGAACATTTAGGTCTGAGAAAATATAAAACTCAGTGGACTACGAAATCTGGTGAGAAATGTCAGTATTAATTGTATACATGTAAAAAATTATCTGATGTTTAGACTTTATTGTAGAAAGCTATAAAATCAGAAAATACATTTCCTATGGTTGAAACCCTTGTTAATATTTGTACTGAAGTATCGTTGCTTCATTAATGAACTGAATCTTTAATGGACACTGGTGAAGCCTGGCTTAGAACCTTGGCCTATATTCAGACAATAGAATACCCTGTGGCATCTCCATGAGATATGTCATGATTAAAGAAAAAGTATTACAGACATTTATTGCTTAAAATTATTGAGTGGAACAGGTTCATTACTAATGGATCACTCAAATATGCATTTACAGATGGATTTTTCTGCTGGGTTCAGTCTCTCTGCCCTAAGGCACCACATGCAACAGCATGTATATGTAAAACAAGAGTCCATATCTTTCATGAGCAGGTAACACAATACAATAAATTGCACAGTGTATGTTAACAACTGCTGAAAATCACTAAGCAGCCTTGGGTGCTTCATTATTAGAAAGTTTTAAATTCCTTATCATCTTTTCTTTCTTCAGCTAGTCACAAGTTCCTCTGATTCCTGAATTTTGTTTACTATATCAGCTAAGTAATTCCTAATTAGTAGTCCTCTCTCCATGCAAATATCCCCCTCTGCTTTGTTTCCCTGTTTTTCTGGATAATAACTTTTTCCTTTACTATTATTAGAGCCTTAATTTTTAGCTGTTTCTTCTATCCATGTCCTAAAAAGGATTTGACAATTTATCTTCAGGTTACTAATGACTCCAGATTCATATAACCTTTATTAAAATTTGTACTATGGCACAGGGTAGGGAACCATCTGAAGAATAGCAAACAGTAAGATTTCAATGAAGTTGAATAAAGTAGGGATGCTTATTTATTTATTTATTTATTTCAGTTCTGGACTTAAACTCACGTTCTATAAATTTCCAGAATTTATCTAGAGCTATTTAAATCACTGGCAACAGAAAGCAAAAATAATTTTACCACATACTAAAATCTCATAAGTAGCAGGTGATCTCCATAACCTAGTATTCTGTCATATAGTAATAGAAAGTTTAACAAGTCATCTAAACATAAATCTACATTGGTGATGAGGAGTTTTCAAATCTGCAAAAGAATCCCCAAAATTTAAAGTCAACACTTGCATATGTTTGTCTGTAATTTTAAAAATGTCTTGAAAAATAAAAGACTTTTCTGTAACTGCAAAAACACTACCTGTAAGAACACAGGAAGTTTTTGGTGCAAGATTTTAAACAAAACACACCCAAAACTGCATTTATTCACAGCTAATAGGAAAAATATATGCAATGAAGTTGCAATTCCAGCATCTGCATTAGAAACACTAAGTTTAGATGGATATAGCCCTGTCCATTTTTCAAGACTTGTCAAGCATATAAGCTTTCATCTAATAGCTGTTTATTATAAGGCATTTCAGTTTCATATGCTGTCAGAGGGATACAGAGAGTAGAAAGAGGAAGTGGAATTAACTATAATTGCCCTTATCCATAAAAAGGAATTCAATATCTGCTTTGTTCTAAAAATGGTCATCTTTCTTCATTAAATATACATGTGAAGATCTTTCTAGTTTTGAACACAGTATGAAAAGAATTACTTTAGTCCTTATAAAAATTGAGGAGGATCAGCTTCCTAGATTTGTGAACACTTTGGAAGTGTATGAAATAATATGTGCCCTGAAGAAACTTCATCTTATTATGTGCCTCTCTTTGATAAATTTGAAAGACTTGATTTGTATTTCAATGAGTAAGATTTGTCTTTTGTATCCTTTTAATCAATAAATACAACTGCTATAAACATTCCCTGAGGCAGTAATTGCCGCAAAGAAGCACTTTCCAGCCAAGGAAAGAAGGCTAGCAAGGGTGTATCTTGCTGCTTTTATGAACACTTGTAACAGATTTTATCAGTAACTTTGTCATACAACACTGCCATGAGACAGCTCCCATTTTCTCAGATGAAATTGCAGTTTTTCTTGCTCATTCCATAGGAAAACAAAAGACTTATTTATTAAACCACAATTACAGGCAAATCTATTCCTATCATTTGAAAGGCACGTCAGTCAAACATTTGCACCTCTCCTTTGCACAGTTACTTTTATGTAATTGTAATCAATAAGTACGTACAACTGCAGGTGAAGACATTTGTCCAGAATAACCTACACAAAGTTCCAATCCTAGGCATTATTTTGATGGATTGCAAAGGAGAAAACTGTCCAGCTTACACCAATACTGGGAGAAAAAATGCATACGTACTTCACTATCTATAGTAAATTAAAGACTTCTGTGATCTACTTACGGTATTAAACATAAATTAGACAAACTTATGGAAATAAACTGTTTCTAGAAGTAAAGACTCTTTACTAAAAGGCATATGTGTTTGCTATTTTGTACCATGAAGTTCCTATTCAATAGAAAGCCAAAAAAGTTTCTAGTTGCATTTCAGAGAAACTGCTAGAGAAAAAAAAAAAAAAAAAAGAAAGGTTTTAAGAGACTCATCTCATAACTTAAAAACTTTTACACACTAACAGATGAGTCTGATAGGATGTTTATATCATACAATGAAAGCCTTTCTAATCTGAGTGTCCTAATATATTCAGGATAGAATTCAGTGTTATTTCATATAGATATGCTGAAATAATGTATTTTTCATAATCTGTGTAAAAAGCCTTGGCTAAATATTTATTATAAGGAAATTACTTTTAAAACTGTCTTAGTTTTTCTGATATAGTACCATCACTTCCAAAGTTAGATGAAACCCAAATGACTGGGATTTCTGTACCAGGAACTTTCCTTCTGAAAAGTACAAACAAGCAATACAAGTTTACAGCACTTGGATGCCTGAAAAATGACACTAGAAACCTATGCCCTGGTAAGGAGTAAGGAAAAAAAACTATTTAAAACATACTGTATCAAAAAAATTTAATTTTATGTACCTAAAGTTCTTATGGATGTCTTTCATTGCCCTGCCTTAAAACAGTAGGTAATATAGTATTAAAACATTAGATTGAACTAGATATGCCTATCCGAGAGATTGTATTTTGCCATAGTGAAATGTGACTGTTACAGTAAGAGGGGTTTGATTTTTCAATGCAGAGATTGTTCTCCTCTATGTGTATCAATCTATGCATGTATGCTGTAGATACAGATTTTTGTATTCATATTGCTGTTATCAGCTTATACAACTTCTAAAGTTTATGACAACCTACATCATACTTCTCTATACATAACAGTTAACATATTCCTTACTCTTAACAAACATAATGACACTGTGACAACTACATTTAATTATTAAGCATATGAGTATGAAAATTTGAAGATTATACCTAACACTTGTTAAGGACAATTTTTTATAAGGGTCTGTTTTATTTGCTCGTTTCAGTCATACCTGAAGAATACAGCTGTTAAGCGTTATTTCCATCAACTACATTTTGTTCATACATAGTTATGAAAGAGAAAAGACATTGTACATAAACATTACCAAGTATTAGAGAATAATATAAGCAGACCAAAACATTATTTTTCAAGACCTGATGTACAGACTGGTTTTTGGAGGTTACTTTGAATTCCTTGAAGAGGAACACACCTTTGAGTCCAGTTTAATCTAAAAAGAATTCCATTCCTGGGCTCTGTGATCACTTTGCGGGGCTAGCTAAAGCACAGTCAATGAGGATAATCAGTAAATGTGCTTCAAAAGTACCTTCTGATCATTCTGCTAGTGTAGGCATAACAAGATACTTTGTGTAGATGGACACTGTTCTGAACTGATCAGGGCAAGGGAGAAGAAAGGGAAACTACACAGCTGTGACTGTCTTGTAATGCTTATAACACACCGTGCATAGTGGTTTAGTAATTTTGATAGTAGAGTTCGATAGCTGCATTTCTAATATCCCTCTTCAGCAATTGCACATCTAAAGCCATGTATTGCATGCCTGATAATAATAAAGTACTAAGAAGCAGTAACAGCAATTTTTGTTGTTACAAAAACTGGAAGATGCACAAATATATACATACAATAGCATACAAAGAGATTTAACAAGAGCTTTAGAATAACTAGCAAACTGCTTTCACTAAATATAAGGCAACTAAGTAGAGACGTAAATACTCTGAACATCAGGTAACATACAAAAAACAGGATAATATCACTGATAAGTGAATAATTTTGTAGAAAATCTTGAAAAGATGAGATGATAAATTTGAAGAAAGTTCTTACATTAACAGACATTTGATAATAAAAAGTATGTAGAAGATATTATACTCTGTTGTTTATTAACAAATGTGAAGCATGCAACTGGTAAATATGTTACTACCAAAGGATGAAAAGTAAAATATAAGTTCCTCCCTTCTTGTTCAAGAGACTTATTTGACAATAATTTGTCTATATTCTTCAACTGTAATCTTGAAATAATGCATAAGCAGAAAGTATAGGAAATAGCACAACAGATTTTTATAGAGCAGCAAAAAAATCTATATTTGAATAATTCACCTTCCTGACACTCTGAACGTTATTACATAACATATATAATGAGAGTTTAAAAGAATAATTAAAGCAAAGCATCAAAACCTAGTAAAAGACTGTGGGAATTTAATACAATGGGCTACCTGTGTTTTAGAAACAATTCACATCGGTTACAGATATATAACATTCTCTAAGAAATATGAGAATAAAAAAATAAATCCATCACACAATATTCTTGCTCCCTATTAGTATTTCTCTTGAGCTATAGGCTATTATTATGAGTTTTGCTGTATGGATACTATACAAGCACAAAAGAAAACCAGTTTCTGCTGCTCAGAGGAGAAAGTAAAATCATAAACCAGTATATTTTACTATATGCCTAGGAAAAAAAAAGAGAAGATGAAACAGTACCTTTCCTGTGATAGAAATCACAGCACACCAAACTGAACAGCTGTAAAACTTCTGAAGACAGCATGTCAAAGAAAAAATTTTCAGGAGGAAGTTGTAAGAAACAGAATTGAAGTTCTTTTTGATTGTTCCTAGAATAAGAGTTAGCTTGAGAGAAAGAACAAATTTCTTGTTTAAACCTATGTCCAGCTTAGTAATGGGATGTGGCATCACAGGCCAGAGATTTATTTGATTCAATTCAATCTTGGTTTAAGCACCTGATCCTAATTTTAAGCTTTTGGCCCGGTATAAATGGCCAGATTTTAATCTCTGACTCTACATAACAGCTGTACTCTTCTGGAAGAAAATACATCTCAAAACTCTGGAAATGTGAAAAACTTAAGAAAAAAAAAAAGTGTTATTTCAGATGAACTGACTGGAGAAATCTATGGCAAATATAGTCAGCTATACTTCTGTTATGAAAGTTCTTTTGTCAGCTTTTATTTTAGATAGATACATATGTGTTTGGGTTTATTTATATAAAACATAAAAATACTTCATGCTATTGTCTGTTACAGGAAAACATTAATGATTATAAACTTTGCTCTCTGTTTCTTTAGGCTTGTAGAGAGAAAAGGAGATTCACACCACTGGAACAGCAGCCAGCAGTATAGTTACAGCAAAGACCAAATACTTCAGCAGATTAAGATAAGGTTATTAACACTATAAACTACTAAAAATTTTAATTATTTATAAAAAAATAATCTGAAATATGAAAGACTCATTTCACACTGAAATATTTATTTTTTTTTACTTCCTAATTGTTGCAACGGCTCACTTCTCACAGTGTCTGTTACAGGTTGCAGGTTCTCCCACTTGTCTCAGCTATGTTGGGCACCAGTTATTGTAGGCAGAGTCCAACTCAGTCAGCCTCACACAGGGCACCAATTGCAGCACAAACAAACAAGTAGGCTACAACAAGGCTCTACCATTGGTCAGATTCTGCTGTCTGTGCTGTATCTCCTTTCACCAGAAGTCAGACCACACTACTACTACTCCTCCTCCACCCAACCCCCTCTCCCACAATCCTCAGGGCTATTTAACCACTTAGCAGGACAAGCTACACCTGCACATCATCCATGTCAATCAACCCACTGCCCCTGAGGCAAGGCCACAGCTGCATGTTATCAATGCTGATCAACCCACTGCCTTCATTCCTCTACACCTAAACTCATAGTTAAACAAATTCTGTTCCATGTACTATTTTTCTGATTTGTCCTAATTCCCTGTATTTTACCAGCCATTATAAATACCATGATAAAGCATCTAGCCAACAGCAAAAGGTGAAATTCTTCTGGAGTGTATATAATTCTCACTACACATCTGTTTACCATCTGCCTCTAAACATCACTTAAAACAAATGAACAGAAATAAAAAATAAAATTTTTGTTTTTGAAAGTGCTGAGCTTCTTTCACAGAGGTATTTTTTTCAAAACAAAGCATTCCTGTTGGAGAATTCCTGAACAGTTTTTTGTATGGCTGTTATCCAAAAAGTTTAGCCACTGAGTTTGAATACAGTCATGATAAATTTTGCAGGGCAAGCAATATCATTAAAATATTTATTTACTAGTTTTACTCAAAGGCTATCCTTTATCCTGCACATGAATTCACGCTGCTTTCTTCAAGTGAAAAATTGTTTTTTCTTTCTGGTAAAAATTACTGTTCATTTTGCAAAACCATTATCTTTGAAGCTCATTTGCTAGCAACTACCAGTATTGGCTAGACCATTGGAACACAGTAAAAATAGTCAGCTGGCTTTTAAGGAAAGTTTGGTATTATAGCTAATGATATTCCCCCTTCTTACTTCTACCCCAAAAGCAAATAAGCTGAGTCTTTCTGTTGCCCTTGGTCTCCACCTGAGTAAATTGCCTTTGTCTGAACACCACAATTAATTAAAGATGGACACTTTGTGACCCCTATTTCAGTGAAGCAATTTGTCAAAATTTTATAGGAAAAGCGTTAATGTGCTTTCCTTTTTCCTCTGTAAATACAGTTTATTAAGATCCTGGTCAGGAGAATAAGCTTCATGTTTCCATCTGGAATTGTCATGGACTCCTTTCTTGAGATATAGACCTGATCACGCTTATATTTAACTCTGAAATCAATGAAATAATTCAAATTAGAGCTAAGCAAGTGTATAGTAGTTCAGGGCCTAGAAGATACTTTATTACAGGTTTAATTTTTTCACTTTACTGTCTTAAAGCTACTACCAAAAGCTTAGTTCCATGAACTGCACACATATAGATTGCCTTCGAGTCTAAGAAAAATATGATCTCTGTGTATATAAAATGGTTTTCAGGATTTAACCTCTAGAATTCTATAATATTAAAATATTTTTATTTTAGCATAGACTAATCTAGTGTGTCATGCTCAATTGAAATCATGCCCAGTTGCAAAAGCAAGTATGGTTGATTTTGTATAACCTCTTTTCAAAGCTGATTGTATTCCATTGATAGCATAGTCCTCTGGGGAACTGAGTAACACAAGGGAGTATGCATCTTGCTGGGATTTGCTATACAGTTTTCTTTATGCCTTGAAAACTCCTAATATTTTAAATGCAGTAGAAAAACTTCAGAAACTGTCATTTCATAGCATGTTTCATTTTAGCAAGAACTGCCACTGGCTATATCTGGCTATATTTAATTTTTTCAGCCTATTTCCAAATGAAGTTAAAGGGGGGGAAAAAATACCAAAACACAACCAAAACCTAAACCCAATCACACAAATACCCAAATGAAGGCAGAACTGAAGGACAGAAGAGTGCATTTAAGAAACAGAATGGAGAAGTAAGGTGCAAGGAATTAGGATGGCATGATAAGCAATGAGGCAATTAGGAGTCTGCAATTCAGAGGTTGGCAGAAGATGATACAAAGGGCAAAAGATAATAAAATATGACAGGTGAGGAATGAGGTGGGTGTTATTACATACAGGAGAAAGATGGAGCAAAATGATAAAAAAGGATGAAATCACATGAACATCTGCTGACTCGAATGTTTCAGTACTTCAAAGGCAAAAGGCATAGTTGAACTAGACGGGAAGTAAAATAAAGATGTAAGAATTTTTGTTGGTTTATTTTATTTTATTTAATGGATTGAGAAAGATCAGGTGAGGTGAAAAAGAAGAAAGTTTAATTTTCTTTTTCTCTGTGATGAATACTTTTTACTTAATGATGCTCAGACTTCATTTCATTTCTTCTTCCTTAAATAGATTATGATTTATGTGCCATTTAATTAATAAACTTGCACATTCTTGATCAATGATGAGACATAACTGACACATTCTAGCACTCTTCTTTTTCTGATAGTACTGTCAGTTAGTGCACTGGAAGAGTTTAGTTTTATTCAGTACTTTATGCACATCTCCCGAGCCTTTTTGATAGATGTAGCTGCAAGGTGTAAGTGGGTCTAAAATTATTTGGACCCAATTGCCTGTGCATTGGAAGCCACTTATTTTAAATTAGGAGATTCTGTTTCATCACGTCCCTAATATACTGCAAGAATATTACACTAGCAAGATCAAAGACTGTTAGGAAGTTAAGTATGAAATAACCCAAATAATGAGCAAAGCTTGGAATTTCTATATTCTGTCTTTCAGTCTTGACTGAAATAAAATTGAGCCTCTCTTTTAGTAGTAGGTATGGATTCTCAGTCACTGGAGGAAGAAAAATACAAGGGGGAGGGGCATTAACATTTTCTGAAAGCATAAAAAAAAATAGATAATTAAGTACATAAAACAGAATCAATAGATTTTTTATGAGGTGAAAGGATGTATTTACTGTATAAATAACAATATCAGAAGTGTAAGGTACACTCGGACTGCATTACTTTAGCAGACACTATATTTGCAACCACTGAGAGACAGTCTACTCCAGAAAAGTAATATAAATTGTAATGCACATATAAATTAGACATATAAAAAGATATGGCAGAGACACAAATATGAAGTGTCTTGTCCAAGATCATGCAGGAGGTGACTGTAGCCAAAGCAAAGGTCTACCGCACTAGCAAAATAGTCTCACACTAAACAAAATATTAGTATGTCTTTGACTTAAACCCCAAATAGTGTAATCACTGTATAAGTACCCTGTAACATTGTAACCACTAACTACTGTATAACACTAATCACATTTTGCAACACCTAACCATAAATATATTAAAAATAGCCATATTGCCAAAGGAGAAAAGGGAAACATGTCAAGTGGTTGTATAAATAGGATACAGGAAAAAGTAGTAATATCTGTAAGATTGAGCAGATGGGAGAGGTGGTTGATGGACCCAGAATAATCCTGAAGAATAAGCAAGACAGATGTCTGAAGAAACCAACACAAGTTGTGATTCCAAAAATAAAATGAACCATGCAAAGACTAAATGAGATCACCTTTTTGTTTGGAGAAGGGGCCAAGAAGCATAAAATACCAGCTAGAGGAAATGGAGAAGAAAAAAGCGGTCTGATTCAAATCCATCTGCTTTCATCACACACTTTTCAAAGACTGGCCACCTCATCCTCAGTAACAGAGTGTCAGGGACAGTAGCCATTGATGCTAAGCAAACAGCATAAACTCCATGTTATTGTATATTCTCAACTGATTTAGAATAACCTTGTTAGAGGACTCATGGTTTCATTTTGTAGTTTATTATAACTAATAGAGACTTAGAGCTAATCATTGGCTATGTTCATTGTTAAAAAATATCGATACACTGAACTGTTGTGTCAACGTTTGAAAGTAGCCCAATTTTAAACACACTCTCATTACCAAGACCTTTAATTCTCTAACTGATCTACAGGCTTATATATATTCATTTATAATGTAAACATGAGAGTACTGATAAGCCATTTTTATAACTATTTATTAGAAAACCTGGCTTTTTGTGTAAACTAGAGGTTTAGGTTATTAAATTAGCAACATTTGATAGGTTAACCTAACTAACAGAAAATGCTAGGAACAAGGAGGATAAAAGACTTTAACTCTGTCACTGACTTATACTAAAGAAACCATCTGCATCAAGCTTAGAGCTCTCCAATCTATTAAACATTACTGTAGAACAACACACAAATGTCACTAGTTATGACAACATCAGTTACCTTTCCCACTGGCGAATCATTGTATAAATCAACATGACAATACCATTCACTGTAACAAAGAGTTACTTTGAGAATTAGAAGCAGTAAAACCACCAGTCTAAATTTCAATGTGATACACCAACTGATGTGTTCATGGAGATCATATATTCTGCTAACATGTCAAAATCCAAACCATAGCGACTCATGGTTTTATCAGTCCAAGTTAGATGAAAGTGCCATACTGATGCAGTGTATCTGCTGTTCTCACCCAAAGATTTTGTCTCAAAAGGCTTTAACAAAAAATTATTGTTGTTACTAGTGAGACAGCTTCATAGTTCATTGTATGGAATTGGCTAGTTAACGTTACAGGGATTTCAAAAGCTGTAATAGTAGATCTGTCCATCACTGTTTTACATACACCTTTATTTGCTCTGTAACACAACTAAAATACCTGCAATAAAACTGGACTCAGATAAGATTAAATCTCTAGTTGCTGTTTGCCAACTCCATGCTTTTATGTGCATTGCTAAAACTATAACTTGGAGATTTCTATTTCACTTTGAAGTGTTTCTAAATTCACTGACACCTAAGGCCAGCTGATGAAAGCATCCTTTACACTGTCACATATCTTAATATACACCTATGGGAATTATATGCTTTGAAATTAAGTTTTAGCATACAAAAGAGTTTCAAAAACCTAAACATATTCAACTTTTATTGTGATGTTTAATACATATAATTCATACTTAATTCATAATTAATACATTTAATTCGTACTACATACTAATATACACATATATATTGATATGATTATATGCAAGTATGTAAATATATACAATGTACATACACTTCATTCACGTATTTAAAATATACTGGTTTAATACATTTCTGAGACCTAGGAAGAATCATATTGTACTATGTTACTAGTGTGTATGTGTCTACAAATATGTAAGGAATGTAGGAGAAGATGACATGACACATATTTTGTGAAAAATGAAATCATTAAATAGGTATAGTTTGGAGAGATCCACATCAGTCATGTCAGATGGACTAGATGCCTATTAGTTATATGCTCAAATAATGAGAAATTTATTTTGTTTTTCTTTGACTTCAAGCTACCAATGCTAACAGTGTTTCAGTCTTGCTGTGATATTGTTTTTCTAGTTGCCTTGTAAGGTGGTGATTTAAAAAATAAGAAAACAAACAAACCAAGTGGTGTGGTTTTGCCATAATAGTACTCATTTTAGTTTCTAATGGTCTGAGATGAAGGAAAACAATATTATTGAAGGTACCTAGAATAAATTTTAAGTATTTTCTCTTTAGAATAATATAAAAACTGACTGCATGTCCTGCTTTCTCATCAAGTCAAAACTCATTTTCATAAGTCACTGCTAACTATGTCATGTTTCTGCTGGTTTTCTTGCTTCTTCAGTTTCTGTTTCTTGGTATATAAAATGAGACATCTATCACTGGAGGATCAACATGGGAGAAAAAAAGAAACTTGAAATTAATTAAACTTTATTTTAATGATAATATTTTTGTTCCTGGTATTCATCTATTTCACCCTATAACTTAGGATGTTAATACATTCCTTGGTCCTGGGTCTCTGATCAAGCACACTACGTATGTTTTTGTTCATCCTTCACTGTTCTTCAGAAGGAACCAACTAATTTTCTCAAGAGAAAGCTTGGTATGGTTAGAAATATAGCTGAAGCAGGGTATTGAAGAAAGAATTAAGCCTGAAAAGAACTATAAATGAGATTTTATCACATTTTATTAACTTTACCCAAGTTCTGTCACCCAATGCAATGCAAAAGGCTTTGAAAGCTTGAACATCTCTGTATTAACTCACAGAATGAACTAGGGTAGCTTTTCCCCATTTGTAATACCATCTCTTTACTTAGCTGTATGGGAAGACAGCATAGAACACAAAGAATAAAAATAATTCAAAACATAAAGAATCTGTCAACTGTCAGCTTTAACAGTCATGAGTACCTAAACCCACTGATTCTCCAGAACCAACTTCAGAAAAAAATATCATTGATGTGAAATAGCTAATATTTTGAATCAAACACAGATATTAATATTTCAGAATTCTGGACTCTCTGGTTGGATTTTCCAAAATCTTCAGACAAGATTTCACAAGAATGATTGTAGAGGCAGTTTAGTTTTTTGGTTAAGCTATGAATTCCAAGAATAATTGAAAGATGGCATGTCTAGCATTAAAGATATGCAGTTTATGTGTGTTAGAAAGATCAACAACTAATGATGAAATTATTATTTCTAGCATTTTTATGAATGATTTAGACAAAGCTATAATGGGGTGGATCATGAACTTCACAGGGCATGCAAAGCTACATAATTATGTTACATAAATTACTTGATATGGTTAAGGAGACTGGAATTATAATCTTAATACATCACAGAAGAATAGTTTCAGATAGTATGTATGAAATTTAATGCGCAAAATTTATACCCTTGGGTAGGAATATTCCTCAAAAATATAAAAAATGTTAATAACATTGAATAACATTATCTAACAACAGGAAAAGGCTCACTATGTTAAAAATTCCAACATTGTAATCTTAATCTCTGTGTGCAGCAATGAAATCAATTTTACATTATAATATAGATCTCAGAAATTGCTATTTAAGTTTTGTTCCCTTAGCATGTATTACATAAGCATAAAAATAATTATACTAATCATAAAAGATCCTAGAGATGATCCAGATAATGATGAAGTATTTTTTTGTCCTGTGACAAAGGATTAACTTTACAGTTTCAACACAAAATGTAGTGTTCTATAGGAGGTAACTCAAACTGGAAACACTGACAACAATCTTTATCACATAGGTGAAATTTTCTTTTTTAAATTGTGGCTTATTTTGCTCACAAAACAAATGTAATTTCTAAATACAGTTTCAAATGTATTCTCCATTTTCATATTTTGGGATTTCAATGAATTGCAAGTTTGGAAAAGCATGGTGTTGCCAAACTGCTTCCTTTTCATTACACTTTTAAAGGTTCAGGAGCAAAAATTCTTTCTTTCAAGATTTTTGTACCTGGTTTAAACAGATATCTAGTGTCTTTTAAGCTATATATCATTTGTACATGTATCATGCCAAAACCATTGTAAGGCATGTTTTCATTGATTTCATATACATAAAATAAAGGTGTTTTGTTGCAGAGAGAAACACTGAAAATACAGAACCACCATCCTCTATGAGTTATGTCCAGCACTTTTCTCTCAGTGTGAGGACCCTCTAGGGCAAAAAGAATGTCAGGAAGCCTTAGGAATGGAACAAAATGCAAAATAAGAAACAAGCAAAACATGCAGATTCATAATCATATTACACGCATTTCTGGACACCACAAGAAGCACATGGTTTAACAAAAGGATTTATAAAGTATAAAAAAGGGATTCTGGAAGAGAATGTTGATAAAAATCTAGGAGCTTTCACCGAAATAAAAAAAGAGAACTGAATTAGGACATATACAGAATTATGGAATCTGACATAATTTTATTTCTCACAAAATTGAAAGAGTGGACCTTCAAAGAAATCTTCAATCAACAGGATAAAAGAAACATTTTTTTTTTATATATTAAACTGTGGAATTAATTGTTACTGGACCTCACAGGCCTCAAGTATTGGTGAACTTCACAGGAATTAGACATTTTTTTAGAAAGAAAGTCCATCCATGTCTATTCAAATATAAAGCTATAATGCCTGTTGAGGAAGTTATTAAGAGGAATATTGTCAGAACCTAAAAAGGTATAGTGCAGGGAATATATTTGCCTTGTAACTCTACCCTTTTCCTTGAGTGACAATACTTCTCTCACAGTTACAGAGGCTGTTAGCTCCTCTTCCCTTTCAGCTGAGCTCTAGGGACACTTTCCACTCTAGAAGGGTACTAAAGGAAGATTATATTACTGTACGTGCATATGACACTAAGGTTGACATTAACAGGTTTCTGCACATATGTGCAGAGTTTTCAGTATGTGACATAGACCTGGTTTTGGTTTACAAATTGATATTAAAGAAACCTCATATATACATAACTGAAATGACAGTCTTATAGTGACCAAAGCAAGAGCTGGCAGCAAAACTTCCATTTAAGACATTGGTTTATAGCTCTTAATTTTCAAAATATTTATTCTGATTACCTTTTAATGACCTGTAATGAAATCCTGTGTTGTCTGTCATATTCAGTCAGGCATGGGCTACCAATAGTTTGTATAGCCACAAATATGTTTCAGACATTCATGAAGTTATTTAAATTTCATGTTCTTTGTTTGTCTTCCTATCCGATATCCAGAGACTTTCACAAAGGATTTCTTAAGTTCAAAATGCCTATGAGATTTTAATGGTATTACATGCATGCTAATCTTTACTGTCACAAATCTGAAGATTATAAATTGAGATAGAACCTCAAAAAGCTTTATTTGTTCTCATTTTCTGCAATATCAATTGCAGGGCAGAATTCATCTCTTTTTTACATACTGCTTTTTATCAGCTTTCTGTACTTATATCATTTAGTTGTATTATGGGTTGAACTGTTCTGTGTTTTGACATTCCTCTACCCTATCTCAGAATAAGCTATATCTATAGTAGTATATATACTTCTCATTCCTAATAATCCCAAAAATGACATGAAATATTCAGGTGAATTATGTGGTGAATAATTGTAAGAAAGTACTAAATTTGGTAGCTTCTAATGAAGTAGTTTTCATTCACAAAAATTAGCTGGTGTTATGCTACTTTTCCTATTGTTCTACTTTTAATTTTTGAAGTTTGTTTTCCCATTTTTATGTTTTAATGTCCCTTTATCTTTGAATGTTTTGTAAGGGTGTGTGGAACGTGACAGCATCTAGCTTGTTAAGTTGCCTGGTAAAGGACTATTCTGTACAAAAGAAATAACAAGAAGCAAGGAAACTAAGAAGTTAAACACACAGACACACAAAAATTAATGAGCAGGTGATAATGGAGACAATAACAAAAAATAGAACCCTTCAGCCACTGACTGATGGACCATTAAACAATTCACTATCTTACACAGCTTTAAAAAGGGTCAACTAGACATTAGTATGTGATAAGAAGTGGGAACATGATTACCACAATATTATGGGATAGTTGAGGGGTCTTGAGGGACTGTGACAAACTTCTTATGGGATATCAGAAAGGGCATGTAGGATTTTGTAAAACTTATTATGTGATGTTTAGGGAAAGGACCAAAGATGGGGAGGGGTTGAATAAGGATGGACTGGGCAGGAAAAAAAGATGGGAAAACAGAGAAGAGAGGACATAAAGCAGCCCTCTGCATGTAAGCAGATGTTACTCAGCACTGTCTCTTATGTTTAAAACCCACAGTCTATCCTAACTTACTAACAAATTATTTTCTTAACTATTTTTCCTTTGTAATCTCTATGCTATGTGTGAGTGCTGCAAGGTCTAACTGCAGGCAACAGGAGAAGAGTGTGTGGATGGCATGGTCTGGGTCAAGCCTGGGTGCCAACAACTGGTGCAGAAAATGTTAAATGAATAAGACTGGCAACAATTAGTTTTAGCAACAGAGATTCCAAAATAATACACTTCACATTTTCCATTAAAAACCAGATTCTATCACCTGGCACAGAAAGTAAATGGTTCCATAGTTTAATCAAATTGGAATAAGTATTGAAGGGCTAACCTGATTTTACACTTGTGTATACTCTGCTTTGCATCTTCGATTCTTTTGCTAGTGGTACTGGATTTTATGGCAGGCTGGAAAGAGAGAGGCATATTTGTCAGAAAAATCAATGCCAGTTTTCTCATAAAACAAATTGCTGTTGGGGAATGCCACTGAATATATTTTGCTGCTTGCTCCTGAAATGAAATCTCTAGAAAAAAAGACAGTTCGACAGCTTACTCTCCACTTTAATATAGTGATTTATAGCAAGAAGCATACATGACTGAGCAAAAGTTACAAAGCATCATTCTTGGTATATTGACTACAATCAGTCTATGATTCCATAATTTAAATAAATAATGTTGCTGCTGTATCTTTGGCCACCCGTTTGCCTCATTTCAAGCTTTTGTCTAGATCTTCTCTGCATTCAGTAAAATCAGGGAGTTTGTCACAACTGCGAAAGAACATAATTTTGTGCTTCTCAGATTATCAGGCTTTCCTAATTTGAAGTGACTACTGTTTTTCTCAATGTATATATGACACAGTGTCATATACATGACAACTTCTCATGCTGATACATTTCTAGATTGTACCCTTTTTAAAAAATGTATCCTCTCTGAGTTTATCTTGTGAGTCAACATTCCTTTGTCACTTTCAAAAGTCTTTTGGCAAGCATGAGGAATAACTCAGAAACAAAGGAGAGACAATTTGTTTAAGGCAATTAGAAAAAGAGAAAGAAAGAAGAGAAGATAGAATTAGGGCTTCTCAATCAGAATAATATTGTTGTCAAGATTTTTCCCCCCAGCTTTTTAATTATTTTTATAAAATTGTGTATTTGAATGTTACGTATTTATAGAATCCTGTTTGTTGCCTTTCTCATTCCTTGACAGATTTAATTCCATGTCAGCCTTGGCTTTTCTAGCCCCATCCCCACAGCGCTACACAGCACCACTATACTTTTGCATCACATGCCCCTGCTTCCACCTCTTGTATGCTTCTTTCATACATCTGAGTCCAGTCAGGAACTCCTTGCTCATGCATACAGGTCTCCTGCAGCCTTTGATTGAACTCAAGGTACTGTATTCAAATGCCTGCCATATTTCATTCACAACACAAACTTTAGAAAAACTGAAGTATGTACTCACAGAAAAAGATAAAACAAACAACAGCAAAAAAAACCCCAAACCCCCAGAAACCCCAACACTGACAATTGACTGGAAAGTGTTTCAGACAAAGCACTGTCAACTGCAGTTAGCTGTCCGTGGAAAAAGTAGCACAGTCAGTAATCGTACCTTAGAAACAACTTGTCATTAATTTTCAGGAGACTGGAGAAAAAAACACAGCTATTATAAAATAAATAACCAACGGCACACACACACTAGTGTAAGCTTACAAAACAATTCTTTTGATTGCTTTTGTTCCACTGATATTAAGACCTGTTTCTTTAATATTTCTTGCTTTTGTGATGTAGAAGCATGGACTTGCATTTAAAAAGCTTGTCATCATTGTTCTCTATTTATTCATCACTGCTATACTATTTTCCCACTTGTTGATTCCAGACTTGCTTTTTTTCAGCATTTTTATTACCTACTGTGAATTGGCAGTACAAACCTACTGCTTAATCTAAAATATGTTCTGCCTCTTTTTGGCATGAAAGCAGAAGAGCACTTAATGAAATTTATGCTAACAAGGCTTAGATTCAGGTGCAAAATGCTTAACACAAATGTATTTGAGGTGTATTCCATTATTAAAGTAAACATGTTCCTTCACTTTAATTATTCTTTTTTTTACAACCTAAGAGTTAGGGACATAGTCAGACTATATAAGGTCAATATTACTGTAGTAAACAGACAGTAGTAATTTAAACTATTAGCCACTTAACTATAATAGAACTGTTTGTTGATATTTGGTAACACATTCCACTGGATAAAACACATTGATTTATCATTCTCTCGTGAGACACTTGAATTAGGCATACGGGTTGAGAATGTGTAAAATCCTTTTAAATTCCCAGTGATAACATTCAAAAAGCTAGCATTGCTGGATACTAAACAGTTGAAATTTGGGGCAGACTGAAATATGTAACTTTCATCGTTATGTAACATATACAAAAATATGAACCGTAAACTGAAATCAACTTCACCATACTTAATGTACTATTGCAGGTAGGAAAAACATAAAGAATCAGGGTTTTTTCAGTGCTTGGGTTTATTTCTCTTCTTGCATGAACCAATGGTTAAATTTGCCTACTGTTGCAAGGAAATATCTCTCACCTCAAGTCTTATGTATCGATAATGCCTACAGCCTTCTAAACAACCTCTTATAGCTTAACCATGAAAACTTTAACCACACACACAAACACACCCCCATGCATATGCACACCTTGCAGAACATTTAATGTTGGTCATCTTTGGTTCTCAGTCATATGAGTGTTAGTCAGATGCCCTCTCGGACAGTTTTGGATATTCTTTTTGCACAATCTGGTTACACACACACTACTCTCTTATATGCTGGTTTTAGCAAGACCAGTTTTCCAGCCATCAAATGAAGACCAAAATTGAAAAAAATTAGTTCTTCTATCTACTGGTAAAGAAATAATTATTTAGGATTTAAATAGCCTTTACATATTTCAAAACACCTCATTAAATGTTATGTGAATAATTATTTTACATAATCTCTCCTCTACTAGTGAAGTCTTCATATAGACAGGGAGGACTATTAATTTTTTTTCCACAGCGAGCTTTTTCTGCATTTGCCTCTGTCTGTAATCTCTCACATACACCCTCATAGCCCTACCTCTGCAGCAATAGATGTGCTTTTTGAATATGGTGCAGCCAAGCAGGCAGTAGGAGTGAGGATTGATTTCAATTTAAGCCCAATTAGCCAGTAGTGGTTTTGTTACTCTACACATTCTACTTTCAGTCCTTTCACTGCTGCATAATATAAAGACAAATGGAGAAATAGGGCAAGCATCAGGTAGAAGGAAGAAACTGAGGAGAGCAAGGAATTTATGTTTATATTTACCTGAATTAATCAGACAGACTTCAGCAAACCCACCAATTATACTTTAGGGTAAGTCAAAAGAACAAATGAGATGGCATTCAGTAACAAGTTTCTCTTGCAAAGTTTTCAGATGTCATGATGACACCATGACACTATGATATAAACTGATATGATACAAACACTACATTTCAGTTATTTAAATGTTAGAATACTTTGAGAAGAAAATTGTCTCAGTGCATACATTTCTAATAAAATTTTCTAACAATTTCTCTTTCAAAAGTGTTAGCTAGTTGTCATTGTTTTAAAGCAGAGAGCTTCAAAAGAAGATATTTTCTGATAGGATTTATTCAGCTTTTCCAGAACAAACTGTAGTTACCTTGGCTTATGATTTGAAAGGACCTTTTTGGAATTATAGGAAAAATAGAAGTTATGCTCACAGTGGGACTGATTGGTAAATAAGGTATTTATACTATAACATTCAACTGTATTACAATATTTAAATTGTAACATACACAGGCAAAAGTGGAAATAAATTTTCACTTGCATTTTTCAGAAACACAGAACTCTGTTTCATGAGCTTAAGGAAAACACATTAACTTTAGCTGGAGCCATGTGTTCCTTCTCCTTTTGGAAATAGAAACAATGGTACATTTCCAGATCTTCCTACAAAAGCCAACAACAACAAAAATACTTCCCCCCATCCCCTGCTCACTATTTTTCTTCCTGTTTTCAAAAAGGTTTCTCATACTAACACTTGCAAGCATGCAGCTACCCAAGACATGGCAAAAAGTATGGTACAAAACACAAACCTTACTTTGATTAATTTCAAACACTTCTACTCAAAAATAATTCAGGGTAATGTTTGCAGATGATGAAGTGAATTGTATTTTTTCACTGCAGTCTTTCTTTAGTGGTTCTTAACTGACATACAGCTGGTGAACACTGTTAAAAATTCCCACTTTAATGTAAGACTTTACATGTAGACAAACATATTCCACTCAATCTAGCACTATAAAACACTTTATGATATCTAAATCCTTTTTTTTTTCTTTTTCTAAAGTGGTCTCACTGACTAATACATAGCTAGGTATGAACATAGCTAGCTATGTTCATAGGTATGAATGCATTTTGACTTTGAAGAAATTATTTTACATTCATTTTAGTTCTTAAAGAGTTTTAGGCTCATGGCCTGTCATTGTCATATTAGTATACTGTCAGAGGTATAAGTATTATTGAAGTCAACACAAGCTGGAGGTGGCATACAAAAAAGCTGTCTGTAAATAACCTGAACATAAAAATTATCTGGAAGGAATCAGAAATCCAGAGGGGGAAAAAAAAATTAATAAATCCAACCATTCAGAAGAACTAGATCCCTGAGAATATGAGTCTCACATTCTGAACTTGTGAAACAGACTTGAGAGTCATTCAGACTTGAAGAAGGCTGCTCCTACTATTGTTCCTATGCCTCTTTGTAAACTATAAACATGCAAGTCTTTAGGAACTGACAATATGTTTAAGAAAGAAATATTTTCTGAATAAAGTAATTCCTGAATTTCAAAACCCTTTCCTATGAACACAAGACAGTTACTGAGGCAAAAAGTATTAAGATGAGAGAATATACAGAATTTTTGATAAGGTAAAGTAGATACTTCTTTCTCATCACTTTTCAGAAAAATGCTTCATTACTAGAAATACCAGAGACATGGAAGATGGTAAACTTAATGTTTGTTTTTTTTTTTCTTTAATTAACAATTCCAAGATATTGATCAGGAAGCTGCGTCCCAGTCAGCCCAGTTAAACTGGTAGACAATAAAATAAAGAATAGGTAGCTTTATTATAGGATGGGGAAGATCTGACAGTGCTTTGTAAAAGGAAATTGCATTTTATCTGTGTATTGATTCTACTAAAAGAAACAGGAATGGACATTGACAGGAATACTGTTTGTTATAGGATAATGAATTGCCAAAAGGCTATTGATAAGTCTCTTCAAAGTCTCTTAGGCACTATTGGGTAAGAAGAAAGGCCATTTTGTAGATTATTGAGTATTTTAGCATAGGAACAAGTCATTAGCTTTTCTCTTTAGGAAAGTCACCGGTGGAGACCAAGGCGAAATTGATATTCAATATGCTGAAAGACAATTTAGGAAAAAATGAAGTTACATTATATATTTTGAAACTTCAACAACATAAAGAATCCAAAATGTAATAATTTTTACATCTCAATTATTTCCTTTCTATCTCAAACTATTTAACATTCTAATTTTCTATACAAAGATAAGCATTTTCCCTATTACAACAGTTAATACCAACTCCTTCCAATGACATAAATTTTGACCTCTTTTTTTAAAATCTGTCCCTCTTTCTTCCTTGGTTAACTTACATTTGTCGTCTTCAAAATGAGCAGAGTGATAAGGAACATTTCTTAACACAGTTGTTTCCAAGTTTGCTTTGTTACTTGAAAGTCCTACTCTAGTCAAAAGCTTTTCATAGACTGTATTCCTTGGCACTCATATGTCTGTAAAATGCAAAATGCTATAATAATTTATAACGAAAAGTTATAGGCCAAAAGGTTTAGTAACAATTCAGAAAAGTTTATGCCCTCTTAGTAGAAAAAACAATTTGCATTATATAAATTAAGTTTGTTTATTAGCAAATTAGATGATAATGTCTTCTGCACCTGCCCAGAAAGGAGTTTACATTTCAAAATCACCTATGCATATCAAACACAGGTAATATTTAGTAAACAAGACAATAATGACCTGGTATTAAAACCAAATTATCAATATTAAGATTTGCAGTATAGTTGAGACTGGGAGGGAACTTTTGAGATCATCTAGTCCAACACCTCTGTTTGAAAAGGCTCACCTACAGCAGGTTGCTCAGGACTGTGTCCAGATAAGTTTTTTAACATCTCCACATCATCTCTGTATAACTTGTTCCAGTGTTTGACCATCCTCACAGTAAAATATATATATATATATATATATATTTCTTGTCTCTCTTGTCTTCATTCCTTTGCACCAAGTATTTAAACATATCGATAGGATCCTCCCTGAGACCGCTCCTCTCCAAGCTGAACAGTTCTAGCTCTCTCAGCCTTTCCTCTTTTGAAAGATGCTCCAGTCATATTTGTGGTCCTGTCCTGGACTCACTCCAGGATGCACATATCTTTCTTTTACTGGGTAGCCCAGAACGTGACAGCGTACTCCAGCTGTATGGAGGAAAGCAGAGGGAAACATACAGAAATCCACTTGCATTCAGTAGGCTGTCCAGTGATTAAAAAAGGTACAGATAAGAAATTTCTGAGAGTTTATTTATAAATATGTCATTTTTAATGAGTTGCCCTCATTGAAAGTTCTCAGCCCTTTTGTTCCCAGTGACTTCGACTTACATGTCTCACATCACTACTCTCTGTGCATAACATCTTTTTGGAAATCTGCTGTATCAATAACATTACTGTGCAGTTTCAGTTTAAAAAGAACTCTTCATTAACAGTGGGGAGAGGTAGCATTTACATACTATTGAATGTTACAGTGTGGCTTTGCAAGTAGTTGTGCAGAGAGTGCAAAGACCAAGGCAAATCTCCATGCCAGGTTAGGAATCCGTTTTCAGAGGCTGACAACAGCTACATCATTGAAGCAAACTGTACCCTGGAACAGTGCTCTAAGAATTATTCTTATGCAGGAAGATTCTGCCTAGATATATGGCTTATCTATGTCCCAGTTATAACATCATCACCAAAAAAAATTCTGTCAGCTGCCTGCCTACACAGGCCATACTATCCTGTTAGCCTATATTTCGATTTTCAAATCCAGTAACTATTTCTTCCACTGTGTATGACTAAGCAAAAATTGGTCTCCACTCTTCCCTGTTATTATGACTGGTAGCAAGAACCTTTTAAGATAATCTCATATGTAGTTATCAGGAATTTTAAATGCGCCTACTGGCTCAGTCTCAAGGACTGTTCAAATTCAGGAGGTTCAAAAGCCAGTGAAGCACACTGTCACTAAGCTGGCATCCTTGAGAACTGGTTTGGCCAGAAAGTCTACCTTGACAGATGTTAGCAAGCAAGAAGTTTGTGAAAGGATGAGAGACATCCTCAACTCGCCACTTGAGCTAACTTGAAAGGTATACCAGAGGGTATAAGAATCCTGAAAAGGTTCGGGAGGAACCAAGTTCCTGTAGAAACACCTTTCAGTGGAAAGCAGAGAGGCCCAAGCTAGCATTTTCCAAGATCAGAGAAGTAAAGTCAGGATTCAGTTATAGCTATCTAGGTTGCAAGAGTGTCTGTTGCTTTATAGTTACTGAACCAGGAGATTGCTTGCTTGCTTATGTGGGGGAAAAAATGAAAACCCACAAAAATACATTTTCCATGAGGCCTTGAATGAATCCTGTTTTGAAAAGAAATGGGATCAGGCTTTAAATAAACAAATAAAACCCCCAACCCCTTTCCACATAAAGAAATAAATGAAATAACTTCAAGATATATAGCTTTTAAATTATTTAATAATTTAATAGTTCTTTCACATATAATGAGATTTTATGTTAGTTAAAGACTCTAAGGCAAGTAACAAATTCTCCACTGCAGAAAGAGAGCATGAACAACAGATTAACATGATCTGTTAAAAGGAGATCTGTGAAACTTTTTTTTCGCTTTTACATTTATTAGTATTTTCATTTTCCAAATAGTTTATGATATAGAAATGTATAACTAATCATTCTGTCTCAGTTTTGTGTAATACAACCAGGCCATGATAAAAAAAAAATAAAAATCTGGACCTTTTAAGATACCAGAAAAATAATCACATTGTGGAAATTAAAAGGCTTAATTAAGCTTGAGCTTTCCTTCACCTTCACAGTGAATTTTAAAAATAGGTATGGTTCAGCCTAGTAACAGAGCTCATGGGCAGCTATATTCCTCTTTAACTTCTTTCCTTTTGATTGAATTCCTATATTGTCACATTCAGTTTCTCTTTCATGACTAAAATATTTGTCAGCACTTTGATAGACCTTACCTGCCTCCATGTGGGATGGGTCACAGTGCCACTGTGACTCAATGTATCTGTTTGTACCAATGTATCAAAGTATCTAAGTTTAGATGTGTCAGGTTGGGCATCTAACCGTGACTGAAAGATTATTTTAGATTTTTTCAGTTTGTTGTATCGAAAAATATTGCCAAAATATCAGTCTCTTTTTCCAAATATTTCCTTCTGAAATAGAATCACACATAAATAGAAGGTTAATGCTGAATGAAGTCAATGGAAGTTTAAAATAAATTAATGGAAGATTTATGAAGTCATCAGCTTGCTGGCATTTAGTAACAAGAATGTTCAGTCCTTTGATTTTTGGAAATTAGTTTAAATCAACACACCAGAGTGATGTGATTTCTTTAATAAGTTGATGAATTATGCTTGCTACTGTTCCTATTTAGAAACATATTTCCTATGATCAGAAGACAAAGAGAAGGTAAAGTATATCCTCATCTATTCTGAAATCTATTTGAATAAAAATATCACCTGGAAATTTTCATAAATTTTAATCTTTTTTGTATTCTCACCAGGATAACAAAAACTAAATAAAGAACACAATCAATCAAAACAAACAGCTTTTGTTTTGTATCTGTTTTCAGATACATTCCTCACAGCTTCATGGAGGCTAAGTTGAACACTGCAATGAGTCAGACCTGCAGAGCAGATGCTAAGATCCTTATCAATTGACACCTCAGATCACTTACAATATAGTGCATTTTCATATAAATATAGCTCAGATTATTTTACTGTATCAAATCAATATATTGTAACTAGGGTAAACTCCCCTACCTGTCCCACTACTGTTGAACTGACGGCTATATCACATATATATTTGACGGCTTTGAACTGGCACAGAAATCTGGTACAAATTGGCATGGGTCTAATTATTTTTTGTAGGATATAAATTCTAACTATGTAACAAAATTTCATATAAACTCATCCTAAGCATTTTCTTTTATGTCACAATCCACAGTATCTCTCAGAAACCACTAGTAGCTAAGAAACTTCTAGTAGCTAGAAGTATTAGCCCAAAATGTTCTATTTCTGTTTAGCTATAAGAAGGTGATATACTTTCCTATATAAATGTATGTACACATTTCCTTGGGAAAAAAAAAAAAAAAATCATCTCATTGAACCTTTTGATCCTGCTTACCACTCCCATTTCTGTAGTGTAAGGTTAGTTCTAGTCATTTCCGTGTAATAATTCCCACAGGTTTAAAACAAACTCTCATCTTCACTGTAAATTCATCCATGCTTTGTGGTAGGACATTCCTTTTTCTATAAATAGCACTGCATACAGTATTTTGTAGAGTATGTTTGGTTTGTTTAAATAAACATTTGACTTAACGTGAGACAAGTTACTTTTAATTTTTATTAGGATTTGTTATATAGCTTTGTTGTTCATTACTTGTAGCTTTATTATCTAACCAAATTTGCTTCCTCACTTGCCAAAAGAGTATTCATAGCCAAGAAAGAAAAAAAATAAAATCAAGTTATGTAATGTTCAGACATGAAAACAAAAGAATTCCTTTCCTTTAATATAAATATATATAAATATATAAATATAAATAAATATTAAAAAAGGCAAAAATTTCCTTTAATATAAATAGAAGCACAGACAGTATAAGAAGGGCAAGTTGGTCATTAACATAGTAGTATGCTCAGCTAATTTTAGTACATTTATCATAATCTTTTTAGCTGCAGGGGCAAGGTTACTATGTATTCTAATAATATGTAATCTGGCTAAAAAAAATCACTGAAATAATTCATGATCCGATAGTCCTCTGTAGGGAGGACTATGAAATACTTTGAAAAAATATTTAATAACTCACATGAACATAGCCTGTTTTCTATCAGAACACTTCTTTATTCAATAAACATTTCTATTTAATCTCAGTGGCATCATATGGTCCATTCAACATGATTTCCAATAAATTTGATAATATTACTAACCTACTATGTTTTGAGAAGAAAAAAAAAAAGGAAAGTTTATATTTAACTGATCTAGTGTTTGAAGTACATAAAGCATAAAGCAAATGTAAATTTCTTCAGCTTGGGCTATGAAGTCTAAGTGAGAACAAAGGCATCCTTTTACCTTGAGATGAGTGCAGGAGATATAGGAAAGGTCTGGGATAAGGTGTACTAAACCTCTTCAGGAGACTTCATACAAACGACTGTCTAAAAAGTTATCTTTTGTTCTGGATGTTACTTGGTTTCTCAATCTTTGATTAATTTTACCAATCTTTACAAAAAAGGCTTTAAGATTTTCAGTTCTTTTGCCATATGAGTGAAATAAATTCAAAAGTAGTACATGCCAAATATTTTTGTATAATTAATGTCTCACAATGTTCTATTATTCAATTACCTATATGCTAGATACAGATCTAAATAACAGAAAGGTTCTTAATTTTTTTTCAGTTAGAACCTTGATGCCTATGATAATGAATAAGTTTTTACAAATATAGTGCTTGCTAGATTACAGCTGTTTTCTGATTTGGGTCACAAGTTAACATCTTGAACTTAAAACAAAGAATGCTGTGAAAATAAACCAGTTCAGCATGTTTCTGAAAGACTACTTCTGTGTAGACAAAGTGATCTAATATGATTTTCATGCCTTTGAGTGAAAATCAGTATAGCATCCCTTTGTATAGCCTTTTCTTCAGACTTACTTGAAAGTAAACTATATTTGTAATTCATTGGCACTATTATATCCTGGATAGATCAGTCTAAATCTGATTTACTACTTATTTCAACCACTCTCTACACGCTATACCATATCTAGGAGGTTTTTCTAGCTATTTGGCACATATCACACTGTAAGCCTGATTTTCTTAAAGTGCTTGGATCATTTCTATGTAGTCACTTGGCTGCTTCTCTTAGTCTCCTACACTTTTTTCTTCTTTTTCGTGTACTTTAAACACCTCTGGCTGCCTCATTTATGGTGAATAACAGCTATGTCCCTCCCCCATTCCAAATCTTGTCTCCGAAGTCTGCCTGTTCCCGACTGTATTTCTAATCTCTCACAAGTTTCTGTTTACTCCAACTTGTCTTAGAGCTCCCCTTGCTGTTGGATGCTATTATGAGGCATCGAAGCTTAAAATAAAAAGTCAGTGGCTGATACAGGCAACATTCAAATAACTGCTTACCCTGGTTTGATGTTATGGTGTTATATAAGCCAGAATAATACAGCCAATTGGGCAAAGTTTTTAATATTCGGTAATGATGACTATGTAATGTAAGGTTTGTTTATGCAGTCTGCAAGCCTCTGAAGAAAGCAATGATCTACACTACAGTTTTTCTTCAGAAATCGATAGAAATACAGGTATTTCTATCAAAAATTCATGTTTATGAAAAATATTACTTTTGCTTTAAAAATAATTATTCTTTCTAATATTAAAAAAAAAATCCAAATAAAAACTATTACCAAAATGGTATAAAGCTACTGGGAAAAAAAAGTCCTTTAATTGATAACTTGTAAAAATTATCATTACAGTAGAAATATATTTTTAAATATAATAAATCATGAATTAAAAGTCCAGAATATAATTGCAACAAGTTCTATTAAACTCTTAAAGACTGAAATGTCATTTTGCATACAATGAACTGCAATTTCTCAATCCCTTGGATATCATTCTTAATCAAAAGTTTACTAAAAATATAAGATTTCAGGCTTTTACAGTAGTTTTTAAAAACCAAAAAACAATTTTGTTACAGAAAACCTATTATTTACCTTTATAAAGGTCTTACAAAAGGTTACTCAAATCTTTTTTTTTTTTTTTAACAATAGTTGTCTAAAATATCATTAGCAACAATGTGACAATATAAAATATTATTACTAGTGGTGGTATATTATAAATACTAAGCCAAGAACTTTATTAAAAACCACAAGATTTAAAATATATTTTAATTATTTTTATGACTTTAAGAAGAATTAGTCATCTGAAATCATTACAAAACATAATTTATGGATCTTTTATTTATGTACCTATTATCATGTGTTTTCTTGAACTATCAAAGGAGGTTCTGGTTTTACTAAACACTTAATGTCTACAGTACAGTAGATATGGGAGGAATTTAAAATTTTTACTTCCTTATAAACAAAATTTTACATTCAAATTCAAAGTATGAGATGCTGAGGTTGAATTTTTTAATGAAAACTGCAAGAAGGTCATTATGATTTCGTAGAGTATTGCAGTAAAAAAACCCCAAACAACAACAATAAAAACCAAACCAAAACAAAAAAAAACCCAACCAACCAAAACTTCACAATTGGTTATCGATTTTTGAATGCTGAATCTTTCAAAATCATGGCTTTTCACATAAAACAGAAAACTAAATCTTCTCTGTCAATCTGAGATGGGGGGGAAGAAACACAATCCCCAAAACACCATTAGTGCTTATTGCAAAGCAAGTGAAAATCACCCTTATCTGAGGATCTGGGGTATATAGAGGCTTCATAGTACATAGAACACAGTATGCAGCAGTAAATTGGTTTATGATTATTATTATATTTAAGGCATTGACCTTACAGGCTATTTAAAACAATGCTTTCAATCTCCTTGAGATTTTCTCCTTCTGCACTACTAACAGGCGCTGAATGAAAAGAAACACAAAAGAAGACCTGCTCTTTCTAGCTCTACAAAATGTTATCTAAACCCAAAAAGAAACAAACAAAACATAGAATGATAACACTTGTCATATTTCATTCAGGTGTTATGGATATAAAAGCATTTTCATTTGTATGATCTGCATTTGCATTGAAAAGATGTTTTGTTCCTTGTTGGCGCCTAGCAGAACGGTGAAGAAGCTTACATAAGTAGAAATGCCCTGCAGTATGAAACAACCCTGACCTTTCTAGTGAGGTGATAAAAAAAGTCTTCATTAAAGGCTGAGAAACAAAGCAATCTCACTAGGACCACCAAGAGTTTAAAAATTAATTATTCCTTATTACTGAAACAAGTCCCAGCTTTTATTGTATTTGGAAAACAAGAAGTCTTATGTTTTGTAAAAACAGACTAACAGCCTTTGCCTGAGGAAATATATACATGTATAGATTCCTAAACATGTATGATGACTATACTTGTTTATGTTATTTGTTTCAACATCAACTTCCTTTGCAAAGGCCTTTTCTGCATTTCATTCTACTGACATTTGTCTTTTCCTTCTTTCCTTCCTTCTCATTTCGGGTCTGCATTGTCTTCATCCAAAGATAAACATTTTGAAATACATGGTTTTGATAGATCCTTTCAGGTAATATAAATTTCATCTGGTTTCCTGGGGTATTATTAATTGCTGTTATTACTATTGTTAAATTAGTTGCACTATCTCACTGGCAGCCTTTCGTTTTTAATTTTGTTCAATCCATTTTTCAGTACTTGATGTCTATTTAACTATGAGCTCAAGATTATCAGATGGTTTCTGAAATTCTGGTTTCACCCATGCACGTGAACAAAGGGATCAGCTAACTAAACTGTCACTAGAAAGAACCTGTATAAATGCACCACAGGATAAGTAGTCTTACTGTCAGGTAAAGCCATAAAAAAAATTCAGCCCCTATTACTCAAATAATTATTTATGCCTCTGAGTTTACTTAATCTATTTGCCCTGGTTCCACAGTGAATTTTTTTCAAGATCCATCACAGATCTAGATAATAACCATGATTAATATAATCAAGTGACAAATAGAAGTGTTGGCAGAATTTTTTAGACTGTTACTTATTATGAATTATAAAAGGCAAAAGATGAAGAAATTTAAGCATACTTAGGGCCTTTCTAACAGCAGGAAGACAGGATGAGTTCCCTGAATAAGCCCCTGGCAGAAAACTAGCAATGCTGAAATATTGAGTTGAATGCCTATTTCCTACTTCAGGATTGCCTTCTATGCTCAGGGTTCCTTGCTCTACTGAAACAAAAAAAAAGAACAAGAAGGGAAAAACAATAAAGAAGGGAAAAACAATAGGTCCAGCAGGCACAGAGTCATTTCCCACCCTTACAAACTGGGGGGGGGGGGCGGCGCAGCTGGGGGGGCAGACAAAAGGAGAAGAATCAATGTACTTAATGGCCAATGCATTATCTTGCTGTCTGAAAAAAACAGATTAGGATATACTAACCAACAGTATGATGATATGACCTTTCCTGTTCTTGTTTTCAGATCAAGACCAATATAGGACTTCCTCAACACTACTTTTTTCTATGGTTCTGCACAACTTTAAAATCAAAGAAATAAATTTGCACTGTTTTCAGCTGAAGATTACTTTAACTACAGTAAATTAACAATTCAAGATTTCTTGAAATCAAGTTCATCTTTTGCACCTACTTTGTCTCCTATTAGCTAATTCAACATATACCCTTCAGTTATTCTATAAATCCTCTCAAAACTTATAAAACAGCCATCGTTCATAGCTAAAAAGGTTTAAATTATGTAGTCTGATAAAGAAATATATTATATTTAACATTGCTACTTGACTAAATCTTTTACCTGCTGAAACCACATTACTTTCTGTATCTAAGTTCATTTGTCCAATTACTTCTTCCCACTGGCATAAACTAAAATTTTGTAGATAGTGTGTAGGATGGATCCATTTCTGGTGTTGTGGCTGAAAGCTGCAGAATTCCTTATCACTGAAAATATAAAGAATCTTATTCAAGAGTAAAATTCTGGTGCAGGCTTTAGAAATGGGTGAGTGGTGAAGTATGCAGGAAATACAGCAGTTGCCACACGTCTGCTTTCACTATTCCATTTTAGCACAGGGGAACTACATCAATGGTACCATGTTAAAGGAATTTGTTTTAGTAGTCACTTTCTAATGCAAATGTAGTATAGAATAAGTAGTGACTTAAAACATGGCTTTCAGAAATCTAAATTCTCAGATACATGTTCTTCCAGAGCTACTCCCCTGACTTCATTATCCTAATGAACCTGTACTTCATAAGGAATAGGAAGGATATTAATATGCTTGAGAGATTTGGGGAACATGATTTAAAATTAAAAAAATACTTCATATAAGAATTTTAACTGGCACAATTACTTAGTTGAGAACTCCATTGAGACTCTTTCTTTGTCTCTCTGCAAGTTTGATTAATTTAATAAAAGCAGATATCTGTTGTAGTCCAAGTTTTCTATACAAAATTGAATACCACCCATTACAGGAAAAAAATGGGTTTGTTTGTTTGAGAGACAAACTATCAATGTTCATCTAAAAAACAAATCAGAAAAAAATTAAATGACCAGAATAATGGTGTAAGCACTCTTCATTTACAGCCAAATGCACTCTTCAGACTAAACTAAACCCCTTTGACCTGAAAACCTTAATTCATTAATAAATGGAGAAGAAAAATAGAAAGGAATAGCTTTTTGTGCTGTAAACTCTTCATGCCAATTTATGTTATTGAGGACACATGGGATTCATGAAAGGAATTTTCCAAAATATGGGGGGTTATTAAAGAGAAGGAAAGACAACAGCAGCACAATAAATTACCCCTCCTGCTAGATACAACTTTATTAATTGCAGACACTCTTACATTAAACTGTTTCCAGCCCCCTGCTGATGAAACCTCTCAAAACAATTTCACCCTTTGACAGCTTAAATTATGATCTTCCCACTCCATAAAAGTAGTTGACACATTTATTCCAAGAACTTAAATGGCATGAAAAAAAATGAGAAAATGGTTCTTTTTCACACGCACCTGAAAAGCTCCTGAAACCTAATTAATTTTCTTTGGTTTTCTTTTCTTTTGGCAAACCAACCCTTTTGGTTTCATCTATATACTTATTTATATAAATGCTTATTTATCTGGTGTCCATTGTGATAGCTGCAGTTAAAGCTACTTTGAAATTTCAGACATAAACCCATTATAATTTCAGTTATGAGTTTCTTATAATTTTCCTCAAACTTTTTGTTTGAGGCAGAAAATTAACACACTTACCTTTGGTTAAAGCAGGTATTTTTAAATGCTAAAAAAATAATTTGGTTGTGTTTGATAATTGCACTATTTAAAAATACAAAAATAATAAAAATATACTTGCCCAAACAGACGGATGTGTTGAATAAATAAACAAATGTCAGGAGAGGTAAATTTTACCTCTGAATTTCACCCAGAATATTATTCACTTATCTTGACTATAACTTTTTTCATATAACTGAGGAATATAAAGACATCAGGGAAAATTCAGTCTGTTATTAGCAAAAAAAAAATCTGTAACACCACCACACATACACAAAAAAAGAATTATTACAAAGAATATTTTAAAATTCACTGGCAACTTCTTTAGAAGGGATTAACAATCACATTTAATAGAAAATGAGCAAATTGTCTCATTATTTTGAATAAGAACATTTAAAATAGAAGCTAGAAAGTGCATTTGTGATATTATTCAGAATGCATAATTCAAAATACCAAAGTAAATCTTACATTACAGTACTGACTCTGGTGACAAGATAATGATACCACACCTCTAATGACTCCATGACTTTAAAATGATTTGATGTTTAAAAAACTCCTTTAAAGAATAACATATCTATGCAGGCAATTTCATGTAGGAGAGGCCACAATTAATAAGTCACACATTCTGTGTAGTATGCCTAATGAGACCATTAACAATTTGGAAGTGTGTAACCAGTGAGTGAGGGCAGGTTTCTCCAACATTGTCTTTCAAGTCCCCTGGGCATCAGTCACATGTGCCAGACAATGCAACTGATCAACCTTTTGCTCCTCTAACACCTGCACAAAGTAATAGCTTAAGATGCCATGTGAAAAAAAAGGATTTCATCTGCCAAAGATGATCTAAGTTTAGATATTAATTATTCCTATGGGAACCAGGTACAGTAAATGCTAACATGAATACATCAACATGAATTTTTCAGATACAAAGCTAGCAGAATCCACCAAGCTTGTATAAGCAATCATCAAGCTACCAGCAAAATTCCTACACATCAAGACAGACTTTTAGGTCTTTGGTTATATTTTAAATTCATAAAACTGCATGTTAATTGTTAAATCAGCAATTGATTTCACTCATGAAAAATGCACAGCACTGTGATTTCTCATTTGAAGACCTCAATTTGCTTTCATCATCAGTAACGTATGAATAAGTTCTCTTAAAAACAATGATCTCTTACAGCATTTCTACAATTTTTGCCTGAAAACAAATGTTATAGTAAATATTAATTCTTCAGTTTGGCCAAAGTATTGTTAAAGGTTAGTTTTATTTTATAACCACATGCTACTGACTACCAATTTAAATTTATTTTTGGATTACATTTTAACGAAATCATCCAAATTAAGTCCAAAATAATTTGACAACAAACTCCTAAACATGAGAAGGTGATCCTTCTTTTAATCTATGTATTTCAAGGTGTTTTACACGGTATACAAATGTTCTTAGAAAACTTTTTAAAATATAGAATAAAGTTATTTGATCTAAATGGTAACTTGAAAGTTGTAGACATTCAGACACAATTATTTTCTTAGTAATTTCACTTGAGAAAAATCGATTGAAAGGAGAGCTCAAAGACAATCCATTTATATTCACATTCCCTCTCAACTAGTAATACTCAACACTAATAAAAAGTGTTGTTGCATTCCTCCCCTGCCTATGGGGGTGTAGGGGTGGGAGGGGGGGGTGAAAAAAAGAGATCAGCAATCTGTTTGAGCTCAAATCTTAAACTTCAAACCCATCTATCATGTGTCTTGGACATCCAGAAACAGCTAAGGAAAGAATTTTCACAAAATTAAGGATTTGTCTGAATTTCCTGCTGTCTTGTATAGAATGTTGTAAAAGAATAAAGGGAAAAGAAAATAATTGTTATTCAAACTGTTTAATTCATTCCCTCTCACTGATTGATATAAGGGAAAAGAAACTTAGGGCAGAGAGAAAACCTTAGCATAACGAACTGATTCTGAAAAAAATAGGTTAAACAAAGGAGATTTATAGGGAAAAACAAACAAACAACCCTGAGCAAACAAAAAGGCTTGAGATTGTTAAGTTGTTTTTCATGTGTTTTGTTATCTTGTGATTAGATTTCTTACAGTTTTAATACTGATTGAAGGTTTTGCTTGTATTTAGAAGACTTAAAACATGTCTTGTAAAGGCTGAGCTCCTTCCAAGCTGTGTTTTTCTAAAGGCATCATGCATTTACTTTTCCTTCACTCAAATATTTATTTTGATGAAACTTTTTGCAATGTCTTTTTTTTAGGCTTAGACATACATGTCAAATGTTGTTAAAAATATATTAGTATCAGAAGCCACCCATATTATGGCTTATAAGGCTTATTTTGTTAGGACACAAGCTAAAAAAAAGATTGTGCCTAGGAAAAATGGAAAAGTACATCACAGGGAAATAAAACAACCATTGAGGTGGCTAGTGATTTGCGAAATGCAAGACAAACGGGAAAAATAAGAACATTAGAGTGGTAAAGTTGCATGTTCAAGAGATTAATTTTTAAAATTTCTTTAAAACTGCTTGCAATAATGGATCAAGCTGACTACTAGAAAGTTGTCCAAGTTCATGGAGAAAAGTGTAAAAGTTTAAAGCTGAGAAACTATATGTCTGTGCTTTCTCTAGCACAATTGTTTCCTTTTGAGATAAGGTAAACTAATTTGAGAAATATGCAGTGATGTGATATTAAAATCCTCCACAGGAAATAGTTAAGACAGGACATGATAAAATATTTTAAAATATTGAAGCTAGTGAACATATTGGTTTCAACTTTGTCTCATACTTGGCATTTTGGCATTCTTCGATAAGGTATATTCTAAAAATGTAGAATCAAGCAGAAAAGTGAACATTTATTATATTCTGAAGAAGATATAAACCTACAAATAAAACAAATGTTGCTAAGCTTTTTACCAAAAGGAAAGCTTCAGTACTAATGTAAAATAATATTGCAACTGCCAGGGAAAAGTTTGTTTCAACAGAGAATGTGGAAGTTTAGTATAAACTACTATGAAAAAGAATCTCTTTATAACAAATTGTATGACTTTTAAGACTTTTCTTAAGAACATAAAATATTGCTTTGAAAATATCTGAACAGTGTGTCCATCTTATTTAAATGTCTGCCCAGAGAGTGAAAAAACTTTGACTACTTTAAATACATTAACACCATTGTGAGGATGTGTGTGTGCATGTTGAAAGGGTGTATTTGGTTTACACTGAAAGCTGTTTTCCGGTACTGTAAAGCTGAGAGACAAGTGAAACTTTGTATTTTACTTGTGAAATGAAAGGCAACACACAAGTTGAAAATGAGCTGCCCGTTCTTAGAAGAAAATACCATATACCAAAGGAAATTAGAGTGTATTAGAGTGAGTGAAGGTATTGGCATAATTTAAACTGATGAATGATCATATTCATTCTCAACAGAGACAGGCAGCGTGATTTCAATTTGAGTCGCAAAATTGATCTGTGATGCAATGATCAGATGGGAGTTGTCCAAATGTTCCTGAAGTGTGGGCTGTTAAAAACATGTTCAAACAGATCAGCTGAGTGCTTTCATGCTACAGTGTGCCTACTCAGAAGCACATTGTAAACGTGAAATACATTTTCACATAAATATGTCCACAGTGCTCTTCTCATTTCTGAAGTATATTGCATTTCATAAACAAAACAATAGGTGGACCAAATACTCAAAGTACTCAGAATTTTAATTCAATAAAAGCATTGCTTTTTCAAAAAGATAAGTTGAAATAATGAAAGCTTTATAAAGCCCTTCTGAATTTTAAGCTACTGTTAAGTTTAGTGAACACTGCCACATATACAGATAGTAAAGGGTCTATTATGCCTTTGTTAAGGAAATGTAATTATTACACATAACTGAAGTCATCTATCACATTAAAAGACAGTATATGAAACAGAATAGTATATGCTGTATTTTTATTATTATTATTATTATTATTATTATTATTTTTTGACAGGGAAGGACAGAAAGAAGAGATAATGTTCAGCCACTAGCTCAATGAATGTTATTGCAATTCATCCTATATCTGAAGTTGTGGTCTACAAGAATAGATAACAGTAACTGTCAGGACAGGGACTAACAGCTCACACTTAAGGAAATGGAATGGATGAAAGGGAACTTGTACAGGAAAAGATGATCTCTCGCAGAGGTTCACTGAGTACCTGCACTATAACATCAGCTCTTTGACATAATGACTGCCTGCATATTCATACACATATACATTCTTATAGACAAATATGCAATCTTAGGAAAAAAAAGAAAAATATTATATCAAATCATAAAAATCTGCACCCCTAAATTTGATGTTTCTGATATCAATATGTAGGCAATCTCAGCCTTATGTTATTGCTGATACAGTTACATAGCTATAAATAGCCTTGCTCCCTTACTGGTCCTACTCCTGGTCAGAGGTAGCTTACCTCAGTCAATTAGTAGACAGCATTATCCTACATTAGCCTTAACTCTTCTACACACCTCTAATTGAGTACAAGACATGTCAAAAACTCCAAGTGAAGCAGGTACTTACGCAATTTTTTTTTCAGTTTCTTCTTAAAGCTATCAAACTGTAATAGCAAAAGATCTTGTTCTAACAAGATAAATTCTGAGACAGAAGTCTGCTTAGTGGCACAGTATGCTAAGTGAAAATCAACAAAGTAGTCTGAAAAGATATTCATACGCCAATTGTGGTTTTCCAGGAAAAGTATAATACAAATAGCAGCACAAGATGAGAAAGAGAAGGAAGGGACAACCATGGGGATCAGAATGAATAAAATCTTGTTCAAAACAGGAGACGTGTATGCGAAACTTGTATTAAATTCAAACTAGCTCAAGGATGCAATGTCTATGCTTCTTTTCCGAAAGCAGGTATAACATTTCCACCTTTACTGAGGTACCTTTGCTGATTTGGCTTTTGATATGGTCTGATAGTATTTCTGTTTGCTTAATATTGCTTTTTTCTTTGGCTTCTTTGGTAGCACTGGTAGTTGCAGAAAGAGGAGCATTGGCTTCAAGCCTGTTTTAAAAACATAGTAAGATACAATTAAAACTATATTAACATAACATTAAGACTTTAATTTCAAAAAAAATATTGTCCTGAAAGACAGAAATCTAATTTTTAAAAAAGAATTATGACACATGATATTACATGAGGTGGTAGTATTGGAATCCACAAGTTTTGACGTTCTATGTGTTAAGATTACACAAAGAACCTTAACCTTGGCATAATGTTGGATTTGATAACTTTACTAGTACATTTTCAGTGTTATTCTCTAGTGCAATATATGATACAGATACAGCTTGGTACTGACACCATTTTTTTTTATTACATTGCTTTACAGGCCAAATAATTTTGAAAAAATGTAAGATATATTTTTTTAAATCATGTCAAATTTAAAAACATTTCGTCAAAGAGGAAAATTAAAAAGCAAGTTAGATAAACAAATCTGACACTTAGAAAATTTAATAACTTGTTTGAATTAAAAATTTTCCTCTTTATACAGTGTGTTTTTCAAATGTTGGCTTACAGCTTACAGTAACATGGTCATGTATTTCATAAAATTTGACATAACAAAATGTCAGTTAAATTTAAGTAACTATGTGGAAAATTATAAACTAAGTAAATGCTCCATAATAAATGCCTTTAATTTTCAATCTTGTTTTTATCCACTATTTCTGAATGTGGATATTTTAGAAAATATTTCAGGAAAAAAATACTTCATTAAAAAAAAACCCTATCTCGAAGTGATTCATAAATCGATAAATTAATTACACTGCTGCATAGGACATTCAAGGAAAAAGAAGAAAAGGAAGGGGAAAAAATGAAAAATAAAAGAGGGGCAAAAGAAAAGAAAAAACACCACCCAAGGTATTTCAACAGATTTCATATTTTAAAATGAAAAAATGTCTTAAATTCAAAAAGGGCTGCTTTCCCCCCTCCCTCCCCCCAGACAATCAAAAGAACTCAGAATAAAAGGGGACCATCTGTTTAATGTCCATGAAACCAGAGAGTCCAGAGATAGTTATTAATACAATTCAGTTAACCGAAATGTGTCTGAAGCTCTGATAAGGTTTGTAACAAAAAGACCATTCATATCTCACAAACCTATATAAATATTCCCGTAAAAAAGACATTAAAGTTTTTAAAAGAAAACTGGAACACACAAAAGATTTTTCTTTGTTCTGCATGGATATTCTTCCCATTAAATCAGAAAATAAATCTGTTCTTTAGTCTTTAACAGTAGAATAAATATTTCTAATATGTGTTGATCATCTTGTAACTTCTATGTATTGTTTATGTTTTGATACAAAAGAGGACACGTAGGGTTATCTATTGTGCTCTTTACACACTTTATACAAGTAGAGGGAAAGAAAACCACCAAAAGCCTTTCATCAAAGAATGTGATCAACCAGACTTCACCCAAATACAGCAAGAACTGAACTTGGGCTTCTTATATTTTGAAACTGCTCCCTCAACATTAGCTGGTGTCATTTCATATTCTTTACTGGAATTTCACATTTTGAATTTACAGCTAAATAAACTGTCTTCAAAGAGCGTGTCTTATTAATAATGTCACAACGCAAAAGTAGTCTAAAAGTTCTGTAGAACATTTCTAGCTTCATCTTTTGAAATGTAGATTGCTGTTCTGGATTGAACTGACTTTTGTTGTTGTTGCTTACAGAGCCTTTATATTAATGCACAGTTTCAAAAATCCAGCACCAAGTAATAATCTTTTAGTACTGATGTGCTTAGCACTCATGTACCTTCCCATAAACTGAGTTTTGCAGGCCCCAGTTAAACACACTAATCTTAACAATGAAATTAAAAAATGGACTAGAGAATTTGTGACTCCCATTTCAATTAGATTTTATATATATATATATATATAGCTCCACTGTATGAGTATAGATATTGTTGCAGGGAAAAAATGCTTACTTCATGTAGTTTAAACTAAATCAGGATTCAACCAGTTTATTGACTTCCTAATGACGCATAATTAACTGGCAGTCTATGAACTACGTATTTAGGATCAATACAAGAGATAAGCCATAATACTAGGTGCTTATGAATTGCAATGAACATCTACAATCTTCTAAACAGCCTTCTATAATTAATTGCCTAGAAATTCTAGTCAGACAGAGAGTTATGTGAGCATGGACATGCACTCAGAGCATGTCTGTGCCATTAAAAAAAAGACAAGACTGCAACGCTTTAAAAAGAAAGAAGCCCAGTTTCCAGAGGCAGGTATTAGCTGAGTAGAATATTTGATTCTTGTAATATCTTACAAAGATGTTTTACAATTTAAGACTTAGGTGTCAGTTGAATAAGATATTTCAAGGATATAAATAATTCAGTCCATAAGATTCTTCAGCCCTTAATTATGACAAAGGCCTTGCTCTGAGTAAGGCATGTGATGTTATCCTTCCACTGTGAATCTAGGCAAGCAACTGTAATGTGAATGTCAATTGTTAGCATGCTTTCTTCTTTCCATGAGAATAACCTCCTGTCCAAAGTTCAAATTTAGCCACACACAAATGTCAGCACTGGAATAATCTGGGGAGTGATTCAGTTGCTGAACCCAAGCACGAGGAAGAATTTTCTATGTCCTATTGTGTCACAGCACTCTCCAAACCATCTGACTGCAACAAAGGCTCTTACCACCTCATACCATTATACTCTTCATGCCAGTCCCTCTGCTGCTTCCTCCTAGGCTATTCTCATCCAGGTCATGCATGCACGCACTCATTCTCCCTTCTCTCTACATCTTCCTCCTCTCTCTCCCTCGGCTGCTCCCTCTTCACTGGCTGCCCAACCACTCCACAGAACCAGCCACAGCTGCACCTTGTCTACATCAGCCAACCCACGCCCTGAAGCCAGCCCACAGCTGTATGTTAGCAATGTTAATTAACCTGCCTTCATTCCTCTACACTATTGTATCTAAAATATCTGCATGGGGTTGGCAGGTATGACCTGCCTATTGCAGATTGTGGTGGCTTGACCTTGGCTGGATGCCAGGTGCCCACTAAAGCTGCTCTACCACCCCTACTCCTTGAAAGGCTTATGGCTTAAGATAAGGGCAGGAAGAGATCATTCACCAATTACCATCATGGACAAAACAGACTCAACTTGCATAAATTAGTTTAACTTATTATCAACCCAGTCAGAGTAGGGTAATGAGAAATAAACCAAATCTTAAAACACCTTCCCCCACCTCCTCCTTTCTTCCTGGACTCAGCTTCACTCCTGATTTTTCTACGTCCTCCCCCACAGCAGCACAGAGGGACGGGAATAGGGGTTGCAGTCAGTTCATTGCACGTTGTTTCTGTCACTCCTTCTTCCTCAGAGGACTCCTCACACTCTTCCCCTGCGCCAGTGTGGGTCCCTCCCATGGCAGACAGTCCTCCATTAACTCCTCCAATGTGAGTCCTTCCCACAGGCTGCAGTTCTTCATGACTTGTTCCAGCATGGGTCCTCCATGGGATGCAGTCCTTCAAGAACAAACTGCTCTAGCGTGGGTCCTCCATGGGGTCACAAATCCTGCCAGAAAAACCTGCTCCAGCATGGGCTTCTCTCTCCGTGGGTCCAGAATTACTACCAGGATCCTGCTCCAGTGTAGGCTTCCCATGGGGACACAGCCTCCCTCAGGCATCCACCTGCTCTGGGGTGGGTCCCTCCCCGGGCTGCAGGTGGGTATCTGCTCCAACATTAGCCTCCATAGGCTGAGGGGCACAGCCTGCCCCACCGTGGCTTCACCATGGGCTGCTAGGTATCAGCTCTAGTGCTTGGAGCCCCTCCTGCCCGTCCTTCTGCACTGACCTAGGGGGCTGCAGACTTGTTTCTCTCACAAATTCTAATCAGAAAATGATCTATTCTTGCAAATTTTTTTAAACCCTGAAATTGCCAAAACTTTAGATTTTACTAAAAATCATGCATAATTTTTTCTTCATATTTGAAGTGCCTTCCTGTATGAATTGTGACCCCCAAGAATTCAAAATGAAATTAATAGGAGAGATTAAAGTAAATTATTTTACTTGTGTGAGAGTATAATTGGACTGCTGTTTACTGAATTATGATGAGGAATAGAAAATTTGCTTTCCAAATGGGGATTTCTCTGTTTTTATTCTATCAAGCCAAAATCTTACAACTGTTATAATCTTTATCTCTATGAGTCCTAACAATGTGCTGCATTGCAAAAGAGATACCAAAATAAAATTGTTTGTTTCACTGGGCCTATGATAATCAAAATTTTGGCTGATATGTAGTTTCTTTTGTGAAGTAGAACCCGTTACAGAATTCCTGTATTATCTCTAAGTGATTTTTCTAAGCCTCCCTACCCCCATCTCATTTTCTTTCATTTTCAGTGGTTGTATACCACTACAAATAGCCCCATTTGTTATATTATATTATGACTAAATCTGCTGTTTGCTATTGATTTTATTCATAGCTCCTGCATGCAACCCTACTTCAAAAAGAATATACATTTTTAATGGATTCAAAGAAAATCACGTATCCAGTGCTTGCATCTATTTAAAGATATTTTGTTCATCTTTCAATATTTAAAGGTCAGGCAAAAAATATAATTCAGTACAGCCTGTATATACAACGAATACCTTCCATTTCTACAAAGTCTCAGAATAAGAAAAAGTAATTAAATTAAAGTGAGAAGAGTCAATAGAAAATATTGAAGAGCCTGAGGACACATAACCTCAAAGAATAACAAACAGCTCAAAAGAAAAGAAATAGGCTTAATAAAGAATTCCTAAGAATGAAGTATTAGGAGGAATATTCCATTCTTTTTAGCAATAGGAAGTACCATGAAAAAACAACAGAAAAAAACAGAATCAGGCACATAAAAACAATTCCTTGTTTTAAAGTTTCTGTTCTATGAGAGCTTGTTAGTATGAAAGGCCCTTTAAACACATATTACTGCCTATTCCTGCCAGCTGTTAACGAAAGCCAATCCTTTCTGAATTTATTTTTAATTATTTATCATAGCAATGAAGACCATGAAGTCAGAGTCTAGTCTGAGCCTCACAAGAAATTGAGTTTTGGGTTTTTTGGTTGTTTTTTTTTCCTAAATATGATGAACAATATGTGCTAGGTGACAGTCATGAACTTGCATCCTGTGGAAATTTTTCCTTAGATCATCATATATGTTGCCTGAAGAGGGTGTTCCCCACTGTTCATGCAACTTTGGTGATGAGAGTATTAAGACACTGTGTAAGGCAAGGAGAGTATTGTTGATAAATCAGGGATTGCGCAAAAGCAATAAAAAAAAAAATAAAAAAATGAAACCAAACAAAAAAAAAAAAAACAAAAACCAAAGCAAATTTCTTTCCCTTTGGTTCACACATGTACCCAGTGCTTCCTAATATTCATTGCCTATGGTAAAGTTCTGCTGTCTTCCAGTGGTCCATGCAATCCTGTTGAAATCTGCCCTGTGGAGAATGCTCAGAAATCAGGGCTGCAGCACTTGTATTTTATATCTATCAAACTGTTACATGACAAATGCCTTCTAATCTACCAATCACTAGAAATTATGCTTCACCTGAACCAAGATAAAGTAAAATGCATGTTAAAATGTCAGCTGGCTACTGGTGAAAGAAACAGTATTGTCAGAACTCTTTCTGAAAGAAGTATGTAAAATGAAAGGAAATCATGCTTTCAACCTGCTCCGTCCCTCCCTGCCCTCCCCCCCCCCCCCCCCCCCCCCGCCATTTTAATCTAAGACAAATCTCTTTCCCAATAATCTGATGACTTAACTTAGATGCTTTCCTTACTCACTTTTATCAGACACTCTGCCTTTGTGCACATCCTGTTTTAGATTGCACTATTCAAAGATAACTTGCTGGTACAACATGTAGTGTTATAATCAGTTTCTTTCAGGGATAAACCAGATATTCTTTTCTAATCCAAGTCTCCTCATCCTCCCTTCTAAAAACATTTAATTTACCTTTTATTTATCCAGGACAGTCCTGACAGTCTTCAAACTAAAGCCTGAACACATAGTATCCAGATCTGTGCTCATCAGTGCTGAGCAGACAGAAAGGATCACGGCCTCAATCTGCTCCAACATTCTGCCTAATGCAGCCCATCACACAGTTGGTTTCCTTTCCACAAGTGTGCTTCCCTGGCCTATGGTCAGCTTGTCCACCAGATCCCCAAGGTCCTTCTCTGCAAAGCTGTTTTCCAGTTGGTTGGCTCTCTGTGTGCACTGGTGGCATTAAACAGCAGTATTGAAAGACTCAGTTTCTCTTCTTTTCAAGCAAGAAATTGGGAATATCTATAGCACCTGTTATGTCATAGAAGTCTATGCTATCCCTGTATACCATTTCTACCTGAACATGTTAAAATGATACATTAAATCCACTTTTTCTTTAGGAATTTTGAAAAAAAAAAATGTAAATAAGAATTTCTGACAAAGTTACTCTTGCCTGTCACTCCTAAAAATGTATCCAAAGAAGGGCAAGAAAGACGGTGAGCGGACTAGTGGGCATGACTTACAAGGAGTAGTTGAGTATATTAGGTTTGTTCAGCTTGGAGAAGAGGAGACTACTTCTCTTTGCTGTGCAGTGATAGGATGCAAAGGAACGGCTTAAAGCTGCATCAGGGGAAGTTCAGATTGGGTTTTAGGAAAAGTTCTTCACTGGGAAGTTGGTCAAGCACTGGAAAGGTCCCCAAGGAAGTGATCAAGGCCCCAAGCACCTGTCAGTGTTCAAGAAGCATATGGAAAACACTCTTAGATATATGGTTTAACTTTTAGGTTGCCCTGTGTAGAGTCAGGAGTTAGACTCAATCCCTGTGGGTTCCTTCTAACTCAGAATATCCTATTATTCTATGATTCTAATTCTATTTGTGAAAAGGAAGTTTTCTTCTTTTTTTCCCGTTTCAGTCATGTACTTAACACATAGTAATTTCAATGTATCCTCTCAAAAGTGAAGCCTAAATTCTCACCAACGTGTCCCATCTGCCTAATTGAACTCTATTTTGATTAAGTCCAAAGAAAGCATCTGCGGTTTTGTGGAGGAAGGATGAAAAATTATCAAAGAAAAACATAGCAATGAGATTTAGGAATGAATTTTTGACCTAACACTGATAGGGAAAAGTTTCCTGAATCCAGGTTAAAATGTAATTGTTGCCAGCTTGAGTAATTTTGCTTTGCTTTTTTGATCTTATGGGTACAAACATTGATGTTAACATACTTCAATGATGTTGCTTTCCAATGACAAAACTTCCAAAGTATTTCTAATTATCTGTTATATTTATTTGAGCCTCACATGTATTGATTTATTTTTAACTTTGACCTCAGTCTGCTTACTGTGGTGATCCACCAGTAATCTATGTACTGAAAGGTTGTAAATTGCCTTAAGAATGTACCTGCTTAAGGGAATACATGCTTGCTCGTAATTTGTAATTGCATCCATAAGTACTACTTTGTCATATTGCAATATGGGTCATTAATTCTGATAGAGCAGATAATTTGGAAGTACTTATCAGTGTTTAACACATAAAACAAATTGTTTAAAATTCCTTATAAACTGCTTTGGACAACCATTATCAGAAGTAAGCAATATGTACTTACTTCTATTACAATACTATTTTCAAGCTACTGAAACTTCACTATTTTTTGAACTATGAATTCATAACATACTGCTTGCCCAAGCCATCCACCTAGCTCATTTGCTGAGTTGTAAATCATAATTACCTTCTTCAAATTAGAAAGAGTTTTTTCTTTAAAAGATGTCAATATATTTCTACTTTAGAAAAATATGACTATCCGCATCAGTGAAGGAAGGTCATAGCATCACTGATTCCTACAATGGCCCAGAGATGGCGAAAACATGTCCTTACTTCATTGACTGCTACAGATAGGCTTACTGAATATTTTGAATGTATTCACTCTTTCCATCCTTTTACTCAAGAAAACAGCAAGAATAATTCACAAGAAAATTGTAAATTTGTCAAGCCTCAAACTCTCCTACCATGTGGCTGCATCTTCTTAAATTAAAATATTTTTCTCTATTTGTATGTAAATTTTTACTTCTTCATGGACAAATTATGAAGTTAAAGTTTTAAATTCATAATAAGATATTTTGTATTTGAAGGAAAAATATGCTCCAGTCTGTAGCATTTACTCATTTACTTTACAGCAATGTTCCTAGCGCTTGTGTTACCACTACAGTAGCTTGCACAGCATGTGACTAATAAGGAAATTTATTTTAAGACAGCAGTGACCTCTGTGTTTATCTTTTCATAGACTGATGAACTCACATGTACACACAGTAACAAGCTGCAGTTAAGATCCCAACTGAAATCCAAAGCCAAAGAAAAAACACATGCATTTACTTTTAAATTTAAAAAAGGATGGAAATGTTTCACTGTTCGTGACACAAATGTAAAACATTGTTGTAATTCTAAGGTTAATACGAATAGCTTCATTATGCAAATCATCCTAAATGATGTGAATATATTACTTTATGTGAGATTTTTAAAGATTTTTATTTTTTGTGAAGTTATGATCTCCTCCTTTCCTAAGCAAACATAACAGCAGTTTGTTCAGTAATGGCTAAGGGAAGCCTCTGGATTCTACTGAGATCCATAAAGAAGTAACCTGGATTCTTAGTTCAGCAATGCAAAAAGCAAAGTCTTGAATGCTAACACTTCTCAATAACAAAGCAGAGAAGATCTTGAAATAGGGTCTGGAATACGAGACTGCTCCTTTCTATGAAAGTTTTCGAAGTACTGATCTACAGAATAATATTCTAATATTCTTCTGTTTTCTCTATAGCCAACCTCCTCCTCCCCCTGCCCCCCCGCCCCCCCACCCACCCCCCCCCCCACTTAATTTTTCTGTGAAAAGCAGAAGGATTCAGTAAAAAACATTTCTCCAGTGCCAGAATAACTTCTAATATGCTAATTACTTCAGTGCAGATGATCTGCAGTAAAGGCCACAAAATCCAAATATATCCTGTTTATTGTATTTGTATTATTTTGTTATTTTATATATACACTATTCATATTTATTTTGATATTTTTAAAAGTATATGGATATTAGAAACATTAATATCAATGGAGGTTTTTTAAAAACAATGGTAGTTATTTTCTAAACATATACAGTTTCTTGGACAGTACAGGAATCTTTTACTTAAAGCTCCAAAGATTGCAGTGGATCTTTTCCTTTCCTTCAGATGAGATTCAGATGAGATTCTAATTTACAAAAATGAGAAGGAATTATACACCTTTTTGCACCACTTTTTTTGTTATTTTGATGTTGCTTCCACTTCCCTTCTTGAGTGTGTTCACATCCTTCACCAGATGAGTGCAGCACTACAGAGGACCACTTCTATCATGTCAGCTGTTACATTATATTCAACATTCTGCCATTGGTCACTCCTGAAATTAATGAGTCATTAACATTCTATTTCTGCATTTTGAGAACTTTTCTTTGTGCTCTGCAATTCTTCTCCCCTGAAAATATGTTAAATAACTAAATGTGAACTATTATGCACAGCACTAAGATAATTATAATGATAAATAATGCTTGTAAATTAGTATATTTCTTCAGTAATCAGTCTGCATTCCAAAGCAACAACATTTCATTTCTCCTGTATAATTAATTTAATGTAGTACCGCCAAAGAAACTTCCCTGTTGAGGAAGGATTGTTGAGCCAGTGAGGGTTCTTTAGGGAACCTCAGCGCTAAATATTACACAAGAGATACTAAATAATTTTTGTGCTTAAAAACAAAACAAAACAAAACAAAACAAAACAAAACAAAACAAAACAAAACAAAACAAAACAAAACAAAACAAAACAAAACAAAACAAAACAAAACAAAACAAAACAAAGTAAACAAACAAACAAACACCCCCCACCACCACCACACCACCCCTGATATTATTGGAAAACAACCAGGTTAAACATTATCAAAGCTATTATTTTTTAAATCACTATTTCAAATAGGCCTGAAGAAGGAATATGTAGAAGGCAGAAGAGGCCTCACTTAAGTAGTTTTATACATGCCTGCATAATTACACACTAGACTTAGGTCACTTGAGCATAAAATAAGTTTAGATTCAATGAGCTGGAACATCCTGATTCAGGTTTGAGCAAGTAGTTTTCCTACTAGAGCACAATAAGGATGTTTTTTAGTTCTGACAGAGCAGTAGAAGAATTCTTGCTGTAATGCTATTTGTACCATTCTCCAGCTGCTACTCCAGAATTTCATTTTAAAAGTGTCATATAAACTACAATGAAGAGCAGATTCAATTGCACGATAATTATAGACATATGCAAACAGCTACAGCAAGAACTACAGGAGTTTTAAAAAAAGCAGATGACAAAGATAAGTTAGTGACCATGTCACTCAAAGAAAGAAAGCAAAAATAAGGCAAATAACAGTAAAGAAATTAGGACAAAATGCATGATGTTATAAAACCAGCTTTTCTCAAATAAATTCAAGCATTTGCTTAGACTTTGGCTGCTATGAATAGACATATGAATATCTATCTCCAAACTATCACAGACCTCTGTTGACTGAAGTCTGCAACCGTGCAAGCAGAAGTTTCTGCTAACATGCATCACAATGTCAAGACTGGGACTATAATTTAGAGATGTGCATTTCAAGAAGATGGAAACCAAAACAATGAAGACACAAACCAGAATAATGAACACCAGAAAGAAATGATGACTGTATTCTGTCTCAGCAGATCCAGGTTTATAATGAAGCTCACATTAGACTCAGAAGTTAGAGAAACTGTACTTCAGATCTGTCTCAGACCCTCCAAATGATAGTGTTGCCTGTATTTTGCCAAGCTGTTTCTGCATCAATTAACTTCTTTCATTAAATTTTCCCAAAGGGGGCAACTTAGCTGATACAGAATCTAAGAACAGAGTAGCCTTTTCCCAGTGATTTATCTAGTACAATTAGAGTAAGCTGTTTGTGCTATAGCAAGCTCAAGCAAACAGGTATTATAAAAATTACAGCTCTGAGGTTTTCTTCCATTTGCCTAGCAGGCTTGCTGTTCCAGGGAAAATGTAACAAAAAGAAACCCAAGGTATTTATTGAGGGAATCAGAGAAAAAAGGATATGTCTAAGTATACAACACAGTAGGAAACAGGAAGACTGAGAGGAAAATATTAAAGAACTGTGAATATAAAATAACATCACAGAACAGGAATAAGAAAAGATATTATTGTAGGTAAAATATAATGCAAATGATACTTATTATGTCAGAGGTAGCATACTATGAGCAGGTCACATATTTCAAATGGCTCAAGACATATAAGTCAGTTGATAACAAGTGCTTGTAATAAGGAAAACCAATAAATGCATCTGAAATTCTATGATGATTTTACTGCCCCATTTGAAAGTTTATATTTTTAATGACATCAGAAATTTCTTTGATGTTGAAAAGAGCTTGGTGAATTAAATAAACCAATGTAAACTTTTGTCTTTTGCATACCTGCATTTTAAAAATGCTGAACACTAAATCCATTGCTACAAAAAATGCCAAAAAAATCCATGAGATGCCTGATTGTTTTTGCTGCTGATGTTTAGTATTACAGCTGTCTTGACAACTAGCTAGAGCAGCTTCAATACATCTAGAGCATTTCAGATGTGACATTCTGAGCTTCTGCCTTCTAGTTCCATCACCTACATCTTCAGACTTCTTGAAAGACATTTCCCTTTCAGTCGAATAAATATACGCTTCTTAGAAAAACATGAAGAAGTTAGAACATAAGCAAGCTTTTGTGTGCCCTAGTTGTAAAAGTAGTGTTGCGGGAGCAGAGACCTTTGCGTTTGAGTTGTCATTCTAATTAATGTTCAGTATAAAGTACTTCATCACTGAAGCAAGATCAGGTTTATCTCAGTGGAACAGGTAAATAAAGAATAGTTCTAAACATGGAGAGAAAAGTTTTAGAAGTCCAGTTTATGTTCCTTTGTGTTCTTCCTTCCCATTCTCTTCTCCTACTGTCCCAACTCTTACCCTTCAACAAACACAAGTTTGAACTTACAATTGCCTTTTGGGTTTGATTTGATTGCCCAAATAGAAGTATTTGCTACTAGTTTGTATTTGCCAGTAATTGCTGCTAGCTTATTTTACCTGGCACCGTTCGCTGGTTCAAAAAAAAAATATCTGTACTCTGTGTCATATCTGTCAAATTTAAGTGGATATATGAACGACCATTGGCTACATCAAATGATATTAGGTAGATGTATTTAGGCAGTTGAATAGTGTATTAATGAGAAAGAGATTATGAAATTAATAAAACAGCAAAAGCAAGAAGTAGCTTATTCTCAGGCAGTCACTACGTCCACAGCAAAGCACACCCTGAAATACATTTTTAGCCGTTCATAAGCTACTTCTGTAGGCACATTAAAACACATTAAATTGCATATGCTTTAAGTTCAGTATTACCAGATATTACTTGGGTGTTTTGTGTTAACAAATCAAAATAAAAGGAAATAAGTGATTACACAAGGCAGTAAGATCCAGAAACCTTTTCTGAGATACAAACTTCCCAGTAAATATAGTGGACCTGGAGCAGTCTTGATCCAGCCCAGCACGTAATTATATATAATGGCTTAATCAGCTGTTTCTTGCCAATAACACAAAGGGAGGATAAGCCAGTTGATGAGCCCAGGAATTGACTCATCTTTAATCAGTTTAACTTGACAAAGAGTTGCACTTGAATGGCCAAGAACATTTGTTTAATATCTTACTTCATTTATTATTTTATTTTATTACTAAGCAATTTTTATGTACAAACAGGTACACAAAATCCACTATTAGGCTTCAAGGAACTTTTCCGAGTCTTTAAAATGGCTTAATTTTTTTCAGTATCATTAAGGAATGAAAATTTGGTTCAGAAAACATAATTCCAAAAGGAAATGCAGTATAAACCAGTAATAACTTCTGTAGATATTATTAATACATTGAGTCTATTCTTTATTTTTTCACAATAAAAATCAATATATTCCTGTATTTACTTAATGCAAAAACAATTTTTCCACATAATGTTCTTCCCACTTGTAAGATTGCTTTTGTTACAAAAATTGATTATTGTGGACCATTATTTTTTATTGTAAATGTTATCTTAATTTAAGTAACATCCATGATACAGGTTAAGGGACAGACACAGCATGCAAAACTACATCCAGCTTCCTTTAAAGTGATTTCATGATGGCCATAAAAAGATGTGAAGTCAAAATAAAGCTCCATGTGTAGATATTTAGTTCAATACATTTGAAATTAATGGCAATGGGAAACGTAAATCATACACAGGCTAGAGAAGGCTAATAAATTTGAGTAACCAAAATATTATTGGTTTCTTTTATTCTTAGCATATTTAAATATGCCAGCAGACAGATAGACGGGATTCTACAGAGAAGACACTTAACACAGAAAATTAATAGCAAAATTACAAAATTTTCCTGAAAGCTACCTTGCTATGGGTAAGAGTCAGCACTTTCCTGTCAATGTTTCAAGTGATTCTACCTTAGGTTTATTTCTAAATATAGGGGGGGGGGGGGGGGGGGGGGGGGGGGGGGGGGGGGGGGGAGGGGGGAACAAGGATCCTTGCCCAAATATTGGGAATATGTTAAGGGAAATCATGGCAGTAGGTAAAAAAACTTGCTAAATAAAGGAAATCATGTTTTCATAAGCAACTGTTGCCAAGTGGGCAGTTGAGGGCTGCAGCTGTCTCTGTGCAAAATTAAGACTCTCTAGTACAACACTGCCTCCAGAAAGGCAGACTGAAAAATACACCCCAGTTCGTCATGGATGCTAAAGATCAGGAGGTAAAAAAAACCAGGGAGTTCTGCATTGTGTAGTCATCATACATATGCTGACAGAGGGTAACAGTGACTGACGGTCTTTGCTAGTGTTCTCACCTTACATTGACAGTTATTCTGATAAACAGTAAAAGGTTATGCAAAAATATATATTTCACTGTAATACCTGGAAAATACAGGTATTTATATTTTTTAAAATTACATAACCAACTAAAATAACTATTTAATTATTTACATATTTTTTTTTCAGAACACAATTTAAAAATAACTCATGAAACTCTTGTTTTACAGTAAAAATCTGTCCTGGTTTCAGCTGGGATAGAATTAATTTTATTCTTAGTAGCTGGTGCAGTGCTGTGTTTTGGCTCTGATGCGAGAACAATGTTGATAGCACACTGATGGTTTTAGTTGTTGCTGGGTGATGTTTATACTAAGTCAAGGACTTTTCAGTTCCTCAGGCCCTGCCAGCCAGAGGGCTGGAGGGTCACGGGAAGCTGGGAGGGGACACAGCCAGGACAGGTGACCCAAAGTAGCCAAAGAGGTATTCCATACCATATGACATCATGCTGAGTATATAAACTGGGGGAAGAAGAAGGAAGGGGGGGACATTTGGCATTATGGCATTTGTCTTCCCGAGTAACCATTACATGTGATGGAGCCCTGCTCTCCTGGGGATGGCTGAACACCTGCCTGCCGGTGGGAAGTGGTGAGTGAATTCCTTGCTTTGCTTTGCTTGCATGCACAGCTTTTGCTTCACCTACTAAACCATCATTATCTCAACCCTCAAGTTTTACATTCCTTTCCAATCCTCCTCCCCATCCCTCTGGCTGAGGGAGAGTGAGCGAGCCGCTGCGTGGTGCTTGGTTGAACCATGACAAGATCCTTCTTAAAGAAGCAACAATCATTTGGGTTGTTGTTAAGCAAAAAGGTAATGCACTGGTGTCACAAAGAGATTTTCAATTCTATTTTCATGATGGCTATTTTTAAGATGCCCATTTTTTTTACATTAGATTTTTAAGTTATGCAAAGAAACCAAATTCCTAATTATAGATCCACTATAGCACAATGAATAGAAAAACCAAACAGCAAGTCTAACTTGTGGAGCTAAAACAGATACAGATCAACAGCTAAAACAGCTATAAAGAATATTGGAGGGAAGGGCTGTTTTAAAATTTCACCTTCAACAAGTCAGACTTAAATCAGCTGACCTGTAATGTAGTATAGGCTTTTGGTTAACGCCAACTTCTGTGTTACAGAAAGTAAGAATTTTGGCATATTTAATAAAAAGGAATAAATTAATCTCATTACTTTTCTGTCCTGCATTACTGTTTCTTATATGTGAATACTATATACGAGGAATTTTCACCATGTTTTCCTAACGCTTTCTTTGAGGCTTAATAAGGTAGATGTCCTCTGAGGCTGCTAATTGTGCACACATTGAGTAGAAATGTGTAGACCTTTTGTGCATTTAATTGTGTGCTTAGATATTTAAAATAGTGTACTGAGAATATCAGGTGCTGGACCCACCACAGGGCACAGCTGAACCCCTCAGCTAAGACAGTGGCATCTTTGTGATAACATATTTAAGAAAGGGCAGAAAACACTGGACAGAGAGGAGGAAGGAACAAAAGGAATGAGAAACAGCAGAGGGAACACCAAGGTAGGATGTCAAGGTCATCAGACATTATCATTGAAACTTTCAGTTGATTTTGCCCCACTGTAAATTGTAGGTAACTTAGCAGGGCTGTTCTGCTGACTGCATCTTCATGCTCTGAGCTGCCTTAACAGTCAGGGTCAAGAATATATTATATAATATGCTAAGGTCATTTACTCTTGAGAAATTGTACAAGCTCCAGCTGAGGAAAATGAGCAAAATGTCACATCGGTCATCCTCCTACACCATTAAAATTTGGTATCTGCATCAATGCCAAATGCATCATATATTTCAATTACACTTATAGCCATTCTGTCACATGTCAGGGATACAAATATCCTTACTTCTAGATTGTGTATTGCTATTTCTTAAGTTATCTGCTTTTACCTGAAACTGCAAGGTCAGAACTGCAGTGACAGGTAAAACTGTTTATATGCCATATTAATTAAACTTTTCAGCTGAATTACCATTAGTTCTGTATGACATCATAGCCCATTCATCATTATTTGTTTGCCTTTTACACTTCTGGCAAGATAAAGCAATCTTAAACAAAAAGCTAACAGCAATGAGGTGAAGTGAATCTATGCTAGTTTCTTAGATGGCTTAAAATCATGGAGAGTTTTCTGACTGTCTACCAGGGGTCCTCAAACTTTCTAAACAGGGGTCCGGTGTGCAGGTTAAGTGGCAGGCAGTCATCTGCGGCTGGTTGGTTTCACCCCCCAGCCCCTGGCGGGGGGGGTCTGTAAATACCGGGGGCCGGATTGAGGACCCTGGGGGGCCGTATCTGGCCCATGGGCTGTAGTTTGATGACCCCTGGTCTAAGCTTTATAGAAGACAACACTGTTATAAGATTTTGTTTCTCTTCCTTTCAAGAATGAAAGCATAACTCTTGAAAGTCGACAGAAATAACTAAGTTTAAGGGATCCATTCTTATCACCCACAGTTTCTAAATTATTCTAAATTCTATTATGATAGCCTTGAGTGTCATGATATATATGCCAGACATTAAAAATTTATATTTAACTATGAAGAAGCTATTGGAACTGAATTCTGAATGTCCTGACCAGAGAAGTATTCTGTAAAAATGTGGTTCTTTATTGACCTTTACTTTATTTACTTCATTTTATTTATTTTATACAGATCATCAAGGTGTCACTTCAGCAGAGATAGAAACATTTAGGTACCCCTCAAACTGGATACTTTACTGATGATTTGCTTCTAAAACTACTCAGTGCTGCTGAAAAGTAGAAGAGTAATAATTTTAAAAGGTACAACTGGAATTTAACTCTGCCATGGAACCATGGAGGTGATTAAATCTTATACTTCAACTTCCTAGATAACCCATTGTCCTCTAAGCTACTCTCTGGGCATGCGAGTTAATATGATAAGTAAATAGTTGAACTTCCATATTAAAAAAAAATGTTTTAATTATTAAAAAGAAAAAAAAAGACCAAAACCAAAACAAAAAATTCCCTGTCAACACCAAAAAACCTTTTACAAGTCTTATATCTTTCTGTCTATGAAGGAATTTATAATCACCTCTGACACTAATGACTAAGTCACATAGCATGTGAAACCCCCTCATCTCTGCCATAATTGTTTGATATTTCATATCCTGCTCTAAGGAATACATTTTAATGTGTGAAACCTTTCCTTTAATTGAAAAATCTTCATTTGATTCAAGAGCAGCTATTCTCCTTTCCATCTTCACAGAAATGGAAAGCTATTTACTACTTTGCCAGGTTGCCAAACAATACTGCTATTCACATCAGAGATTTCATTTTCTATATTTGCTTTTGGCAACTGAAACTTCTGTTCCTCTTTTTTCTCATGCTTCATGATACTGATTATCTTGCACCATAACACTTTTAAAATAATTTAATACCCAGAGATTACACAGCTTTGACTTGTAATTAAATGCTGAATATAATTGTATACAGTCAGCAACAAATATTACATTTAGACAAGCATCCACAATTTTAGCTGGGCAGCCATGTTCGGAGTTGTATTAATACAAAACTTCATATATAAGTATGGAAGCATATATTTGGATGGTGTTCTATCCCTTTCGTATAGGGAAGAACAGAAGTAAGAAATTAATCTCCCGTATTTTAATTTTATTCTCACCTGAAATAATATTTTATTTAGGTTTAGAAAAGTAATAAAAATGAGTGTTTTCCCCATGTGTTTGGTGCCTTTGACATTACTTAAAAAACAAAATGTGCTTGAAAATAAATTAAAAATAACTCCTAGACAAGTGTCTTGTTTAGCTAGAAGACTGCCAAATTCTGTACTAGCCTCCATTTGGTCATTTATTTGTTTATAGTACAACATTTTAATGTTGAGGCAATAGCAGACAGAGGCGGTGTTCTAATATTTCAGGCCTACACTACTTAGGAGAGACAGCTCAAAAGGTCTATTTGGTAAAGTTGCTTTTGTGGTATGACCTTTATATGAGTTTCTATACAGAAATGCATTTATCAGTTCTGCAATTTAATAGCAAGATCTCCAGTAAACTTTAAAATGAAACTAATGTTGTTAGGTATATTTAAATATTCTTTTTTATTCAGGCTATATTGCTTTTAGAAGCAAGCAAATCATTCATGTTCTCACCATCTCTAATTTGCAAGCTCTAACAAACCACTGAGAGGAATTCTTGAATTTTATGCCCTATTTGGTAACATGTGGAAAATCAGATGCAGTGAGGAAATGGACAGGATTGTTTCCAAATATTTGATACAAATCCAAAACCCCTCAAGCCTGAATTTATTTGGCAGGACAAACAATAGGAGAATAATATTGCCAAGACCCTGATGTCTGTTCCCCTGTGTGCTTAATTATTTTTGGTTGTTGATTGCTGCTGGGATTTTTTTGGTTGTTGTTGTTTATTTGGGGTTTTATGGAGCAAATTCACCAAAACAACTGCTTAAGCTGTCAGTTTGCTTTACAGAAAGATGTGGAATTCTAACACTTGAGTTGTATTAGGCAAAAAACATCGGTAATGTCCAATTTAGCAGTTTAAATTTTATTTTATTAATCCATGTGAAAATGTCATCAGAAAGAAAAAAAACCCACAAAATCTATGATCATTTTTCTCCTGGAGTCTTCCAGTATAGAAGTGAAGCCTCAGATACTCAGACATCCATGAATTCTGTTCAGCTGGACTGCAACCTTTGGCTTCCCTTCAGGACCTGTTGTCCCATGGACTAATAGAAATGACCATAGAATAAAATATTTTATTATTAAGTGACAAGGACTTAATTTAGGACATATAATTCATATTAGACTATAATGGCACATATATTATATATATAAATAAAATTGAAGTTATTGTGAGTCTTCAATATTTATTTTTTTTATGTTACGATAGCCTTGATGTTGACATCTACAATGAGAGGAGCTGAAAAGAAAAAGACACAAAGGTTGGGTTACAATGACATCTGCAGGTTAATGCAACAGCAACGTCTGACAATCAACAGCCAATAAACTTTATAAAGGAAACATAAAGCTAGATGAGGTTCTCAAAATACCCACTGCTCAGGAAAATTTTGAAAGGACCTGGCAAGAAAGCACTACTTGAACATCTGAGAAGTCTGGCATTATGGGGAACTACTGGACCTGTTGCCAGCCATCCCAAATGAGAATGGTGAGTTAGATACAGTATTGATTCTTTATCTCCCTTTATACTAAACCGGGAGAAAACTAGACTGTGCTGCACTGTGGCCAGTAATAGGAGGTGCATGATGAAGGAGGAATTATGTTCAACATTTAACAAATGGTGTTAGACCACTTTACTTAAGAAGTCACATGGAAGAAAACACTGTTTTGCATAAACATCAGATTCTTTCCTGCCTGTGTCTGACCACTTCCTTCATTCCGTATGAAGAGCCCTGAGGCAAACCTCCAGGGTCTGATCTGTCAGAGTACTTGCAACAACAAAAAGCCCATGCAAATAGTGGCTAAAGGCTAGGTTAGTAGCTCTGGTAGGACTGGGACCTTAGAGAGAGACTTCTCTGTGGTCATGGTAAATATGAAGAAGCCAAGCCAAAGCAGAATTAAAAAAAAAAACATACAAAACCAAACAAAAATCCACAAAAAGCAAAGATGGTTAGGGTAGTTCCTATGAGGGAGTGTATTTCTGCTGAAACATAGCATGGACCTGTCCCTCCAAAAATGTTTTAAACTGTGCTTTAAGATTTGTGATGTTGTAAGACTTTGTTATTGCAAAGAGTTTTCAAAAGAAAAAATTGTCTTCTAGTGAGATGTGTAAATTTCTTAATGTTTTAATTCTTTCCTTTAGCAGGAAATTAAAAAAAAATTAAAAGGCCACCACTTGTTTTATGTAAAACATCACAGACTATTTCTCCTTAAATCTAAGTACAATTCTTACACTTTCTGGAAATTAAAGATTTCCTGCTGCTTATAAAATGAGAATGCAGTAATTGGCTAAACTCAATACTCCCAGTCATATCTCTTAGACTTGTCTTTATGCTGTGCACAACATTCTAATTTTATCAACAGAAACATAAGCGTTGGCAATGTGTTTTGTAGTAAACAGTTTTGCATATGCATTTAACATTGTGGCCTGTAAAACCCAAGTGTCATTGTTCAGTGGATAACAGGAAATCGTAACTTCTATAATAAAGGTATGGTATGATGATTTAAATAATTTACCTTGCAAATAAGATTAGTAGGTGACACTACAACACTGTGTTTTTAAAATTATTTAGAAATTACATAATGTATTATAAAAGATGTTACCTAATATAAATCTCTTTTAAGTATATTAAGTCTTATTTGATATTTTTTCATTTAGGGACTGTTTTTTAAATGGATTGCTGGCTACAGCAGCTGTGGATGTTCATGTGTGCATGTTGAAAAAACACTGATTTGTGGAGATATTTATTCTGAGAGGAAATAGGTGCAGACGGATACTGAAAATTATATAAAAGTTAAAGTTCTGTTCAGTCTTTAGATAGTAATTGAAGTGGTATAAATAGGAAGCAGGTAAAAAAGTAGCTGAAAAAAATAAGATGATTTATTTAAGTATCTCTTCATGTTTTTGACATTTTATTTTCTAGATTGCACAAACTCATACATTCAAAGCATTTCATTATACAGCCATGGAAACAAATTTTGTGCTGCCACAGAATTGGAGTCATCCAAACCAGTACTTTTTTATCTGTTAGAAATGTATTAATTTACAAAATATTAGATCCAGAAACATACAAAGACACAAAAAACACTCGGAATAAAGCACTCTTATGAAAGCCATTCATAATATGAATAAAGATATATAATATTTTTGCCCTTTCATATGTAAACAGCCCATAGAAGGCTTACTTCATCTTGATGGGGGAATGCCTCCATGCAAACAGTGTTCTTTCAGAAAAACACGGAGGTGTTTTAGAGAAATAAAAGTGAAGTAACAGAATAACAGGGATGCAACCTATAGTTATATAGAAACTCCCTGCAGAAAGCCAGATTCATAATCCCTCCAGCTGCTTTAGCTGTAAGAGACTGCCTTATATATGCCACAGTCTTGAAGCCATCTACCCATAACACAGGCTGCTGGTCCTCCTTCCTGTGTGATGTGAGATCTGATACATGTTTCAGTGGCAACATTTTTATCTTATTTCTGTTTTCTTTGGGTGGAACTGGAGCAGAAGAAGTGAATGCTGGCAACTTAAATCAAGTGAATAACGGTTGAACACCTCTTCTAGTGAATGCCAATATATTGCAAGAGCCAGTGAATAATAGGTTATAATTTGTATCTAGAACACAACTTTATTTTAGTCCTTCACAGTCTTTTGAAATGACTTGGACTTAAAATAAAAACTGATTATTGAAAAAGGTTTTCAATTCATCAAACCTATCACAGAGAGTCAACCCTAATAAGTAACCCTTTAGAAAAACATTAGTACCGCTATCTGATAATCCAAGAAACAGTTTACAATAAAAATTTTTACTTTCAAATATCTAATCAGATGCTAAGACCAATTCTAAGACAGATGCTGAGATTTCTCACTCTTTAAGGTAACAGGCATTTACAGGTTACTTAGAACAGCACAAATCTTTTTTCAAACTGAGGTGAATACAGTTGATGAAAATAATGCTCCTAATTGATCCATATTTTCAAAGTGAGGAAAATGTCTGTTATCACCAAACAGAGCTTTACACAGATTACGAAAGGCAATAAAACAGGACTCCAAACCACTCAAAACATCATGGGTTCACCCACAATTCGTTAGTTCATAAAATTTACTTAAACTAAATAAAAATGTTAGGTTTCATATGGATTTGGGAGGCTTGACAAATCACTGAAGAAAAAAAATATAGCCAATGACAGTTAATTGAGAAAGAAAAAAATATATGGCTTATGCTTGTTTTTCAAAGTAGCTAGCTATATGTTGCTTCTGTTATTTTAGACCCAGGAGAACATGAATGGCCTCCACTGATCTCAAACTGCAAGACTTATTGATTCTTCAAGCTCCTTTTGAACTAACATGTTTTTCTTTTTCTCTCTGCTTGGAATTCCTTTCCTCAGAGATACTTATTTAGCTGAAGACTAGACATCTCCCTGACCAGTTATAGATCAAAACACTAATACATAGTTTAAGAGCAGGTTTAAGATCGCTTTTAATTGGTCATTAACTATTTTAGTACCAGCTAATCCCACAATAACATATGATAAAAAATTTAGACAGTCTATTTCCTTCTTTCCATCTTTCCCTTCTAGAAATTTCAGTTATAAATACCAGAATTTAATTTTGAAATTTACAGCAATAGTTATGTCTACCTTAAAACCAGAACTGTGTTCTGAGGCACAGTTCAAGATAAGTTCCTACTTATTGAAACAAGATTGAGTTGTCTTTGAAGCAAGTTATAAACCATATATTCCACTGCTTCTGTAAATTTTACCTCAGTAAGGTCAATGCAAATTCCTAGAAAACAAAAAAAAATAGTGCCTTACACTACTAGAAAAGGTTCATTATACAAATTGCAAGGCAGCAGGAAAAAAAAGTCTGTGGAGCAACCAGCACGTTTTTGAATATTATTTTCGTTAGCCACAGTTGCTCAATGAAGTTGTGTGTTTCATTCTCTTTCATAGGTTTTGCGCTGTTGTTTTTCATCGTTTACATTTTGATGGAGTTGCCTGAAAAAAATACTTCATATTTTTACAGTACTTACAGAAGTTGCATGAAAATTTAGGCATACGTGAATATAGTAGCTCCAAAATCTTAGAACAGAGACAAGACCAGCAACATCGTTATGAATTTAGTTATCTATTTACCAAAGTTAAGCCAAAATTACTAAAAGCAAGACAGCCAGCACAACTGTATTTTAGTAAAGTTCATGAATTTCATGTCCATACATACAGATTTTTTTACAGAAAGAAAGTGTATGAATTTGTATGGAATATATATGTTGTTTTAATATTTACCTTTTTCAGTTCAACAGAAGTACTTCTGCACATCATATATGTCAGCATCCATCATTTTAAGAAAGAATATTCAAAAGTTCATATATGTACTGCAGCTGTGTAGCTTAACTGTGAATCTTAAACCAATGAGAAAAAGTGTAGATAGATTAATATTTTTTCATACTTACATTTCACAGAATTTTCTAAATATAAATTATGAGCACGTGCCTGCCAAGGATCAAATACACATGTATTAGTGTATTTTGTTTTTCTGAATTCATGAGTTCAAAACTCAGACAAAGTGTGTGACAAACCACAGTATTCTATGAGATTATTGGCTAAAACCCCTTTTTTCCTCTGTGTTTGTATATACTCTCATCTTTCTAATACATATAATGTGATTTCATTGTCTCTGTATGTGAGTTTTGCAATAAAAATATTTTACCTTTCATATATCAAACAAATTCACTGGCGGTATCAAAGAGTTATAATACAATAAATTGTGAAAGAAGCATAGAAATTCTGTATACACAAAAAAGTTCTTTCAGTTGTCTTTTGATTTTAATCTGCACAATTTTTGGAAAGAGAATATTTACCAAGCGTAGTGCAAGAACTTAAATTTTTACAGTTACTGAAAGTGAAGAAAGTCTTGGCTTTTCATTGCATTTGTCAGGTGTGGCAATTGACTGAAGGTCTCAAAAAAAATTATAGTATTGAAGCATTGAATACCTAAACATGCCTGCTCTTAAAAGCAAACAAACAAATGAAAAAGAAAAAACCCACTGCAAAATGATAAAAAATCCCCATGTACTCAGGTATGTGCTATGAAAAGTAAAATTAATTGAACTCATTAATTAAATTAGTTACTCATTCTCACCTCCCTCTCAAACATTTGGTGGCATTTTAACCAGATGCTTCTACCAGAACCGTTGACCTTGGTAGGAGGAAGAAATGATTTGACCAAAGCTTTGTTAAGTTATCTCATTAAGTATCCTCAAAGAATGTGCTGTCATTTGCTGCAGGATAATTGAGAACCTAGATTTTGGACTGTTACTGATTATTTAGTAAATAATAATAACAAAATAATGATTTATAAGTAACATGAAAATGTGCGGTATTAATCTTTGCAAAGTACTTTGAGAAAATGGTTATGAAAGGCTCTACGGAAATAGAAGCACTAATTGATCTTAATGGATTCTCATAGAACAGAGAGACAGCATGTGCTGTAATTCAACAAATTACCTGCTGTTTTGAAGTCTGTGTTGTGCTGGAGTGGATGGATAAGGCTTTAGTGGAAAGTGAGTTAAATATCATTTTTTCATTAACTATGAAGAGAATGATTTTTTTTTCCAGAGCAATGTCTACAGTGATAAGGCTACAGTCTTTTTGATCTCCACAGAAATTATTGTCAGAGTATAGCAGGCACACCTATCTGGCTATTTTATGATTATCATAGAAAAGCTAGGGCTACTGAGGAGATACAGTGAAATGATTTTGTGTTTTTGGGAGACATGTCCAATAAACATGACAAAAAATGTTACACTCAAAAATTTCCTAAGTGTTTATAATCTTGCTACTACATACTTTCTCAAACCATGTGCCTCTTTCCTTGCCTGAATACACTAAAGACAGACTATTAAATCTTCTATATGCTGTTATAAAACTCAAAACAGTCATTTCACATACGCTATCCAAATTCTTTCCACATATTCAAAACAGGCTTTAAAAAACACGAGAGGCAAATGTTTGGCAGTCTTCAGTCTCACAGGCAGCAGAAAAGTATAAGCATCTTTCCCACTTGTAGTCACCTAGAGACTGCTGTATCCTCTAATTTCTAAGAGCTTAGATACAAGATGTGTATGCCTAGCTTTAAATGGCAGGAAACATAAACAGTTACTTACAATAACACAATTTAGCTTTAGAAAATCTGTTTCCTAAAGAAAGACGTGTTGATTGTCTGCAGGCAGCATTGCTGGTCTGTGAACTCAAGAGATTTATTCTATATTGCTTTACATTTATTTGTCTTTGGAAGGTGGTGTGGGTTTATATTTATTTTTTTCCTCCTATATGCAATACAACTTCTTCTTTGAGCAAAATTTAGGTGTGGTTGTTTTGGGGTTTTTTTTTTGGGGGGGGGGGGGGTGGTGTATGAAGCACATTTCTAAAGGACATGCCACTGCTAAGACATAAAAACCTCCATGTAACAATAAATAAAACCAGCAAATACCAAATTATTCAAACTAGCTTTGTGTGGCATGAAAAATATGTTTCATTTCTGGATTTTGTTTTGGAATAAATCTTTAAATGATTAGGTGGAAGCCACTGAGAAAGTAAATCGAAATATTTCCTCCCTACTTAAAATTTCCTAATTTGTTTAATACTTAGTGAAGCATAAAAGTTGGATCTGCAGCTGTGTAGTTACCCTTACCTGAGTTTCAAACGTTTAGCCAAGATCTGAATTTAGTATAAGAAGATGTCGCACATAGTTGTACAGAGAATTGTTTGGTGTCCTCTGATCCTCCCATAATGGACTAGATAATGAGCATTCTATTAATTTTCTAAAGTAGTTCATAATTAGGAGACTCTTTCATATTGCACCTGGGAAATTGACTTAGAAAACTGTGGAATTTGAAGTCAAGATATGAAAGAACAATTTGTCACCAAAGGATTTAGCCATGATGTCACAGGTCTCAAACTCATTTGATAACAGGTAAAAGTAATTTTCAATGAACTGAGTAGAATATTTATTAGATAATACAGGTATACCTCCCCATCAGTTACAAACAAGAAACCTTTCTCTTGTATTATGTGTAGCTTTTCACTGCCCTTCTGGGTCCTAAGATAAATGGGTTCACTCAGGCAGACTGTAGAAAAGGTCATCAAGTACTCAAATCCTTGTCCAGGAGGACTACAGTGTTCACGGTTTCTTTTTCCTCACTCTTAAGTCTACTCGCAGCATGTTGTCAAGCTGCAGAAATTACTTGTATTTTTTTCATTGGTTCATAGTTCCATGCAAATTTACCATATATCATGTGCTTTACATGTTTGGATACTTGTTCTTTGGATTTCTTATTACTGCTAAAACTGCTTTTGCTGCTTTTGCTGCAGTTTCCAAGGTTGCATTCCTTTAGTGACCAGTAAGTGACTATTGGTTAGTTGTTTACAATCCCAGGAACTCCAGTATCATCTTGTGCCTGTACTTTCAAGAGTTCTGCTGTCACATCATGGAGAATACTCCACTATGCTGCATATTGTTCTAGGGTCATAGATAGTTCATTCTGTACAGAAGAAACAGTTGATACGACTCCCTATGAGTTAAAAAAAATATATATATAGTAATAAGCATTATGTGACAATTGTGCAACAGCTAAAACAAAGTGAGTCATCTGGACCTTAGAGAATTTTAATACAGCTAAGCATGGCAAAACACAGGTCTAGACAGGCCAAGGTAAGTTTTAAAAAAGTCTGATAAGGTTTGTGGCCTCTGGTGTTAGTTTAATGCAGGACTACATCTACTGGGTTGCTAGGCTACATATGACTATGGACATATTACTGTCTTTAAAGTAATATTTCCACGTCCAACAAGCTGACATCCAGACATTTTAAGAGCACACAGGAAACAGAACTACAAGCACAGATGGTCTTACCAGGTGTCAAGATAATTTTTCTCAAGGACCAAACACTTAACCTGAAAGAAGAGAATCTCTTCTGAGTGGCAGTAAAGACCCTACCCTGCCAAGTCACAAAATGTTTTCAACTGATGACTTACAAAACATAAAAATGTATCTTTCAGTTTCTCTCTGCATTTATTCTAATAATTATTCTAAGACTTTTTCTGTGGAACAAAGTAGCATAGTTATTTGTTTCCTCTGTGAACAAAAGTTTCAGAAACATCAGTGTGTGATATTTACAAAATGTCCAATAACAAAAAGGAGGTATAAAATCTGAACTTCAGGAAGCCTGGAGTTTGTGATACTCCTAGTTTTTGTAGAATTCAGATTTTGCGTCTTTGATCTGTTTGCAGATTAAATATCTCCCTTCAAATGACAGAGTTTTTTTGTTTTTTTTTTTTTAAAGTAATCTAGCAATCCAGCCTTTACACAGATAGGATATTTCACACCACTTTAAAATGCTCCCACCAGCCAACAACAACACTTGAGACAAAACATAAATTAGACAGTAATTCTCTCTTACTGACAACCTTTTAGTACCAAAATATCCTTATCTCCCTTCTCACTGCTCTTCACTGGGAATTTACCATTGGATCTTATGATAAAAGACCTGTGTTTTGTGGAAAAATATGGCAAAATCTTAAATGAAAATGAGGAAGGCCAGCTGAAAAAGTAATGACACATAACAGTTCTAAGCAATTTGAGAAACTGGTCATTAAACAGAAGTATCACCTTTCCATGATTTAAGACTACAAATTTATCAACAGCAATTTGCACATTATCATTATTGTAATTATTACTATTACAAATCTGACTTGTTTAATGGTACTGAAAATAGAGATTTCCTAGTATTAAATTGTGAGTTTAAATAACTTCATGGCATAGGAAAAATAAACCATAAGTATATGATTCTTAGTAAGAGGTGCAGTTTAACTCAGTTTTATGTGTGCTTAGATTGGCTGATTTGCCACAAGTTTTAACTATAGGCAGAGTTAACATACATCTGTTCCTGCTTGTAAATATATGTCCTTACTGTATGGTTACTTTGGTAGTTCTTCCTTATTAATTTAAAACTTTGTTAAAGGCAAATCCCTAATTTATAATGCAACGGATTTCTCTGCATATGAGAAGAGCTGTTGCATTAAATCCCCTGGATTTTTAAAAATGCCATTTATTTCCCTCAGTTTTAAATCCAGATCGCCTAAATAATATTACTTAGTGTATGCTTCAGGAAGAAAACATACAAGGAATATTTCTTTTGCTACAAACCTGTATTTCAGTTAAAGATATTCTGATAATTTGTGAGAAAACACTTTAAAACTAACAGTACCCCCAAACTTGATTTACAAAACTTTCCCTAGTCTGTTTCAAAATTTGTAATTGCCAATCCTTTATGAAAAAAAAAAAAATTTTCTACCTTAAGGCCTACCTATATCTTCTCATTAGATTTTGTGAAGTCTTCATATGTACACAAAGGAGAACACATGTAGCTTATATTTTAAATAATCCCTATCTGGAGAGAAAGAAGAAATGTATTCACCTCCTGAAAAAGAAAAATTACATTAACAGCTACCCAAAGCAGCTCTGAAGAGTGATGTTGTTAAAGAACACACATTACAGAAATGGAATGAGTGAAGAGGCCAGAAGTAGATTGCTAATTGCAGTGTACTTATATCTTACATGTAATAGCCAAAACCACAGGAGAATAAAAGGAATAAATTTTTTCCAAAGGGCTGTTTTCAATTAAAATAAACACTGATTATCAAAAGTAAAACACTGATCATAATCCCTCTCTCCCTCTTTCACTTGGTAAAAACTCCAACAAAAAATTGAAGTTTGACTACTTGCAGTAAAGAGAAGATTGATTTCTGCTCTTAGACAGTCAGTCCTTTGTGCATTGGAGGTAAGAATTTAATCTTACATGAAGAGTGATTATGAAGGCTTACACTTTTCTTTTTTTTTTCTTTTTAAGTAGAGATGTGAAGTTGCTTTTCAGTCCTAGCCATAGTAGACCCAGTTGCTGGGAGACTGCCTTTCCCTTTAATTATGCAGACACCCCAAGGAAAATGCTATGAATATAAGGAATACAGAAAGCATCATGGAATTGACGAGTTGCAACTTTCAGCCCTGCTGTAACTGAGGTACCAATAGATGTAGCTGGAAGTCCTAGATTCTCCATTGATCCATTCTTGGTCTATATGCTTGGCCATTGGGTCAATATGCTGCAGAACATCCAGAAGGCCCCACATTAGACTGTGTAATCCCACAGAATATATAAAAAGTCTATGAAAATGGCTGCTTTTCTGAGCATCACAACAAAATTTCTCAGACATCTTAAAAAGAAGCCTAGCTATTGTTTATAATGTGCTTCGCATGTGTTCCGAGTCCCTTAGGGCAGTCATGGCCTCTGTGGCCCTTAACTGGTCTCATCTGGAGCCACCACCCACATCCCTGTGCCCAGGGCCCCAGTTAAGACAGGACAGTTCAGGAGCAGGGCTGGGACGGAGCTGAAGGGGGACCCATGGGCAGGGGTGAGTGAAGCTCCAGGCCAGGCGAGGCCATGGAGGCCTGTGGGTACACTCAGGGCCCAACAGTTGCTTCCCTGACTTATGAAGAAATGCTGCCTTTCTTCCTGTTTCCCTTAGATTTCAGCATAGAATACAACCTAAACCTAGCTTTCAGTAATATAAAAAAAAAAAAAAAAAAAAAAAAAAAAAGTATCAATATATATAGAGTGATGTGGGAGGAACGTGGGAAGCCAAACAAACAAGGACAACGTTTTATTTGTTTCTGCCTTCAGAGATCACTACAAAAAGCAACTAACTGGGCCAGACTTATTATTACAGTTTTCAGATTGAACTCTGGAACGTACTGATACATTTTTTTTCAAGCAGGGTAATACTCAACTGTGGTATTTCAGCACCAGTACTTGGTTCAGGATGTTTAATCACTTCTGGATTAAAATTAAAATTTCCCAAACTTTTACTTTTTTTACTTCCTATCTTCCTGCTTTAGTCTCCTTTTGCTTTGATGGTGTAAAAAATTCTTTAAAAAAGTCATTCTTTGAGCACAGAATATCACTACTTCACTACAGTGACAGCAGGACACTTGGTTATGGGCCACAAAGATTTTTAAGAGATGAGTATCTGTAAGAGAGGCTGAGTGAGCAGGAGCTGCTTAACCTGGAGAAGGTAAGATTCAGGAAGATCTTATAAATGTTTATAAATACCTGATGACAGGGTGTAGAGAAGACAAAGGAGACTCAGTGGGGCCCAGTAAGAGAACAATAAGAAAAAGTCAAAACCAGAAATTCCATTGAAAAGTCGGGGGGGGACGACAGGGAGCAGAAACGACAGGGGTGGGGGACACACACCACACTGTAGGGATGGTTAAGCACTGAAACAGGTTGCCCAGGGAGGTTGTGAAGTCAAGACCTTGAGCAGCCTGCCCCAGCTGAATCTCTTTGAGCAGTGCAGTGAGTTTGACTAGATGATCTCCAGAGATGCTTTCCAACATCAGCCATTCTGTGAATCCACTTGCTTGTACAGGTGACCACTGCTCTGCTCATAGGAAGGCACTGTGCTAATTGAAGAGAACTTTTTGAGAAAAAGTGTAAGGGTATGTTGAAGGAGATAGTGTCTGCTCCCTCCTTCCCTCTTGCATCTGGTCAAAGACCTTTTTAATGCAAAAGGGATAATAAGAAAAAATAGAAGCCATAAACAAACATATTGAGATGCAAATGTGATCAACAATTGATAAGGGAGGCAATAAGGAGAACCAAAGCTGGTCAGTAACTAGTTGATGAGGGTATGTAGAATGTGTAAACATTTATATCTGTAAGACTATGTGATCGAGGACCTTGTCACAGTGGTAATGACAAAAAGGGGGAAATAATACAACATGCAGAGACACGGAGCTAACAGACGGACTGGAAACAAGCTTGGTCAGTCACACTTATTGATGGGCTATCAAGAAACTGCATGCAAACCAGGAGCTTGCAGGTGATAAACATACAAACCTTAGCATCCAGGGCATTATAGAGGGTCATTGGAGCTATGCAAATTGATGGGGGAATATGCAGGGGAAGGGGATCAGGCAGGAACAAAGGAAGAATAGACAGAAAGGGGTATAAAAGGGGTCAGTCATTTGTAAAATGGAGCTGGTCAGTATGCTTGTCTGACTGAGCCCTCTGTACCTGAGCACCACAGTCTGTCCAACCTTCTTACTAAATACTCTTATTGTCTCTCTGCATAATGTCACTTTCTAGTCCGGGGCCCTCAAACTACGGCCCACGGCCCCCGGTATTTACAGAACCCCCCCGCCGGCGTTTGGGGGGGGGGGGAAACCAAGCCTGCCACTTAATCCATGTGCCGGCCCCCTGGTTAAAAAGTTTGAGGACCCCTGTACTAGCCCATGTGTTTTTGAAGGCCTATCATTTACATTTTAGAAAATGCTCCAGCAAAATATACATGTAATTGCGAGGCGTTAAAGCACACTTCAAAACCTAAAATTTGGACCACAGAGGGTTATCCTTTTAAAGAGAATTTATGTTAGGCCAGTTATATATCAATGAATTCCTGTCATTTTTAATTAGCAGTTATATATACCTTTTATGAAATTAAATGCATCCCTGCTGTTTATATGAATGGGGGGGGGAGCTCACTTGGCATCAGTGTGGAAAATTCAAATTCATCCCACAACTTATGAAGTACCCAGGGAGAGCTTTGCTGTTTCCTTATTATGTTCCATTTGAGCTCTATAAAACTCATAAAGTGCAAAACATAAAATCCTGTATTATTTATGATTTCTACTGTTTCACCACTTAAGAAATTTATAGGTGTAAGCCCATTTCCTAAACTACTCTGTGTCTAATATTGTTTATGAATTTTATATTCTTGTTCTCACTGAGTTTATTATTTCAGTGTATAGGACAGCTAAACTCTCTGGAAACTACTGCCCACTTGACTAGGAATAGGTGTGTGAAACCAAAGGTTTATTGGCATTGTATATGACCAACTGAAATGTGAAATACTTCATCTGCATCCCTAACAAAGTCTAGCTTCCCTTCTTGGGTCTTAAGCAATGGCACAGGAGTTTCATTAAAACTTTGTGGTTTCATAGTGACAAACCATCAAGAATAAAATAGGATGGTTGAACCTGAATACAGTTTCACTGAAACTGTAAGGATTGTTCCTTTATAAACACCACAAAATAATACACATGACAAAGTTCTCTGCAACACCACATGGTTTCATTAGCAACAGAGCAGAATGGGAGTTTTGAATTTGTCATCAATGGTCCCATTTTGTGCTGTATATTTGTCCTTTTCAATTGCACAGATTCTATTTCCCTTTTCTTTTGCTATTGACACCTCATGACAAGTGTAAAGGTTGCATAATCAGTCAAAATAAGATAGAAATTGTGGGAAAGTATTTGAAAGTTTTTGGTTTTCTACCGAGATATATACTGTCCTTTACAGAATATATTTATCTTAACTTCTACTCCTTTTCTCTTTTATATATATTTCTTCCTCCCTCCTGTAGCTGGAAAGAAAAGATAGACATCTGTGTGCAATTATACACCTCTAGGCTGTCTCTCAGCTGGTGAAATCTGGAGCATATCCAAGCTTTGGGACTCTGGTACAGTTCCTCCTCCATGGCCTTACACCAATGCTAGACCAAAGATTGCATGCACAGAAGTCGCCTTTACTGTTACAGAGGGGAAACACAGCCACAGGAATTGGGAGAGAGCCACTGTGTCTCTCACAGGTGTCCTGATTTAAACCCTGCCAGAAACTAAGTACCACACAACTGCTTGCTCACTCCCATACTTCTCCCTGGTGGGATAGGGAAGCGAATTGGAGGGAAAAAAAGTAAAACCCACGGGTTCAGGTAAGAATAATTTAATAAATGAAATTTAATACTACCAATAATTATAGTGAGAGAGAAAGGGGGGTGGAGGAGAGGGAGGAATAAAACCCAAGTTAAAAAAAAGTGATGCACAATACAGCTGATCACCACCCACTGACCGATGCCCAGCCAGTCCCTAAGCAGCAATTAGAAGCCCCTGGCCAACTCTCCCCGGTTTATATACTCAGCATGATGTTCTGTAGCAGGGGTCCTCAAACTTCTTGAACAGGGGGCTGGTGTGTGGCTGAAGGGGCAGGCAGTCATCTGCAGCTGCTTGGTTTCCCCCCCCCGCCCCCAACCCAACCCAACCCCTGGAGGGGTGTGTGTGTTCTGTAAATACTGGGGGCTGGATTGAGGACCCCTGTTCTATAGTATGGAATATTCCTCTGGCTAGTTTGGATCAGCTGTCCTGCTATGTTCCCTCCCAGCTTCTTGTACACCTCATTGGCAGAGCATGGGGAACTGGAAATATCCTTGATTTAGGGTAAGCACTACTTAACATAGTGATGTTTTAGTTGTTGCTATCAACATTATTTTCATACTAAATCCAAAAGACAGCACTGTATCAGCTACTAGGAAGAAAATTGACCCTATCCCAGCTGAAACCATGACAACAGGTGAACCAAAATCTGTGACTCTGTAGGAAGTAAACTGTCCTTCTAGATCAGATCAGTTTCAGTGAACCTTCAGCAAAAGGTCTACAGATGAAAACCACAGTTACAGAAATTCTAACTTAGAGTATTGTGGTGCCTGGGAACAACCAAACCTTTGCAAACTATTACAGAGCTCAGAATACTGCCATACAACTCCCAGAGTAGAAGAAGAATCAGGCTTTAACTTCTGGACATTTTCTGATTCTGTGTTTCCTTTTTTTGCTAGCAAATGAATAAGCAGTGTTAAAAGAACAAGCAAGCAAAAATACAGTTTCAGCTATTCCTGTTCACGTGTTGGCAATGACAAAAAAGTGAGCCCTCACACATGTAACTGGCAGTTAACTTACAAAAGAGTAAGACCACCAAAGTTGCTTCTGCTTCAGAATATAAGGAGATGGAAAAGGATTCACCAATCCATGGAGTCTGTGCTAAAACAACATGCTAAAGGTGTACAAAAGTAAGAGTGATTTATAATTTTTCTCTTTTTTTATAAGAGAAGGGGTTTTATGTGTGGGTTTTAAAAATTATTTGTGATGTGAATGAATGCTAGATAATATATGTGAAAGATGTCAGTGAAGAGATGAAGTTCAACCACATAGTCCTTTCTAGAAGAAAATAATAGCCAAAATGTTTCAGGAAAGCCTTTCTGTTAAATGGGAAGGACCAGAAAGGCAAGGCATTCTTGGGCTAATCAAACAAATTGTTTCACCAATTTTGTTTATGAAGCATTAAACAAATCAAATTAAGAAAACAACTTTATTTTTAAAGACTCCCTAATCTGAAATTTGCAAGTTTGCAGTAATTTATTTAAAAAAAATATTCTTCACTGGAACTTCTCTAACAGTAGCTAAAAGTATAACACTGTCACGGAACTCAGCTCCAGATAAGCTAATATAGCTGTAGGTAATCTGTAATACTAATTTTCATTGGGTTTGAATTTTGAAAAGTTTCAGAGAGAACCAGAATCACTTTTTTTAGTGGGCAATTGATCTCTTCCTTCCAGCCACACCACCACCTTGAAAGGTTTATAGCAGTACCTCAAGCATGCATTTAGGAAATTTTCTGCATCCCAGTAGAAACTAAGAAAGATGACCCCAAAAAATTAAATTTTAGTACATGAAGAATTCCAAAATTGTCTTCTGTGGATAAAGTGCTTTTGTCATAAATATATGGATACACTAACTTTGGACAGAATTTCAAAGGTCCACAAATTCAAGGATGAATCAGTCCTTGCAAGACCTGAAGGACAATCTGGAAGAGTGCACCTTTCTGTTGACAATAGAGGGAATCCCAGATATTACCTAATTTAAGTATTGTATCTGAATGCCTTAACTTCAACACCTGACCTAGCTGTCTATGTATTTTGTGAGAGGAGAAATTAACACATGAAAGGTAATCTAGTCTGACTCAAAAATATGATCTATTAAAAAAATAAAGAAAATGTAACATTTAAGTAACACAATTTCATTTCTTGGAAGTCATGAAACCGACTAATTTTAAATGTCTGTACTTTTGGTATTCTACTAAAAAGGTAGATTTTTCCATTGTTCCACTTATCAAACCATTTTGACACCCCTGCATAAGTGATATTCAGAACATATTTTAGGATTCTAGAATTAACCTTAGAATATTTTTTAAATGAGTCTGACAGCTCAACAATTCACACAAAGTAAAATTTTATAAAATTATTTTAACAAAAATGTTTCTGTTATAAAACTTTCGCTTATTCTTAGTATTATTACATTTTTGTTATCTCACAAATATTCTAAGATTTCATACACACATTTCTGTATGTGCAGGTACTTTGGTAATAGAATTTCACTTGTACAATTTGAAAATTAACTAAGCAGTTCTATTGTTATTAAAAAGGTAATAAAAACATCCCAACTTACGGGAAAATATTTTTCAAAAGAAAAATATCTCTATGTCCATATAATCTCTTCTGCATAGCACTGTTATTGATTTGTTAATAAGTTAAAATTGATTGACTTTATTTGATTTTATAGAATTATTTTATAGAATAGAAATATAGAAGGATAAAAATATATTTTGAGGAAACTTATAATTGCTCAATAAAAGCTGCTATGAGACCCTCTGTACATCCTGTACCAAGGCCAGAAGAATGGACTGGAATCATTGTTGAAACTTCGGTAATAATTTAGGGTTTGAAAGGTTTCTTTGTATCTGACCAGTCTTCTGTATGTAGAAAGTGTGTTGAGATGTCAGAATATGAGATTAATGGAAACTGGGGAGAGTCGACTGGAACAGCTTGTAGTTGCCTGCCAAAAACCGTGAACTTTAGTAAAAGGTAATTCCGGCAGGGGGAGATTGCGACCACCGACTCATATACCACCTACCCAAATCGTAGCCCAGACCCATTTCTGGACTTTTCTAAGCTCTACTGCACAGAATTGGATATGGGAGGAGAATATGTTAATGATTTATGGGAAATATTATGATTATGCATGAATACTTAATGAGTATGTATGAATAAGTTCTATATATGGTATCCGATTTTGAAGCTTGGTGTGCGTTGATCATGAGGACTTGCTCACACACCCGGCCGTCAATAAAGAAGTGTCTACTTATCTACATCACATTGGTGTCGATAAGTTTTTCATTCCGAGATTTCAGTAACAGCACCATAGTGAACAACTAGTGAAGTGAAAGCAAAATAATTCTGTGTATTGCACAGAATTAATAGTAGACCTAACTGTTGAAGGAAGGCATACATGTACAATGCAAAGAAGGAAGAATTCAAGGCAAACGACAAAGTGTGTGAAATCAGTGTAAAATGCAAACTCTGACCTTGGGGAATAATGACTGACCTACTCCACATCACTTCATGAAGGAAAGAAAATCCTACTTGCAGTTTAATAACTGCAAAGATATTAAACTGAACAGAACCATGAAAGGATGTTGGTAGAGTGTTGAAAAGTCTCTTGACCTGGAAAATTATTGCAGAGCTATATAGCCTGCACAGGAAAAAAACACCAAAAAACCACCCAAAAAAGAGACTAGTTTAAGTTACACATAGAATTATGGCAGTTAGAACAGTACATTAGAGGCCCCTAACTTCTACAATCTATTACAGCAACATTAATAATCTTTTGTGCATTTTGTCTTTTATTCCACATGTGCTATCTGAGAACTCATACTCCAAGAAGTGAGGGGAGAGAGGATGCCCCAGCTCTCCTACCCCAGCAGAAAGCATTGAGGCCCTTGGTGAGCAGCAGCTCTGACTCCATGTAGGTGGGGCCAGGTCCCTGGGGCCTGGGTAAGGGATATTATTAGAAAACTCCCTCACCTCGTACAGCCCTCTGACTGCTCCTCATTAGTGGTCTTCTGTTGCAGCACTATCAAAGCTGGCCAGCTGTAACAAGGCTTATACCATCACATCCCAGGTTAACTTCAATAAGTAGTTCCCACGCCTTGCCTCAGCACGGCCACTAATCCCCCACAAGGCTTCAAAAGCTCATCTGCTGTCTGTACTGTTTCTTCATCCTCTTCAGGCCAGTCCAATCTGCTCCTTGCCTCTGCTGCATCCAGATTCTTTCTTCTCTGGGCTCCCCTTCCAGCCAGCCCCTCCTCATCTGGGACCTTTTCTTCTCCCAGCTCCTCTTCATGCCAGCCAGCCTCCCCATCTCTCCTACATCCAAAGCACTCCTCTCTCCTTCCTTCACCCCTTCCAGATCTTTCTCTCCCATACGCCTCAGTGCTATTTAACTACTTAGCAGGAACCAGCCACAGCTGCACATCATCCACATCAACCAACCCACTGTCCCTGAAGCCAGCCCACAGCTGTATATTATCAATGTTAATTCACCTTCATTCCTCTATAATTCCTCAGCAGTCTCCCAAGTGGGCAGTGATAAAGTCTAAATGACAAGAAGTCTGAGGGCAATCAAGAGAGACCTCAGGGCCTTGGGGCAACTACCCAAGGGATCAGGAGCACAAGCAGTGTTTTCTTCTGTCCTGCCAGTTCAGGGAATGATGGGGTGTGTAATCAGAAAATCACACAGATCGGTACCTGGCTCCAGGCCTGGTGTCCACAGCTAAATTTAATGGTTTTTGACCATGGGTCAGTTTACATGGCACCAGGCCTGCTGGCAACAGATGGGGTTCACCTTTCCCAAAGGGGTCAGGAGTTAGCAGGGCTCATCAAGGGAGCTTGAAACTAGATTCAAATGGGGAAAGGAATAAAAACAAGCTCATTAGAGATGAGCCTGGGGTGGCATGCCAGGGTTGGAGGTTAAATCAATAGCACGGCTGACGGGCATCAATGCCCAAAGCATGGGCAAGAAGCAGGAGGAGCTGAAAGCTATTGTGCGGCAGGAAAACAATGACATGATTCCTATTATGGAAACACGCTGGGAAACTTGCATGACTGGAGTGATGCAATGGATGGCTACAAACTCTTCAGAATGGGATAGGCAAGGAAGGAGAGGTGGTGAGGTAGTCCTGTATGTCAGGGAGTTTTTTGACTGCCTAGAGCTGAAGGCTGGTGACAGTAGAGTTGAGTGTTTATGGGTAAGAATCAGGGGAAGGTCAACAAGGCAGATATCCTGGTGCGAGTCTGTTGTAGACCACCCAAGCAGGATGAAGAGACAGGTGAAATACTCTACAACCAGTTGGGAGAAGTCTCAAGATCTCTGGCCCTTGTTCTTGTGGGAGACTTCAACCTACTGGATGTCTGCTGGAAATACCACACAGCAGAGAGGAAACAGCCTAGGAGGATCCTGGAGTGTGTGGAAGACAGCTTCCTGGCACAGCTGGTCAGTGAGCCAGCCAGGGGAGATGCCACACTGGACCCACTCTTTGCAAACAAGGAAGGACTGGTGGGTGATGTGGAGGTCAGAGGACGTCTTGGGCATTGTGACCACGGGATGACAGAGTTCTCAGTTCTCAGAGGCGTAAGGAGGTGTTTTAGCAGAACTGCTACCTTAAATTTCTGGAGGGCTGACTTTGGCCTGTTAAAGAACTTGGTCAACAGAGTCCTTTGGGAGGCAGTCCTGAAGGGCCAAGGGGTCCAGAAAGGCTGGACGGTCTTCAGAAAGGTAGTCTTTAAAGGTGTAGAACCAGCCTGTCCCCATGTGTTGAAATATAAGCCGACAGGGAAGAAGACTGGCCTGGCTGAACAGAGAGTTCTTCTTGGAACTCAGAGAAAAAAGGAGAGTTTACCACCTTTGGAAGAAGGGGCCAGCAACTCTGGAGAGCCATAAGGATGTCGCAAGGTTATGCAGGGCACAGATTAGACAAGCAAAAGCCCAGCTAGAACTCAGGCTGGCTGACACCATAAAAGATACAAAAAAATGTTTTTACAAAAACATCAGAAACAAAAGGAGGGCTAAGGATAATCTTCATCCTATATTGGACGTGGCGGGGAAACATTGCCACAATGGATGAGCAAAAGGCTGAGGCACTTCATGCTTTCTTTGCCTCAGTCTTCAATAGCAAGACCACCTTCCCTCTGGGTACTCAGCCCCCTGACCTGGAAGAAAGGGACAAGGAGGAGCAAGAGGAAGTCACCACAGTCCGGGAGGAAACCGTTAGTGATCTGCTGCTCCAATTGGACATACATAAGTTTATGGGCCCAGATGGGATCCACCCAAGGGTACTAAGGGAGCTAGCGGAAGAGCTCACCAAGCCACTCTCCATCTTTATCAACGGTCCTGGATAACAGGGGAGGTCCCAGAAAACTGTGATATTAGCCACTGTGATGCCCATCTACAAGACAGGCAGGAAGGAGGATCCAGGGAACTACTGGCCTGTCAGCCTGACCTCAGTGCTGGGGAAGGTTATGGAGCAGATTGTTCCAAGCTCCATCATGCAGCGTGTGCAGGACAACCAGGGGATCAGGTCCAGTCAGCATGTGTTTATGAAAGGTAGGTCCTGCTTGACAAACATGATCTCCATCTACAACAAGATGACCCACCTAGTGGAAGAGGGAAAGGCTGTGGGTGTTGTCTACCTGGACCTTCATAAAGCCTCTGACACCATCTCCCACAGCCTTCTCCTGAAGAAATTGGCTGCTCATGGCTTAGATGGGTATAGTCTATGCTGGGTTAAAAGTTGGCTGGGCGGCCAAGCCCAAAGAGTGCTTATGAATGGAGTTATATCCAGCTGGTGACTGGTCACAGGTGGTGTTCCCCAGGGCTCAGTATTGGGGTCGCTCCTATTTAATATCTTTATTGGTGATCTCGACAAGGGGATTGAGTGCACCCTAAGTAACTTTACAGACAACACCAAGCTGGGGGGCAGGGAGTGGATGTTGATTTGCTTCAGTGTAGGAAGGCTCAGAAGAGGAATCTGGATAGGCTGGACTGATGGGTTGAGGCCAGGATTATGAGGTTCAATGAGGAGAAGTTCCAGGTCCTGTACTTCAGTCACAACAACCCCACACAACACTGAGCTTGGGGAAGAGTGGCTGGAAAGCTGCCTGGAGGAAAAGGACCTGGGGATGCTGCTTGATGCCAGCTGAACATGAACCAGCAGTGTGCCCAGGTGGCTAAGAAGGCCAATAGCATCCTGGGTTGCATCTGCAACAGTGTGGCCAGCAGGACAAGGGAAGTGATTGTCCCCCTGCACTCGGCACTGGTGAGGCCACACCTCAAATGCTGTGTGCAGTTTTGGGCCTCTCACTTCAAGAGGGATGTAGAGGTGCTGGAGCATGTCCAGAGAAGGGCAACGGGGCTGGTGAAGGGTCTGGAGAACAAGTTTTATGAGGAGCAGCTGAGGAAACTGGGGTTGTTCAGTCTGGAGGAGGCTCAGGGGGACTTACTGCTCTGTACAACTCCCTGAAAGAAGGTTGTAGGTAGGTGCAGGTAGGTCTCTTCTCCCACATAACTAGCAACAGGACAAGAGGAAAGTTATGCCGGGGAAGATTTAAATTGGATATCAGAAAAATGTTTTCACTGAAAAGGTGGTCAGTCATTGGAACAGGCTGCCCAGGGAGGTGGTGGAATCACCATCCCTAGAGATATTAAAAAAATGCATAGGTATGCTTAGGGACATGGTTTAGCGATGGACTTGCAGTCCTGGGTTAATGGTTGAACTTGATGATCTTAAAGGTATTTTCTAACCTAAATAATTCTATGATTCTTTCCCCTCAGTCAACCTTCCTGGGAAGAGGAGACAGAAACACACATATGTCTATAAGGCAAGAGCTGACAATCTCTAATATTAACCTTGCTCACAACTAGGTCCTCTTGTTAACATGTTTTGTCTTCTGTCCTTTTTGCCTTTGCCTTTGCCTCTCTTCCTCACCATCCTGTGGATAGAAGATCTGAACATTTATAGGTCAGTAAATACTCAGACTTTTTTGTTTGTTTGTTTGTACTTTGCATCCCTACAACAAATCTAAAACTAATTTGATGAGTTTCATTTTCCCCTGCCAGTAAAACTAAAATATTTACCTTCCTCTGTAGTTATTAAGGAGTCAGGAGTAAAGCTGTGAAAAGAACAATGATTTTTTATCACTAGACCTCAAATTACCTAAATAATCTGCACCTATAAATCACATTTTTTCCAGAAATATGTGCCTTAAAGTGAGTGTAAAATATTCACTGAAAAACCTACTTCAAAGTTTCATTGTATATCACACAGAGAATGATAAGGTTTACCAAAATTCAACATTTTAAAATCTTTTCTCTCACAGTTTATTGTTGCTTTTCTTTCAAGAAATCTTAATTTTGGGATTCAGCTGCTCAAAAATAAGAACAGAAAGGCAGTATGGACTAAATTAGTGTAATTACAATGTACGTGTAGGAAGAAAGCACATGCATTTATTCGATTTATCTCAGAGTTTTGCCAGAATCAAAATAGGAGTCAGAACTGCATGGCCAATGAATGTTTAAAATACTGTCTGTTTTTAACCATAGTAAAATGAAATGCAGTATTATTTTATACTAAAGGCCAAGTTATTATATTTAAAAGCATTATGTGATTCCGTTTTGAAAACAGTGAATTTCTAAATAAAGTGTTATTATCTTAATGGTGATTGTCACGTCAGAAGAAAAAATGTTGATGACTATTGATTTTTCTGTGAAGGCATACATATCTTAATGTAAATACAATGAATCTTTGGCACTCAGAATATTTTATACAGTTACAATATATATTAATATGGGGGAAAACTTAAGAAATATAATCTTGAATTTGCTTTCCTCAGAATTATAGGCATCTGAGCTCAAATTTAATCTCCTAGAAATCAAAGTTATTTTAGAAACTTCTCAGGAAATAGTTTCAGGTATAAGCATACTTTAATTTTATGTTTTTCCAGTTCAGCATGGGTCTTAAAGGAACTAAAATTTTAATATTCCATATATACAGTGTACAGTCAACTGTAGAGATCGCTCCTAAAAGAAGCAATGGAATAGAAGAAAATAATGATAGCTCTGCATACTAGAAATCTTTTCCAATGTTCAAAATAGTAGGTCTAATTTAAGAATGTTTACCTGTGGCTTTGTCAAAACCAGGGGATACAACAATGTTTGCAGGCCACCAGGTCCAGATGCATTCTTTGGCCCTTCCTCACCTGACATGCTCTGTATGTCTTACTTTCCTCTAATAACACTTCCATTCTCAAGAAACCAAGGACTTTAAGTGAGAACCACATTGCACTCTGACCTTGGAGTACACTAAGGTGTGCACTGAACATCAGTTTAGAGGAATCTATGAATATGAGAACTAAAAGGTCTTCGAACCTCGACCCCAAAAGTTGTGGGATAGTATGTTTTGTGTTTACATTATATATTCCATCCTGAAGAGCTTGGTCTCAAGTGTTAACTTTGCCTTGCCATAGTTTTAACAGCTGTGTATGTTTGGCAAGTCTTTAGCTATCCTCATGGAGAAAGAATGATACAGAGACTCTTTTCTCCATAATACAAGTTCAGTCCCAGTACACTTCCAGAAAAAAATTATAGTTCATAGGCACTGAGAAAAACTGTATAAACAAGAGAAAAAATGGTTTTAAAATGTTGGTTGTCTATGAAGGGGCTGCCAGTAGTACTATTCTGAAGTGCAGGGTATGCTTCCTCTTTAGAAAAAAGCATTATTGGAATACAGACAGTCTTGCCATTTCTGACAGAATTGTCCTTCTTCTACTGAGGATGAATGTTAAAAGGAAAAAATCAAACGTCAATTCATTATTGAATATCCAGATAAACTGTACAGTCTTTAAAACATTTTTGTATACTTATCCATGCATAAAGTCCAGATTTAATGCAGCAAACTATACCACCTTTCTCTGTGAGTTAGAGTTCACTAGACATAATAGGCCAATATAAAATTAACATGTTGGATTTGAGTGATTGTGTAGTCCAGTTGGTAGCATACTGGGTGAGGAAGTATCTTTAGCAAGGGAACAATTAAAGGTTTGGAAAGTGTATAGCTATTGGGGGTGAGAGAGAGCGAGGTTTGCTAGCAATTTTGGTAAAGAGAAGGAAAGGTATTTATCACCCACACAGAACATTATAAACTTTTGTATTGTAAAAACATATTACAGGCTTGAGAAATGGGCTAACAGGCACCTTGTGAGAACGAGAAACGCTAGGTCCTGCATCTGAGGAGGAATAGCCACAGGCACCAGCATGCACCTGGAGGCCACACAGCCAGAAAGAAGCTTAGCAGAAAAAACCCTGGGGGTCCACGCTGAGTGTGAGCCAACAATGTGCCTTTGACTAATGGTATCCTAGGCTGCAGTTAGGCTGAGTGCTGCCAGCAGGTTGAGGGAAGCGATCCTTCCCTTCCACTCAGAATTGGTGAGGCCACACTTGGAGTGCTGTGTCTACTTCTGGGCTCCCCAGTACAAGAGAGACTGGGACATACTGGACAGAGTCCAGCAAAAGGCCACTAAGATGCTGAAGAGCTGGGACTGTTTAGCCTAGAGAAGAGAAGGCTCAGGGGGATCTTATCAATGTGTACAAATACCTGAAGGAAGGGTGTAGAGAAGTCAGAGCCAGGTTCTTTTCAGTGGTGCCCAGCAACAGGACAAGAGGCAAAATGCACAAACTGAAACACAGGAGCTTCCATCTGAACATCAGGAAACACTTTTTTGCTGTGAGGCTATCAAGCACTGCCACAGCTTGCTCACAGAGGTTGTGGAGTCTCCATCCTTGAAGATATTCAAAAGCTGTCTGGACGTGGTCCTGGGCAACTGGCTCTAGGTGGCCCTACTTGAACCAGGGGTGTTGTATCAGATGACCTCCAGAGGTCCCTCCCAACTTCAGCCATTCTGTAGTATTTTAAAAATATTAAATCAACTGCTGTAAAGTTCTCAATTCTACATGTAGGAGTATATATCTATGATGCAGTAGGACATAATTTTTTTAGGCTGTGGGAAAAGACTGTGTTACACTTGTGAAGATCTCCCAAAGGTAGCATTACACTCCAAATCTTGCTACAGGCAAAAAAAGAACACATTGTATGTATGTGGAGCCAAGACTTTTTTGCTAGGCAATTCAAATATTAGCAAAGAAAAAAAAAAACTAAAACCAAAACCAACTCCAAAAATCCCAACAGTTATTATTAGCCCAGTTAAAGGAATAATAACACTTGAAAATCCAAACTAATACAGAACAGCCTCAATAATAATGTCATTACAATTGTCATGCAAGAAAACTTACTCAATAGCTGCCTATGCCCTTTGGTGTTATGCTCACCTCTCTGGGTCCCAAGGTCAGTGGCACCAGTCTTCCTCAAGCAGACATGTGGTGGGGTTGCAGCAGGTTGTCAGTTGACCCTCTTTGCTGGAAGTTTAATGCTGATTATGTCCTCAGCCTTGGGATTGCCATGGGCCTATTTTTAAGTTTCCTGATGCCCAGCTGAAGTGTGAAAGTTGCACAGGAGCTTCCCCCAGCTTCAGCTGACAGAAAGGGGAATTATTTCTTTTGCCATGACTATCTCAGTCAGACTTTTCTTATGGATGACATTCACAGAGCTTCACTTAAATAAAACAAGTAATGCAGCCATCACTTAGCCAGGCGTAGACAAGCTAAACTCAGCTCAGTCGAAGGCAAACTTAGGCAAGTGCCTAATCCTGTGATTCCATGTCCATCCAATGCTTATGGACTTTAATTATAAATGGCAAAAAAAAATAATTTACTAGGGTACATTAGAGAAGACAGCGAGTTTGTTTAAATTCTGTTTTCCAGGGAACTACATCTCCACTGAAAAAGAGCTATGGACTGCAAGAGATATACAGAGTATATCTATTAATTATAAATGACCAGATCCAGGGAAATCTAAATGTGGGTCCTGGGCATAAGAGATTCTAACATTAGCATAGTATATTAGCACAGATAAGGTAATGTTCTAAAGATAACCAGAAGGCAGTGCCAAAACATCTTTGTTTAATTTGTTTCATAAAGGATCTATTTTATGACTGTTTCCGTAAGTACATTCCACTAACTAATAGATGGAAAATCAACAATGTATTTGCTGGCTTTTCCAGCTGCCACAAACTGTAGATACCTGAGATTGATTCTTTCCTGCTACAGAAAAAGATATGCACAATAAAGAGAGCAAATAGTGAGAAACAGAAACTCAACACTCATTTTTGCCCAGTGGTTTTCCTCATTTGAAAAAAATTGCTAGAAGCTTCAGATCACGTAATACCTACATTTTAGCTGAAAGTTCAGACTTCAGTAGTTTTAGGTCTGCTTGTCATCATGACAATGAAGCTGAGTATTATAGCATTTAATATATGTACCACTCTATCACAGATGTTCTTTCACAGTGTTGGTCAGTCTGTTTAGTTAGATACTCAGTATTACTTCTAAAACAGTTTAGATGCAAAACTGTACACAACCTATCTAATAATTAAGTTTTTAATTTCTGTTAATCATTGGGAATAATTAACGGACAGAATCTGAATTGTACTTAGTGCAAATCTCCAGAGGTAAAAGATGTGGCACAAATTTGGGGTATTTTGATAGATATATCAAATACATATACCCCCCAAAATAACTGACATACATAGATATAGCTGGGGGTCACAGCAAGAAACATGAGATCACGTTGAACTTTGATTTTACATAAGACTTGGGAGCTTCCATAGCCCAGTATACCAGGTCTCTTTCTTTTTCTCAGCTCAAAAATATCCTCAGCCAGATGAAAAGATTTGGAATCTTTAGAGCACCAGTATAAATGGTAGAAGACACATACCAATGCATTAGATAGTGTTCACACTTGTATTCACATGTACAGCTACACATATATAAACATACGTGCATATGTGCAAGTGCATGAAAGCCTTATATACGTTTATTTTCTGTACTTAAATGTATTTGTGCAATTACACACAAACATTGAATTCATTCTCTATAATCATATTTCTGTGCAACCTGTGTTGTAAATTAAATGAATTAAGAAACAATTAAATAACTAAATAATCAAATAATGAAGTAATTGAAATTTGCCACTTAAGACAAAAGCATGCCAAAATAAACATACAAAGAATGAGTTCTAGATCCTTCGGTTTAGTTGATGAAACCCTAACTTTTCATTTTCTTGGCTTCTGTATGTTAAAATGACATTGTATTTATGGTGGATTTTTATCACTTTTCTTGCCCCAAGCATCATTGCAAGAGAAAATTAGTATCTTTTTCTTTTCATGTCAGGGTGGGCTTTTAAATCTTTTCAGTTATTGGTGTATATTTGAAATACTATAATATGGATGTTATTTCCTTATTAGAAATAAAAATATAATTACTGCTAATTACATTAGTAACATATACTGACATTTTTCCTGACAAGTACACATTCTGTATACTGGGTGAGCTGAACATAGTGTACTTAGTGCTGTAAGTGTTTCAGAGCATGCCCATCAAACATGTTCTTCCTACTTGTAAGAGTCTCTGATTTCTGCATAAATATTCCCAGTCCCTTTCTCCATATCCTTCCACTTAAAACATCTTCAGCTGCCAAAAGCTGTGGTGAATGACAGACAAAGCACTTTATTCTCTAGCTTTTTCTCTAATATGTACATCATAGGCAATCTACTCTCACTTTCAAATGGAGTAGATGAATGTAAACTATCGCTGGCATAATTTTGAGTAAAAAATGGGAGCTTCAGGCCATGGAGACAGGAGTTTATCTCTAATGCCTAATTATTAGCTTAATGAGATAGCTCCTGGTACACCCAAAAGCATATGAATCCTTAATGCTGTTATGAATAACAATATGAAAAGAATATTGTATAAGCACATACATATACCTTCATATCTAGCATAAGAAACAAATTATGTATGATACATTAATTTGTTTGTGTAAATTATATGAATTGGGATGCACACAACATAACTGAAGATTAATATTCCTAAGGTTATTTTTAACTCAGACAACCAACCTCATATGATAAAATTGGGTAAATTTAATATAGCACAAAAATACTGACAACAGATACAGATGAAGATAAAAGAATCCATTCTACACCAGAGCTGGTTTCTTAGAATTTTGCTGCTTTGTTGTAGAGCAACAAGGGGGAGGGGAACTTATGAAAAAGTCAGGGCTACTGTCCCCTAGTTACAACATGATTACAGGTTCAAAAGTCTATGGAATAAATCATATTAACTGTCAGTAAATTTATTAAGCAGCAGTATTTTGTAAACTTTCAATCAAAATCATTTGAAAGATTGTCTTCAGTGTGTGAAACTCCGCCTCTAGCGCAGTTCTCTACTGGGCTGAGCAGAACTGGTTCATGGCACTTTGACCTGCGGTACAGATTAAATGGGTACCTGACTATCTACACCTCAGCACATCAAGTAGTCCTAAGTTACCTCTCCTTCCCTAGATGCTCAAGCACACTTCTTTCCCCTCCCAAGTAATAACAACAACAAAATCATCTTACTGCTATTATAAATAGTATGATAAGAGTAGATTTTATCAAATAATCATACCGGAGAAATTAAGAAATATATGCTTTGCTTATACTAGTAAGTACAATGAGCTCAGAACCATTCCCTGGTGCAGAAATCCCTTGTCTCCTCTGCTAAACTCTTTTAGCTTCCAGTAAAAGGTGGCTACACTGGTGTAAGAAAATGGGAAGTGGCCAGAAGTACACCCTTGGATTGTTCGTACATGTATAAGGAAGCATGTGAAATCTGGAATATAAAGCTGACAATGTTAACTTTTTCCCTGATACCATGAGCAAGCAGGGGAAGCTGTCATGGAAGAGTGTCTATACAAAGTAAGAGTGACTGTGTGGATCACCATAGTCCCTGATGCTGGGACACCAAATTATCTCCTATTTGCATATATTTATTAATCTGAATATTAGAAGTAATAAGGTTTTTTAGTCTTCTACTTCTTACTTTGTAAAATACTATTCCAGACTCTTCCTGCTCCAATGGCTATGAATTTTCTTTTAATGTAAATATATTAATGATCAGCATAGCCTCATTTTTACTTATAACTGTAATACCAGCATCCTTTAATTAGGGAGTTATTTTTGCCTTTCCCAAACTAAAATTGCTGGAATTTTTTTTCAGAGACTCTCTAATACTGTAATATGTCTTATCATTTCTGTGGCCCTTCACTGCACTCATGTCCTAAGCTTATTTACCAGAACAGCAGAACTATGTGTTTACATCTAAATAAAGCCTTTCCAAGAACCTGTGTGCAATTGTAAAACTTCTTTCCATACAGGGAGGAAACACTACACTGAACACAATAAGAAGATCCCATTTTCTTTTTTTTGACTCCACAATATGGCATCTTGTATTAATATTCCACTATGCAGCACATCAAGCTCCTCCTCCCACTATTTTTTTAATCTATGATAATCAGGGACAAACTCCCTGGGAGCCATCAGGATTTAAACACGTTCTCTAACACTTTTCTCTAAGCAGACTTCCTGTCACTGAAAAATCACTTCCTGTTTTGACCGAAATACCAGTCCTCCGCCTGGCCTCCACAGCCTCCCTGTTGACACACTCAACTTTGGTGATATCTTCAGGAACTAAATAAATACTTGTTAAGCTAGCCCCAGTAACTGGTGAGAATGACTAGCTAATAGATGAAGATTTGCTGGCTAGCCATTTACTTCAAAATCATTCTTCGCTCAAGTCTGGTTAAGGTAAAATGCAAATAAAAGTATATATTTACAGCAATCAAACTAAGCAATGCAGTTAAAAATCTTCATAAAATACATAGGTGAAGAAAAGAACAGCCATCACTTAAGATTAAAGGTGTCTCTATCTTCTTCCCAGACATTCCCATTTTAAATAATTTCTAGGTATCAGTGAGTGTCTCAAAGTACAGCCAGTAAACATATACATCTGCCTGGTGGATCAGTCAGTCTGCACTCTGAAGTCCTCTAATTCTTGATAAATTTAATCTTTTCCCCTCAATATTAGTATATTTCAGTAGGTAATTTTCATTATTTTAAGTTGGTATCACTTCTTGGAGATGCAAATAGCTTCCAGAGATCAGATTAATCTCATGTGTTTGCCTGATGTTTTGCCTCATTGAAAAGGAAATGTTCCCTTTCTTGCTTTTGCAGACTCAGTGTTTGTTCCAAAGATATGTCTCCTTTCTTGAACCCAGAGTTACAGTAAATTTAATATTATTCTGTATCTTCCTAAATGTACTTAGTTAAATATCTAGTGTAGGCAGCTTATCAGTGGCTCTTGACTGAGGTCAGTAGTTACATTTAACCACTGAATCATGACAAAGAGAGAGTTAAACACAACATACTTCTCCTACATGTATTGTAACACAGCAAATACATTTTTAAAAAACTGGTTTTCAGCTGTGATCACAGATATCAAGTCTTGCATTTTCTCAGACTTTTTGGTTTTTTTCTCAACACTTTTTGTTCAACATCTTGATTACTGGTACATTATTGATATAACTCTATCATCCACATTTCAATCCACATTTCATAATCAGAAATCCAATGACTAAAACAGGCTGACTTTGAGAAAATTCAGAAGTAAAATCAATTAAAAAATTTCCCTTTAAGATTTCTTTGGATGTCCTTTTAAACCAAGCTGAAACTGTCAACGTATTAAATATATATATATATATATTTATGATACAGAAATACGTAAAGCGCGCACACACAAAAAAAAATTACCTCTCTGTGATGCAAAGGTCTCAACTGGAATACCATGTTTAACTTTGAGCACTGTGCTTCAGAAAAGGTGGGCACTAATTAGAGAAAGTTCAAAAGCTAGCAGTAATAGTGTTAAGCAACCCAAAAAAAAAAAAAAAAATCCCCAGAAGAAAAGACTGAATTAATTGAATTTCCATTATTTAGAATAGAGGAAACTTGAAGAGATCAAAAATAACAATGTTCATATATGCTAAAGGTAGTCACAAAAAGGAAGGTTCTCCATGTTTATGGGGAATAGACCAAAAAAGAATGAGTGAAAAATTAAATGAGCTGCAAGGCAGGGTAAGCACTGGAATATGAATGTCTGAATTCTGTTAAAACCAAGAAAGACAAGCATCTACCAGTTTTCAGTTTCTATGTTTAGGAGCACCAAGCTGGGGTAGATAAACTTACAAGGTCTCCCGATGAATTATTTCCTATTTGTTTAGAATTCTGGAGGCAATAATGCCTTCTGCTTTTACAAGATTTAATGCAAAAGGCTTATAAATACATTACTGTATATGTATGCAAAAAGAAGACTCCAAAGTCTCTAAGAAAAATTAGATCAATTAATAAATAACATAATAAAATTAAACATTTAAATGGGTTGAATATTAATTAGAAATCCCTACTAAATTTTTAAAAAATGTGGGTAATCACTGTGTGAGAAAAGAAAGCAAATATTGGATTATAACCTGGGCCTACTTTATTTATTACCCTTCAAGTATAACTTCCTAGAGAAAAAGAATGGTCCATTTCAATGGGCAAAATATCAAGCAGGCATGGCAGCAGGCAAGCATGTATGAGCATGGACCTCCTGACTGAGATCAGACATGGAAAGGAAATATACAGATGGTGGAAGCAGGGACAGGCTACCTGGACGGGATGCAAAGGCATTGCCTGCTCATGTAGAAATGGAGTGAGGAAGGCCAAAGCCCAGCTGGAGCTGATGCTAGCAAAGGAGGTGAAGAACAACATGAAAGGTTTCTTTAAGTACATTGTCAGGAGAAGGAAGGTTAGGGGATCAGTGAGGCAAGGGACCTGGTGACAAATGGATTATCTTTCTATTCTATGGTTCAAAAGTTCTGTATGTATTCAGTAAATAAAAAGAGTATTTGAAGTAGTAAACAAAGTTAAATCAGAAATATTTTAAAAGAAATTGGGCTAATACTATAAAAATACAGAGTGAGAAATATATGACTTCTTTAAAAAAATAAAGCATGGCAATAGATGTCCACATTAGAAAAGTATTGCAAAATTATCCATATATATATATATGTATATATATATATATCTCCATAGAATTTATATATATACACAATATATATATGTGTGTGTGTGTATATATATATATATATATATACACACAATCATAGAAAAATACAGATTTCATGCTAGAAGTCTTCTAATGCAACCTCCTCCTCTGCCCAAACCTAACCTCCACATTCAAGCAGGTTTCTCAGGGTTTTTTACAGTCAAGTTTTGGAAATCACCCAGGATGAACATCCCACAGCCTCTCTAGGATACTTGTTCCAGGGTTTAGTAATTTTCAAGGTCAAGATTTTTTTCTCCTATCTACTTGAATTTTCTTCACTGCAAATTGTCACCATTGTGCTTATGCTTTGTCCCTACGAGAACAGTCTGGCTGCATTTTCTTTGTCTCTTTATGTAATGGAAGATTTAAGTTAGGTATTTCCCTATTCAGCGCTTCCTTCTGTAGTCTAAACAAGAATCTCAGCTCCTTCAGCCTCTTCTTGTACATTGTATCATCCATCCCTCTAACCATCTTGGTCACCCTCCGCAGGACTTGGTCTCGTTTGTTGCTATAGATCTCATAATAGAGGGACCAAAATGGAGCAGTTTCACAGATACTGAACTGAGAAAAATCTGTTTCCTTAATCTGTTGCCTTCTTTTTTGCTAATGCAGTCCAAAAACTGGTGAACATTCATCACCACAGTGGTGCACTGCTGCTTGATATTCAACTTGTTCTCAACCAGAACCTCTAGGACCCTTTTTTTCCTGCAGATGTGCTCTGTAGCCAGTTGTCCCCAGCATATGTGAATACAGGAGGAGTTTTCTTTGGCGAACTTGGAAGCATACGATACATTCTTTCCTGACTGATTTCAAAATGCCTGGATCTTACCCTGTATCTTGGAAGCTAAGAAGACAGGAAACAACCTTGGGCAAAAATGCTATCAAGTGTAGTTAAATAAGTAACACCTCCTGAATGTTCATCATTAAATGCCTAAACTTTGTTCATATCAAAATGAGAAATCAGAATCTGATTTCTGGTTAATAGCAGTCATGTGATCCAAACAGATACCCGTTTTTCTACAGGATTGTTAAGACTCAATAGCATGTTCAAGCTGGCAAATTGTGCCAGCATTTTTCTCAGTTAGCAAATTAAATCATGTTAAAATCACTGGCAAACTGCCTTTATAATATTTTTGCTATTTTGGCTTTTTCCCTTTCCCTCTGTAAATGTTTTTGGTGTGAAGCTATGTTGTTATGTGCCAGCACTGTAGTTGCCTCAGTCCTCAAAAAGCAGACATATGTTGGCACTTAGCCATCCCTAATTTTGACAGAGTACTTCACTTTCTCTCACAGTGCTCTTCCTGGCACTGATCTTTGCCAGCGACTGACAAAAAAAAAAAACAACTGGAAAAAAAAAAATATTAAAAAATATTACTTTCAGGGGCAATCCCCGTCAGCAGCACTACTTGACTATTATCCTTGCCAGAGATTGTTTCTTCTGCCTGCAGATATCTACAAGGGAAACCTGCTCATTTCGTTGCTGCTGCCATTAATTTCAGGGCCCCAGTTGTCCTTTAAAGAATATCCACTCAGGCCAATTGTTTGTATTAAGCTAGTTACAAAAAGCAGCACTGCTGCAAACAAAATGGTTCTAATTTAATTTTCAAAATTTTGTGCAGGTATGTGAACTGGTATTTGAGATGTAGTACAGAGGTTTAAAAAAATCACAATGACAGTAAAACATGTCTATCAAACACAAAATTACTAGAACGTCCTAGAGCTTGGCTCTGTCCTCTCTACACTCTCCCTTCTGGCATTTACATTCATTGATAAGATTCCCCCATGGCCCTTACCTTCTCTAGCCTAAAAATCTCCAGCAATCTCAGCGTCTCTTTGTACGACAAATGCTCCAACCTCTTCATCAGCTTTGTGGCCCTTCACTGAACTCATACCACATCTGTCTCATATTAGAGAAACCATGCTGGAACGCAACACTCCAGGTCTGTCTCACCATTGCTGCTGGCAACACTGCCTAATGCACCCCAGGACACTGCTGGCTCATGTTTGTCTACCAGAGTCCCTAGAAGCTTCTCTGCAAAGCTATTTTGCACATTGTTATCCCCCACCCCATAATGGTGTATCTTTTTATTCCTCACCTGAGTTACTTATATTTTCTTCAGCTTCGCTGAGAAGTAACTAATATTTCTTTATAGTAGGAATGGTATATATATATTCTGCAATCATTTCTCTTAGACACCTTTACAATGTCTGATAACTTAAAAAATTCACCTAAAGTACAAGGCACTGAAAGCTGATTGAAATATATGTCTTGTGTATACCAAGAGTTTTTCAAAATAACTACGTTATTTTGGAGAATACATGTTTGGATAAACAGGACATTCAAGACATATTTCCTGCTGATACTAATAGTCTACGAAGAGTTTGAAGCAAAAAAACAAAAATCAAAATCAGCTAAACTGTTTTTGAATAGAAGGGGAATTATAATTTAAAGTTTTGCAAAATCTCTAGTTTCTCATTGTGAGTTTCCTGCAAAAATACTTATTACTGATAATTATTATATTTAACAATTATTTTATGATTATCAAAATGAAATTGTTCTATTTGCACCACTAAGAGAATCTCATGGGACTCGAAGAGAATGACACTAGCTAGTGTGTTCTTGAATACTTATGAATTCAATTTTATACACTATGGGGCATTTTTTAATACAAATTGCAATATCTCAAGAATTTTCTTTTAAAAACTTCACAATGATACTTTCAGTCAGCTGCCTACATGTTACTTATACTGCAGTTGACTACATGTTTGTATTATTTCAGGGGTCGTTCTCATCTTCTTCTGCAAAGAAGTCATTAATCACTAGCTATAAAATAAATCTTATTTTGTCACAACTCTGAAAATGTTCCACAAAACGAGTACTATACTGAGGAACAGGAGGGACGGGTGAAACAAAAAATGTAGATAGCTGAATGAAAGTATTTGGCACCAAGGAAGTCAGAAGTGTAAGCAGCCTGTATTTTAGTAAATATTTCAAATCAAGACTTACTGTGTGAGAGAGATTTTCAAACACTCAACTTTCCATTCAAGTTGAAGGAAAAACTCAGTATTGTGAAAACTGTTGTACAAATTAGTTAAATGAACTGTTAAATTACCTACTAGAGATCTTCCTCCTTTACTCCCATTTTTCAATAAGAACTTTGAGGTAATCATACGTGTGCTTATATTCAAATTAAAATGTGAGTGCTATAATTTACATAATGACATCACAGAAAATACTATTCTGCTTTTCATTTGCATCTCAATCTAGGATTAAAAAAAACAAGTGAGAGTTCTATGAGACACATATGTTATACTCCTATAACTCGAAAAAATGTATCAATATTGCATGCTGGTATCCTTGAAATTAGCTTCGGCCATAAAAAGTCTTGGTTTAAACATTGTTAGCCCAGGCTTGCTCCTCTTGAAAAATTTGGAAATACTTCAAGTTTCTTTTTTGCATTCAGAGTTAGTGGGAACATAGTATAGATTACACAGCTAAATTATACCTAGACTTTAATTTTCTTTTTTTGCTGATAGTGATTTTGAGCTGAGAGTTTTGGACACTCCTTAGCAGATATGAAAAACTTAAATTAATTCAGAAATGCTGAAGATATGTCTCCAAAAGCATGTAATTTGTAACGTTCCCAGACAGTTCCTCTCTGTGGGTGTTTTATTACTTTCATATGTATTTTTTCCAGATCTCATTGATTACAGATCAGACTCCTGAAGCATATCAAGATACAGCTAGTTTAAGTGTCTCTTTTCTTTCAAGAGTATTACTATCTTATAATAAATACACTTCTTGCAGTCATCTTCTTGCAAATACAAGAGGGTTTTTACACATAAAAGTAAATTACTGCCTTCATTGAAAACTGCCAGGTAAAGTTAGGGTATTTCACATGAGACATTACCAAAGAATAATTTAAAACATTCATGCAAAAATCTAGTATACTTACAATGTTTTTTGAGCCTGGGCAATTTAATTTTATATTTTAAGCATTCAGGCTACAGACAAACAACACTACTTACCTTTTCTAAAAATAAAGGATTGTGATTACAAATCTGCACAGCACATCAGTCTAACCTCAAAAGTGTTTCTATTGCATTAATAGCACACAGCTTTAGAATATTTACATACCATTTTAGAAACTAATTTAGTAACAGGAAATGGAGGACAACAATTCATAGCTACAAATACACAATTTTTTAAACAATGCCTTGAAACATGGTTAATGTAAATTAAAACTACAATTTCCAGTTTGCGATAAGTAAATAATGCAAATGAGGTTAATATATTTCTCTGATTTTTGCATTTTGTAAATACTGTCAGTTCATCAGAGTGAATGGAATGATTTTACTATCTGAATATTTTTTCTCTTTTGCTGTTGAAGTAGTATCAGCCCTGTGTCAGCTAGTTTATTGAAAAGATAGATGAAAGATGTTCTTTCTTTAAGCACTGTATAAACTAATGCCTTTCCACTCCAATTGAATAAAGTAAGCCATCCAGCTAACCGGAACAAAAAATGAAGTCACAATATTTTCCGTTGGTTGCCAAAGTTTTATTTTTTTTAAATTCTGAGTAAAACAGTAGACTTTAAAAAAAAAATTAAGGATTTTGGGAAATGAAATATAACAAATAACTGTGTACACCTTAAGGAAACCCTTCAAGGCATGAAGTTAATTCCACAAGGAGAAGGAAGTGGCACTATAAAAGACCTTTGAAAGCTTTACTCTGCCACAGATCATGTCATCAGTAGATTGGCTGATTAAAGGGAAAGACAGGTGAGTTTATTAGGAGTCTGGCTTGAATAGAACAAAGGAAGAAAATGTAAAAGAAAAAAAATAAAGAGAGAAAAAAGATAAAAAGCTGGAAAATCTAAAACTTTTAAAAGAGAGTAAGATCATTTTGAACATTAACAGAAAGTATAAGAAATCAGGTGTCCCATTTTGAAACTGCAGGACAGATTTCTGACTGAAATGTTACATTAGCAGGTACAAATACTTTCTGACATTTGCACTGAAGGCTTTCAAGTTTCCCCATCAATGTAAGCTCATTAGAAGGAATAATCAACACCTTTCCTGAAAACAGGCATAAGATACAATTCACCTGCAAACCCTATGATAGGATACTTTTATGTAACACACATGAGAACTATGCTGATATAATACTGGACATGTGAATATCCAGATGTGAGAGGAAGCAAACCACCAAGGGCTGCTGAGACACCACCTGAAGTTACCATGGGAAACACAAACGGCATAACCCTTTGCCACAACACTGTTCCAGATTTTGAACTTTCTTTCAATCCTCTATCCATAGTTCCCTCAAGATGGAAGTTAAGAGTTTTATGGTTCTTGGTGATATAAATATTTTATTACATGGTTCACTGGGTCAAGAAGTTAAGGCAACTTTGTATTCAAAGACTTATATGTGCATGTATTGTATAGTGAGTTGCCCTTTAGGCAATCTACTAGAGGAATATTTTACTTTTTCTACAGTACTCTCTTATACAAAATTTTAAAAATATAATCTCTTTAATTTTATACTTTCAAATACTCCAGTGAATTTGTGGCAATAACAACATTCACAGAGTAATAATAAGTGTAGATGCTCAATAACTGTACTTTTCCATAGTGTTCTAGATTTGTTATTTTATTAATCATAACCGTACCACAGTTTGGATTTCCTTTCAAATTCAGTTATGTGTCTGCAAAATATAAATTAATTGAAAATATAGGTTTATATTAAGTTTGTGTCATCTTACATCAGCGTAATTCTAACATACTTAAAGAAGAATTATTTCAATATAATATTTGCACATGGTACTTTGAGATTGCTAATTCTTAAGCTTTCTTTATAAAATAATTCATAAAAGATCTCTCTTATTTTCTGGTATACATGAAATTGGATTATATTTTCCCATTTCGTATTTGTCATAGATTTCCTTTTCAAATCATTGAACACCAGCTTCTGTCCAAATGCATTAAGGTATTTTCCAGGCAACTGTGTTCTTTCAGTTCCATTTAAACTATCTGAAAGAGCATTCCAAAGTAATCAGACTTAACACTGCAGCTAAGTCACCATCCAGCCCCAAAAGCAGAATTAGCTAATCATAAAACATTCTTGCTAGAAGATTAGCTTAAATGTGTATTGCATAGTCGCTTTTTTCTATGTCTTTTAATCACTTTGATACAGGTTAAGCTTTTCCCCAGAAACTTTGGAGCCTACTTCTTTCTTCTTTCATGAACAAAATGTCATAGTTACTGCAATGTGTCTCCTTGTCTAAACAGTGAAATGAACCATTTCAAAGAACTTCTTACCTTATAAGAATTCTGTAAGTTTCAATTCTTAATAGATTGTGAGGCTCACTCTACCTCTTCCACTACCATTGCTTCCTAATGAATGAATTATTATCTGTCAAAAGAATATATCATTAAAAAAAACACAGAATAATTTGTTCTATCTCCAGAAGATAGAGAACATTAATTTCTGATGATGGTAGCATTACTCCCATTTCCACAGCTGAACCCAAGTAGCAGCCCTAAGTAACAGTTACAGGAATAAAAAATTCTCTTCTGTTCTTGGTGGATGGAATTCCACCAAGTGAATGGAATATCAGTGAGAAAGTAGGTAGAATTCAAACTACCACACATTACAATGAGCTTGATCTTTAAGGGATGGACCAGACCTCTTCATGTTTCCCATCTCTCCAACCAAGGTAAGAAGATGATGCAGAAGAATAAATTAAGTAGTTTTAGTTCACTGAAAAGGAATAATAGAAGTAAACGACAGGACTCATGATTTTTTTTTAAACTGCTTGTCCCCTAGAACATCTTCTGCCTGATATCTGGATGCTGATTTCATGCCATTAACCCACAGTCATAAACTCACAATTTTCATGAATAACAAAGTCCCAATTAGGGATCATGTTATAAGAAAATAAAAAGACAAAAGAAGAAAGAAAGAAAAATCAATGTGAAACTTTAGGCCTTCACTTTTTTCCCAAAGTTCTACGATGTCCCTATGTGTTAAAGGCTACTTCAGGCACACTTCAATATTTACTACAAAATCCTATTTCTGGACATGTTTACAATATTAGTATCTGTATCAGAGACTCTAAATTACCCCAGTTCATTAATGTTGTTTTTATTAAGCTCGGGAAATACTTCTTCTCTGAAGAAAACTGCAAGTCTTTTAAATTTGCTGTGGTAACATATCCAGAGGAATTTCTTTGTTATCCTCTAAAACATATAGCTTGGTAGTCCCTAACATGTAATCTCTCCTATTACATTGATCCAATTTTCAGTGGATAGGCTCATTGGATTTTCAATTCCAGGTGGCAATGATTGAATCCCATGGAGCTCAAAAGCACCACAATGGTTTTGGGGGGTTTTGGTTTGGGTTTTTTTGGGTTTGTTTTTTATGTCCTTCTAGCTTACTTAGTGGTCTTCTAGACCATGATCAAATCCTTCTTTCAAAGAAGAAACACTGCCTTCACATGCTGACCAGCTAGCAGCATTAATAAAGATATCTTGATTTTGTTAAATATAATTTAACAAAATATTATTAAATTATTTTGAATGTAGAAAATTACATTCTGTAGTATATACCAGCATGACTATCGATTTGGCTGGCATCTGAAGGACATGTAGGTTTAGAAATTTTTGCTAATGAGTAAGTGTCCCACAATCTTTTTTGAGATGTGTGGATATTTTTTTGTAAAGGAAAGATGGTTATCTGACTTTGCACATGAATACTTTCACTGCCCTTTTTTTTTTGTTTGTTTTGGTTTTTTTTTTAGTTTTTTTTCCTAGGTTTAACTGCAGTTGTAATTCTTTCCAAGCATTGTAGTAATAATTGTTTGGTTTTATTTTTATGCATTAAAAATGAACAGGAAGGTAGGAACGTCTTCCTCTCTTTAACAACATTTTACACTACTTGTGCATAAATCCTGTGTTTTCATTTGAATCTTTCACTGTCAAAATATTTATTTGGATTTATTAAATAACAGATGATCATAGCATTTGCACAAGCAGCAAAAAAATGTATCCTTGGAAACTGTAATGAGCATAAATTTAACATAGCTGAAAGCAAAAGACAGCTACTTTGTTTAATTCCTGTAGCACTTTGAATTGATGGTCCAGTTAATCTGTGATGAGTTACAGTACAAATTTTATATTAATACATGACGTACATTAATAGCTAATTGCAACATTGTGATAAATGATACTACAACAAATACCATGAATCAATGAATAGGACGTTATATTTTTGCAGTTTCTGACCAAATGATGGGTTCTATGGATTAAATAATCTGCTAATCCTTCAATGTCATGGACTATAACACTGAAATAATGCCTGTTTCTGAAGTGTAAACAAATGTCTTTGGTACTGACAGAGCTGGACAGAGTTAGCTACCAAGCAAAGACTTACAAAAGAAAAATCTGGGGGAAAGGGAGATTAACCATAATTCCATAGCACAAGTCTATGCCTCCTGTACAATCAAGTGTGGTAAAAGAATAGCAAGGTCAGTACCAAGCAAAAGTCCTTTCAGGGAAGCGAGTGTAGTTAGGTGTGCTATAATTTTATCTTAATCTGTTTTAATTGTTTTTAACTAACTAAATATGGGCCAGTTTTAGTCTTTCTACTACTTCTTACAGAAAATGAAAAGCAAAGGCAAAAGCAAATGGGAATAAGAAAAAAAGGAAAAATTAAAAGAGAACAGGAAGAGAAGACCTCTGCTCCTTTTTGCAAAAAAACTTCAAAAGAACTTTATTAAAGAAGTCAGTGGGGTTTACTTCCTAGAGAGAGGGGAAAGACCTTATACCAAATGTCACTTTTTTTCTGATCTGAATTAGGACAGATGAAAACACTGAAATCACTCTATATTAAGGGTATAAGAAAACACTGAAGAAATTGTAGAAAAGTAGAGCTATTTATTGTACCTTTTTGATTTCTGTTCTGCAGTCTGTAGATGCTAAATAATAGCTGAAGACTTCATGTTAAATGATCTTTTCAAATATTCTTAGGTCTTCGCTTTCATCTGCAGAACTGACTTAATTCTGGAATTTATGTTCCCATGCCCAGGAAGAATGAGTAAAGTGCTTGGCAAAGAGATCTGGTCTCACATTTACAAAATGTCTTTCTTTTAAAAGTTGGTGCAAATGTAACCGACAGGCAAATAGTTACCCCACTATCATTACACTGGAAAGTTAGAACATATTTTAACTTAATATTTTCTTTCATCTGTTATTAAGAGTTTGTGTAAATTGAAATGAAAAAACAAATTAAAATTAAGTAATTTAACTTAAACAAAATAAATGTGATAAATGCACATTGAAATATTTCTTTTAAAGTCTCACAAAGAAAACCAAATATTTCCTAGCTTTCATGTGCAACTCTTAAGTTAGAATGTTTAGACAGTATGGGTGAAGTCCAAAGCTGTTGCCAGTGAAAAATAGCCTTGGGTATGTTTGCAGCATGGAAAAGTAATATGATGCTCAGGTCTACATTCCTGAGAAGATTATAATATCCTTGTTCACAGGCTTAACTTCACAAATTCAAGTACAGGTTTTAATTTTGTATCTGTAGTATTGCCTGTACAAAATGTTTGGGTTTTTTTCCTAAAGCATAAAATAAAGTGTTTCTAGATGCTTATCAGGTCACTTGGGATTTTTTTATGTGAGACGATTTTTTTTTTTTTTTTTTTTAAGGAAAACTTTCTAATAAGATGAAAAATTGAGAGCAAAATTTACAGAGGAAAGGCTAATGTACACAAGAAAAAAAATCTCCTCAAGGAGGATTTAGCACAGCTGAAGATAACATGGGATTACAAAATCAGCCCTGCTTGACTCCCTCTGCACCTAATCATACATACTGTCTAAATTGCAGTTCTCACTTTGGTTCACTTCTGGAGCAACCAACTCGCTCCTGAGGCAGGAAAACTGAAGCATTGGAAGAAGAATATGGAAAAGATTGGCTCAGGCTAAGAGGAGGTACAGAACCAGCATCTCCAGCTAAAAGTGTCATTGATATAAAATCCCTTGGCATGATTAATAAAAAATGAATTAGACATAACTCAAGGGATCTATTATGGTTTTGTTCAGTGAAAACTCAGAAAGAATATTCTTTAAATTGGAGCAGTATTCATTTACATTTACACATTTTCCCATTTTTCTCTTTATTTATATAACAAGAACTTAAATATAAACCTTCCTGAGAAGATATACCAGCCTCTGTCATAAACTTAATAAAATACTAGTAAAAGACTGATAAACAAGATGCTGTCATGTCACAGCTGTCAGCTTCAACACACTATTGCTGTGTGGCATGTTAAAAGGCAAAGGGCACATATTAACCTAATCCCCAGATAGAAGCCTAGAAAACAGATTTATTTATTTATTTATTTTGCCAGTAAAATGATAAATGTAGAGATTTTAAGGACTTCCTCAGTCAAATACAAATTCTTATTGCAACCCACCGAAGGGCTGAAACTCAATGTCCCCCAGATTAGGGAAACGATAGCCAAGCAACTTGTGTTTAAAATTTATTAAAAGAAGCAAGTTTCTAAAAATTATTTCAGAAAACTGTCAGAAAGCAACAACTTTACAATCAAATATTTTCTCATTTCTGATTCACACCACATAATTCCGAAAAGAATCACTCCAAGCAGACTGTGCAGCACCCATATTTTTGCTTTTTGCTGTGCTTGTCTTTTTATAGGCTGTACAACACTGAATGATAATAAATCTCTAGAAAATAATAGGGAAAGTTACATAAAAATATACCTTCCCCTAAAAATTTCTCTAGAAAATAAAAAGTATATAAACCCCATGGTTCAAAGACATAAATCCATATAATATTATTAATATGTGGGATATCTTAAATCTATGTAAGAGCAACTGATCTAGAAAGGCTGGGCTAATGATCTCTCCAACACTAAGCATTAACCTTTTGGAGTGCCTCTCAAAGGGACCTCTTAGTAAAAGCCATTAGAGAATTATATACTGATTTATTGAAATGCTGTCTAATGGTGAGTTATACTTATTAATCAATTACTTTAATTTGTAAAGGGCTTTGAAAAGGAAAAGCAGTAAGTGCTCTAACTATTACTATGCTGTATTTTTTGCACTAGCTGTTCCTAAACAGGTCTGAAGCAATGTAGCTCTGGCCTGGTTGAGAACACTATTATTTTTCATTCCAGGGCTGTACCATTCAGGATTTGCAAATCACTAAATTTAGCACAGTTAGAGTCAGAAGCAGACCTGGAACAGTTCTTGCTGTATGGAGCACATTTGCATACACACACTTGGCTGTGCCTGGAAGTGCATGGTTCCACTCTTATTAAACACTTGACACTTGAGCAATAACGGTTTTAAAAACATTGAAATGGCTATGTGTTTGTGGGCATAGTTATTTAGAAAAATTCACTTCAGTACCAAGCCACAAGATGACAAGACCATGGTACTATTGAAGTCTCAGACTATGCTTTTTCACAGAGAAGTCAGAAATTGGTCATCCATGAAGTGATGCTTTTTCTTAACATGTTTATGGAAAACCAGTTCTTTTCCAGGTCTGCCAGGTTACCATAGCAGGCAATAGTGGGTGATGCCCAGACATCCACTTGAAAATGACTGCATGAGATATTTCTGTATTTAACAGCTGATTTTAGTAGGAGGGCTTAGTGTAGTCTGTGGATGACGCCAAAACAGTCATGAAATCTTCATCATACTGGATGTCAAATACTCCAAGTCTGTACATTTTTTAAAGGTTGTTTGTTTGGGGTGTTTTTTTTCATTTTTTTAACAGAACTACACACAGAAAAATATGTACCTACAATAACATTCAAAGAAGATTGTTTTTTCTCTTATAAACTAGATTTTTCTGATCTGTTTACAGTCTATTGGTCAGCAGCCAGATTTAGAAACCGTCATTCAGGTTTTCAGTTTTGGTTCAATTATTCAAACTCAAGAGGTGGAGAAAGAGACTACAATTCCTGCCATAATTATAGTCTACATCCTCCTTTGAGTCTAAGATTCTCTTAGGAACAGTTTTTCTCATCTATCCTTTTTCCCTATATATTTTTATTGTCTTGAACTCTTTTTTTCCTTTGTTTCCCTGGACTGGTACACCATGACTGCACTAAATGGATTTTTTAAAAATATGTATGTTTCACATAACTGAGTACAAACTGTTTTAATGTAAAATTCTAGACAAGCAGAAATTGGTAGTAAACGTAACTGAAATGAAAGAAACTTTTGGTTTATGTAGTGCAAGTAGCTGTTATTCAAAACCAGTTTATACTAATAAAAGAGCAAAAATAAAATGTACACGTAGAAAAATATGGTTGTAATTAACCATTGTAAACCACTAAAGCACTGAACTATTTACTTAATGAACTACTACAGGGGACATTAGCAGTACCAAAGTAAAATTTTTAATATTATTATTTATTTGTTTTAGATTTAATTGAAATAAATACTATGTTCTTCAAAAATATGGAGTTTATAGAACAATGATTTATGGAAAAAATTACAGAAAATTAAATGTGGCAAAAGCTTTACATTTCAGTAGCGCTTCTTGAATTCTGTAACTTCCTTCTAATTTTTACCTTCCGTTTTCTGCTCTAGTATAAAAACTACATGCTGAGCTGTCATAATAACAATATTAATGTAATAGCACAAGATGCAATTTGCTTTTGGAACAGAGGGTAATAATGGAATTGGACATGGTGGCAATATATTGCAAACTGTGAAATGTAGGAGAAATTTATAGTCCATTTCCTAAGAAAGTCCTTGCTCATTATTGATTTAGGGTGGAACTCTTCTTTCAGTAATCAGCTGGGAATTTATCTAAAGCTGTTTATTGAGCACATGACTGTACAAAAGATGACTTTTAAGGATAAAGTTGTATGAAGTCCTAGAACCCTGGACTAGAAAAAGACTAGGTGATCAAAATCAATATGGAAACTAGGTTGACCAGGCTGTGGGGAACTAAAAAGGAAAGACAGTGAAACATTAAGAATAAAAAAAGCAAACATGATGTGATTGTCTAAAAGTTTTATCTTACAGGTAATAAAGAATAACATAATGTATATATAAAAAAAAAATTACCAAGAACATGAGGGACAGTGAGACATATCTAACCTGAAAAGGAGTCTAATCTTAAAGAGCATTGTAAACTTTTAACCAGAGGCTTTCAGTAAAATGCAGGCAGGCTTGCATGTATGCAGGTATCCAAATAGCCTGTGGGCTCTTTTAATACATGCAAAACCAAAAGCTTAAGTGGAAAATAAGTAAAAGAAATTAAAATGGTGATATATACATGGGGGGGGGGGGGGGGGGGGGGCAAAAAAAGTGCTTTTCTGTTTTCTTGTGTCAATCCATTCTAACCCCGTTTGAGCTTTATGCCAGATTACATAACTTTTTCCTAAAAACTACATTTCTTCCTTCAGTAGTTTTAGTGGTAATCTATTCACCATTATTTTCTGGTATTTCTTCAAATGACATTTTCAAGAACTGTCAAGCCAAAGAGACTAATTGACACTACCCCACTTACATCTAAATGCTTCCAGCCTTTAGTCTGGTTGGATTATTTGCAAAGACCTTAACACTAGTGTCAGCAAATAATCTGATGCAGTACATAAAGCAGAAATATTATTTTTCTAGTAGCTTGATATCTGCCAATTTATGTTCTGCCGTTTCAGAACCATTACAATCCAATGATGGAAAAATGAGCAGTAAGATTTGATTTAGAAGATCTCATTAACCACAATTCTGCTGAGTATGACCTGCAAGGTCTCCTAAACTGCTATCCTAGGTGTGAACATTTGTTTTAATATGGAACTTGTCTGAGGAAATACATTATTTTTATTGTTGTATTGTCTTTGTTGGAAGGTATTTCTAAGTTAAATGTTCTATTTATCAATGTGCTAATCACTGCACACCCGTGTAAGAGCTGGCCATGAAGAACAAAAATGCTGATTTAAACAACATGCCATTAAAAAAAGACTTTCAAGACAAATATTCTCCATTGTGTTTGGATTTTACAAAGGGAAAAAAATAAAATTAAAGCACAAGTGACATCTTTGAAATGTTTCTGCTTTTGGATTGGCTGTTTGACTACTTGATGTTGAGAAGATAAGAAATCCTAAATGTACTTGAAAAAATTAACTAACACGGCCAGTCATAAAGCAGAAACAAACTAGATGTCTGCCAAAATACTCCTGGAAATGTAGGCATACAGAGAAGTTTAGCTATTTTCAACCACTAACACAAAGAGAATCCTTTGTTCAAGAAATCTTGCCCTTTTACTACCTGTAGGTTTGCACTTTCAATTGAATATCATCTTTCAGAAAATAAAGCTCATTTTAGGATTCACCTACACAGATTTCTTAATTGGAGCTCATTTTAAGATTCACTTAAAAAGATTTCTTAGTGGGAAAGCACCATTACAGATAACGGCTGGTTGCTTTAAATACTGTTACTAAATCTGATTCTAATGTCTGTCTTACCATGTTCTTGCAGAGCATGTTATCATAAGCTCAACAGCAAACAGTTACCTGTTCAACTGCAGAGGCATTCATTGCTTTGCACAGAAGGGATAGATTTCAATCATGGGTCATACCTTGCAGGATTAATTTACGTTTCCCTGAAATGTTGGAGGTTCTCACTGCATAACTGGGGGGTGGGGTGGGGGAGCTGAATTGCAGGAGTGAAGGAAATAGACTTGTTAGATTTACATCAGACTTCTTCATTTAGATTTAGATTCCCTGAAAAAAAATGAAAGGTACCTGAAAGGTGAATACTAGAACAAGCTAGGGCGATCTGTATGCAAAGCTATTTTCTCCATGCATGTCATTTTACAATGCATTATTCCTTGTTCAGGTGACACTGTTTTTTCCTCATCCTTGTAATCATAATTCAGCCTCTTGGGAACAGAGACTCATTTATTGTGATTCTTTCCTTACAGGACTCTTGAACTGATTGTGGCTTGCCCAGAATGCAGTAGCAGAGTTGTCACTGCTTGGAACAGGCATTGTGCTGTCTGTGCATTCTTTGCATTACTACCTACAGATTGATGGATTGATTTGAAAATGCCACAGGCAGTTTTAAAATCCCTTGCTGCGATTGGCCTGGATTGGCTTTAGCACTAACTGAAACTAGTGCTGATGCCTATCAGTTCTCAAACTCCAGTGTTTAGTGTTACAGTCACATGCCCAAAGTCAGCAGGCAATCACATTTCTGCTGCAGTGGGCCATACAGTATGGAAGACAGTGTCCACTAAAATCCAGCTAATATGTCCCTGTTCCTTTTCTACAGGAATATAAAATCCTTTCCTCTATTTAAACTGACATCCTCCCATTTTCCACTCCCCTCAGCACATATCAGCCCCTAAGACCTCATCCATAAAGTCCCCTGTTAGTTCCAGTTTCAAATTCTTTCAGTAAGCCCATTTCTGTCAGTATTGCTTTTGCAAACATTGGTACTATGTGGAGAAAATGTCTTCTGCTCCTTTTCCTTGTGTGTCGGTGTGTTATTTAGTAGAGGTGGGAAATTTCAGACTTGCCTTTGTATTGGTACCATTGTTACCAATATGATCTGGTGGCCATATATTCATTGCCCCCAGAGAGGAGGGGGGAAGGAGAGTGGAGGGCACATGGGAGGGGAGAGGGGAGGGGACAGAGAAGGGCAGAAGGAGAGGATAGGAGCAGGGAGAAGAGAGGAGAGGTGAGGAGAAGGGAGGGGAGGGGAGGGGAGAGGAGAGGGGAAAGGAAGATAGGAGAGGACAAGGGGAAGGCTAGGAGAGGGAACAGGAGAGGGGAGGGCAGAGGAGGGGAGAGGGGTGGGGAAAAGAGAGGGTACAGAAGAGTGGAACAAAGAGAAGGAGAGGGGAGGAGAGAGGAGGGGATTGGAGATTAGAGGGGAGAGGAAAGGAGAGGGCAGGGAAGAGAAAAGGGGAGGAGATGGAGAGAGGAGGTGAGAGGAGAGGGGAGGAGAGAGGGGAGAGGAGGAGGAAGCTGATAGTATTTAGTGTGTAGAAGTTCTTTCAGTGTTTATTAGCATAATGGGAATATTTGAGCATATGGAAGGGACTAGGCAATATCTCTTTTCATATCTGACACTAACACTTGGTTCCAATCTCCACTTCAAAAGGTATAAGCAGCAACTGTTGGTCCTAGGTTTCCCTTCTAATTTTTACCACACAGTTGTCTGTATTAACAAACAATTGTTCCTGATAGTCTGTACTTTAAAAAAACGACAATGTATGTATGATTCTATTTTCTGAATTAATTATTCATTTTAAACATAATGAAATAAATTAAACCTCTGTATTCTATTAATCAGGATTTCTTTGCAAATACAATCAGGTATGGCAGCAGCATCATATATACAGATTTTAAAAAGAACCCTCTGCACTTCCCTAGGTTTATCTTTACATCTTCCATTAAAATTCCACTTAGACAACACTGTAACTATTCCAGCATTGCCACAGTTCAAGTAACTGTTTAGAGTACAGTCTGGAATCACTTTGTCACATGCCAAACAGCAGGTAGAAAATCTCTGACAACATAAATTAGTCACTGAAATAAGGAGTAATGATTAATCACCTCAGAGAATAACTGACAGAATTACCCATCACTGTGACTGCTATTTCTTACTAACAAACACTGTACAGTAATTCCAGTGCACGCTGCATCACCTCACATAGCTGAAGGCATAATCCTTATGAACTGAATGAAAGTAGACTATCCCTAAGGTTCATCTTGATTATATCAGGAGAGAGAAAAGCCCCTGCTCATATACTCCTGTGAAAATAAAATTTTAATTTTATTAATGATTTATGGTATATGTGAGTTGCTTGATGAAATAACAATAGTATTTATTTATAAGAATGATTTTCATTTGAACAAATAAAATAATTCACAAAGCTATAATGCTCAGGTTCATTTTTTTACTGCTTTTTCCCCTATATATAATATTGTTATATTTTATGGTCACAATATCCTCCAATTGAATTTCTGATTCCTTATTATACCTATGTTTTTGCAGAATAATTTACAGTACACAATCATAAAATATCCTGCTGTGAAGAATATGACATGTACTGATGCATTTCTGAAAGTCATGAAGCTGAACCAATCTCAGCTGTAAAAACTATTCCATTAGGAAAAGTACAACTTTGTAAGCATCCATCCAGCATACACAACATTTTTGACCTCCATACCTTGCAGAATAAAGGAAGTACACCTATTGTTATGTGCATTTTTAACTGGGCTACTCCAACTAAGACAGAAAATGCATGTCCAGAAGTTGAAGTGATAGAATAGGGAAGAAAAGATCACTCATATAAAACAGCAAACAATCTGCAACTCAGCCCTCATCTTGGAATAAACCTAGCCTTTGTATAATGTGTGGATATGCCCAATCCTGCACTGTTCCCATGTGCAGAGTGAGCACACAATCAAAACCCCAAATATAATTCCACTCCCTCTAGTTTGTCCTAGAAAATAGTGTTTTATCCTCCTTGATATTAAGCACATTTTCTTCAAATTTTGGTCTGTGTTGAATAAAATTTAATCACTTTTTTTTATAGACTCTTCCCACAGTATTGAGAGAATATTATCAAGAACCTAGAATATACATTCTTTGAAGTTAAAATCCGCTATGACACTTGTGATGGTGGCAAAAGAGTTTCTGTTTTGCCTGTCGGGGGTTGGGGAAATGCTTATGTACTTTACAGCTAGCTTAACATAAAACTCCTCAGCTATTTCGATATGCAAATAATGTGCACAGCACATACGGAACATAGAGAACTTTCTTTTCAGTCAATATCTATATTATGAAATTCCTTTCTTATTTAATAATAAGAATTCTATAAATCCATTAATGATTTCCTTTTCAAATTGCTGCCCATACAAATAGATATTTAGCATTCCACTGTAGAAACAAAGCTAAAGCAGGTGAGGGTAGGTCTCTTCCCAGATAACTAGCAACAAGACAAGATGAAACGGCCTCAAGTTACACCAGGTGAGATTTAGATTGGATATTAGGAAAAAACTATCCACTGAAAGGGTGATCAAGCATTGGAACAGGCTGCCCAGGGAGGTGGTTGTCACCATCCTTGGAGGTATTCAAAAAACATGTAGATGTGGTGCTTAGTGACATGGTTTATTAATGGACTTGACAGTCCTGGGTTAATGGTTGGACTTGATGATCTCAAAGGTCTTTTCCAACCTAAATGAAAATGATTCTATGATAATTTAAAGTTGATAAACTCTGAAATACTTATCACAGATCTTTAGGACTATTTATTCAACTGCAAATTTTGGAATAAAACAGGGCGGGTTTTTTCATATCCTTTTTAGAAGTCTATTAAATACAAATGCTTTTGAAATAGCTATCAGTAGTGTATCAACAATCCAAAGATGAAATATTTGTCTTTTCCACTACAAGTTAGAAAAATAAGAGTGTATAACTCTTGCCATAGTATTACTTGTGTTGCTTTGTAGTTTTTTGTAGTTTATTATCTTAATTAAATTTTCATCTGTCCAGCAGCTACATCTGGAAGGACGTCTCCTTTTTAGTATGTTTTTAAACAGTGTTTATGTTCAAACATCTCATTTCCTCACTTTTTCCTTACTTCTGTCACTTTATTTCAATGCATAGTCCAATTGTTGCTTCGATTTTTAAATCTGATAACCATTCAGGAGAATAACAGTACTGCAGCACTTGGGAGATGTTCATTTTAGAGCTGTTCTGAAGATCCAGTACAAATAAATGTTTTGTGCAAGTACTCACATTATTCAGATCAGTTTGAACTCACACAGTTTGTTCATACTGCCCACCTCCCTGTTCCATTTATACCTGAAATGAATCTACACCTCTAGCTTTGACTAAGTTAATGACTACCTAATAATGAAATCCCCACAGTTTTAGCTTAGTCAGAGTTCTCCATTACATGTCACACAGAGACTTTAATTTGTTCTTCTCTTTGATCTTCACCTCTGTGTTTCCACAGCATTTTTTAACACTAGCATAGAATGACTGACTCTTCAGAGGACGTGTACAGATTCCTCAAAAAACCTTTAACTGATTTAGAAGGGAAAGTCTAATGAAAATCTCCATCCCTTTACACATACTCAAATCAAAATATCCACCTATTAAATATATTGTTTCCTTTACCAAGCAGCTAATAAAAAATCCAAACACAAAAAATAAACAGAGCATTGCCACTTTTCATTAAGGCATAAGAGGGTAAGTATGACTCTTGATAGCTCCTTTTTATTTCATGTCCTTGATGATTCTTTCCCTGCATTTATTTTGCCTGCTGCTGCCATTGTCATGGGCAATACAAAGCCAATTTTCCCCCTGATTTTAAATGAGGTAAGTCCATAGTAGCTTCATTAATTTTACCTGAAATAGACCATAGATAAGTACTGATAAGGACAAAACTGTACTCTGCGGATTCATCACTGCAGAATATCCAAATCGGTTTTACTCTGAAAACAGAAGCCAACTGATGCCGTGTCAGAGTGGGTGGAGGACTGGGTGTTGTGGGTCTACAGTTTCTTATAAGACAGTAAACACGTTCAAATGCATATTTAGTATCTATTTTCAGAATTGCCTTTTTTTTTTTCACAGCAATACAACTGTCTGTAAACAATGAACATGTATTTCAGATGCATTTAGAATAGTTAAACCCGTTGTGTTCCTGTTCATATGTATGCTGTCATAGAAATTCAGCTATCGGGTCACTAGAAGAAAGTCAAGAAATTTTGAAAAACACATTGTGTAAGAATAGTTGTTATCAAAGTGTACTGTGCAACTGTACTGTACATACCTTCATTGGCAGTTAAGACCATAGGAATTGAAAATACCTCAACTTTGCAGATTTAAGGTTGTGCTTTGTCAGTGGATAGAACAGCTTTAGCCATTTTGTTTACATGCTATTGCAATTACTATAGTGAAAAGGTTTTCCATTGTAATTCAGTATAAATTACCCGAAGCATTGTGTTAACATGTTACTTGTTTTCCAGATCATCAAAGATAACCTGGTAGACAGAACTAGTAAGTAGATATTCAGTAAACAGTCCTTTCCATTACTGAGATTTATAATTATAGTTCTTTCCCTCCTCAATAATTGAATATATATAATTGCTCTTCCTTTTAACTTTAATACTAGGTTTCAAACTGGTGAATGGAGAGGAAAGCACCATTAGAGATATTATTCTATGTTGCTTTCCCTCCTGTACAACGACTTGAACTCAAGCAATAAAGTTAAATGAAAAAGGCACTATACTAGATTTTCAATTACGGCAGAGGCAGGGAGCCACAATTATCCCTTTCATTACAGAAATACTTCTCATAGCTACACAGGCAGAATCCCTGCTGCTGCTGCTTCTGCTATTCCTGTTGTTGTTACTGCTGCTCTAAAATTGAAGTGCCCTTGAAAACAGATAAGGCTATAGGTCACCAAATAGAAAAAATTGTGAAAAAATGTATATTTAAAGGAAATAGGGAAAAAAAGGACCAGGAAAACAGACCTTCAGACCTTCTTTTTGCTTATCTCTGCTGCAAAGATACAATGTTTCTCCAGACCTGTAATAAATTATAATAGTAGTAACTGTGCCACTAGGTTGTCGATGCATGTGAAATATGTGTGAGCCCTGTGTCTTTTAACAGCTCTTATATCCAAGAATCTACTGACTGAACAATCAGGGGCATTCCACCTCTGGTGTACCCATCTTTTACTATGTTGCAAATTACAAAACCCAAAACAAAACAAAAAAAACCAAACCAAAACACAAAAAAAAAAACCCAAAAAAACCCCAAACCAAAACACACAAAAAAAACCAAAAACCCACCAAACAAAAAAAACGATCAGAAAATAAAAAACATTTTCTACTGTTTTGAACACCTTTACATGAAGGATATCATATCTCAGAAACAGTTCTTTATTTCCCCCATCTACTTCATTTCACTTTGGAAGTGAATACCCTTTCTACCAAGCACATAAAACTAACCCACCACTTCAAGAGTGGAACTGCAAATCACAAATATTTGCATAGCCGTGAAAGTGGTTTACTTTAGCCTTTTGTGAGGTGGACCAGCAACTCAGACATTGCCTGTCAGCCTCCTGTGTGATTCAGAATTGTCTCCTCTCCAAAAACCAAGGCAAAAAATAGGAAGAAAAAGCCCTATGTCATTTTTTTTCTTCACTACAGGACAAAATCACAACCTATCCTATTAATACTGAAGATGAAAAGGAGAATATTAAAACAGTAAGTATCAAGATTCTCTTTCAGACTGAGAAAAATATGTGTCAGAAATAATATGAAGTTTATGTAAAAGCAAGAAAGACTGTCTAAGCCCAACAGACAATGGATTACCTATGACAAAAGACCCACACCTGTGCCTCAGAACTAAAACAGCTCAGCAAACTGGACACAATGGTCCCTGGCACATAACACAACTAAACATCACCCTCACCTTACAAGAGTCTCAGCACTCACTTGTTAACATACAGGCTAAAGGTGTATTGCAAGGAACACATATCTATCATGAGAGAACTGCAACCATGCAGAAGTCTTGCTGAAAATTTCAATCATGAATAGACGGCTGTCCAATCCTTAAGATTTTCTATTGAAGTCCGGAGAAGACGTTGCATACAGGAAACATTTTTCAAAATACTTTAAAAATGTCATACTTCTACAAGAAAAAAATAAAGGCAAAGCCTTCTGAAATACCTCATAAACCTCTTTTTTCCTTCCTTCTTCCAGTCTTGGATCACAGAAAGTTAAAGACTTTGGAAAAGGTTTTTTTTGTGGGTTTTGTTGCGTTTATTTCTCTTTTCTGATCATATTTAAACACACATAATTATGAGTGAAATAATTTGTTTATTCATACACACAATGCACAAATAGAATCACATGTGGTTATGTGAACACATCGTATTTTATTTGTGCTATCAATTGTTTACCATAGTTAAATGGTAAATAGCTAAATAGATAGTTAAAATTATCAGACACACTTTTTTTTTTTTTTTTTTTTTTTTTGCAAAGGGTCTGTCCGTGAGTTTCCAATGACAGTGCCATAGCAGCAACTATTACTTTGAGTAGTTTATAAGCCTTTTTTGACTCTTTACTAGTTGAAGCTATTGGAGCCTCAGAAACATTCATCTCTGTCTCTGAGGAGAATAGTCTTTCTTAACTCTAAAAACCTTTCTTGATATCCTGGCAATTTACTCTTGCTGAACTATTACTCTGCAGTGGAGTGCAAGATACACTTTCTGTTGCTGTGTGATAATGTCTGATCCTAAAATCTTCTGTGGCAAAATATCTGGCAGTTATTACAGGCAGAGAATAAGAGTATTCAGATCAACCACAAAATCTGCAGCTTTGCTTCTTATGCCAGTAATCCTATATTGCCCACCCATGGAAAAAAATTATGTGCAATTCTTATAACTGCATAATCATACTTTTTACAGGCTTTAGGGCAAATTAAAAACTTTATTTATGTTCTGTGTTTTTCTCTTCCTCAAATCCCATTCAGTGTTGTCAAATTTCAGCTTTAAGTACAATGACTATTAAATATAATTTGTTCTTTCTTCCTTTCTTTTATTACCCTCCCCCCCCCCCCCTTCTTTCCTGAGAGAGGGAGAAACGTTAGTACCTTTCTCTGCAAAGATTTATTTTTTGTTTGGTTTTGTAGTTGTATATGTAATATTGCTCTCTGTACCTCCAAAAGGCTACCCTGGAGATAGAACATGCACAAAGAAAGCAACTGACATGATGAACGACATCTCATTTCCTTACATGGAGAAGTAAAAACAAACTTTTACCCTTTGGTTTGCAGAGAAGAATGAGGTGAGATCATGGTTTCAAATTCATTAATGGAGTGGGTAGGGTGAACATGGAGTTGTTAGTCCTTAGAATTAGGGAACACCTTTTGAGACAGCCAGGAGGTCAATTTAAAACAGGTGAAAATCTATTTCTTTGCACAGTGGGCAGAAATTTTCTGGAATCTCTTTCTACAGGAGATTGTGGAGGTACATGATATCAGCTGCTTCAGAAAGGGCTTAGGTAAATTCATAAATGATAGGTTTGCAAACTAGATACCGAGGTGAACAGTCAGGATCATTAATCCTATGACTGTGGAAAAGTATGAAGAAACTTAATATCAGATATTGGCCAGATTTATGTGCCTTTCCTAGGCATTATCTCTTACTGTTCCTGAACTTGGTGGACCATTTGATGTGATCCAGAAGAGCATTTCTTATGTTCTTACACTATTTTAACAGGCTAAGTGTAAGGCTTATTCTTAGTCATGCTAAAGGATTCAATTTCAGCATCCGCTTACATACTTTTCTGACATTTATATGCAAAACAAGCATCACCAGTCAAATAACACTAACAATCATCTGGGAATCAGAAATATTTCTAACTCACGCAATGATTTGCTAAGTAAACTAATCATGAATATATAGAGATGAATAACACAGTACAGGTACCCGGTATTCAGGTCTGCCTATGGGCAATCCAGAAAAGAAGACACTAAGAAATAAAAGAAATATGACTGTATTTTGTTCATTATTGTAACATTCACTCTCTAATTCACAATGCTTAGTAGATTCCACACATTTAAGAATTGAAATAACAACCATGGATGCATTTCCTTATACAGTAAGGGGCAAACCATAGATTCAAAGACAGAGAAAGCATTAATGTGGGCATATTAAAATATTTTTATTCTTTTAAATGTCATCAAAAAAGAAATGGAAACAACAAATATACTAGACTGCAGATTAGAAAATACTGCAAACTGCTAGACATGTCAAGATATTTTTTTCCTTCCGTCATTATATGTATGTTTAGTAGATTTACGGAGTAGATACAGTATTTCTATGTTAAATACAAATGTAAAATGAAAAATAAGAACATCATCTTATTATTGCTTTCATGAATACTGATTAAGTTAAAAAAAATCTAAAAAAACCTCCTAAGAATCCTTTTCCAAATAAATCCCTTTGCCTTCACCACATTTATTTTCCCATTTTTTGCAAGATTTTTGCAGAGAATGAGTCTCCTTCTCTGAAGGTTTCAAGCAGACTCCTTGTCCTCACCCTGTATTTTCAGAAGCAGTGATGTCTTTAGCACACGCCTTGCATCTCTCTAGTTACTTCTTCTCTCCTTTGCTTTTCCTCCAGGTTTATTCCTGCTTATTCCAAGTTTTCTCTCTTCCATAGCTGTTACCTACCACACTGAGTCACTGAAGAGCTTGGACAAAGATGCAAATGAGTCTTTGTGCCAGCTGCCTCTTATCAGCTCAGCCAAAGTAAGGCTGAATGCCAGGAGAACAAGAAACAGGAGGCAGGGAGGATAAAAGACTGGAAGTATGGGCAGAATACAGAATATTTGCAGCCAAGAATGAAAAGAGAAACTACTACTACCCACAATACTTTCATTTTTCTTATCCCATTTTCTCATAGCAACTTGTGGGGTATTTTTTAATTCCCTTCCAATGAAAGGTGATAAACCAAGAATTGATATTGCTCTGTAACATTGCTGGATCCAAAGAATTCATTGGTTTTGGGGTTGGTTTTTTTTGTTTGTTTCTTTTTCTTTTTTTCTTTTTTTTTTTTTTTCCTTTCTTTCCTTCTGCTACCCATAGGTCAGGAAATAAACTATCAGAATTTGTGATGAAAGGCAAACCCAAACCTTACTATATTATTCAGGAGCAAAACCTACAGTCCACAGTGTAAGGACAGTAGTTCAATAACTTTTTTCTCAAAGCAATGATATAGACATCCCTCCACCTTTTTGCTGCTTCCTCAGTATTATAGTGTATAAATTGAAAAGTCCATGGATAGAACCTGCTCTTAATTTTGAACAAGCTGAAGTCAGGTTGAATGAAAATTTCAATGAAACCCAGTTTCTCAAGCTTCTAACCTCAGATGTCTATAATTCAGGGAAAAAGATCTACAAGCTTAGATTCTTTCTACTGTTCATAGAAGTAATGATCCATAACATATGATTACATTGCAAGGATCCATTCTTGGAGTTAACAATTCAATTTAATCAGAAATTTTGTTATATGAGCTTTCTCTAAGTCTCTTCTCTTTCCCTGCATGGAACTCTTGATGCTGACAGCAGGTCACACCACTTGCACCACTCAGCTGTTCACACAAAAGCCAATGGAAAAGGCAAGATGTCAGCGGCAGTCTGGTATCTATATATGCCAGGATTATACCTAGGTTTGCTATAGAGCATACATGGAATATGCATTTATGTAAATAGGAGCAAAAGTTCTTAAAAGTGATTTTGTATATTTGTAAGAATATATTTTAAAGCATGTTCACCTGGTGTTTTTGTTTTTTGTTGTGTTTTTTTTTTTACAAAATAGAATTTAAATAAACAAGGATATGTCAACAAATTTTGTTCAAAAGTATACTAGACAACAATAAATGTCTACTATTATGGAAAATGAAATATAAGCCAAATCAATATGGAAAACAATGCAAGACATGCTTCTGAACAGCTTCATGTCAATAGAGTTCTGGTGCCCGTGTCCATCCCCAGCTGTCAGAACAGCAGGATTGTCCTGTCTCAAACACATACACAAACTTTCTTCATGACTGGCTGTGGTATGCTTTAAAGAAAATATAAGGCAAGCACATGTGACCAGATGTACACAACAGGAAAGCATCATGGGGTCAGAGTGATAACATGCCTTGATGAATCCTCGTTAATTTAAGTTGCATTGCCTCCCAGTCAGCTACATTTCTGAGGAAAATCTGAAACATCTTGGTCATTTCCTTGGGCAGATAAAAGACTGAATTCCATTCTGATTAGCTGATGTGCAGAAATTTGCAGTACTGCTGATGGGGATAACTTGCTCTGCCTGGAAAAAGGCAGACCACACAGAGCTGTATTTGTCATTAAAATTACCCAACATATCATTCGTTAAATGCAAAGTGTGCCACCTACTTCTAAATATCAGCAACACATTTGGTCAAAAATGGAAATGTAGAGGCTGTTTTCATGTTGCTGTTTCCTTTGTCATACAGAGATTATTGTAAACAAGACCATAAAGACAAGTAAAAATATCCTTTGCAGGGGTTCATTGCCAGTAAAGTGTAGCACTTAGAAATCTAGAAAACTGGAGAAAAATGATTGATGCTATATAAAATTATTTTCTGAAAGAGTAGTTTTCATTTTCTTCCAAAATAATTAACAGATTTTATATGTCTTTACGTAGTTGTTTATTAAATTAAAAACAGAGTGTGTGTGAAAAGTTAATTGAGTGACTAAATTTTTTTCCTTACTTGGTAATGATTTATCATCAGGATCTAATAGATCACAACTTTCATCTCTCCCAGGAGAGTCCTCACTTTGTACTTGCAGTTATCATATACTGAACTTCTCAATTACAGAGGTGTGCAGGATGTGGCCTTTAGGAATAAAAGGATTTGCTCCATTTGTGACATGTGGAGCTAATATGTCACTTTCATAAGATGTAGTAAGAAGCTTCAAGAAGAATAAAACTAGAGCAAAAGAACATGTGTGTGCCCCTGCTTCCAGTGACACACAGTTTCCATAAAACCTCTGCCTTCACTTACTAAATTATAAAATACTAAAGAGTGACATTTTGTGATACGTCACAGAATTCTTACACTGATGGCTTTCAGTTATTTCTGAGGTTTTCTGATCATTAAATACTATGGATATGGGCATACTACATATAGTCTGTTCTGGTGGGCAGTTGCTGTATTTGGAAATTCAACAGCATTTTGTACCATTACCACTTGAAGAGGGCCCTCTTAGCATCAGTCCTGATATTATCTTTCTGTTCCTGACACATACGTGATACTCAGCTTCTGAACCTGCCTGCATCATTTGTCAACAGTTCCTGTAATGGGAAAATAACCACTGAAGTAGATGACTGGGCTTTCTGGAGTTTGCAAACCTTTATGTACCCCTTATCCAGTGTAAGTATATTGGGATAGAACACGGGTTTCCCACTTAATCCTTAGCTTCAAAAAAACAGCTTAAAAATGTCACTAGAGTGTAACCTGCCCACCTGCAGACAGCCTATAACAACTCCAATATGTGAGATTGTTCCAGCGTTGCAGTGAAGTGCTCTAAAGTGCCATTCTGGTGGCTCCAGCACTACTGTGACAGAAGTGACCATCTGGCAGTAAGTGAAGTGTGGCGAGTCTGGCCCATACAAACTTACTGAGTGTGTCTACATTAATAACTGGTCTAAAGCAAAGATGGAAGACATTGGGGTTTATTTACTATGAAAGACCACAGCCCATACACCATTTATCTTTGCAGCAAAGCTTGTTCCAGGCACTAATCCAAGGCGTGGTCTCAGCATACACAAAGAACTGGTTACTGGGAGACCGTGCACCCACACCATAAGCAGTGTGCTCTGGATTGCACCCCTGTATGACACTTCAGCCTTGGTCCCTGCAGAAAAGAAACTGCTTTGAGCTACCAGTGATCTCCTAGGTGGCATACTGCAAGGCACCACCTACTGACACTGGTGGATTCACATCAAGCAGAACCCATCCAGAGCACTACCCTGCTAATGCAGATGGCACCTGTCATGGACTTCGTATGTGCCTCCTACTGTCTGTGACAGAACTATTCTATGGGATAAGGAAAAAGCATGGAGCCTTGCTTTTGTTACTGGAAAACCCAGGAAGCCACTGCAACTTCACTGCCTTCAGTTAGGACCAGAGCTTTAGCACAGGACTCGGATCACTGATGAATGCCCTGCAACCTTCAGCAAAATTCTGAAGAGATGCGAGTGGAAGGCCTCTGTATCCTGGCCTAAGTCGTTTCATATTCAGTAATAAAGGTAGGAGTGGTTTGTACGAAAGGTAAAGGTAGGGGTTCCCCCCACGAGTATTTTAATTCTGTGCCAAACACAAAGAGAGGGAAGAGTAGATGCTGAACCTGGTTACAAATTAAAACAAATAATTAGTCCTCTAAATATGAAAACTGATGGGAAACTAGAAACATAAGTAAACATTCTGCCTCTATATGTAGTTGCAAAATGTCTATTAGTTTCAATGCAATGGAATTATATCATCTAATCATCAGAATATTCTTAGTTTTTAAAAATACACGTTCATCCCAACAGAATGTATTTAAATATCTCTACAGCGTACAGCACAGTGTATTATTATGCACTTCTTGAAAGAAATTAATAAAATAACCTGGAAATAAGTAAAAATAATTTTCAGTCTGTTTTGTAAAACTACAGGGAACTAGTGCAAGCTAGTGCAAGTAGAAACTGTAAAAACACAGGGACCTAGTGCAAGCTGGTCATATAATCTTTGAAAATTCTTACCTTCTCCATTTAGAATTAAAACTTTTGCTCTTGCCTGTTTCTTGCTAACACAAAGAAATCAGTCTGACAGTACTGTAATTTTAAAGACATTGTTCAGTATAGCAATTTTTACCTAATGGTAAAAATAAGATGACTTTGCAACCTTATGCACTGCATGTATTTATTATATTGACTATATACAGACTAAGAATTAGATTTAATTATGATTGTATTTTGGGGAAGATCATTTTTCCTGATTCACATTTCTAATTTCCAAACAGAAACGAATTTTGAAATGAGCTTTTAAAGGATTTTAAGGTTACTACGTTACAAGATGAAGCTTTAATATTTACAAAAATATTTGCATCATAGACATCATTTAAGCACTGACAGCAACATATTTGACTCAGTATTCATTCATACAACACCTTTTTAATGGTCTCTCTGAATATCAAATGGAAAAATTAATAATTTGTTTTCTTGAATATAAATTCTAAAATTGATTATCTTCCTAAATTAAAAAAACAAACAAACAAAAAAAAAAACAAACAAACAAACAAAAAAAAAAAAAAACCCAAAAAAAAAACCCAAACAAACAAAAAAAAAGAAACCCACAACACACTGAAACACCTTTAGAACCTGCAATCTCCATTAAGGAATTGATGTATCAGGAATGATTAATTTCTCATAGCTTACAGTTACACTCAGCTTGTCTAGCTATTTCCATCACACTTTCTCTACATTATCTTCTTTAATGGTTTTGGAATAAAAAGTGCTATAACATTAACATAAACATTGGCTTGCCAACAGCTGTTGTCCATTTCTCAGGCTTCTTTTCAATGCTGTATGGCATTTTAAATAAATGAAAATCTATTGGTGTCTTTTAAAAGCCTTGCTATGGATTCTCATGATTAAAAAACCAAACAATAAACCCCAGAAGTATAAAGGAAAAACAAAACAAAACTCATTGTAGTTGAATTTCAAAGGTCTGTAGACTCTCTGTAACAGTTTCTGCATAGCTATCAATCCTTTCTTTTATTTGACATATAAGCTACCTAGAAGAGGTTTGAAGATGCAAATGTTTGTAAGACACAGTAGTGACACTGTAACAGATACACTCAAGCCCCTTAACCAAACTAGCAGTGGTTTTGTACAGGCTCCAAAGGAGGTAAAAGCCTGAGCCGCAACCACGCCAAGGACTCCTCCAGGAAACCCCCAATGGAACAGTGGCCCAGTGAGTATTGATGCCTATCAGCTTGGAACACCAACCATGCAATTAACATGGCAGAGATAATTTTACCAACAGTAGTTCTTTGGATGAGTCCAGTCTGAGCTTTCTCTAAATTGGATCGCATACCAGAGATTCCCCCCTTGAGCTGGGATGCCTCTCCAGGTTTAAGATTCCTTACCTGAGACCAAGAGATCCTTCCTTACCCAAGGTGGAGAGTCCCCTTATTTGCAACAGGTTCTAAACAACTGATAGAATGACAGATTGATACTAATTAAATCCATGTAGTTAATTCCTTTAGACACAAACCATTGTCCAAGTCTGAGGCTAAGATTGGACCTACGCACACCTAAGTTCCATCAGGAGTTTAGAAAGCAAGGGGGTCCACTCTGAACCTCATGATGCACAGGAGGGTCCCCCTTACTATTTGCATCTCTGGTCTCTGTGTAAATCTTTACAGTTTGATTTTCCTTTGTGTGTTTCAGCCATGTAATAAATAATAGAGTAAACTTTGCCACTGAAATTTGTGAAGTTACACTTCTAAAAATTAATATTAAAAGTATTTTGCTAATACCTTTGATGGCGATTCTTTAAGCAACCTAAACCACTCAGTCATGACAGAAACCCCGCTGTTTTTTCTACTACTATCAGCTTTGTTTCTTGGTTCTATTCAAGCTTGAAATAAACTTGAATTTAAATGAAAGAGATATGTATTTTATTAAAATTAATGATAAGTAGTTATTAGTTAACAGGAAAATATTACAAAAGTAGGATTTATAGTCAATTATTTGTTTAGAGAGACAATACTGAAATAGATTAATCTGTCTGTAATTACCCCAATAATAATAATGATGCTAATAAAAATTATATAATAAATATAACTGGTTAGAAAAGTATGCTTTTATCCATAACTCTTGCTTTCTTGAATTTTCCTTTCATTATCAAAGTATATCCTGATTGGCACTAATCACTCATGCCCATGAAATCTGCAGATGACCTGGCAAACAGAGAGCTGACCCTGACAGCTTGAAGAGAGCACATGACAACACCACTATTTCTAAATTTGAATCCTAAGCCAGACATTTGAAGGGTGCATTGTAATTTGGGGATATTTTAAACACGGATCTATTCTTCTGAACTTTCTAGCCACATGCTTCACAAGAAGAAAAAAAGTCAACCCTATAATGTTTCTATATTTGATGTACACAAAAGCCATTTTTACTTTCGCTTAGATTAAACCATGTCAGCAGCAGCCTCTCTCTCTGAGACCATTCCTGTGAAATGTGGGAGAAAGGCAAGCTTTGTTGGCAGTTTTTTGCAAACTAATACTGATACACTAGCACACTCAAAAATTGTTTTAATAATACATTAGATCTGAACTCTTTGTCCCTCCTGGAGACCTTTTTTCTTAAACCAATAATTACTGTGATGATATGATGTTACCATGCTTAGAATTGGCAAGAAAACAATTGTGTTTAAAAAAAAACTTGTATCTGAAAGCTGAATATTTTATTAATTAATGGGAAAAATGGAAAAAAATATACAGTAGTATATGTAAGCTACATAGTGGTAGAAGTAAATAGAGGTTTAGATAGCCAAGAGCCCTACAGTCAGAGTTCTCATTCCAGATAAAACATATGCCAACTTACGTCTCTACTGTTTGTAATTCAGAAGATAAACAAGGACATAGGTTTTCTGCCTCGATACCTTCACCATTTTGTATCATCCATGACTGCTCTCTTTTCTCTGTTTGGAAAACAAACAACTCCATCCTGACATGGGTATTCTTCCAACCACGTTTTGCTGTACAATGGACATTTAAAGTTAAAAGACTTAATTGCAAATGTTTCAGCTGGTGTGCATGCTATCTAGAGGGACAATAACTGGCTTTAAGTTCCATTTTGTGAACAAAAACAGATGATAGATGGTTTAGATATGCATTGCACGGAACTTACTAAGATGACAAATGAGCAAGGGATACAGCTGCATTCACTAACAATTCTGTTATTCTAACATTAGATTAAGACACTGTTGGAAGGCCGTAGCCTGTACATTTTGTTTTGCCATTATTGTGGACTGTTATTTCAGCATGTAGCAGAAATGATCTGCAACTTCTGCCTCCATAGGTTTACAGTTTTGTGCTAGTTTTGGTGCTTTGCTGCTCTGTTCCTTTTTTGGTTGGTTTGTTTCCTATGATAATTTACAAAAGAATGGTGGAGACCACTGTCAATTTCTGGATTTTATGCATGAGCTTATAAGCATCATACATAACTAGAAAATGAGGAAAATATATCACAAAGCACATTCTCAAATTTTGTTAATTTATTTTGACAACTGAAGTTTTGTGGAGCTCCGTAACATGCTCTGCTGTGTCTTAACACTATGAGATTTCATATGATCGCTCTGTCCTTCACTCTTTACAAGTAAGTGAGAAAGCAAAAGCCTGTTTAGCATAAAATTAATTTATGTTCATTTGGTCCAACAGTTGTAGGAGCAGCACTGGGCAGCACCACAAAAACTTTGCTTACTTGCTTATCTACTCAGGAAACAGAAATAATACAACATGACATCTTGTCAATCATTGAGCTTGAAACTGCTGAATATCAAACACATACTAAGAAATATTGACAATCAATTCTGAAAGTAAGCAAGTTTAAAAGATTCAATACAATGTTATGATAACATACTCAAGTAAATCTCGTCTAAGCATTCTACAAATGATGGAATGAGATGAAACGTCTCACTCCCCAACTTCAACAGCGTGTGTCTACTTTTTATACCTCTCTTTGTTCCTGCTGAGATCAAGCTAATTTCAGAGTCTTGTAATATGCTTAAGTGACTGAATGGACAAAAAGATTTGGAGAAGATCACATAATGCTGGTCCAAAATGCACCCTATTACACCACCCCAACAAGCACCCCTGCCTACTAGTGACTCCTAATATTCTCAGTTAGGAAGCTTCTTTCTTAATTATCCTTTAGCCCAAGGAAGCGACTGTGGTGGGTTGGCCTTGGATGCCAGGTGCCTGCCAAGCCACTCTATCACTCCTCTCTCAGCAGAACAGGAAGGAGGAGAAAATAAGATTGAAAAATAAAAAAAAGCTTGTGGGTCAAGATAAAGGCAGTTTAATGAAGCAATAGCAAAAGTTGCACACACAGAAGAAAAGGAAAACAAAAGATATTATTCTCTACTTCCCATCAGCTGATGATGTCCGACCACTTCCCAGTGAGCAGGGCTTCAGCACATGTAGCGGTCGCTCCAGAAGACAATCATTATAAATAATCAATGCTCCCCCTTTCCTCCTCATTTCTCTTAGCTTTTATTGCTGAGCAGATGTCACGTGGTATGGAATATTGCTTTGGTCACTTTGCATCAGCTGTCCTGGCTATGTCCCTTCACAAGATCTTGCCCACCCCCCCAGCCTGCTGGTGAGATGGGGGATGCTGGAGAGACAGCCTTGGTGCTTTGCAGTAGCCAGAAACGTGTGTTATTGCCACATTCCTCACTACCGATACAAAACACAGCACTACAAAGGGCTGCTAAGGGGCTCAGCCAGACTCAATATATCAACGTATTGTTTCAGGTATTTATTTGTATAAAACTTCGATACCAGCAAAGAAAATGTTGCAAAAGATTTCTAATGGTATAGTTTCCATTTTCTCTCTCCAACTCAGAAGCTTTAGTGATTTTCTTTAAAAAAGTCAACTGTGCATATTTTTTTCCTAAAACTCTATTTTCTGATCCTAATCAAGCAGAGTCCTTCAAAATATTTTCTCACTTGATCTCTTAAAATAGTTGCTAAGCCTTTACCCACAATTGATGTTTAACATAACATACAGAAATAGCCTAGTGCTCACATTAAGTTTTATCTTCAGTTAATTCTGTACACTGGACTTTTTTGAATCTTCAGGACTCATTTCTATCAGTGAATACTGGTGGAAGAATTCCTTTTAAAACTTTTCCAATATGTATTTCTGTTCAAAAACCAGTTTTAAGGAACACAACATTTTATTATGGATCCACTCCATGGTCATTTAGCAATTTTCCTAACCTATAAAAAATAACACAGGGGCTTTCAGCCCTCACTATTTACACCCTGGGTAATGACCCTCCCCCTTTCAATATTTTATTGTATACTTTCTCTCTTCATTTTATTTTTTATTTTTTTGCTCATCTTCATGACACAACATCAGCATTTTACAGATACAGAAAAGGATTTTACTGGCAAAAGAAAACTATTTCCTGCCAGCTCAAGTTCAAATGCTTTAAAAGCTGTTAATATTTTCTTCTTTATTACAGCCATACATGCAATATAGCTTTGAAAGAGTCATTTGGATCACGAACAAAAACAAGCTACAAGAAGTTAAATAGGTTCAAATAAATATTCACACTTCATATGCTTATTTAAATCAAACCTCCAAAGCCTTTCAAATTTGCGCTACCTAGACTTCACTTTCACTCATAAGCTGTTTCTTAAATAGGTCTTTAAGATAGCTTCAGATTGTTTTGGTCATTCAAGACATTCTGTGCAGTAGAATAAAACAGAAATAACAGAAAATCTGACACTGACACACACAGAAGCCTATTTATGTATTCATTAATTCTAATTGCAGTCAATCACTCTCACAGTAACTCAGATCTGTCAAAAATCTATAATTTTTGGCATAGTTTATCAACTTAGATATTTTCATTTGATTTCTCATCTTATATATATTTATGTACTATTCCAGTCTTCCATAAATTGACTTCAGAGTTATAGCTGTCTTTATAGAACATGTCATTTTCTGTTTTTTAACTAAGCTAAAAAGTCACTTTTTCATCTTTGTTCACTGCCAGTTACCTTTATTTTGGCTGTTTATATTTTAGGATTTTGTAGAACAGAGGGTTGGAGCACTCAGGCTGCTTTTCCTCAGTTTTCTCACTTGTGCTATGGACACCCACTGAAAGAAGGTGAAGGGTTTTTTTTCATAATTTTCATTGAATCCCAAGGCGAATAATATTAACACACCTTCTCAGTCTCTTTAATGAGTCCATGAAATGAATCCATGCTACTGATTTTGCTGAGCAAAGAAGTCTGGAGCAAAAGTTAAACATCATTTTCTGCAGCTGAGATTTTATTTTAAAAGGTTAGTGGGGAACCTTTCAGTACATTACAAGGTATTATCAGGAAAGTGGAATCAAGCTTTTCACAGTAGATCATGGCAGGAGGAAAAGAGTATAAAAAGAAACAAGAGAGGTTCTGACTGGACAAAAGAAAAAAAAAATTTCCATGAGGATAGTCACTCTAAGAACAGTTTGGGCAACTGAAGGGCTGCACAATTTCCACCCCTGGAAGTTTTTTAAGGCCCAACCAGATAAAATCTTTAGCAATGTTACAATGTGTGACAATACTATACAGATTCCTAAACGCCACTTAATTATAATGATAACAATCTCGATCAAGAATGAAATAAGAACGAGTCTAATTCAACAGGTAGCTTTGATCAAGCTTGATTAATTCTCAGGACATTTCAAAGGCTTTTCAGAATTTCCAAAACTTGTACTTTTACAACAAGAGAACAGCAGAGCTGGAATTACACCTTAGACTAGAGCGCTGGTTAAAAGATTTACTTGCTGAAAATATTTTTGAGAAAATAAATTAACAAAACCAAAACCCACCCTTTTGACTGGGCCAGGCTTCAGTGGGATCTGAGAGGAGAGTTGTTGCAGCACGCTCCAAACTAGCCAGCTTGCTAGTTTGGTCTAGCAAAAAACTAGGTCTTTTACCACCACGCACCAACATACCGTCCATGCCAGTCCCCCTGCTGCCTTCTCCTAGTCTCTTAGCCAGGGCACACACTCCCTTCTCTCTGCTTCTTCCTCCTCTCTCTCCCTCGGCTGCTCCCTCTTCACTGGCTGCCCAACCGCTGCACAGAACCAGCCACAGCTGCACCTTGTCCACATCAGCCAACCCACGCCCTGAAGCCAGCCCACAGCTGTATGTCAGCAATGTTCATTAACCCGGCTTCATGCCTCTACAGAGAGTGAAATCAGATGTTTCTGCATTTGAAATTATGTGTGTTTGTTTATACAATAGTATAAAAGCTGGAGCCTCTTAGAGCAGCTTTGGCCACCTCACCTGAGAGGGCACACCCTGTGTAGGGCCTCCCGATTGCTAGGACTGGCTCTCCAGATCCTTGCTGCAACAGGGGCTCCCCAGAGATTGTGGATCTTGATGGTGGTAACATATGAGGGGCAATCAGTAATGTATCTTTCTTAATCACTGTAGCTAACCCTGAGTAGTAATGATTAGGTGCACTGCCTTGCTTATCTGTTTTATTGCTTGAATCAGGGTGCCATATGCTAATCCTTATGTATGTGCATACTGCCTTATTTTCTGTGTTAATTTGAAAGGAACAGTAAATCAAGGTTACTTCCTGTATTGGTGTCTGTGTGCTATCTATTGACCCCATCAACTGGCAAAACAGGAGGGTGTAAAGAAGAAGGAGCCATGTTCTTTTCAGTGGTGCCCAGTGACAGGACAAGAGGTAAAGGGCGCAACTGAAACAAAGGAGGTTCTGTCTGAACAACAGGAGACATTTTTACTATGAGGGTGCCTGTGCAGTGGCACAAGTTTCCCAGAGAGGTTGCGGAGTTTCTGTCCTTGGAATATTCAAAAGCTCCAGCTCTCTGGGACATGGTCCCAGGCAACCAGCTCTAGGTAGCCCTGCTTGAGCAGGGGGCTCCAACAAGATGAACTCCAGAGATGCCTACCAAGCTTAGCCATTTTGTGATTCTGTGATTCTATAGTTACAAATGTTGTACAGGAAATACAATAATTTAGAGAGAGAAAGAGAAAGATAGAGACTCCTCCACATGGGCACAAACATCTTGTTCTTCCCCATTTTCCTGTTTACTACTTAAGGCAACTTTTGTTAATGAGGGAATTGCTTTTGTGAATCCCATTCTTAAAAGTCCTGCTTGTCACCCTGTGTCATGTATCAAGGCTATAGATTCCACCACAGGATACATATCTGAAAGTGCCTCTTTGAGATCTACTCTTTGGTTGATCACATTGTTTCTTTACATTTCTCACCCTTCTTTCAGTTTCGATATCTTTTAAGAAACCAGCACTTTGCCTTGACATTAACTGAAAATGTCTTTGCAGTAAGTCTCCTTTCTAATGTAACACAGGGATTAAGTTATTTACATTTTATGTTAAACTTGACAATTAACGAATGAGCAACATACCAATATGCCACTTCTGTTATTAATCCCAACGAGTAAATTAAAGGACAGGCTCTGACTATATGATTCTTGCTTCTGAAACCTTAATTTGTAGGTTTTCTTTCCATTAACTACTGTCACAAAACAAATTCTGTCACGATTTGGACCTATTAAATTATATTTTATAACTAGATGTTCCAAGTAACGCATTAATATTTTCAAGCATCAGCCCTTTAATCCTAGCACATACTGCTGCTCTTTCAAACTATTGTTTTATGTCTCTGCCACTGAACATCTTGCTATTTTGGCAGTATTTCACTTTAAACATTTTTTTTTTAAGTCTAAAAACTTTGGGGAACTATTACAGCCAATTTCTACTTAACATAGTTAGGTTATGAGGAAACCTTATGTTAAGACATTGCAATTTAATTCCTCTTCATCACAGTCACTGAATAATCTTGTATTGTCATATCACTGAATGCTTTGACAAAATATTTGACAATCTATTTGACATTATTGTCACACTACTGAATTATTACCAGCATGCATTTTAAAGCATGTATCTTACCAAATGTTGCCAAAAGGCAGAGACAGATGGTGAAAAACTGTTGCTGAACTGTGCCAATGAAATATATCTTTAAAGTCACAAACCTAATGATAACATCTGCTTTTATTCTTTCAAAAATATTTCCTATTGGAATTTATTTCTAAATTAATTTTGCTCAAGCTACAGCTGGTTTGGCACCTTTTTCTTTTATTTGGTTTGTAAACACAAAAGGTTCAGTTATCTAAAATTGTTTCTTTTAATTTTGTGGCAAAAAATGTAGATAAGAGGACACCAGAAACTAGTGACATTTCTGGATACAGAAGGACAACTCTGAGCCAGTGATTCAAGCCATTAATCTGACTAAAGAGAGCTCTATTCCATCATCAGTTTCTGCAGTGAGAATCACCTTCCTTGTCACCTTCTCAAGCTTCACCTTTATCCAGATGTTCAATGGGGTAACAGTGAAGTGGAAAATATTACCTTAGGAGTGAGGTATGAGCTCTTCACCTTCGTGTTTCTATAACTGTTCCAAAGGAAAACAACCCAAGGCCATTTTCCAAACAGGCTGTTAATTACACTGACTTAAAGTTACTTAATTATCTTATATTTCTTTGTTCAGCTGCTTTGTATGAAAGGAAATAAGGATTCACACATAGAAAGATAAGTCCAAATTCTTGTCAGAATAATCAAAGTGGTAGTAAAATAACACAAGACATTTATTAAAAAGCTGCAAAAATATTGGCTATCTTGATGTGGGAATTAGGGTAGGAGACCTATTTTCTCTTGCCTCTCCTTCTAATTATAATATTCTTTTCACTCAGTTTTGATCCCTGTCATTATCACCATCACATTAGCAATAGTAATAAAACTAATTTGGTAAAAATAAAATAAGGATATGTGAGAAAAATATCATTATCATGAACCTGATTTTATTATCAGCAATGGTAGCTAGAGACAAGAGGGAGAAAAAAATTCCATTTTTTTTTTCCCAGTAAAAAGATTAAAAGGCATTATTCCAGTTAATGCTTCAAAAGAAAAAAAAAATTCTGTGTGAAACAGCTTGTTACAATCTAACTACTTTTATTGTTTATTAAAAATATAATCAACACTGAAGCAAATACTTAAATGTTTGTTTCTTTGCTTGTTAAGTTATGAAAGAACTATCAAACAGAAGAGACGGGAGTTTTGGCAAAACGTAAATAACTGTATTGTGATATCTCCAGAGACAGAAAAAAATAATAGAAAGATGGGTACTATGAAAGAAAAAAAAAACCAACAAAACAACAAAAAACTACCACCACCAACAACTGAAGTTTTGTAAGTTTTGGTTGTTAAGCAAATGGAGACCCTCTCCTGATTTGCAGAAACAAGGTAAAACAATCCATAGAGGGGAAAGAAAAAAGAAGATTAAATAGGTACTTAGGGTATTAAGAGTAGCCTTAGAGGCTCTTTTCATAACCTGCCATACATCGTTAGCATATATATGGTACAGAGGCAAAAATACAGACATAAAGACATTCTGTTCACCTCCACTTATCAGTACTGTTGTCACAGAATACCTGCTTGTCTGTTCACCCCTGCAGTAGGAATTCATGTATATATGAGAACATAATGTGGTTGTCAAAATGACAACAATCTTATGTTTGGCACTTCAACATCTGAACAAAGAGCTAGTGGAAAATGTGTGAAATGTTAAAAAAAAGCTCTTAGGATGTTAAAGTAAAACTCCCTCTGGACTTTAAAGAATAGCAGGAGGTCAGTAAAGAAAAAACACTGGTGTTGCAAGGCTTTTGAATACATATTAATAACATCAGACATGATCTGTTGACTTGAATTTGATATTACAGCATACATGCCAGCCAAATAATTTCCATTTCGAATTAAAATTTAATGAGGTACTTGCTGCAAAATAACAGGACATACTGCAAGGAGTTTTCTTAGCAGAGATACTGGTCCACATCCTAGCCAGGCATAAATTAAAATAGCTCAAATTTAGTCAGTGGAAATCTGCCAATAATACCAATATTGCTTGCCCACCATCTTCATTTTATCATCCCCACCCTGCCTATAAGAAGAGGACACTTTTATTTGTTTTTAGTTTTTATTTTCCTTTAAATCTTTTTAGAGAAGATTTATAGAAGATTTTTCTCTGTATCTCTCCCAACTACTTTAATTCTGAGAGTTGGGATATATTCCCAGGACAGCTCTAAATTGCTTAAACAAATGTCAACTGCCAAAGTGCTTAACTTGGAGGCAAGGCTTCCAAGTGAAGAAAATCTGTAAAATAGGAAATATGGCTCAGCAGTTTTCTTATTGCTACAACACAAGCTTGTTAGAAGAAAGTCTCCATGCACCTGCTGTAAGTCTTTTGCCAACTGTGAACTGTTATGGCAGGAAGAGTCATTATAACTTAGCTAAAATGATCATTGCTCTTTTGGGCCAATATAATACAGGCTAACATTAGCTCTTGGCAAGCAGCACCTTGTCAGCTACTAAACCTCAGTAGGACAGTGGGAACTGGAAGGAAACAAACTTAGAATAATTTTGTTGCTGCATCTTTTGATGTCTCTCAGTAAGATACAAAAACTGTAGACGGTTACAGCTTCCATATTATTAATTCAATTCATTAATCACTTCCTGTTCTACAATAATAGGAAGTCTGTTTTTAAGTAATGACTTTTTATTTTCCTTCTTTCAAAGTACCTGTGCTTAAGTAGTTACTGAAGTGCTCTCTAGTCCTGGGCCAAATGTTTTTCTTGTGTATCTTCACTGGTACGGTACAAAATCTCCTTCTTATTGCAGGAGGAACGTCATCCAAGTAATTAAATACAGCACTTATGAAGGGATCACAAAATGAAATCTGCCATAGATCCCCTAGTACTACAGCAGGCTGTATTATCTCAGTGTATTACCATACTGTCAGGAACTGCAGTGATTTGTATACATTTGTTTCTGTGGACAAAGTGAACCGTAACACACAAGACTGGCTAGTAAAGGATTTCCATCCCTCCAGAAGATTAAGCTACTCCATTTTGATTATATACCACTAAAATGGAAGGAAAGGGATGGAAATTAATTGTAAAGGATGAGGTGAAAAGCACTGAAGGTACTGATACAGTATCTTCCCATGGTTTGCATTTTTTTCTTCTAGTTGTCTACTTGGATGGCATGCAAAAACACAGGACACTGCTGCAGACATTACCATATGCATTAGTACTACTTTCACTTTATCTGCAACAAGGGTGTTTTTGTGCTATGCTGCCTGTAGAGAACAAAGCTATCCAAATTCTTTCCTTATTTCTCTTAATCATTTTACTATATGAACACTTTACTTTGTGAATCTCCTGGAAATAGAACTCTCTCACTTATTTGGAAAACTCTCAGCCTATAATGGGCACTATGATAAATATGCTGATAATAGAAAGAAGAGCAAGAAATAAAAGATGACACTGAAGGCTGTTATTAGAAGACTCAGCATTGCTACTTCTTCTGCGGTGAGTTTTGTCAATGAAAAATAATACATTGTTTTTCTCACCTTAACTCTTCAGCTTACATTTTTATAGCCTGTATAATATTCTGATAAATTTGAAATTGAATGGTCTGACTTACTGCTCCAGTGAAAATTATTTGGCCATTAGCATAAGCATACTAACAGATACAGAGGAATCTAGAAGCACTTCTTAGATCATTAATTCATTTGCACTCTTCCTCTGCTGAACTTGGACCCAGAATTGGGATGACAGCAACATGCACCATTTAAGCCAGAAGTGTAGTGTCTAAACGTGGCCCCTGTACTCTTAGTAGAATTACCTAACAAAGTCAGACAACTGAATTCAACTTGCTAGCAATGGAATTCATTGTAAGCCTCTTTTTGCAGCCCTTATTTTTTTTCAGACCTGGCTCTGCATATGGTTGCTATATTTTAAGCATCCCCCTACACACGTGCACTAAACCTTTCCAGCTTTAGGCACATTTTATCTTCCTGGTTCCTCCCAGGCATTCATCCATCCTTTCTTTTACACCACTATAGAAACACAGGACAGCTACCTTGCTGTTACTTCTACAGTACCTTTTATTTGGATGAAAAGAGATGACTCTGGTCTTTAGGGCTGTCAAACTAAAACATTTCATAAGCAATACGTTCAATCAAGAACTTTGTTTTTAATAAATTCCATCTTCTGAAGAATTTTTTTAGGCTTTGATCTACTCAATGTTAACTCACCAGGACTTAGAGAATTCTACTCATTACACAGAACTTCAATGGACTCTGGTGGTTTGATAGTCTAATTCTAAATTTCTTCTCATCTCAAAGAAGTCTGTCTTATTAAAGTATATCCAAAAGGTATCATGCACAAAAAAGAAAAAAAAAGTTGATATTTTCAATGCAAAACTGATTAAGATGTAGATTTTTCCCTCTAAAGAAAGCTGCAGATGTTTCCATGTCCTAGAACTGCACAAAATCTGTTCAATGTAGAAAATAAGGCTTCTGAGTGCTGTTTTCAGTTGATCTACACAGAACAATTAAATAATTGGCTTTCTGGTAGATATCGATTCCCCTCAGAAAATTCGTGTACCTCATTTGTTCCAGCAGTTTTTCCTACAAGCAGATGGATAAAATACAGAGGAAAAGAAGTGGGAAGTAAGGGTAAATATTTCCAGTTCTGCTTAGAATATCGTTGGACAGATGCTGCATGGTACAAAAATGCATTTTGAGATTTTTTTGGTAGCTGGGAAGCAATCAAACACTAGGGACGGTTTGGGGTCTTAAAGAATATGTTCCTTCAAACTCCTTATAAAGGGAACCAGATGTTTAGAGTAAATAAAGTGACTTGGCTGTAAACTCCTCCTAAATCCTTTGGTAGCTAATGCTGACTAGGAAATGGAAAGCCTGTGTATGTTATCAGTAAATGTATGACCAGGAAATACATGAATCATTAGGAACCAGAAAGATTGTATGAAAAATGAAAAATTTAACTTCACAGTAATATTAATCGCAGATGAAGGCTAAACTTTGTAAATAGTAACGTACCAGTTTCAGATCAATGTTAATAAAGTATCAGCATTTTCAGACCTAAGTAGGGTACGAATTTTGGACTCTGTCCCTGAGCTGGCTATCTAGTAAGTCTTGTTATTCCATGGGACATCTAGTCTTCTAGTTCTATGAAAAACTTCAGTGGAAACTGGACTTAAAGTGAAACACCCTCAAAAGCATCTTGGGAATGAATCTGTAACCCCTTCCTGTCTGATGTAGGAAAACCAATCCAAGAAAAAAAGAAAGAAAAAAAGAAAAAAATTCAGAAAAAGGGAAATTAGCAGGGTCCCACGTAAAAGCTGAGTATTGTCCATTAAGTGATACGAAGCTTTCTATCCTGTAAGAATTGTTAAGAGAGGAATCATGAACTGCACTAAATATGAAATTATTGCAAGGGATTCCCATAAGAATTACCTTAATGAAGCTGCTATCTCATTATATACCCACTCATGCATCTTGTCTTTTTTTTCCATGTGCCTGGAACAAACTTTACTCTTATACAAAAGACTTTTTTTTCAGTCCTTACTCATTCTAATATACCTGTAAACTGTTTTGTTTTGGTTTTTTTTTTTCTCAATTTTTTTTAATTGAATACATACACAAAAAGCTGTTAGTTCACCTACTATTTCAAGGTTTTAATTTTGCCAGTGATGGGTTATACTGAATGTCCTTAAACCTTGATCTGTGCTTAAGGTGTACTTTTGTTCTTAGAGAACAATATGTCTCTTAAGTTTTATGTATTTGTTCTTCCTTGTTGGTTAAGAATATGTCTTTTACCAGAATACCATCTACAAAGCCAGGATTCTAGCTCCCAGTTTCTTTGTGGTATTAGTAAAGATTAAATATTTTACTATGCTCTTCTCCACAGAATTTAAAGCAAGAGAAGTATCCTGATCGTGTGTATCAACAAAATATGTCATGAGAAAATTCCTAATATAGGACACACTCAAAAATAAAACAGAAAAAATTAGCAACAAAGAGAATTCCACTTTGTTTTTTAAATGGACTGTGAAGATCAGAACTAATATTAATAGATCTACATTTTGTGGCAAAACGAGTCCTATCTGAGGGAAATTAGCCAAAATTAAGTCTGTAATTTCATAGTTTTATCTATGATTCAGTAAAGTATTATGTTACCCTAGTTCTCTGATCCTGGGACTGATTATCAGGTTTGTTCTGTAATCACCAACAAGAAATAAAAATCACCTGGTAAAATTTAGAGTGTGTTACTGATCTCAGAATTGCCCTGCTAAAGCACATAGTTTGTATCGCTTTTTAGCAAGAGGCAGTTCAATAACTCAGTAACTTGATATCTCGAAGATGTTTCAGGGAAGCATCATTGCATGAGATCTTCATATTATACCTTGTAGATTGCCTTATGTTCACTGTTGCAGATTAAATATTGGTTTAGTTGGATCTTCAATACATCTATGTCATGATGTCTAACAGATACATAGGTGCACCCACAGTTCAAACATTAGCCATGTCTTTACAAAACATAAAACTTGATGTTCTTCTTAACAGCATTAATAGCTCTCTCCCATTTATATTTTAAAATGGGATTAAAATTTATTTCAAGAATATTTAATTTATACAGGACAAAGTGTATGGTAGTAGGCTAACATGTAAAACAGCTATGCTATCAAAAGCTTTTTGAAGAGCCTGACTTTATGAATGACTTGGTACAAAACAATTCAACCTCCAGGTCAAGTCTGATTTTCAAGCATGTTTTTTCTAAAGATGTTCCCCACAACCCCACCTTCAGGCTCTAGATCCTTTTAACCAAAACCTGCCCTACCTTCTTTTACACACTGCCTATCTTTTCTAACTTTCCAGAAGTCCTCAGTTAGAATTCAGCATGGGGTAAGATGGTATCAGCGGCATTTAGTTAAAGGGGAAAAGGGTGAGAAACCAGCTGCCATTATTAAAAAGCTAACCAACCAAAATGTAGTAATGACCATTGATTCAGACTCAAAACATTGTCCTAAAGAGATGGGTAAGGGAGGTAATAGTTGAAGAAAAATGTGTTGGAGGATAGTGTTATCCACTAAAGAACCATATACTGTCTGTGACTCTGCAATTAGGATAATACAAGTTGCATGCAGTGCACCTACTCAGTGCTTGTAGCCATAAAATCCTGTAATATCATGGTAACAAAAAATTAGCTTTGTAACAGTCTATGTACCTTGCTCCTCTTGCCTTTGCCATGAAAACCCTCTTCCAAAAGATGAATAAATGCTTTTAATTAAAATACGGTCTAATGTCTCCACCTACAGACCTGCCTCCCTGAAAAACAGCTATTCTGTATAGCTGGGTGTTTTTCTTCTTTGGAAAAACCACTTCTAAATTAACATATTCATATCTGCCACAAACTGAGAATAAATAATGGAATATTCATAATTATACTTGCTTGAAAACACCTTACAAATTATGGGTTTCATTATGAGCAGGAGAAGCAGTACAGGCCACTACCTTCTATATTGCACCTTCCCATGGAAGAAAAAAAAAAGCGTGACAAGAATTGCTACCTGTCTTCTCTAAGGCAGACCTCTTAGCAACTGGGCACATACTGGTAATATTTCATGTATGATAAACTGAAGTATTTTAAGGGTGAATGATGTTTTAAAAAGCAATAGGGAAGTGGAACATGGTGTTTCAGATCTTGACTCAGCAAGAGTTCTTGTGCTTAACTTCATACTTGAATTACAAGCATAAACCAAATAACAGTCCTTTTACCTGACATAAGGTTATTGTTCCAATTCTTTTGGAAATAAAGAACGGAAAAGACAATCCCATATACTTCTTAGTATTTCTTACATTGCTGTTTCTAAATGTTCTTGTGGTTTTGATTTCCAGCTCAGTCAAATACAATCACAGTTAATAAAAAAGGTGACCTCTGTACCACAAGAAAGCCAGGGCCAGAATCATCAGGTTTTAAGTAAAAATTTATTGTTTCTTTAAAACATCTTTCACCTTCTGTATCATGAGAAAGCCTCCTATAAGCAACATCTCAAGTGAGTACTGTCATAACACGCCCCATAAGAACTGGGAATATAAACATACAGAAGTGATAACAAAATGAGTTATAATTACAGTTTAATACTATAATTACACCTATAAAACTGTCTATCCCACAAAGGATAAACTAACAATAAATTTTGCTTAAATTTTGTTTTATTTATAAGCTGGTTCCTCTTTCATCAGAATTTTTCCATATAAAATATATCAACTGGTGAATGGGGACATTAAAATATATATTCTCCTAATGGTAGGACATTACAGATTACTATGCAATACAATAATAAAACTTTATACTACTTGAATGTAATGTCAAACTGATTTCTTGCCAAACTAATGTCACTGATTTTCTGTTTGTGGAATATTCACCAAACAGAGACTTAAATAAGCAAAAATTATTTCATCCAAGGCTGATATGTCAACCTTCTAGCTTTTCAGGGGTAAAAAAGGACTACCTTCCAGGATTTAGGCAGAGATAACTTTGTACCTGGACCAAGTCTATAACTTTTTTTTAACAGCTAAGTATAAAAGCAAAAATAAATGCAAAATCACAATCAGTCTGAAGAAACTGCAGCAGTGGTATCTACCTTTAGCTAGATTTCTGCATGGTGCTTTAAAGTTAAATCTGAATTTGAAAAAAAAAAAAAAAAAAAAAAGGATAGCATATTATTTTGTTTTGCTTTATTATGTGGGAAAGTGAGAAATCCAGCAAAAATCTCACTATAAACAGTGACTTCCTAGCAAGTGTATGTAGAAGTATGCTCACGTACATACACGCATACACATAGACACTGACACACACAGAAGAAAATTATTTTACCTTTGAGAACAGAAATAATTATCTGTAACATATTGAGAATTTTTATAATGATACAGGTTTCTTAAACAGCTGGAGAATTAATGAGATCCCATGCAACCAACCAGTTTTCCAGTAGAAATGGTGCCACTGTTGGTAATGGAAACTAGGTCTATGAAACAGCAAAATACTAATGGCATTCTGGGTTAATTGACATGGCAACCACATCATCAATGTTAAAGTACTTTTTTCTAACAGGATTTCTGGTTGGCTGAGTGCTTTGGTTCCCTCTTTCTGATCTGACTCTGTGTCAGTAGAATTGTTTGGCATGATGAGTTTTTTCTTTGGTTTGTTGGGGGGTTTGTGTGTGTGTGTGGTGTTGTGTTTTTGGTTTTTTTTTAATAAAAAATGGTATTAAAAATCTATCCTGATCTTCTTAACAGTGGTAAGAGCTTTGCCAAAGCAAGACAGGAAATACGAGGTAACATCTATTATGAAGATTGCATTCATGAAAGCTGCCAGGTGAGAGCTCCACAGCTGGTATTCCAGAAATGAGGCATGGCACAAGCTAACGCCACAAATGTAGAAAACATTCATCTCCCATGTCACACTGAAAATCCAATTCAAGGGCCTTCAGAATTTAATATGGTTGGTATTTGATCACTGAGCCAAGGAAGGAATCAGTCATATTAGTCTTCCCCCTTTACACTTGCCTTCCTACTCCCCACGGTGGGGTGGCTGCATTCTTCTCTTTTCCTATAAGCTCAATAATCTACAAATATTCTTGGCCTAAACTCTTGCTAAATTTCTTTCAGTCAAACCTGCAATTGACATAAAAATTACAATATAAAAAGTATAGCTTCAAATCATATGACCCATGGATTAAAGCCCTGGAAATAAATTTTAGGGAATAGAACTAATACAGTTTTATGTTATCTGCTAAATATTAATATTTTTCCACACAGTTGAATAATATGATGCCCTTAATATCACTTTTACCAGGTTGTTTCAGTCACTCACAGCCACAGTTTCCAATTTTATATATATATTGGATAATAACTTCAAAATAAGGAGAGCAACAGGCAAAATGAGATTTCCTTTAAACCAATCATGATATAAAGCCAACTATTGGATACTTTCAGTCCCCAACTAAATGGGTAGATAAAATTTATTTTCGTTCAAACACAAAACCAACATTAAGACAGTCATTTAAGAGAGAAATTAGAGAAAAGGATATCTGGAATTTTCATTATCTTCCCAGTTTTGGCCAATAGTTTTTGGCATCCTTGGAAATGGTACTTTTAGAATCTTTGTTTTCTTTCTTTTATTGCTCAGAGGCGATGAAGAACATCATGTTTGGGGGAAAAAAAAAAAAAAAAAGTATTCTTACTGAGACAGTCAGATTTATTCCATAATGTCACAGACCTATTTAGGGTTAACAGGAATCTGGCGAGTTATTTTATGCACATCTCAAAACTTTAATTGCATCATTTATCATTCAAAAGCTGAAGCTGGCAGGAAGGTATCAACATTAAGAGAATATGCAGTTTCCCATAGGGATTTTATTATCCAACATCATGGAACACCTGCCACACAGCGGCGACTGTCACCACAAGCATCTCTGAGCAACACAACAAGTTTGCTAAGGGCAGAGAGAAATTTCCTTGTATTAGGTGCAGATTTGTTGTAGAGAACAAGTGCTGCACTAAACTTATGAAAGCTTGCCTCAGAAGAAAAGCTATTATGAAACATAAAACTGAGGCTTTAAATCATAGTTATTAGTTTAAGTAAGCATGCTTTTACAGGAATGTATTAATGGGAACAAGAGAAATGAAAGAAAGAAAGAAAAAGAAAGAACGAAAGAAAGAAAGAAAGAAAGAAAGAAAGAAAGAAAGAAAGAAAGAAAGAAAGAAAGAAAGAAAGAAAGAAAGAAAGAAAGAAAGAAAGAATGAAGAGAAAGAAAGCAGTGATATTCCACATACGCTTTAAATAAGCTGAAGTTTTCTGACCATCAGGTAGTAATGTAATAATACTCTTGCTTTGGTAGTTTTTATAACCTCAGATTGTAGCAAGGGGAGGCAGTAAGGAATGTAGGTCATACACAATTTGTACAGAAGTTTACAGAATCTATAATATAAACTCAATCCCACAAATACAGCCTTGTTCAGATGAATGGCTTTGCTGGAGTAAGTGGGTTTACAGCTCAGAGATAAAAGATTCTTTATAGCCTTGGTGAATATGAAACTCAGCAGTAAAAACAACACAAATCATATAAAAGAAAAAGAAAAAATAAACCATGGTTATGGTAAAATTCTCTCTCTTGATTTCTGTCTTCTCCTTCTGTTTTTTATGCATATGACATACTTTTATATGTGAAAAAAATTGTTAAAGAACCACTGAGTTAATTTTTACTTTTTAACTAGTACTGATAGCAGCCATGGAGTCAATAGTTATCATCTGATGCAAAAATCACAAAACAAGGTTTTCAAGCCAATTCTTTATTCTCTCTTCTCTTTAATAAAATTCTGTAACATTTTCCCCCTCCTCACTCACTTGGTTTTTTCCCAGACTGAAGAGTCCTTGCCTACTTAATGATATGGTGGCATTAGGAGGTAGTACACTGGGAGCAGATGTGAAGAGCAAAACATTTAATGCCAAGAGCCTGACATCCTCACTAAATGTGTTTAGTGATCTTTTACTTTGGACCATTGCAGAACTGCTTCAGGGACTGAGAACTCAAAGCTTAGTGGAAAACTTCCAGTGTACTTTATCTGAAGGAAATCCAGCTTGTAATTTCCCAGATTACTCAGCAACTGAAAAAGTGAATGGCAAATGGAAACAATCTGAAATTCACTAAATTCACTAAAGCACACTTCCAATCCAAGCTATAGTGCCAATGTAGTTGACATCCTGAGTCATCCTTTCTATCAAAAGTATGTCATACTTTTTGATCATTCTTGATGTCCCTTTGAAAAGTTTTCCAGTGGTGCTACACCCTTTTTGAGATCAGACAGACCAGAACCTCCAAAATGTTCAAAGACACTGGCAAAACAGTGGAAAACAGTGGCACACTGATATTTCTGAGTCAGCTCTGTCCCTTTTCTAATAGTTTGCACCATTCAGTTTTCCTTGCTGACTAATTACTAGAGTGTGGTATTTGAAATTGTATTCAGACTTTCTGAGTAAACCCCACACTCAATGGCTAGTGTAATGAATTCTGAATTATTGTAAACCTATGCTCCTAACATCAGAGAAAAGTAATTTATAAATAGTTATATGTGGAAGAGATGTCAGACTCATTTTATCTCCATTGTTAGCTGATCTTGAAAAAAAATAACAAAACCAAATTTAACCCTACCCAATTTATTTTAATGATATTAATTTCAAGTGATCTACACCTACAGCAATTTGTAAATGAAGTCTATAACTATATGACCACAAATCCATTTTTAATACTAAAAAAGCTTCTTAGATATACATTTATATACATTCCTATAACCAATTTGAATTCTTTTCACTGAAAAAAAAATGTAATTAAAATCTGTTGAAAGACACATGACTCTCAAATGCAGCAACAGAAACGTATCAACCTCCTTCAATATCAACTCTATCCTAAAACAGCCTCCCTGTTTAGTAACAGAAATTATTACCTCCCAGATGTTAGCATGTTTCCTTCAATATCAAATTTCTCTTTTTATTCTAAGAAAGAAATCAGATTTACATTTTAACACCTGTACTGTACCACAAGTTTTGCGACTTAAAATCAGCTACACCAGTAACACCAGCTTCCAGACCCAGTGAGCAGAGTTCAGCAGCCCCAAGACCTCAGGGGACTGCAAAGCTCACCCAGTTTAGTGAAATTTGCCATAGGACTTGAAGTCTCAGGGAATATTGCTTCATTCAAGAAAACAAACATTAAGGACATTCAACCAAAACATGACTAGGAGCCCAGTTGTTTGGTTTTATAAAGTCTTAAAAAAACAAGCAATGGTTATGTGATTTTTTTCTACTCCTCGTAACAACTATACCCTTAACATTTTGTAATACTATTCTGGGTTCCATTTCTGTGTCAGCCCCAGTAGCTGCAACACCACACCTAAGGATGCACTATTACTTATTTTAGCATTATAGTTCTGCATGAAAAACAAAGATGGAATGAAACTAAATCTTCTCTAAGTTAGAAGTAAAGCTAAGGAAAAAAACAAAGCAGGCCACAATCTTCATGGCAAAATGATGGAACATTGTCTAGAACCTATGCATGCCTCATCTTTCCATGTATGCATGTCTCTCATAAAAGTATCTTCTCGGCAAACAGTGGAACCTCTTTCAGTGTGGTGTCTGGTATTCCACAAATCATCCAGTAAAGGGTGTCCACTGAGCCACTTCAGTTTATGGATAGTATGGTACACAAACAGATCTGAGTCAGGAGTATGGAGAGCACTACACTTGTGAGCACTACATTTGTTCAGTGCCCACCAACTAACTGCCTTTCAAATTATCAGAAAACCATAGAGTCGGTGGTTTTAATATTCTTTAAAACTAATGTGTGAGAGCTCTGAGTAGGAGAAAAAACCCACCAAAACAAAAGCCTAACTGTCAAGGTTCTTTTTTTATTTATTTTGCTTTTCAGAGTTCTTTAACCAGCTTGCCTAGAGACTCAGAGAAATGGAAAATATGAAAAGTGTCAAAGGAAAAGAAAGTCGTTAAAGTCAAGTACTATGTTAAGTCTAGAAAGTTTGAAATCTACATAAAATAATACCCACGAGATACTTTCCGTATTAAAAAATATTCTCAAGATTCCCAAGGTATCTTTTCCTTAGCTTATTTTCAACAGTGTCCATTCTTGCTGAATGGCCAAACAGTGGTCGACCTACAATACTCAGGACTTAATATAGCACTGGTAGGTGAATAAAAATCTATAGCACATGCAATACACATTTAATTTCTCTAGTACCATCTAAAGAGAGTAGGAGTCTCTACTGATTGCAGTGAGCTTTGGTATAGTTTTTGAAGATGATCACTTTACAATAGAAAAATACAAATCATGTTTCTCTGCATATTACTGATAGCATCATCTAAACTTCTAATGTAAATGGATAAAAGACCAGAGCTTCTGACTCCACTAAGTATTTGCATATGTCACAATTACTTCCAGCCCAAGTGTTCTAAAAGATATTGCTCACCAGCTTCCATGCAGTTATTAATTATGCACCATGAATATATAGTTGTTTAGATGTTTTGTAAATACTTTTTTGTATAGTGCTTGAAAGTCTGCAGCACAGAAATGGAAACTGAAAACACTTGCAAGTTTACACTTAATAGTCCCATGGTTCTTCAAAGCATGACATTTTAAAAATTCTGAGAGTTACTTTAAAAAAAAAAAAAAGAGGTGTTTAATCCAATTATTGTTACTGAGATTACAGAATGTGCCTCTTTCCCTTCCACACGATTTAGCACACAGAAAAAAGAATTGCAGAGAATGAAAAAAATGACAGCACAGTGGTTCTGAAGATTATTTGATCAATTCACTTCCTGTGTTTGTAAAAGTCACTGAGCTCAAGACTCTCAAAAGCCTTCTGCAGAAAAAAGCTGGAATAATTTTTTTAATTATGGAGCTGGTGACAGTCAACACATTACTCAGTAAGCCGACAAATCCTTATGACAGTGTACATCACAGATCCTTAAAACTCTTTATCATAAACGAGATGCACTTTTTTATTTTGAGAAAATTTGAATACATGTTAATTTAATTCTACTCAGGTTTTCCAGTATACAGATCTACCTTACTGAATAAAATACAGGCACCTCCAACTGCATAAAAATACCAGATTTTTGAAGTAATATGCTGTGTGGCATTTTTATTGCTGAAACTGCAGCTCCAAGGGATTAAAATATGAACACTGATTACTTTAGGTTGCTTTCCAGTGATTTTTACACATCCAAATGTGAAAATCTGCATTTAAACATACACAAAATAATTCATCAACTTTTCAAAGGAAATATTTTTTGTTTGGTTTTGTCCATATGTACACGATTGTGTAACATGCTAACAGGACGGAACAGTTTGATACTGCTAATAATTTTGTGTCTTTACATAACTAATGAATTATTTTGTTATACCTATACATGGAGTGAATCTTTTCCTTTATCTTTTTTATGATTTCTCTTCAAAAGCTCTTCAAAAGGATTCAACATCATCAGGCTTTCCTAAGATGAAAACTGGGAGTTAACAGTACCTCCCTTGGATGGGGTAAAAACTAATATTCCCTATTCTTCTAACAGAAGCAGAAAAATTGCATCATGGTATTTATACACTCCCAGATGAATCCTACCTTACATTTCTGCATAATACCGAGCAGTACTATGTGGATGCACCAGCCTACCGAGAGCCTGTGAAGGTAGTTCTACTGTGGCTTTATGCTTCTTTGTATATAGTCAGAATAAGTTTGCATTGCTGGTAGAACTCAAAGCATGAGGCATCCATAAGTGAAGGTGTATAATCCAGCCTCACAAAATTCAGAGACCACTTTCACCCAGAAGCTTTTTATGATAGGCTAACATTTTATCTGGTCTTCTAAAAGAATGAATAGAAGTAGGTAGTGAAGTTGTGTTCTGTTCTGCTTCCTTTCCAGATATACAATCTGATATGCCAGTAAATCTCTCAAACAAAACATACTGTTTGAGTCTGGTCTAGGCTTTTGGTTTGGTTAGCTCATCTCTTTCTTGATCTAAATTTTCTGTACTTCAGAAGTTACAATATTTGAGGAAAAAGCAAAATTTTACTTGAAAATAAACCCATTTTCTTGTATGATTTTTACAGAATGGAGTACCCTCGGTGTCCAAAGGCTCTAATCAGCTTTGCTGTCTACCACTCAGTTAAATGACAGTTAAAATTAAGCTTCATTAAAGACATATAATTAAAAAATCCTTTACACACAAGTTCCCAAGAAGGTGTTTGCTATTGTGACTACATAATCCTATAGCTACATATCCCATGTCATTCCCAATTTACTTTTTATCTTATTCTTGATTAAAGCTACCATTTATCTTTTTGTTTAGAAAAATAAGCGGGTATTCACTCTGATTTTAAAGCATCTTTGATATCAAGATGTTGTTTTGAAGGTAAGAAGTGGGGGTTTTTGTTAATGTGAAAAACACTCATCTTACAGGTCATTTCTAAACTAATCCACTGCCTGAAGCTCATTCTAAAAGAAAATTGCCTTCTTAACAAAGATCTCTTCTGGTTACAAATACTTAGGTTGATATCCCTTAGTAGTACTGCTTAACAACCCAGAAGAAAAATAGTAATTTCTTAAATAGGCAAGCAGTACTATGAAATCATCCAATACAATTATACTAGATCCTTAATGGAAAGAGAGAAGGAAACAAGAAGGAAAAGTCCACAGTGATATGGGCCTCCATCAGCCGCCACAGACTTACAAAGCAATATGCTTACAATAATATTTTTTCTATTTAATTCAAATTAAATAAATGCATATCACTCAGGTATCTGGATAACCTCAGTTTTTAAAGATAAAAGTATAATATTCTCTTCAGGAAAAAGTACAGGCAATAATGACTTCACTGAATCTTGCACCTGTATAAATTCCAGTCTTCTGAGCATGAAATCAGGCTTCTTGCAAAATCCTTCACCTTTTCTTTTAGAAAGTATGCTAACAATATATTTCAGTGTAAATAAAAATACATAAACAAGAAGATGCTTAGGTGAACTGAAAAGACCAAATGTGTATTCCAATGTAAATGTTCTTGGTGAATTACTAGAATAATTAAATCAGTCTTTATTTTTACTTTCTTTAATAAGGTAGTAAAATTCTTTCTAAGCTGGAGAAACAAACAGCCAATTAGTGATCAAACACTTGTTTTCATATCTAAAGCAAATATCTTTTTAATAGAATATTTTCCTACCATATTTTTATAAGTATCCCACTTTAGTCACCACATCTTGAAACAGAATATGAAATTATATTTGTGGGCAAACTATCATATTTTTCTGGTTCATTTTCAAGATCTGCAGTATTTACATATGACCTTTCCATTTTTATTAACAGTTTATTGGATTTTTGCATTCCAGCCAGCAGAAGAGAACAGTAATTTACACAGAGATTTGACAGTTACACACACCGCTATAAACTTCGGTCCATTAACTTATTTCTCATGCAACCTTTACCTGACTCTACCCAAACACCCAAATAAGCAGTATATCTTGGTTTTATTTATGTTAAAAAGCCCTCATCATAAGGTCCTTCTTATATAACATCGAGTGGAAGGAAAAGCTCTGCACAACCTTTTTATCACAGGTTTCTCTGGCTCTTAGTACATATTGATCTCAATTTAAATGTTATAATTCAAGATCAAGTTATTTATATTCTGTTATGGTTTGTGTCTTGCCTTAGCACAACATGGCAATATTTTTATTCTTCTTTAAAATACAGGTGGTTACACTCATTGAGCTATTATACGGATAGTTAAGGTACGACATGCAATCAAACAGATGTATATTCTTGCATGTGAACTTTTGTCAGATGTTACGCAAACAGGAAGGGCAGCATAGAAATTCTAGTGTGGTCACTTTGCATATGCCAAGGCTTTCTGCAGGATTTTCTGACTTCATCTTCACAACATGGAAATCTTTCAGCAATTATTTCCTATAGCTAAGTTATCTCTGGTGCAGGATGAGATCTTGTGCAAGTCACCCATGACTTTCATTTTTCTCATTTGTATAAAATTTCCTCACAATGTGCTTAAAAAACTTCAGGATAGCAGCTCTCACAGAAGTGCTGCTTACAGAGACTGAAAGATTTTCTTAGCATTTTACAGATCCAAAATAATATGATGTTTTAAAGGGGCGTAATTCTTGATAGACTTCAGTAGGTAGGATTTTCCCCTGATTTTCTTACATCAAAATATCTCCCTTAGCAATTGTAAATCCGTATCTTATAAGTTGCATCATGAAGATCATTTTGTCAGACTCCTGGATAGCAAACCCTGGTTATATACCCAATAATTTGGGATGGTCATAATTACCAGTTTAAACTGTGATTGGCATCTCTTTTAAAAAAGAAAATCCCATTTGATTACAAAAATACCAAGACATCAAGAATACTCTATCTCCCAAGAAAAAATGTAAATCATGTTTTACTTTTACTGTAATTTGTGTTGATTCCTAACCACCATAGTCACTTCAGCTTGGTCTCCTCAGTCAAAATCAAAATACCTCTTCTCTTTGACATAGGTTTAAAATATAACTGACCTACTCTTTCCTGAGTAACCTAAACAGTAGAGTTTTTAAACAAAATAGAACAGAAAAATACTGCTGGCATTACTGGATCAGAAATCATTCATAAATAACTTTTATATACTTTCCATGTTTTGCAACCATTTTCCTGTAGAAAAAGAGAAGCCTGATTCAGTGCTGATTCTGCAGACAGTTAGCTAACAGAAGAGGTCCAGCGGAGCAGGATTCAACTCCTGGATCTGCTTTTACTTTCACTTTTTCACTTACTTTTGCTAGCCATTCATTCAGAATTAGGTTTTCATTGATAATATGAAGCCAGTGGTTTTGTCCTCTTTTTTGCCTGAATTTTTTCTTACCATTTTGTTTTAAAGGTGACATTTTACAGAACTTAATGAAGGCACTCCAATCCTGATCAAATATAAATAATTTTATGGTAATTTTTAAAAGAATCACTGTAGACATGCTGCTGAGCAGACAATCATTTTCCTTGCTTCTTAGCTCTTGAATGCCAGGGAATTAATTTGTTGATAGTTTATTAGAGAAAACTGAATTTTAATACTTCTAAAAATATATTTTAGTTTAATAAAACAGCTGATTTAGAGGGTAAAAAATACATTTGTTTTTTTAGTTTACTTTATATTCATCCACTGAAGAAACACATCCAACCACAGCTATAAGTTCATTTCTGGGGTACTGATGGGCTCTCCTGCTATATTTAATACTGCTCCATCAGTCACTATGTCATGCTGCTCACACAGTTTTCAGATCAATGAAAAATGGGTGGGATCCCTAACGTGTTAAAAATGGTCTCATTCCCGTTCTCAAAAATCATGCCGATTTTATCTTTGTTTTTCCAGTATACTTCTGCTTATTTCTGAAATTATTATTAATATGTTCTTTCCAGTGAGAAAATCAGAATGAGCAGGAAAACCTGATTTATCCTCTCCTGTAAATCACCAGTTCCTGGAGCTACATCCACGTTTATGTTCACTTATGATAAAGTGTACTAGAAATCCCCCTATTAACCTTTCACTCTATTGCAGCTATTATATTGCTAGAAGAGGCAAGAGGATCAGATAAATCAGAACGTGTGTCTAATGTACTGCAGAACTACCTTTTCTGGAGAGAAGCATGATGGATTAGCTGTGGTAATGCAGTTGCTGAAAACCAGGCTAAGATGGCCCTAGTTCCTTCCTCAGCTACAGAGAAACTAATTTCTAAGACAAATACCAGAAAAATTATTGAGCTGCTGGAGCCTGTACTGTTACCTCTCAAAAATACAACACCTGCCCCCCATTTTAATTGTTGTATCAGATATTATTTTTACCAGCAGCATTTTGAAGCTTCGAAATAATATATTTATTAATTTCATATCCATTTCTTGAAGGCCTTTACATACCATGATGTAAAGAGTTAGAAACTTTTGTTAGGAAACCCGCTCAGCAATGATAATCTTGAAGTTTCACTTGGGCCACTGTAAGGGGGAACAGTCTTGGAGGAGCATGAACAGTGAGGTCTGGCAGGGCATGTGGGGCTCTGACAGCTACATTTAACAAACAGGCTCTAATGGTTAGAAATCATTATTATTTGTTCAAAATTAATAGATATCCAGAATGAGCTACTGTCCACCATACTAAAATGCTTGGACAATCCAAATTTGGAGCTGTAAATGACAAGGCTTAATAAGACCATGCCAGAAGAAATCAGCTAAAATTACTACATAGACATACCAGCTTTTCTGTAGAACATGAAGTGTTAGGTGTTTGAATTGCTTGTACAAAAGCAAAATAACTTTAGGGAACTGTCCAAACTTTGCTAAACCATAAGCACATACTACTGCTTTGTTCTCAAAAATTACAGAAAAGATTTACCATCTCACGATATACGTCACGATAGCTGGGGAAAATAATACCATTTCACCTATAAAATCCTGTGGTCACCTTCCAACTACATTAATTTCTAATTCTTCTTAATTCATTATTCTTATTTACTCAGTTGTTCAGCTACCCAGTTTGTAGAAGTACTTCTCTACTTGTATGACTCTTCCTGCCTAAAACCTCACTGTAAATCATACCGTTGTTTTCCAAAGGAATTACTCTGCCAATGTGACAGAAAATGGCTTGTTCTCTTTCAGTCTCTGCTACCACTAAGCGTTATGGGGAGAGTCCAAAAGTTAATGCATATATGGGACTGGGCTTTCATGGGTAGAAAGCAAGGATTAAGTGAACAGAAATAACCTGAGCTACGCTCAAAGTGGCTGGGCTTTCATGGGTAGAAAGCAAGGATTAAGTGAACAGAAATAACCTGAGCTACGCTCATAGTAGCAACTTTTTTTCTCCCCTCATTACCACTTTGGCAGCATTCCTTTAAAAACTGAAGAAGCATTTCTTAGTCTTTACTATATACCTAGGGAGTTTTGCAGTAAAAAAGAGAGAGAGAAAAAAATCCCCAACTAAAATTAATTGAATGAAGGAAAAAATTATGTAGAAATGTCTAGCTTTAGACATTTTACCAAACGCAAAAAGGACTTCCATCTCTATTAAAAAAACCAAAACCAAAAACAAACAAAAAAACCCCCAAAAAACCCAAAAACCAACCCAAAACATAACAAAACAAAACAACCTAAAAATATTCTGTTATCAGTTATACCTCTATGGAAATTGTTAGAACAAGGTAAAGATATTTTGCCTATAACAAAATATATAGAAAATTTGGGGACGTGAGGAAGGGAAAATAAAAAATCTTGGTTTATAATTTAAGAGATAACTATGCCTCCATATGCAGAAGCTTACCATTGCTCACAGTCTTGGGGAAAAAAATGTGTTGGTTGGCTACTGTTTTCAGGCAGACTTCATAAACTACACAGGAACAGAGGGACTTTGCATTCTTTGCAATCATAAAGGATACCCTTGTGTATGCACATGCACACACAGACACACATACTCTGTACACACACTCAAAAACTGAAGGAAAATTCTATAAAATCTATACTCAGACAAATGTATAGGAAGTATTTTTATATACCTCTTACGTATACAGTAGAATAGAAAATAAAAGCGTTCTTTCTTGAGAATCCAAATGGAAGCAGGCTGTTCATTAAACAAATGTGTAAAAAGAATCCAACTGACAGCCTCTTTTTAATAGTTCATTATTGTACCTCTGAATAAGGGTACTGATTTCAGAATCTAAGATGTAGGCACGACAGGCAATGGCAAACACTATTGGAAACACCATAATGACCCCTGCTACTACCCTAAATGTCTGGAGGCTTATCTTTCCCTTCTTAGCTGCAAGTAAGTGTTACCACTCATTTCTCAAAAAGAAACCTATCCCCTTTATTTAATAAGGTATATGATGAGAATCACAAAATGGAGTATCGCTGCAATAAGAGAAGGCACGGTAAGAAATGGGAAAGTCTAACGATGTTAAACCAACTGTATACACCAGGGCCTATCAAAATAGGGCCTCAAGAAATTCCCATTAAAAAAAAATAAACAAGTTAGGTTGTCACAGGAGTGAAAACTAACTTTTGCAGCAATGAATGAATATTCACTTGGGCTTTGCAGCCTTCAGAGAAGCTGAGGACTAATCTTCATCTAGCTTTAAATCTAAGCTTAAAGAGAAGTTTTGAACATTGAGTTTCCTTGTAGTTTTTTTATTTGATATTTTTGTATTTTGCTATTAATGAATAAATCTCTGCTACCTGTGATGAGCTTAAAATGGAGCCCACTAATACTAACTAACCATCTTTATTAACTGTGCAAGACACTGAGAAAGAATATAATCTTCAAATCTATTCTGTCTTCTGTGAAAATGTGACTAATAGCACAGGTAAATTTGGTAAACTCGAGTCACATAACAGAATTCTGTATGCTGATGTAGTATCACCTGAATTTCAGCCAACTAGTGAAGCCTGTCTCAGACAGAAGTCATCAAGTAAACACAGAAAAGTGAAAATGATCACCAGAGGGAACTGACTATGTTGGATGTGAGCTGAAAGAAATTCCACATCCATTCATGGCAAGATGTCTGTTTCACAAAGCAAATTACACACTAGGACTAGAAGCACAGACTGCCCTGGGAAAGCACAAAACAGTGCACGATGGAAAGGGGAACAGAACATTGACAATTGCCATCAGAATTAATGTAGGAAAGAAGTGCAGACTAAGAAACAAGGAAATAGACTGCCCAAATTGCATATGCTGAGACTCTGAAAATAATCTAGATAAATATTGGCTTCAAAATGGCAGAGGCTTGCTAGTATATTTTTTCTAAACTAATAATCTTTTTAAAAAGTTGAAAAAAATAGTTAAAAGCTCAAAATACCACCTACATTAAAAATAAAGCTACCCACTGCAAGACAACTGCTAGGTAATATTTATTAAATCCCAGGTAATTCTCTACAAGGACCAATAAATGGAGATGATTTCATAAGTGCTCTGCAAAACAGAAAATACTGTTAAGACTGATACTTCTTCAAAGTCTCATTTCATTTTATGTATATTCAAGATCTCTATTTTCTGCACTGTATGAATGAGCCAGATTGACAAAAAAACCCAAACAAAATACATGTAGCTGCTTCTGAAATCCAGTATAGATTATAAAGAAAATTTAAAATATAACTAATCAAAGGATTAAGCATTAAGGAAGATGGCAAAACTAATACATAAAGCTTGTAACAGCATATGGAATTTGGGATTAATGATTAAGTTAAATGGCTACAGGTGCCTTATTATGGATAAGTTATGTCTAACCAGCACCAACTCAGAAAGGATAGGGAAATCAGGACTAATAAACAGTGAGAGAATAAAACAAGGCAGAAAACATTTAGACTACATGAGTTGTCTGGAGAAGCTGAAATTTATTAAAATCTATAGAATTCACCCTAAAAAAAGACTGAGAATGCAAAAAGAAGCAGATGATTTTCTGTAGATTTCCTACTGTAGCACAGTAAGTAAAAATTTTGCCATTATTAGTAAAAGGCGTGAGATGTTTGACTGATATGACAGTAAAAGATCCCTGGGCTTGCCTTGGCCTGAGTTGTTTTCAGCTTGTTTGAGGAATGGGTAAGTGGCCAGGTGACCACTGTCTCACTAGCTTCTGCTGAAGCTCTGTGAATGACAGTCATGGTCCAGTCCCACCAAGAGAAGAGGTCATGGCACAACAAATAATTGCCCTTGCTGTCAGCTGTGGTAGGGTGAGGCTCTTATGCAACTCTGAGACTTGAGCTGGACACCAAAGAAAAGGAAGCAGACTGTGACAGAAAACCATAAATATCCCCAAGAAGACCCCAAGACTGAAAGGAAAAAGCCTGTACTATGAAGACCATGAGCCTCCCAGCAAGTGATCTCCCCTTTTCAGCTTGAGGAAGACTTAATCTCTCAATCTTGGGATCCCAACACCAGAGAAAAGGGGTAGACGATAAAAAAAAGGAGGGGAGAGTGGCTAGGTTTTCCTCTTATAATAATAATTTTGCTATTAATGGGTCCTTTCTATGTTAATTAAACATATTAGACTATTAGACTTCAAAAAGATCCATTGGACTAATACCAAATTCTTAGTTTCATATTCTCGTTGTTTAACCCCAGCCAGCAACTAAGCATTGGGCAGCCACTCGCTCATTCCCACTCAGTTGGATGGAGGAGAGAATCAGAAGAGTAAGGCTGACAAAACCCACGGGTTGAGGTGAAGACAGTTTAATAAGTAAAGCAGAAAAGGCCTTGGCTGTGTGTAAGCACTGCTCAGCAGGAACTAAAACATCCCTGTGTTCCCAACAGTTTTCAGCACAAATCCAAAACACAGCCCCATACTAACTCTATCCCAGCCAAAACCATCTGGTAACCTACATAGTTTGTTCTTTTGCCTATAATAGGATTTTGATTGTAATGTTATTTCCAACTTCAGAAAGCTCCAGAAGTTCAGAAAGTGGAATGAGTTTGACAGAGAGACACCAAGGAGTGTTGTGAGCAGCACAAACGTACCTAGTGCTAACACTGACAGCTGCTGATGGTGGCTCAGGAAAAGGGAGAACGGTAAGGTTCACAACTGTAAGGTGCTACCAGAAAAGAGGGGGTTTCTTAGGTTGTACAAAATCCTAAGCAGCAAAACCCACTCCTTTTAGGGTGTGTGTGATTCTAAATATTTAAAGCTCCTCATGGAACTGCCTCCAACAAACATAAGAGGAACACCAGAAGCAAGGAACATCTGATTATTGTGACCATGACATTTGTGTTTGTTGAAGAAACAGGGAAGGAGGTAAGGAAGACGTGTCAGGACAGACAGTTTGATAAAAATTTCTATAAGGAATTACTCAATATATTATAAAATACACAACTACCTGATGAGCTGAAATTACAAAAATTTAGACAAAACTTCAGGATGGATTATTGTTGAAGTATTATAACTGAATATTTGCAGAAGAAGAATCTAATTATTTTTTTTCCTGCCACGTTCTGCCATATCCTGCTTTAATCTTGAGTCTTTGATCATATAGTCAAGTCAATATTTTTTGTCAATATGCTTTTTTTCTTATAGTTATCTAAGATAGCTAACTAAAACTGCAGTGGTGAGAAATCAAATTAAAAACAGCAGCTCTGTTCTAAAACACTTTACAATCCTTCAGAAAAGATTGCTTGTTAAAATAGTTAACCCACTTATAGAAAAACCATCCACTTGTGTAATATCAGCAACAGCTTTTTATTGGACTTGTTTTCCACAGCTTCCATTTCATTGAGGACAAACTTTGGTGATTTTATGTGATTTTTAATTAGATATATGCCTATAGATTTTCAAAGTGGGTCTTTAAATTTCACTTCTCAGATGTTTGGGTTTCATACTACAAAAGAAAATTAGTTAACAGTGAAAATAATCTTCAAAGGATTTAATTCTGTCAGTCTGCATTCCCATTTCTTCTTTCTTTCTTAATGTGTAATTGAATAGAGAACAGTTAATTAATTCATTCTATAGCTGAGAATAAGAAATTATGATAGGAACATTTAATTGAAATACAGAAGCCAGTCTTCCGTCTCAACATTGTAAAAATAGGACTGTCGGACTTTTATTGTCTGACTTTGCTGGACAATGAAAGTGTACAACAAACCTCAAAAGCTAGCAACTAAACCTTTCATTTCCTCCAGGTTCATGCACACCTCTAAACTTGTGCTGGTCTCCAATCGGGGAAGTTTGGCTGAGTGTGTCACTTTTTCTACTATAAATTCTCAATCATTGATTTTTTCAGCATGATTTCTCTAGTCTTTCTCCATCATATGACCTCTATATTAAATGATATGACCAAACCCAATAAACTATGATAAACTGATACTATCCTTAGCCATAATCAATCTTTCTTTCTATTAAAGCAATTTTTAATTGGTTTTCTCTAATTTGCTTTAAACATTGCATATTCCTATTTTTTTCATATATTATCTCAGATCTCAGTGTCATTAATATCATCCTTCATAGGAGAACTACTAACTGTTCTCTGTTCCCCTTTCTGAAGATTTCATTCTTGCTCCAAGTAGTTGTTATTTAAAATATAGTTATCCATCTTCTGAAACATTCCCGAAATATGGAGAATGCATTTCACAGAGAACAGCTTAAACCACTGATGTATACAATAATTCTTTTAAGGAGAAGAACACATTACTGTAACCTAGACATTTCCCCATGTCTGTTACTAAACCTATGAAAATGCAGAGAACACTTATTCTGCATCTTCCAGACCATTGTCTCTATTATATTTATCTCAAAGTATGCTTAAATTAAATGTGACTAAAGAACGTATCCATTTCTCTCTATGAAGTTTTAAGATATATCATAAACAAGCTAGCTCATTAGAGATACGAAGAAGTACAAACAATAAGGAAGGCATCCAACTACATGATAGGAATAAGTCCAGAAAACCTCCAGCTGTTTACACAAATGCCAATACTGAGTGGCTGGCACCTTATCAAGAACCAGAGGTTCAGTGGCATATTTGTGTACTCTTTTAATGTGTAATGGATGTTCACTGCATCAAACAGGAAAAATCAACAAAAATTCCCAGCATCATTTAAAGGATTTCCTGAACTGGGACATGAAATAGTGCCTCATCTACTCTTACTCAATTAAACTTGCCCAGATAAAATAATTTGCTATTGCTGTCTTGTATCTCTTCAGACTCAAAATATTTTCTTTTTCTAAAATTCTGAATTTCTGAATTTCTGAAAAGCGGACACATATGAGGTTCATGCTGCCAAGAGATCGCCCATTTTTTTCTGTTTTTTCTTTAATTCAGCATCTGAATATTTTTCTGTTTATCTACTTTATGGGTTTATTTTGTTACCTCTGAAGTATATATATTTATAATATATATATAAATTATTTTTGATAAAATTACAAGGATGAATTATCAGTACAAGCTTTTATTTACATAATTCAATCGTTTTCCTAAATTTCCTGTTGCAGAAGTGAATAATACATGCACTTCAGAGTATCTTCTTATATATTTACATTTATATATACTGAATATGTAAAGATTAACTGTAATATCACTGGTTCAAAGGCCACAGATACATACATCTACCTGTCCTGAAACACACAGGTTACAGTCCATGAGAAAGCAATATTTCTCCGTATGACATTTTAGAAATCAAGGATTTCTGTATTTCCTTGTATTATATTCTGTATCCTCTCCTATCTTTTTTAAGAGTGTTGGGTGTAACTTTCAGCAATAACCTCATGTAGTACTACTTGTCTTGGACGAATGTCTGGAGTAAGAGCAAAGGCTATCAAAGTTACCATTTTAACAGAAGAAAGCTTTCAAAACATAGAATATATAATTTGCTTCATTAAAAACAGTAACAGAATATTTAAAAAAATTATGGTTTCTTATAGAAAATGTTTCACTCAGTCATAATTCATATTGATCTTATCACACAGTTATAAGAAACAAGTGCAATGTTTGAATACTCCCTTATATAGTAGGCAATTAAATCTTATTTGTTTTACAAATCTATTAGAATCCGGTAGAAATATTTTTTATCTATTTTGAAGGGAAATTATTCCTATTTTTGATATCTTAGGATGTTTGTCTACATCTGTTGCATATAGGGATGTAGGAGTTTAATTTCTGAGAATGTCTCCTGCATTGGGCATGCTCAAACACTAAGCAGTGATTGTTGGAAACATTAATGTCATCATAACTGATTAAATATATTTTCAAAATATTTGTAGTTGGTTATATATGCATATATAGCTTCTACTTGTATATTAAGTGATACTACATAGTAAGCATGTAATCTTGTAATCACAGAATGTTAATATGGAATGCAGCTGCAAATACTTTTTTACAAGATGGTTATCACATGTGATTATAGTTGTAAAAATAAAAACAATCAAAAGACCCTCAATTCTTTAGCCAAGTTTTAATTGAAATATATTTCATTGTGGCTTAAGAGCCATGTAATAAGAAGAATATCCATTTAATAAGTATATTTGGGTTAATTGGGTTTATCAGGCTATCTTGCTCTTATAAAATCCAAATTCAAGTCAAATATATTGCACATTAAAACACAAGAATAGTTCCCCATTATTACAAAACCAATGTTTCCTTAAGTTTTTGGGAAAACAAAACTAACCAGTGCACTGTTAGAGCTACATTTTGGCTACAAAGAATTTCTGTCTCAGCACAGTTTTTGCTGCGGTGTTCCTAGATTTTATAACTTTGTAATATCAGCTTTATCAAGGCTCTCTTTACAGAGCTGCTACTCATTCCATATCATATAGGATTGCTATATTCTTCTACTGACAGCATTGCTTACCATGTAGAGAAACATTTTCTAGCAGCAGTAAATCTCTGCTCCAGGGAAGTAAGAAGTCTGATTTGACCATGTTGCTAATCATCTTCAGAAACTAAAGAGTAAGTAAAATTATTGTTTTCATGAAATGCAGAGAATTGTATTAAAATACTTTGGCTATTCTATCATTTCAAAAATATATTAATTTTCTGAAATTAATTTCATTGGGTCAACGGTGTTATTGCTTTGCTCCAAAGAAATACATCTTCACACTGTTTGGATTTTGAAAGTCCTATGATATTAATGATAAAGTGAGAATGTGCTGCATTTTAACAGTTATGGAAAACAACAGGGAAAAGCCTATTTCCCTACTTTTTTTTTCTCTAATAAAGGAGGTCCACAATTTCAAAAAATAAAGAGTTTTGACAATAGAGGAAATAATACCTAAAGCTAGTCACAATGCAGAGTATATGTAATGTCATAACTTTACTAGAAAAATAAAGTTTTACGCTATCATAGCTATTTGAATTGGCAAGTCCATCTTAAATGTAGATAACTCTAAGCCCAAAGGTCTTTAATGAAAACCCCAGTTTGGTGCAGCGTTGGGTTAGCTTTACAGAAAAATCATTGCCAAGGTCTGAGAAAGCCCATAAACTAAAGCCATGCAAGGTAAAAAAAGTAGAAATACACATGTGTAATTGTTGAAAGAGTAAATAGTAGTGCAGCAGGGAGGGAAATGATCACAAGACATTAAAAAAAAAAAAAAAAGAAAAGAATACACTACCAATGTATAGAGCATTCAGAGCAATGGAGGTCAAGCAATACTCCAGCCTAATCTCTCTGCAGGTGACTGAAGACCTCATCCAGTCATTCCCCAGGTATGCTGAGCACACTGACGCATATGCTACTAGCTTGTTAGTGCTGGATACCTATTAGCTGTATCAACCAATAAATAATAGATCTGAATTCATAGACTGTGTATATCCCTGCACAAGTTTGTGCATGGCAAAAGAAATCTAAAGAAAAGTCTCCCAGGTTTTTGTCATAGCGGGGTACTCTCAGGTTACAAGGGTGTTTGAGGGAACAGATACAGGATCTAGAAATCTTTAGTGATGGATGAGCATGCACTTGAAAAAAAAGATTAAAATAATTCTGTTTAATCAATTGAAAAATTATTTACCTGATTTCTGTAATATTATCTATCTTAACTGTAAGGATAGGGAATAGAGCTAAAACCCACAGACACAAAACAACCAACACCTGGATCTGAAATACTTCTAGCACAAAAAGTATCTCACAATGCGCTGAATCATTGGCAAAGTATATAATGTTCTCCCAAATGCATGAAAACCAAGACAGTAACACCTGTACAATGAAAAACCAAATGGTTTTATTTAGGTGCCTTAGCTGTGCCTTGTCATAGATATTCCCCAGCAGCAAATAATGACTTTCAAATAAGAAACTACAAAGCATGTAGCTTTCTTTTAAAGCCATAACGGGAAACAAGAAGTGTTCAAGCAGATACCATTCTTTTGCTCTAGAGTTAAAGATGTACAAGGGATTTTATTTGCTGTAGAAATGAGGATCTGGTTTTCCTTCCAAATGTCTTGTCCCTTTTCATGCCTGTGATGTATACCCAGACATGCATTCAGACCAATTAGCATGAAATTTCATCACAGCCTTTTGAGAACATGCTTACATTTAATTTATTTATGAATGTTGGGTATCTAAAAATTGATGAATCTCAAAAGACTTCAGTATTTTTAAAAATCTGGACACTAAAATATCAAAATACTAAAATGCAGGATTGAAACTGCACATCATCTGTTGCTTGTTCATCTATTATAGTTAGATCTGTTCTTCATCAAGGCTATACATACAGTAATATAAAGCATTCTTTTCATCTGGTAGAAAAACAAGGAAAAACACAGAAACATTTCTTTCTTTCCTGTCAGTTTAAGAGTGTCTTGAGTGAACTTGTACACGATCAAAATCAAGCTTGTAATGTGTTTTTCATCTTCCAGAAGAACATGACAGCACTTGATTTTAAAGTTTCATTCTCCATGATTTTTCCATGGGTTTTTCTTTGTTTATTTTTTCAACTTTCTTTGTTTTATTCACTTTTCAGTAGTTTCCTGCTACATTGTGTGGGTCTGGAAATGACCAGGGGACATGGAAAGTGACTAATTGCTATAGTTAGTGTTCTTCAAGTTGCTATGGAGGTTTCTGGCTTTCTCATGATACCACCTCTGATGGGCTGCAGGTTGGATTTAAGTAGGCAATAACGGAAAGGTCAAAGTTTTGGTGACAATGGAGGATGGCTACAAGATTTCGTTCACATTCATTCATTACTCAAATGCTATGGTATGGCACACCACTGACTTCAGTTCTCAGGGGGAAAGAACTATTTTTCAGCACTGTGCTTAATGCCACAAAGTCTTTGATTATTGAGGTGTGTATAAATATTGATATGAAGGAATAAAAATAAGTATTTGCCTTGAGACACTCCTATAACACAAAGAAAAAATCATTAGTTACTGTAATAATAATTACTATGATAATGTTGTCAGGAAGGGAAAAACACTTAAATATGCAAAAGAATGAATGAAAGAATTTGCACACTAGTAAAACATTTCTCCATTTTATTGCCACTCACTACTGTAAGATCACTGTGTGGAGACAAACTTATAAAGTGTGGAACTTGTATTCATATAATACCTGAATACTTTTAGCAGCATGCGATTATGTAAAAATATGTTTATGGAGAAGTTCTAGATTTTTCCTGACTCCCTCTCAAGAAATGAATATTTTTTAGTCTTAGTAAATTACCCTTGCTCTTTCAAGGCCTTCAGGAAGATGTTGGCTTATCTTTCTGACTTTTTGATTTCATGGATGACTAGCTATGAATTCAAGTTTAATATGTAAAAAAATGAATCTCTTAATGTTTTCACCTCCCAACCCCTCTCTGCTCCCGCATGCTCCAATTATTGTGTAAAGTAGTAATCTCTCAGACCTGTAATCAAGCTATCATCTTCTGCTTAGACTTTTCATTGATGCTTAACATCCAAGCTATACAATTTTCATGCTATCCCTACAACACAGCCTCTCCTATCTGCTCCATGGCAAAACATGCGGCCAAAGCTTTCATTTTCTTGGATCTCTTTTCTTGGACCACCACTGCCTTTCACTGCAGGGGGGCAATTTCTTGATCAGCTGCACCCAGCCCACAAATTACAAACTGGGAGAAAAGCCACAGAACCAATGTGCAGCTAGGTCACCATTCCCTTTGAAGGTGTGTAGACAACAAGCAACTTCACAGTGAGGCCTCTGCTTCTGCAAATGACTCATTTATCTCACCAGTCAGCCAATATCCCATTATCCAAAGGAGGTGTCAGGATTGCACTAGTAAAAGATGTCTGGAAAAAGTGTGATCACAACATAGAAGAGAATACAGTTTCAAAGAATGCCAAAGTGTGTTCGTGTTTATTTACATCAGCAAATAAATCTGCTGATTTTTAGCTGGGGAAAAAAATAAATATTAGTAATCATTTATTAAGATACCCATTTCCCTATGCTCTATTTTTACCAGAACAGTACAAAGAATATCAATAAAATAGTAATGTTAATAGGAAGACATTTTTTTCCCAAAGGTAATGGAGATAAATATAGCCTTATATTTGCAATTATTGATTGTGAATATTTTGTGTATTCCAGAATAATTTCTCTTTAAAATTATTATTTCCTTTGAGGAAAAAGGGAACGGGAATAACTTGTTCTTGTTTATGAACCTTCCTATTCTTTTTGTGAGCTGACTTCCTTTGAAGCTCTTTGACCTGAAAGAATCCTAGCTTAATGCTCAGAGTTTTGAGCAAAGTTAATTACAAATTCAGAGGGACTATTTGTGGTTTTGTTGTTTGGTTGGTTTAGATTTTTTTTTATTTATTGATTTGTAGAGGTATTGAGTGTTGCTTGAGAGTGAGGAAGGGACAGGATTTATTTTGTTTAGCTTCAATTCACATTTCTTCTTTCCTTTGTAAACTTTTTTGGAGGAAACCAGGCATTTATCTTTAGATAACATTGTTACTGTATATTAAGGACTTTAGATCACTGCAATTTATAATACACTTTCAATATAGAACTTTTCAAGGACCTAGTGGGAAGTGTTTAATGTGTTAATGCCCACAGACATTTGGGATGTTTCTGTCTTATTTTTCCACTCTTTTAAACCTGTAATTACAAGTTTAAACTACATTTCCAAGGCTAAAACTTTGTTGCAGATATCAAATTTTGGCATTAGAAAATAAAATCCATTTCTGGTTCAAATAAAGATCTAAAGGTTAACCATGGCTAGGAATTTCAAATCATGGTTAGATTAAGACTGTTACACTTCTGGCACACCACTGAATGACACAGTCCTATTTAGTACATTGTATTGAAGCAACAGAATGGCTTGACTTTCAATAGGTAGGATATTGACCCGCGACAGGGCTCCACACAAGCCTTGTGAACTACTTAAGTTCTATTTAAGTCTCTGACTAAGATTTCCATCCCTGTCTCATGAGATACATTTCATTCTTACTCCATATATAGAAAGTTCCTCTTCAGTCCTCTAGAACTGAAGAACACAACAAAAGACTTCCTTTACAAAGATCAGAGTTCTTATCATTGTCCTCTTTGTTTGTTTGATGTCTTTAGGATGGGATGCAATTTCTTCTGTGGGCATAAGTGAGATAATAATTGATGTAAATGGTATTTGCTTCTCTCTGACTTTATATTTTTTAAACTAACTAAATATTATGAGATGGTTTTAGACCACTTTTTAATGGATAATCTCCATTTTTATTGTGCTTTTATGCCTTGTCAGCCTGCAAAGCTGGAGGCAGGTGACACTGCTTTCCTTCTCTTAAAAACAATTATATTCTTTGATGGTGAAACCTATACGCTGCTTTATGCAATCTTGCGATAAGATTATGTATGTGTGTTTTGCTCAGTTTGAAACAAAATGCTCATGCATATGTTTGTAAAGGCACTATATAAATATGAAATACTGACTTTTCTTTCAAAAAAGTTCATTGTTCAGAAATCTAAATTAAGAAAAGAAAAAGTATGCAAGATTTGTTTCTCTTCACTCTTTCCTAGTAGATATTTTACATTTTTTTCATCAAGATGGGGCATCAATCTCATCAATCATCAACAGTTTAGGGCAAAGCAGGGGTTTGATACCCCTTAATGTCTCCTCCTGAGAAAGGAGAGCTACAGGAATTTTGCAGATAATTCCTTCTCCTCCCATTCGTTTGCTCTGAAGCAGTGACAATTTCCCTTTCTGTATTGCTTCTTTCCTCATCAATACATACAGCCAACTGTGGGCTGTTCCTTCTCATATTTCCTGTATTCCCTTTCCATATGTTGGTCTTGTTAGTGACCAAGGACAGGCAAATAGTCTTAGAAGCCATTTCTAAATTCATGAAGAACAAGAAGGTGACTGCAGGCAGCCAGTACAGATTTACCAAGGACAACTCCATCTTGAGCAACTCTTGCTATCTATGCTGAGTGACTGGTACTACAGACAAGGAAAGGGCAATGGTTGTGGAATGGAATCACAGAATCATTTAGGTCGGAAAAGATCCTTAAGATCATTGTGTCCAAACCTAACAATGCCAAATCCACGACTAAACCATGTCCCTATGTTCCATGTCTACACATCTGATATTGAGCAACTGCCCCAGTTGCAGTTTTCTCAGGGGAGTCCTCTTGTTTCTGCAGTGCTTGTGTCTGTTGGCATTTGCAAGGTGTCTGCCAAGACAATGCTACTTGTAAAATATTCAGCCTTCAGCTGGTATGTCTTTGACCTGGATTTGGAAGAGTGACCACACTGCAACACATCAGTCCACATAAAATACAGAACATTAGTATTTACATTATCCAGACCCTCCTGATCATGAAAAACAAACAAACAAACAAACAAACCAAAAACCCAAACAAAACCAAACCCATAACAATCCTATGACTTTGATTTTAGCAAGACCTTTGACACCCTCTCGCCATTTATCTCCTGTTTGGTGGAAGTTTGCAGACAACACCAAATTGAGAGAAACAGTCAATATGCTGTACTTCAATGCTGCCCTTCAGAGAAACTTGGACAGCATGGAGAAATAGAATGACAAACGTCTTATGATATGCAATAAAAAGAAATATAAAGTCCTGCATCTGGGATAAAATAACTCCATGCAGCAGAACAGGCTGGGGACTGACTGTAAGGGAAGCAGCTCTGCAGAAAAGGACCTGGGCATCTGGCTGTAGCAGAGAAGGTCAGCCACATCCTGGACTATATTAGAAGGACTGTAGCAATCAAGTCCAAAGAAGTGATTATTCTCTTCTATTCAGCACCTTGAGAATCTATCTGTAGTGCTGTGTCCAGTTTTGGGCTCTCCAGTAAAAGAAGGATATGAATATACAGGAAAAAGTCAAAAGGTAACCAGCAAGACAGTTGAGGACTGTAGCACTGTATGTATGGGAAGACACTGAGGGAGCTGGATCCGTTCAGCCTGGAGAATAAAAAGCTCAGGGTCTACAAACACATGATCAGAGAATGCAGTGAAGACAGTCAGACTCTTCCCAGAGGTGCACAGCAACAGGGTAAGCAAGGAACACAATTTGGTACGCAGAAAGGATTTTACCTGTAGCACAAGGGTCTTACAATACTGTAAGAGGTTGCCTAAAGAGGCTGTGCAATCTCCATCTCTAGAGGTGTTCAAGACTTGATTGAGCATGGCACTGAGTAACCTGGTCTGCTTAAACCTGCTTTGAACAGATTGGACTAGACGACCTCCAAACACCCCTTCCAAACTAAATTATTCTATGATATTGTATTTCATTCATCTATTCCTATCAGAAAACAGCTCAGTAAAGACAATGGCGATGACATACTTTGAAAATTTCAGAATGTAAAAGAAAAGGATGCAAGAACAGACTTTTAGTGTTACCCTGGCCACACAACTTAGAAATGAAGAAAACAAACAAAAAAAAAAACCCAACAAAACAAACAAACAAAAAAAACAGCTGTGGAAGCATAACCTTCATGTTGTAGCACTTCTGGTTAAAAGGAAGTCTAGGTTTAAGATCAAAGTCTGCATCACCAACAAAATCAAATACTTGATAACATTCCTATTAAAATTTCACATTCCAAATACCACTGAATATCAGCAAATGCCTAAGATTTTTTATTATTATTATTTTATTTTATTTTGTTTTGGAGGGATACTGCTAAATTAACACACCTATTCTTCCAAAAGATCCATTTCCATATAGATATCTATGATTGTTTTTATTTGCATGCTTCTGGCTTGCTTTTTTTTAAGGGACTGTTTTCAAGAAAAATGTGGATGTACAAGTGTGTGCAAGTGTTAGAAGCCAGGCGTGCTTTTATAGCAGTCATAGATCTTTAGAAACGTCTTTTCATAAGCAAGTGTTGCAAGAAGGCTATTGGGTTTAACAAATACACATTAGGACAGAGAGTGCATTCCAGAAATTATCATACTGAAGTACAGAATGGAAGAAGGGAACTAACTGCTTTAGCGATACCCACAGCAGCAGGCTATAACAACAACAGCAGTATCAGCAGCAAAAAAATGCTTTTTTCCCCCCCTCCATTGTTTATAAATGAGATGGAGCATATGGATACGTAATTAAGGTTATTTCATTAGATCAGACTAGAGCTCTCCAAACAATCATAAAAAGGGTTTTCCATGCATAATGGTTTATATAGGCTTCTTAAAACACCAGCTAATACATTAAAAAGCACAGATTAATCTTGAAAGAAAATACTCTTACACCTGCAGATTTTGCAGAGGTTTGGGGTTTTTTTTTATGATCAGCATGACACAATTGAATGTACAGCTGCATTATTTAATGTATATTCCTGTTCTGCTGTATTCTCTTCTCCTCAATTTCTGAACAATCTACTGTTTTATCACCTTCCAGTTGTTGATCTAATTGGGGTGATTCCCTTCCAGCTGAGGTGCTCCAAGAATTTCCTTTTAGTTCACACATTCAAAATAGCCTGTCCAATTTTCCCTTTCCTACTCAGCTTCCAGGTCACATCCTCTTTCCTAAGTAGACCCTTCTAAACCTTCCCCCTAATCTTTTCAGTTAGTCTTCCTGATCCCCAGTTCAACCAATTCCAACCTTTCTCCTCTCAGTTTACAGTCATTATCTTTCTATAAAATAATTTTTCTTCTCCCCATTTTTTTTTTGTCATTTTTCAGTTCTAGTTTTTTTTCCCAACTATCTCAGCAGGCTCTGAAACCTAGACACTTCCAAGACTAAGGTGGCAAATGAATAAAAAGTTTTATTTCTGTGTGTAAAGACCACTTTGACTTATGTAGGTGCCTAACTTTTATTACATGTAGCCTTAAATTTCTAAACACTGAAAGCATAACTGTGTGTCACTAGAGACAATCGTGTTTCAAAATCAGAATTCCACGCATGGTGAAACAGGACATCCTTAAGACATTACCTCCCATGAAATTGCGAGGGCAGAGTGTGCAGCAAGCTTGCTTTCTGAAAGGATTTCTTTCAGGTTATAAGAAGCTTTTCAGTAGCTTATATCTTGCTTTTGAAATCTGAAGAGGAATATTAATTATGGAAGATTATGAGAAACAATGTGTGGAATTATATTCTTTCATTTATCTCAACATACTCAATGTCACCCAGGAAAAGCTGTATGTTCTATGTTCCATACGTAATGAGTTCCAGGTATATAATGATAGAATTGCTAAAGGAGATAATATACATGCAATATAGTAAGTGGAATAATTATAAAGGGAACTCAGAAATGTTAATTTTATTTAAAGTACCCATATTTCTAAAATGTGGACATTCTACAAAATGAATTAATCATATGGATTATCCAAAAAGACTGAATTATCAAGGAGATAGACAACATTCATACCACAAGATACTGATATAGTAGAAAACATAGTGGAGATGAAGACAAAAGATACAAGAAGTTAATTTTGTTTTAACTGAAGTTAATTGTAAAAATATAGATAAAACTATATATACATATAAAATATTCCCTAAAACTCTGGAAAATTATAGAGTATTGTGTTATTAAATCAATCTTTATATCAATTTCTCTATAGGACCTGATGTTACTCTCTATTCTGACAGCTTGCCATGCAGGTAATGGCTGGAACTAGGTGAAAAATGTAGTGATAAAAGTTTGAAATTATACATAGGCTTCTGTTTAAATTCAGGTTTGTATTTAATTAGGAATCCTACCAAGATTTGTTCTTTCAAGAGCCATGTTGTAGTTAAGTTTTTAAACATACTTATCTCCAGGAGCATCTAGATTTCTGTTCCAAAGAAACAGACGAGTTTAGCCATTGAAGCCTAATTTGAAATGTTAGTTTATATAAAAAGTATTTCACTCTCAGATGTCTGACTATATAAAGATAGCGAAGAGATGAATCCTTCTATATTCAAAGAAAGAAATTTAATTATTTTTCCCAAGTTAACACCATTGCAGAATGAATGCTGGTTCCACTAAAGTTTCACTATTGATTGCAGCCTCAATCCACAGCACATAAATAAGTAGTAGAGCCAAACTTTCATATTGCCTTAGAAAAGGTCACAGTTTTAATGTTAGTGGCATGTTTTCAAAAAAACTCTTTGAACTTATGCCGCACATTACGTGTTTACCTGCATCTTCTAGTATATAAATACACTTACTATTTTTGTTCTGAAACTATTGCTGGTTTTTGTGCTTCAACTACATCACAAGACCTATTAAGTCAGTTATTCATCCCTGCTCCCACGTACCTTCCTCTTCCTTGTTTTATAGCATTGTAGACTACACAGACTTGTGTTTGTGTGGTGGAAATGCTCTGAGCCTGGCTGCTTCTACACCTGAGCTGTGAAGGACTCTTTCCTCATATGGAAATATGTAGGGCAATAGGGCATCAATTCAGTGGCATTGCTTACTCACTATTAACTCAGGATGTGGTTGTTGGGGACTAACTTCTTATATTATGTAAGACTAATGAATGATGATTAAGAACTAACAATTTATTATGAAGTGTGCTGTCAGTGAATGTCAGTTCAGCAAAGCTTTGTCTTAAAACTGTAAAAGTGGCATGATTGATCAGTTTTCTGAACAATTCCGTCATGGCCAACTCTAATTCCTCAACAAATGTACATATATATATAAATATATAAAAGTATAAATACAAATATATAAACAACACAGTCACAGCAATTGTGTAGGATACCACTGGAAGGCTGGAAAAAAATTAAGGAGAAATAGAGGGAGAATGCACTTTACAGTATCAAGGTGGTGATCACCTCATGCAAAAGAGAAGAACTTCTATCATATGCCTGGAGGAGGCCACATCTCAGAACCTACCACAGTCTTCGAGGCACCCAACTCCCAGATGAGGTAGGGTCCAAATTTTCTGACTGATGCTGGAGTCAGCAGTTTTCACAGGTCTCTTGTTTCAGAGAAGGGGACCTGATTATCTGTTTCCCCAAACCCATGAAGCTTCAAAACCCTTGAATCTCTGGGAGCTCCAGTAACCAAGTGCACAGGAAGGAAATAAAAATCTAGCAATCTCTTTCTTAGTTCAGAAATTTGAACATCCAATCCCTTTCCATAAAGCTATTTTTACTTGAATACCTGGCATTTTCAATTAAATAGTTTAATCACAAATTCAAACAGCTTTAATAACAACGTTTCTTCCTTTACTGTTTCCTTCAAAATAAAATCACCACTATAAAGTAAAAATCAGTAGTAATTCCATTTAGCTTAGTACAGTTTCACCAAACTAATAAACATAGACAAGACAGTGAAGTTTGCCTATTCACTTCTGCAAAGTCTAAGGTATGTACAATGTGCCTAACCTTACACATTTATACCCAACTTTACTGATTTCCTCAGATGATCTGCAGTAACTTTAGGGTGTCAGAAAATGGGCTTTGTTGTAATATTACTTTTCATCATTATTCAGTTATAACTTTGCTTTTAAAAAAACCCCATCATCTACTATAAAACAAATATTAATTTTAACATGAAGTTTCACAGTGTCTTATGCTATAGAGGAATGAACAAGTGGTTCCAATGTCCTCCTTGTTGCTATGGAAATTCATAATAGAGCACAGCACGGTTAGACCTGGCAGTTCAGCAGTACAGAAACCGAGATTACCTAATCTTTCAGATGACTGTTAATACACTGAGTGGTGTCCATGTTACCAACTTGGAGCATTTCATTTTGGATGCATCCACGGGATGTATTTTCCACAGCAGTAAAACTGGCTGAAGACATTGGTACATTTTCTGCATGTATTAGTTTCACACATATTTTACCAGTTGTGCCAGCACATTCCTGTGTATGGTTGATTATGTGAGCTAGGTCACTGAAGTGATTTATGTAGAAAAAAATAAGGAAAAATTATGCTAGATCAATTTCTACTTTTCAGTCACTCCAGTAATCCAGGTTATTACATGGTTTTGTAAACATTTGACACTGTACAATTACATGGGAGGAAAGACAAAATACAGTTCAGAAGCAGAATAAGATCTGAAATATTTTAAGCTTTCACTCTTGCAAAAAATTGCAGTGTTGCTCTTCAACATGCTTTAGATGATGGTGGAGAAAACTGTTACACAATTATGGGAAAGGAACAAGAAGTGAGAGTGCCAAAAATACTTCCCTGAAAAGGAAGCAATGCCAATAAGAATAAAATGTTTACTTTAGGATTATGTATGACTTCACAAAGTATGGTGTAAACCAAAAATAAATACTACAGGAGAGAAGTGCAAGAAATTCCAAGGAAATTTTCTGGATATAACCATTACAGCCTCATGTGGTATTTTTGTTATTGCCTTTGAAAGGATGAGATATTGAACTTCATCGTTCATGTAGTTTTGGAGATCAGCTGATTAGAAGCTTTTGTTCAATTAAAATATTCTGATTCTGTGAAACCACTAACTTTGACTAATTTCTGCTCATGGGAAAAACCAAACCCATAAGCTAACCCAAACCCAAAACATTCACAAATAAAAAATACTTTTGAAATGTATTTGAAGTCAAATTTGAGAAGGGTTGAAGCTAAAAGAAAAAGCTCAGTCTTCCTTTAATTTCCTTCAAAATGCATAAATAAAGTAAGTTTTGGCTTTATGTCCCTTCTAGGTTTCGTTTGGTTGGGTTTTTTTAAATCCAAACAAAATATATAGTTTTATACTGTATTTTGACAGGATTGTATTTTTTTCTTCTTTGTATCAGTTATTATGAGTACAAATTAAAAAGAGTATCTTAGAAACAATTATTCCTTAGAGAACTGAGTAAGTGTTAATTCCCACTGTTTTAAATTAATTCAAAGAAATTTGCAGGGCAATAGATATGCATGGGGCCTTGATCATCCAAAACTAGTGGGAATACCTATAAGCCTCTTCAGTTTTTCCCATTTCAAATCCAGTAAAATGCTTTGTTTCATTCCCACAGTGGTGTAAAGCAAATCTTAAAGAAAAACTCTTGTCACAGGAAAAAAAGCTGACTTCAGCCTGTCTTATTCAAGGTGATTGGGCACTGAAATTAATCAAGTTGATAACAGAAGTATCCTGTTTTACCATCTCAAGGAATGATACTAACACATTTTCTTCCTTTTTATGCCTGAAAAAAGTGAAAACCTGTTCAGAAAAACTGGGTTCTCTAAATGCCACGATTAATACAACTAATCCACTTTTCATTGTTTTACTGATTTGTTTTTCTTAATTATAGCACATCATAATCACTAAAGAAAGGAGGAATATCAAAAGGCTGTTAGCTTAATCAGCTGCTGAATTAATGAAGGTAAAACTTCTGGCTGCCACTAAAAAAGGGAAGATATTTGAGGTCAGGTGAAATCTTGATTTTTACAGTTCCCGCTCTCTGTACTGTTTTCATACTGTCATTTCCAAATGGACTGCTAGTCGATAAAATATCGTAATTCATTTCACCACCCAAGATTACATACGTACTGCATAGATTCTGGACAATGTGCAGGTTTTTGTTTAATAGCTTTTTGTTAGTGACTGTTTCTCTTTCCTAGATAAGGAATTGAATCTAGAAAGATTTTTCATATCAGCACCATATGACATATCTCACAAGAATTAGTCGGAGAGCATCTCTGTCTGTGAGGCTGCAGACATTTAATAAATTCTTCACTATTCTAGGCAGCTGCACACTGACCTCACAGCCATCACCTGCTTCTGTGCTGTCAGCCACAGCATTTCCTAATGTAAGGGCTACTTTGCATGCCGCTTTACCAGGAAGAAATGCCAGTAACTGTGACAACAATCCTAATTAGTTGTTAAAGAACCATTGTGAAGATCTGTCACCAGCGATTACTCATCTCTTTAATGGCTCCTTCAAACAGAAGCTCTGTTTCAGCTATTTAGAAAATGGCCAATATCATTATCATTCCCTGAGGGGCTTATCTAAGCATTCTGAAGGATTACTGTCTAATTTTACTTTTAAGCAAGGTTGCAAAAGTCATTGAAAAGACACTCTTCAGGGGGAAAATAAACCATCTTTACAGCAAGAATTCAGCCACGGGGGGTTGGGAGCAGTTACACACCTCCAGGCAAACTATAACACAGCAATTGTAAGGAAAGCAACCTCTGAAGGACAGAGGGAACAAGGTTTTAAGAGAATGAGACCAGTAGGGGATGAGAAATAAGAAAAGGATTTTAGATTCAGGACTAGAAACAAGCATATTTGTTTTCCGCAACTTCCTATTAGTATTGATAGCGGGTGGTTAGAAGGACTTGAATGGGGTGTTGGCGGTTTGACTTTGAGAGAGTCCAAGGGAATGAGTTATTAAGGGTTAATTCAAGTTACAAGCACTTTGTATGCCTCGCTAAGCACCGGCAAGTCCTTTTTTGTTCAGAAAAGGAACTTCACAAAGGAAGCCTCCCACCAGACCGATGACCTGATGGGAAGCTCATCACAGGCAATGAGCTCAGCAAAACCAGGGGAGAGGTCATTCCGGCGGGGGGGGACAGCGACCACTGGCTCCTTGACCACTGGCTCGAGAAATCCCCAAGAAGATGAGACTGAGCATGTGAACAGATTAACATGAGAAGCGAGGGAATGATTTGACAAATGGGAAGCTGAGTACTAACCAATGAAGGCGTTGGGAAACTTGTAAGCAGTGAAGGCTGATGTCTTTGTAGCTGAACTGTATAAATAGTGTAAAGCAGGGGTCCTCAAACTTTTTAACCAGGGGGCCGGCGTGCAGATGCAGTGATAGGCAGTCACCTGCGGCTGCTTGGTTTTTCCCCCAGCCCCCGGCAGGGGGATTCTGTAAATACCGGGGGCCGGATTGAGGACCCTGGGGGGCCGTATCCGGCCCACGGGCTGTAGTTTGAGGACCCCTGGTGTAAAATTTGGGCAACCGGGGAGCTAGGCATGTGTGGGTTACCACCCAGCTCCCTACTCAGCACAAACTAGAACGAAGTATGGAATACCTCGACTCGGTGCGCGAACTGCTGCTGTACACCCAGTAACGCACCCGCTTACAGGACAACAGCATCACAAGCTAAAACTATACCACAAGGCAGATGTGGCTGACTCAGTGCAAGCCAGTAGGGTAACTGTCTGCTGTAACAGAGAAACCACAGGCAGTGTTTGAGTTAAATGCAACACTAACCATTTAGTTAAGATTAGAATACATTACAATTAGTTATACAACACATTTTTATTTGCATCATATCTAACACCACCCTTCAGTGCCCAAAAAACCTGCTCCAAACTGCTTAAAGAAATGAATACTTAACCCCAGCCAAACAGCTATTCCCCAGACCTTATAAACCTATCCCAACAAGTTCATGCTGAAAGGATGAACGAAGTACTAGGTACTCTGACACTAGCAAAGAGCCCTCCAGTTTCCAGCATGCAGGAAGAAAAACAGGTAATGACATGGCTGAAGGTACCAGCTGAAGAACTGCTGAGGAGTGATCATGTATGCCTACCGTCAAGTGAGGCTGAAGTGTTCTTTTCCAACTGTCTAGTACATCACTGGTATCAACCCCTGCAAATTTATTACGTCTGGTAGTGTTTCACATTATGTGCCAACATCCATTCATGAAACAGTATTGTTACATGACAAGGATGGAAATACTCTTGGAACAACATTCCAATATTATTGGGTTTGGTTTGAAGATAGTGATTTGTTCACTTGTTTTTTTACAGCAACAGTATGCTTTAATAATATTGTTAAGACTGACTCAGGGTTCTCCAGTACAATGACCTAGCAACACAGTGCCTACTACAGAACAGTCAGTAAATTCTGCTAGATAGGAGGTCCTAAGGGATTGCTAGGAACAAGTCTGATGCGAGCATATTTTTCTGCACAGTGCTGTAAGCCCAACAATGTACCATCACTTCAGGTCAATCAAATGCAAAGAAAAACATGAACAAAAGAACACAAACTACATCCCCATATTCTATTTCACAAGACTCAAGCCATAGATCTTGAGCTAAAGTGAAATAATATCACTTTAGTATTACTGAAACTGTAAAAACAATTACCCTTACTATTTAAAATATAAAATAAAACCCACTGTATTTTAGCATTCTTGCTATCTATAAGCTTTTTCATTGGCTGATACATGGCCCTTTTGACCTGTATTTGTCTGTGATTCTCATACTCTCAAATCTATGCCTTTACATAGTCCAAAGAGAACATTTTGGCTAATGGGCTTAAATATCTTTTTGTATAGTGCTTTCTCCTTCTCCATTAATTCAGACAGTTCATGTAGCTCTCTATTATGGAACATTATACAGTATTACTTTAGTCATTACAAAGTACTCCTTAAGGAAAGCAGTCCAATATAAATGACTTATTTATATAAGTTCTGTGGATAATTTCTTGTGAAACACCCTCAAAGTTATGGTGAAGGTAAATAAAACTTGAACTTTTTAAGCTGTGAAATAATGTAAAGGCAATATAAAATAAAAAGAAACATCTACTCTTACCCAGAGATTTTAATCAGTAAGTAAAACCAGGACAGATTTCTGTAGGGTGAGATAACGTATAGGAGGTTCTGATCAGATTGGCATAGAGTGAGATCTCTATGGATCTATTCAGAGACTTATAAGTAAATGAGAACAGGCAGGTAGCAAGTTCTTTTTTTCATAGCTGCTTGCCTTTCATTTCAAGATATCCAAATCACACAATTTGTAAATCCGGTTGTCAGGGCATGAAACACTGAGACTTCTGAAGCAAAGTCACTTAGCCATCTGGCAGGCAGGAATGAATGCTGCAGAAGAAAGTTTCTCTGTTTCATTTCAGTAACATGCTATATAAAACAAGTGAGCAGGGACACCTTGGCATATAAAGCAAGGAGTACTTTGGCATATAAAGCAAGGACTATAAGTATATAAAAAAAAAGAAGTCATATAATTCAGCAAGCATATGAGGAACAGCTCACCCAATGACAGCTCAACAAAAGAATAATCCCATAATGGCTCTTTGACAGTTCATTTTCAGTGCATATGCTTAGGCAGTACATACTGTTTATTTTCTAAGCAGCTTAGCAGATAGGTGGTAAGTAGGATGATGATTATAATTCAATATAAAATACATTTAAATAAAGTTGAGGGTCTGACTTAAGCCCTTAAAAGTCAAAATATGTAAGTTAAGTCTTCAGCAACATTCTTAGCTCAGCTGCTATTCTTATTTTCTAAATGTGGAACAGTCTCTTATCACAGGCTGCCACACCACTGGACAATGTAGAATTGGTATGAGGGAAGAATTAGTTCCAGCAGCTCCTGAAGAACAAGATTCTGCACCACAGGCAATTTGACATAACTTTTAACAGGCCATTTTCCACATATCTTTTCACAGTTGAAACAAGAATTTAAACTTCCATTTGTTTTTATAATATCTATTCTTTCATACCTACCTGATCCAACTTACTAAAATGTCCCAGCAGACTGGTATCTGAGTAAAATACTCTTATCTCTAATTTATCCACCTGAGAAACAGAAGTATTACATAGTTTGCTCAGGTTTATCCTAAAAAGTTAGTGCCACAATACAGCATTTTACCAGAGTATCCTGCATTCCAGATAAATTCTTCCAATCACTTTAACCTTTTGACATTATCAAAAAAAGTTGTTTCAGGGAATAGATATAGGAACACACTACTAGAGAATATAAGAGAAAGGTCAAAAGGAACCCAATTCTGAAGATTAAAGTGTATTCCAGTGTATTATTCCATTTCCATTACATTATAAGCTAAAAAAGTATAAAACCCTCAAGGCAAGTGCAGCATCATATTACAGCTACGGAAGCTGGAAGGTGGTCCTCAGTGGCTTTGATGAATTATGATGCTGGATTGATTATCTGCCACTGCAAATCACAAAATCACAGAATGGCTGGAAGGGACCTCTAGGGATCATCTATTCCAGCCTCCTGCTAAAGCAGGTTCACCTGGAGCAGGTTGCACAGAGTTGCATCTAAGCAGGTTTTGAATGTCTCCAGAGAAGGAGATCATCTTCATAGCCCTCCGCTGGACCCTTTCCAGCAGTTCCCTGTCTCTCTTGAGCTGGGGAGCCCAGCACTGGACACAGCACTCCAGATGTGGCCTCACCAGGGCAGAGCAGAGGGGCAGGATCACCTCCTGCTGGCTACATTCATCCTCACGCACTCCAGAATTAATAGTAATATTAACTTAGGGATGAACTGTCCCAGTCAGACATTCAAGGCTTACATTGGAAGACTGCTGGTCATTACCCACTGCCACAACAGGTAAAACAAAGATTGCAAACCACAATTAATGCAGTTCATTAATATTGTTTTAATAGATTTTAACTGTTTAGTTAGTTAAGGACCAGAATGCCTCTAGGCACAGACCTCAGAGGCAGAAGGATGGGGGAAAGCTTAAAAGCAGAGTACAGAATATAGGGATGAGGGAAGACTGGATTTTGTCAGGTATATGTATAGTGTGTAGGATAAACGAGTATTTCCAAGAACCTGGAGTACAAATAATAGTGCTTAAAAAAAAATCAATATCACATCCGCTGCCTGTCCATAGGATGAACATTCATGGAACATTCATTTAGATAAGTTAATGGGAGATTTGATAAATGTGTGGAAGAATAATCCATCTTAAAGACAAGAAACTATCTCAGGCTCAGGAAGCATTGAAGCGTCTGAGAATACACACTGATAAAGTCCATGTGTTTGCTTTGCTCTTACCCTGTGGGCTTCCTTCTGCATCTACTGCTAGGCAGGATACTGATCTTAATATGAATTTGATTTCTAATACAGTGCACATGTAGAGCAATAATTAATTTACCACTGTGATCAATACTCTCAGATCTCTTCCAAAGACCTACCAACCTGTGTGATTTGGTGTGTGTGTGTGTTTGTGGTTGTTTCTTTCTAAGAGCACACCAATATTTTTTTAACAGCTTCCACGTCTGTCTCCCTGCAAATTTTTGTGACAATATCTTTACTTATAAAGATCTGATATATTGTAAATGATTTAGGGTACCATGTCACATCATGTATATGACATCAATATATGAGACTGAGATATAAATTGTTAGTAAGAGACACAAGATGTTATTCTGCAGGAATAAATAGTCTGTAAAAGAAGATTTGAAAATACAGTACCAGAAGTACCTCACTAGGTACTTGTAAGATCCCCTTATATCAATAGACCTGCTACAGAGTGTATTTCTCAAACAATAAATCAAAATACCTTCTTAAGCACAATCAAGGTGCTTCCCACTCTGAAGAATATATTTCATCTGGTAAACTTAAAGTAAAAACAAATTACATATAATTCTTCCGCTTTCCAGTATGACATTATATACCTATTTAAAGGCTTGCAAGTTCAATTCCAGCAGGTAAATTTTGTTAAACTCAAATTACTTTTCCCTGCTACAGCATTGTTACTCTAAGTGCAGACAGATTTTTGTTTATTTATTTATTTTTTATTTGTTTTCCCAAGTTCTAGGACTGCATGAACTTACTGTTGCAAGCATGTATGGTAGCAACCTAACCAACAGAGTTCTGCCCTCTCTGCTGGAGGAAATTTAATTTATAAAATAACAGTATTTTATTTTACATTTCATATCCCTGAACTCAAGGTAAGTTTCAACAGTCTGCTTTCTCCAATATATAAAATCAGGAACATTTCTGTGAAGAGGTAAGATGTGCCTGTAGGGAGACTCCCACTAGTCCTCACTGCTGGATGGTTTGGAAACTTGAGATTTTTGTACAGATTCTTAATATCTGGCTGAATTTCACCTTTAAAATTAATTGCTATGTTTCAGTATTGCTACGGTTCTCTCATTCACAAGAGCATTTACTTGTGGAAAAGCAGGTCTTCCACTATACATCAAAATTACAATTAACTGTTCTGATCATAGTAAAATACAAATGCTTAGGGTGGTACTTTCACTGATGATTTTTTTTTCAGAAGCATGTCTTTCCATCAGGTACGAAACTTAAGATACACATATACTTCCTAAAGAGGCAATATGGGATGCCATAACAAAACCATCAGATAACATAATAACCTCCTCTTTTTTATGCTGCTAGGTTGGAGGCTTTTTGTCTGTGATATTAACAAAGAATATAACCAACAGCAGTTACCAACCTACTAACCAAGAGCAGTTACCAACTTTCACGTATGCTTTGCTATATTGGAATAGTCACTGGGAGTCACGCCCAGAAGTGAAAAGCTCAAATAAAAGAAAAGGGGGCAGGATGGGGGGGCCAGGGCATAACAACATAGACACTGATTTTGGTTTATTGACAAAAGAAACTGTTACAGAAGGAGTCATCTCACGTCATTAGGCAATAAGTGAGATATGATTACCATTAATTAGTCAGGAAATTGTTATAACTTGACTCTGAAAATAAAAACACCAATCCTTATTACTTAATGTTAGAACAGAAACATGTACCCAAGCTAATAAACCTTTCTACTCTCATTTTACTACTTGAGCTAGATTGTTTCCAGTGACTCAAGCTGCCTGCTTCTGTCTAACACATACCGTGTTAACTGACAGGTCCATGTGTTGGTTTCTCTTTATGATACAATTCACTTTTACAATACCTGTATCATCTTATTATTATCCTAATAAAGGCCAAAACGATCAAACTGAAAATCAATTAATGAGCTGATGAAAACACAAATCAATCAACAGGATAGGTTGCCAATAAAAAAGAAGGAATATGCCAATTCAACCTGACTGATGTTTTGACATACATATTTTCCACTTTCTTTTTTTTTTTTCCCCAATTAAAAAACCAACAACAGACCAATGCTATATTCCTTTCATTAATCAAAACTTTACAAAGTTTCTGCCATTTTCTTTTCTTTCTTGGACAAAACTTTCCAGAAACTCATTAAAGTATGAAGACCTCGTCAGTAGCCAGACCTCTGAATAGAACACATTTTTACTGGGCATCAAGAGGACCTTATCTGTCTCTTTGCACTATGGCAACAGAATGGTATAGCTTTAACGCTGCCTTTGCACAAAAAAGAATACGAGATGACCAGTGAAACATATACTAAAATTAATGTTCATGTTAGTATATCTAAATATACTCCCTCCTAAAACATGTAAGGATGTTTGCTATGAACGCCAGAAGATATTCAACACTATGTGGAAAAAGATTATATAATTAATTTGACCAACTACTCCCTGATGGACTATTTGGCGCACAACTTCTGGTGGCAACCAAATTAGGTTAACAGCAAACTCCCACAGGGAACACATTGACAGTAACAGCACATACAGATATGACACAGCCTCTTCAGAATAAAGTTTAATTTCTTTTGTCAGAAAGTCCAGAGAAATGAAATTAACTTAAAACAACACAAAGACATCAATAGACATTCACTTGGCTTCCCTGAACAGACATGGTGTGGATTTAGGGAAAGTTTTCCCTGTCAGAGTTCAATACTGTCTGACCAGGACCTTTAAGATACTCTACAGAAAGATGGTTTAATGCTTTATACCAGACTTGCTCATTTATAGACACCTGACGTCACAAAAGATTTCAAGTTAGCAGAGCAATACAGCAGTGTACTGAAATTACAATACAACTACTCTTATCCGAATATACAAATCATATATATATATATATATTCTATTCTATAAGTGACATATAAAGAATGTAGAGATTATATCTATGTATTTGCAGAAATCCTCTGTCTTGCCAAGCAGCTATGTTACATTAGCTAGCTGGGTTTCAAGGAACTCTATCCTTGTCTACCAATATAGCTGCTTCATTTAAAGGTTTGCTGGGCTGTATCATCCCTCCTGCTTTGGAGACAACCTTTTGCATTCAGGCAGCATGATGCATTGTGAACACAGAAAGGCTAGGGCTGCACAGCAGGGAGAATGAGCTTGAACACTGGAAATCAAAAGGGTTTGCAGGCCAGCCACTCCAATGCAGCACACTGAGATAGCCGAACTCTGGCTCAGTGAAGCTTGTGTGCTCTTGTTTGACCTGAATATTTGAGGTATACAAGTTTCCAAAGGATCTACAGGGCCTAATCTATAGATCACACTTGTACAGCACAAAAACATGTGCCTATGAATTTACTGTTATTTATATGCAGAAAAAAGTCTATCCACACTACCTTTTGAAGGTGCGACAGACAGTAAACCAACGTGCTGTAGTTTTGCTGAGTATTTGTTCTGAAAGTACATACCATATGAACTTCTGACTATTTGGAGTGATATAAAAGTGTGTAGCTATATAGGAAATTAGATGTCTTAAAGTTCTAAGTGAAATCGAAAACAGTTCTAGAAATCCACAGGTACCCAGGATTTCACATTTTAGACTTCTTCCATCTTCTGATGACTTCCCTAAGGTGAGTTCCATCTACCTTTATTAGGTGGAAATACTTTGGAGTCGATAGTATTTAAGGAGATACTTAGCTTAAGAGTTTATATAGTGACTGTTGTGATCAAAGACAGTCTCTAACACATGACCGTTTGCTTTTTTTCCATTTGATGCTATAAGCTTCAGAATGGGGCAGACACCCATCCTCCAGTGCACTTCATAGCACTGGCTCCAGTCTGCACCCTGTCTCTGCCCTCCCTTCACAGGCTGCATGCCGCATGCCTCACCCTCACTCACACAGGTCTCCCCTCAGAGAAATCCTGGGTAAATTAAGGCAAAGGTCCTCTTTTATACCCCAAAGCACAAGTATACTAAAGACTGTACCTCTCAGCTCCATGTCCAGACAGACATGGAACACTCAGCCCAGAGAAAGGTCTGCAAGGAGTAGAGCATGTTGTGCCTTGCTTCAAAGGCTGAACCTACTGCACTGAGGAGAGATACACTTTGAGCTAAGAATACATTACTTAAAAAATAGAAGACAAATGGAGAACTAAAGAAACTACAAAAGCCCATCAACCTTTCAACGGCAAAATTATTAGTGTTGGGTACTTACTATAAAAGAACAGCTACAGAAAACATATGCTACAGGGAACAGTTATAAGGAAGTTGCGTGAGAGGCAGATAGTGACTTACGGTTTCCTTTTGCTCCTGATTATTTAGTGTCTGTTACCCCAGATACTATGCCTGAGAAGAACAGGAGCTAGATCTTTAACTTACAGAAATGTAAAGTGAAGCTGTTCTGAAATGGAGGCGCTTGAACAGTCATGACTTAGGGTGACAAACACTACTTAAAAACTTAAGACACTTTAAATTAAACTTGAAATGGTCAGGTGCATACTCAGGGTGAAATGATTGGTCTTAGATAACTCAGTGCAGAAAGGCTCACCAACAGTCTGCCCGCACATACCTCTCCTACCTTTTCTGTCTCTCTGTCTTGCAGGATCATAGACCTATCCAACACAGATATACCAAAGCTGACTCTGCATGTATTTTCCAGAACCAGAGTATAAGACAGCACACTACAGAGTCCATCAAGTTGGCTAAACATCTGCTAACTGAGATCCTGAATAACACTTAGCCCTGTTAGCCCAGGAACACTTTTGAGCGCTGAACTCTGCCTGCTCATTAAGCTAGCTGAGGTGATAGCATGGTACAGCTATGACTCATGTAGACATCAGTATTGAAAACAAATTGTGCTCTTTTCTGTTGATAAACCCAGCTGGGGTTTCTTGCTCAGATGTCTCTATAACATGTTTCAACAGTTGGTTTGTCTCTGAAAGAAGGTTGGTCTATTACAAGTCCTTTGTATAAATTTAGTTAAGGTAGAAGCACGACAAATCTTCAAATGTTGTGCATTCAGACTGAAAGATGTACTCTGAAGAAAGCTGTCTGAACAAAGCCCTAATGGAAGCGCAATAGTGGCTGTTCCCCTCTAGCCTCCTCCTTCCTGTTGCACCTGATGCATTGAAAATACGCCTAATCCAGCACGACAGCACTGCCATCTCTGCCACTCCTTTTGGCACACCTTCTGTACTTCCTCTCCACAGAAGTGTAGCCGTGTCATGGTTTCATTCACTAGGCAGCATCTAGTCAGAGCCCTGTTCAAGCACAGTGTGGATCTAATACTGCCTCAGGAAGGAACTGGAAAGGGCTTTCCTCAAGAAGTGAAATTCTTTCCCTGTCCTAAGCACAAAACCAATACGAACTGTGTAATAGGTTTGGGAAGGGGTGCAAATGATTTCTTTCAGTAAGATTCTTCAGTTAATTGTATGTTTTCAAATCAATGGCAGTTTCTCCTTTTTCTTCCCGAAATCCTTTCATGTTTTCACATCCTAACAGTCCCAAAATCAAAACAGCATTCATGCCTTTTTTTTATGTCTCTTAAGGGCTTGTAGTAGGTGCACAGGTTTATTGATAATAAAATATTACTAGATAGACAAGAACACAGCTGGAAACAATAAAACTTTTATTACAGTGTCTCCATATGTCCTAGCCATTGTTGTCAAGTTGCTTTATTAATGAAATTATACAGCTTTTTTACAGTACCTCTTTAGAAACCATGACAAGGAACTTCGTTTTCTCAGATTAGAAGGTTTTACTAAAAAAAAATTATGTTTGACCACACTGTGCTTGTGAATTGACTGAATTTTACCTTCATAGCATAACAAGTTCCCCTCTGTGCAAGGGGAATTTATTGATGATCACTAGCTTTAGTTCAAAAGCACTGCTAGCTCAAATAAAACCTCAGTGACAAATTAAAATGTCTTACTAAAAGCAAACAACATCAATGCATAGTTCAAATTCACTGATCAGCAAATCCTGTCACCTTACTCTATCATTCACCTTCAGTAACTTCTGAATGATACTTCTCAAAGAATGGCAGCATTTGTGTGGTCACCCTTGACTAGAACTCTGTCCACAGCTAGAGGATCTACTGCAATCATGACCTGCACTAATTATAAGCCATAGGGAATCCAACCAATGAGTTAATCTGTCATAGGAAAAAAAATTTATATCTGATCAAAAACTACCTTTGTTTATTTGAGGCAAATTATTTTGTATATTGTCATTTCTATTTTTACATTTATTTAGTTGCACAAAAATTAGGAAGATAAAACTAGGTATCGCCAAAGAAATTTTCCTTCATGGAGGACTGTGATTATTTTTCGCTTGCTCCTAGTTAGGATAAAAATGGACTGTGACATTTCGAGCCTAGATGAGCTGGATCTCTTCACCAAGTTTCATTAAACGCATTTTCTCTAACTTCATCTTAGTTTAAGAGAAAACCTCTGGATATATGCTATCAAAAACATTTCTGTCCAGGTATTGGAAGGCTTTATAAAGCCTAGAATATAAGAGGTGGAGATCTTCAGAAATTTGAAGAAATGCAGCTTGACAGGCAGCAGTCTACTATTCAGCACTGAAAAAGAGTCAGGGTAGCAGGCAACATGGAAACAGAAACAGAAAACATTTTTCCCATGAAGAGGCATAGCGTTAAGATGCAGAGTACCAGAAGGAAAGGAGTGACTGCCAAGAAGTAAGTGGGCATGTATATGCACAGTGAAAGTCAAGTGCAAGAGAGATCTGTTAAGACTATTATCTTTACATTCTTGCACTAAACCACTAACAACTCCAGAAGGACTTGACCGTCTCTTTTACCTTGAAGTTCTTCGTGTTTTTAGCTATATAAAGTTCTCAGTTTCCTGTATTTAAACTACTTGATTAGATACAGGGTAATGCTGAAAACACAAGCTATTACAGGAAAAGAAATCCTAAGCTCTTGCTATAAGACTCATTTTTAAAGTACACGCAACAAAAAAGACACAGAGGAAAGGACTGGTGTTCTTCAGTGACACCTCATGCTTGCAGGTGGTCACAGGACTCAGAATAACCTCACCAGGATTTTATCTTCTCCTCAGTAATGTACAACTGTGGTCTCAATATCTTGTCAGTTTTTTATTGCGTTATATTATTGGCTTCTGTTTAAGAAATTAAACAGGCAGATTTCAGAAGTACTCAGAATCAAATACTTCCAAATAATTTTCAAGGTAGTTTATATAATTTTTTTCCAAAATGTTTTATTAGGAATAGCAATTGCAAATTCCTCATATTCCCTCCACTCACTTTTTTTCCCAATCAGAGATTCAGTTTTGTCAAACACTGTTTAGGTGGTTTGGAAAGTGAAATATCACCAAAAATGTTCAAAATGTATTTTCTTAGCAGGTGAAAGAACTGTGTAATGTTTAAAATAACAGTACCCAGTGTTGATCACAGTCCCATGCCTCAGCAGTTAAAAATATAAAATTTACATGAGCCACTTTTGAAAAAGAATACAAACTAATTAAGAAATAAATTAAATAAATTATGTGTTAATACAGCAGTAGAGTTACAATATCATTTCACGATTTTCTCACTGCTCAGTGCATTTGTGTGGTCTTATTTCCAAATAATGACCATATAAATTTCTTCATTGCATATTATTTTTCTTAAGGAAAATAACAATTAGAAAGGAAAAACATATATTATTCCATCAAGCCATGAGAATAATTATTTAACAGAGGGCGAAGTATCCTTAAATATAGAAGGAGTTTGAGAAGGAGAAAAATGTTTTTGAATTTCTGTTCAGACAATGTTCTGTGATAATGTGTTATGGTGTAAGAGCTACTTCTAATTGAGAGAAAGGATTTATTCAGATAGAATAAAAAATACCTTCAAGTCTTAATAGATTATGGAATAACAGCAAAGAGTGAAATTGTTATGACTAACAATGTTGTTCTACAAGCTTCTTGAGCAAGAATGAGCCAGAATTCGTAACACTGGGAAGGTCTTACCCTTTGTAGTCCCTACTCTGAGCTGCTTTCTCCTGCCACTGGGAAGCTCTTTCTCTGAGTGCCACTGCCTGGTGTTTGCAAAGCTACACCATGGACTGGAATAGCAAAATAACATACATTGAGAAACAGCATCTTCAAAAGAATTTTAACCTACATCTGTTCCCAGGGCAGCGCATGGCTGAATGAATGACTGTGTCAGCACAAAGGAGATGAGATCAGTTAGATGCATAGAGGTAACAGCAAGACCCACAGTAGAACCAGTTTATGCCAGTTTAGGCTACAGAATTATGATGTTATCAGTCACCAGCCCACTTGACAGGGACAGTGAGAGACTTGTTCAGTTGTCACTGAAGTCTGTGAGGCCTGCTCATCTGACCTTGAGTTATGTATTTTTCTAATTCCTTATATTCTATAAATCTGATCAAGAATTAATATTTATCTAAGGACATGCCTATGACAGGGCTATAAAAAAAGCCAGGTTATTAAGTGTGGGTCACCTAAATCCCCATCACACTTTTGAAAGGCAGCCCTAAATTATCTGTAGAACTTTATACACCAGGCAGCTTCTAGTTACCATGCAATTTCCTTACATTAAACTGTATTCTCTGTTCTGTTCCTCAGTTTTGCTTTACAGGAATTATGCCAAGTACAAGTGAATACAGCTCCCAGATTTCACTACAGGTGATGATGACCCTTGGTATTTCACTAAATTGCCTGCTTTAGCTTTAAATTAAAAAAAAAAAAATATCCTGCTTCTTTCAATATATAAAGAACAGTTATGAGCTAGGTAGGGAAATACTTAAATATCTTCACTGATGCGAATCCGTTTCAACTACTTGTAATCCATGCAAAACAGCTGTCCAGATGAAAGGATTCAGCTACCAACAATGGGGCACAATTTCTGCACTACCAGTAGTGTCACAACAAACTGCAGGTGTCTGGAAAAATTAAAAGTTTATAACTGAAAGCATCACTATTGGTTTTCCGCTGTACAAAACCTACTTTTCATACTGCTCTTGATTACTTCTGTTGGACTACGTACACTTAACATATGGTTATTTTAAATGCAAATATTAAGGATATGAAAAGGCACAGTCACATGCTGAATTCTGGATGCCTCCCAGAAACTAAAGTGGCTTGATAAGAAGACAAAATCACATTAGTCGGCCAAGCATGAATTTGCCTTGGCCATCCAAATATCAATATGCATTTGGCAAAATAACGTGAAGCGTGAAGGGAGACTTATGAGTGGAATTGTTGCCATTGTCCCTAGAGGAGGAAAGAGAATGAAATATAATGGACAAGTTAAAATGATGAATGGATTGATACAACAAAACTACTAATGGTATGTGCCACTGATTACTTTTGAAAGCAAAAGTTAATAGAAATTATGCAGAAAGTTTCTCTGGTCATGAATAATGCAAATTCATTTGGCTCAATAGACCGTATTACATTTCAACAGATCTGAAGGAAATGGAAAAAAGAATTAAAAATGGCAAAGTTTTTCTGTGGGATTTGATGAGTCAGAAAACCCAGTCTAACTGAATAGTGGAAAGGTGAATGGCAATAAAGAGAACCAAAAACAGTCACTGAACACAACAGTCATCTCTGAAATACAACTTAAAAAAACAAAACAAAACAAAACAAAAAAAAAAACCCCAACCAACCAAAACAAAATAAAAAAAACCCAGACAGATAAAAGATTAAAAATGCTAAAACTTATGGTAAGGGAAAACAAATGTGTGTGTGAAGTTTGGGTTTTTTAGATTTTTGAGCCGCTAAAAGGGACTATGAAATGTATGCACTTAGGACAAAATTGTTACAGGGGACTGTGTCAGACCTGAAAGCAAAGACATCAAATCATGAATCTCTAAAATAGCCAAATGCCTTGTATCACCTCAAGTTGCCCTCGGGCTGGGAAAGCATTACCTTGCTATATCTGAACTGCTTCCAGGCTCCTGCATGAGTGAGCATCCCCTGCCTGCACCCAGAGTTCATGCTGAAGTCCTTGGGGATGCACAAAGCCTCCCTCACCTCGAGCCCTTTTTTGTTCAGTAGTTTCCATGAGAAGAGGAACTTTCACCCTGACAGCTGGATGACGGATACACTCACACCAAGTGGTCTAGGCACAGCTGTATAATATATTAATATTCTTAAATCTCTGCTTTTTTCAGATAGAAGTTGATGATTTTTCTTAGATGCACAGCTCTATTTGACACAGCTTTTATGACTGTAACATTATTGTCACTTGTATCTCATATTAGTAATTACTATACAAATAAGTATTTACTTCCATTTTCTCTCCCAGAAAAATATACATCCTGATAAATTTTAAGAATTTTGCACTGCTAGAAATATAGACAGATGCAGAATATTAAATTATATCTTTCTTTCTGCATTGCTTTCTTCTATTTTTAACCTACATCTTTATGTTTGTATTTGTCTTTAAAAATATCTTTTTCTCACTGAGAACAGTTATTATTTCAAAATACCTTTAAAAAGTATTTCTGTAAATATAAAGTGACCATCAACTGTAAACAATTGAAAGCTTAGTCCAAGTCTTAAAAACCTTATGAGGTTTCCTAAGTTCTGAATTTCTTAATTTACACTTTGCTGAAAAGTAAACGTTATACAACGCAGTTCTCAAACATAATTACATTTTCTGCTCTGCTTTCCACAAGACTTAGCTCTTGACTCCCAGTCCCATGCATTCCTGTTGAGCCTTTCACTTGAAATTATTTAAAATCAATTTATATACACAATGTTATTGTCAACAGAAAAGCATTCCTTAAATGTAGTAAGGCTGTTGCAACTCAAAATACTTTAAAGTAAATGTGTATTTTTAAAAGATGCATATTTGCATGTGCATGTGTGTAAATGCATACAAGAACAATGTATGTATAAATAAATAAGGACATATAATTTTGACTTATGAGGTATTCATGGCCTTCTACATGCCTTCTGTGTCTTAAGCTTTTAAGATACATTCAAATAATATTTTCATGATTTTCTACATACATAAACAGCAATTGTCTATGCTTTATCTACCACAGAGTGTTTAGTTTCAGGACTCTCAGACTCGAGAAAACTTAAACAGTGACAGATTTTTCTAGGGTCTCAAGAATTAGAATGTTTTCAGAGAGAAAAAGGAATAGGTGAGGGCAAATCTGTACATGGGAGAAAGACACTTTTCGTTATATAAATCTTCACAAGCTTCAACCTACTTAGCATGGGGACTGGGCATAGGTGGTGACCGGGTTAGGTTCTAGCATCTGCTATTTTTTCTTTGACTCAACTTTCCTGATGATTTCGGATGTCTCTTTCTTCTGACCCCTCACCAATGCCTGTCAGCCCAGCTTCACTTGCTCACTCTTTGGTTGTCTTTGATATAACAGTATGGTATGATGTAGACTAATTGTACATATTTGCTGTAAACTGCAATAGTCTGGCACTGAGCTGTCCTGAATGATTTTCAGCCATTTGTTATGCCTGTCCATATTATGAAGTTTAGTGAGAACAGCATGCATGCAAGTGTTTTGATAGTTCTGAATTTATGTTTTGTTTAGTACATACACATCATTACTATATAATAAATGCTGTTTGGTTGGCTATCCTTATTTGCTAACAGAAGTAGAACTTAAACTCATTGAAGGGCTTCTCCTACCAGCCCATTATTAATGCTATGTTTTTTTCAGAAAGAAAAACTGGCACAGTGAATTTTAGGAGGAGCTCAGGAGAGCAGAGGTAAAAGGCCACACAGAGCAAAGAACAGGTGAAAGAATATTGTTGCAGGCAGGAGTGATCAAGTATCTGATCAACTTAGCAGTCTCCCAGACTTTTGTGGTGAAGGAATTGGCTGTTACTGGAGTACACAAGGGGTGAGGTGAGCTCTAACATCCTTCAGTCACTTGTGATTTTCTCACTGCACTGACTGTTTAAGCAAGGTTGTCTGAATGAAAGTGCAAAAGCAATCCAAAGAAATTCACCCTTCTGCATCCACTAGAGATGTCTCCTCCTCCCTCCCGTTACTCTTCAGGTCCTCATGGGAGGAGTGTCTCCTCTTGCTTTCCCAGTTTTTAAAGGTAAAGGTATGTGAACTATTAATCGCTTTACCTAGAAACTGAATTAACTCATATATTTGCACACTTTAGATAAGAATCGAGTCCAAAATATTCAATACTGGGAACCAATTAAGGCTTTAATTAGGAATAAAACAGGAAAGGAATAAAGGATTCACACGCTATTGATATTTTCAAAGCTCAAAGTTACATTTGCAGGGAGGTCTTTGTTCTACATTAGAGAAAAAAGAACTATGCTCAAACATTTCTTTCACAGTACGAGGCTTCTGTCAATGTGCTGAAGAAATTATGCTAAGAACTACACAAAGGCAAGTTTTACTTACTCTTCCACTTGTCTGAAAACCAGAACTAGACAGTATTGGATAAAAGGAAAGGAAACTTTCACCTGAGAAAATCACTTCCTTCCATTAAGGACTTTGTCAATACACATTTTAGCAGATTAAAAAAAGTTCTGTTAGCCAGGGGACAAAGAGACTACATACTAATTATTCCTTTTGATCTTCACTTGCAGGAAGAAATCTGACATCTGTCAGAGATAAAGCTTACAATTAGGCAGCTTTTTTAAATAATTAAGTACAGGAACCGAAGCTTTCCCTAGACTTGCCTTTTTTCCCCTACCTCCAGCTATATTATTGCCAATCCAGCTGAGAAGTCACATCCAGTCATTTTCTCTCATTGCATACACACAATCAAATTGAAAGTCTGTGAATGAAACTGTAGTCCACCTCAGTCACTAAGGTGACTAAATTACCACCATGCCAGGTAGTCATTTAGTAGAAATTAATAATTAGTGCCCCTTCTAATGACTCACTAAAGTCACTTACTCTGTTTTTATTTCTGAAAACTATACAGTCTGTCTATTCAACCATTAAAAACTTTCCTGATGATATTTACAGCTAAAAAAAAACCCAAACCACACTTGAACAGCAGAAGCTGCAAGGAGAAAACCCGAAGATCTAAGATGACCTTGAGAAGGTGCTTTATTGCTCAGATAAGCCCAGCATACAGAAGAAGAGTTCTACCTGCATTCAATGTTTTGCATACACTTCACAACTAATAAAACACTTAGCTTTTATCTTGATAATAGAAACAAGTTAACAAGCACTAGGTTAAGTAATGCCTATTTCAAGAGGAGTCTTAATGACATAAAGAGGACTCGCAGAGGAAAGCCTTGAGAATGCTATCACAATAATTCTTCTGCTGAAGAGCGCTTCCAGCACTGACTTTTGCTTGTGTTCCCCAGACCTACTGATGTCAACAGGAAGCAAGAACGAATGGATATCATCAAACCTAATTATATTCTAAAAGGTTTTGTTATCTGGAAGAGTATTTTTGTTTAAAGATGTAGATTTAAAATAAAGTGTTATTTCTAGAAATACAGAAGTTTAGTATATCTGCCTTAAAAATATATATATTTGTTAATATTCATGATGTGTTCTTCCTATACAGAAGACTAGTTAAGTGAAATATTCAGATACCTTCAGATGTTTATGTTAATCATATGAAGAAAAAAACCCCACTAACAAACTGTGAATCTCTTGAAAGTTGCCTATTGTGTAACACTGAAAGTAAAAATAGGGTATATTTAACAAGAATTTACTTTGTGAATTGTTGAAATAGACGGTCAATAATTGGCCAATGGCAGGAATGCCAAGAATCATCAACAGTGTGCAGCTATTTGAACTAACATGCTGTAAAGGGTTATTACTTATTTCTTCTTCCTTTCCTTAACCAGTTTTATGCAGCTTAACTTTGTAAATCCATGATTCTGATCAACCCTAGTTCTTTCTTACAAGACTGATGGAAAAATAGACTCGATCCAAAACTAACTGAAATAATTGAACACTTCTGCCTATTTCAAAACCAGGTCCCATAAATATTATCTCACTTTGATGATTTTGTAATATAATAAGAAATAATTTGAAGATCTTTAAGATTGAGTGCTATGCTTACTGAGGAATTAACACATATGAAATATTTTTTCCCAGATGAATATCCAGAAAAGCATCATAGTAAACTGGTAATCAGGAATATTAATAAATCTTATTATAATTGTGTGCATTATTTATTCCTGTGTTGGTTTTATGTTGGCTTAGGGTTTTTTTAATTTTGGGAAAAGGGGTTGATTGGTTGGTTGTCTACTTTTTTGAGGATTGCAAAATTTTGACTTTTGTTAAGTTACTTTAGCTCAAGTGATTTATAAACCATGTTGTTCAGGTGTACTTCCTCTCAGAATTTGCTGCAACAACAAGACACAAGAAGATGTTTCCAAGTAACAAAACTACTTTTCTTGTGGTTGTTGTAATGAATTCTGAATATGGTTCAAGTCCTACTTCTGTACTGAGGAAAGGGAATTGTACAGATTTGAGAAATAAGATTTAAAATGTCTAGTTAATTCCATGGTAGTAGACCCAATTGTCTACTTCAGAGGGAACCCTACTTTTCACTTGCAAAGATCAGTCTTATTTGGATACCTTGACCTTACTGTAATGTAATTATAATAATTGTTTTATGAAAAGGAGCCACATCTGATTTCTTTCTTTAAGCTTAGTTTCTCAAAACACCCCAAAGTAGTGCTGATGTTCTACATCTCCAAAACTAAAAAGTTTTATGACACTATTTCTGTGCACAGCCACAAATGATACTGATCTCCTCATGCCTTGGCTTTCTTCTTCCCAAAATATGGTGGCCTTATCTATATTAACAGTTAGGAATAATCCATTGCTCATAACATATTCCCTGAGAAGACACTATCATTGGCTGAAACCTTGCTAGAAAGCAGGTCAACAGTCACATATCACTTTCAAGCCTGTGTCATAGTTAGCAGTAAGTTCATTAGTACAGAAATGAGCAAATCAGTTGTTTCAAGAACTTAATTTTACCAATGAACTGCATGAACCATACACAATTATACATTACCCTACTGACAGCTACAGCTCTCTAATTCTATCTTTTTTTGCTTGTCCTGGTGATTCAGGATTTTCAGGGAACTCAAAAAATCCCAGACCTCTTTTAAAAATTATTTTCTCCCTAGAAGAACCCTCGAGGGAAATGAATCATGTGAAGTGCGATGCTTTTCCCACTGTGCCCTGTGCACTCTCCCTTGAAGGTTATATTTCAAAGAAGTCACAATTTTTTCGACACTCCCATGTACATATTGTTCCTTGATTTATGCAAAAAAATACCCAGTATATTATCACCACTGCTATTCCCCTTCATGTTCCTGGGAGGTGGGAAGGAAAGAAAAGAAGTCAATCAGATGCTTCTGTGCTTAAGCAGCTCACAAGCTTTAGTTCTATAACTTGAATCACTTAATACTTCTGAAGAGGTTCCCAGTTTTTTTTGTCATAAACTTTAAAGAACAGATGTGTAGTCTCCTTGCAACTTGAACAAACAATATTTTTTTTCTTTTACATGCTTAGCTTTATGGGTTTCATCATCCTTTGAAACAGCCAGATTCTTTGCCCCAGAAGCTTTCCACAACAGAGGTAAAATCAATTGGATATTGTATAGCAGGGGTCCTCAAACTATGGCCCGTGGGCTGGATACGGCCCCCCAGGGTCCTCAGTCAGGCCCCCGGTATTTACAGACACCCCCCTTCCCCCTCCCCCCCCCCCCCCTCCCCCACTGGGGGTTGGGGGGGGGAAACCAAGCAGCCGCAGATGACTGCCTGCTACTTCATCCACGCGCCGGCCCCCTGGTTAAAAAGTTTGAGGACCCCTGCTGTATAGCTTGCAGTGATTTTTCTCCCAAGTACATCCTTAATTGCTTAAGGTGGTTTACTAATTGCTATTACAAACTGTTCAGCAATCCTAACGTTTTACTGATGAAATGTTATCTTGAGGCTCTAGACCTTGTTTTCATTTACCATGTTATCTCTATGGTTCATTCATTATAATATTATATCAATATTATCCCAACCTAATCAAATAATTTTTGTCTTCTCCAAACTACTCTCTTCCCTTATAAAAAAAAGACAGAGTACACTCATCACCTTATGTTGTTTAAAGCACTGCAACACCAAGGTTGTGCATTTTCTCCCATCCCAAATTAAAATTCATTAATATGTCCCGGTGCTCCTTTCAAGTTTTATTTATTTTGCTTTGTACCTTGTGTTAAGAAATGTTCAGTTGGTCCACCCCCCAAGGCTGTCCATCTGCCTGCGTAAGTTAACAGCTTCACACAGTTCAGCAGGTGAGTGCTGGCTGTGCTGGATATCCTATGTCATGGCTGGTGGCACTACAGAGTACTGCTGGTGGTAAAACTAGAACGGGTCCAATCCAGATTCTGTTCAGTTGAACTGAAGGTAAACCTGTGCCTGTAATTCCGACGCACAGCCACAGAATAAAAAGTGTGCTAAACTCCTTTTTACTTCTGTTTATGTTCTTTTTGCTCACTCTTCACTGAACCTTTTTTATATACCTTTCACCTGCACAGATTAAAGCTTTGATTCACTTAAACACACCTACTGTAGCAAAGTATACATCTAGTGGACTCCATCCAAAATCTATAAATTTTTTAATTTATAATTTAAATTTATTTTTTATTTTACTCCATAATACATGAAAATTAAAAATATAAATTATATAAAAAAACACAAACAAACAAAAAAAACCCCGAAACCAAAAAACAACCTTCCACTACCTCTAGTGCTTAGCCTTTAGAATATTTTAATTGCAGCTAGGATGTATGAAGTTCAGCTTGAATTATGCAAAATACCATAAAAGAACATGACAAAAAAAGCACAGAAAATAATCCAAATAAAATTTTTTTAAGCAAAGCAAAGCAAAGGTTTTCCATTAACCAGAAGAAAACTAGGATGCACAGATACATACTGTGTGAAAAGTAAATTTGCAATTCATTAGCATATTCACATCAGTGAAAAAGCATCAGATGTTTATAATTTATATAACATACATAGTTTAATAGTAAAAAGGTGAAGAAACAGCATCACAGTTAATGGAGAAAGTAAAAATCCTTTAGATTTAAGATAAGAGTGAAGTTTGGAGACAGGAAGTTTATTCTGATTGTTTAAATTGCATATATTAGCAACACTATTGCTCTTGTTCAGCTCTGAGATAAGCTTCCTGGAGCAGTGTGATCCAGCAAGTAGGGGGAAAAGGGACTGATACCAACAAACAAACGTACTGATTTGTTAAAAGAATGGCATCAAAATTGTCATGCAAACTATGGGTTTTTCAAATTAAATCTGACTTAGAAGTTGAGAGTAGGGTTAAAAAAGTAGGATTTAAGCCATAATGATAACTTCTGAATATCTGACAACTTGTAGTGGCACCTTTGAATGTCCAAAATTGCTAAAAAATATAACTGATAAGCCTAAAGTAATAGGTCAAACTTATTTCCATACGAGTTCTTCACTCATTGTCTCATTCACTAATCCCTTTTAGGGATAAATTAAAAGTAAAGAAAAATGGTCTAAGTACCTTTGAAGCTATTAAAAATAGATAACCACCTCTTGGTATTGGCACTTTCAGCCAACAGATAAAGTACTTGGCCAAAACCATCCAAGCCAAAATAAAAGTTGAACAACAAAGGAAGCAAATATGCTGTGCTATAATGTAACAGCTAAATTGTGGGGCCTTTTACCCTATCCATCCTCCCATCTTCACCTCTTTCACTGCTTATTCAATCAACAGCAAAAGATAAAATACAATGAGAGATCTGTGTTTTATGTTGAAAGTTGCCAAAATTCATGAACATTCAGAAGAAACAACACATGTCTAGAAAGGATATCTACTTTTTTTCCCCAACATTAATGTTTTTGCATTTGAGAGGTATTCATCCCCTGTGTATTAAAAAGATAAGCGGTTATTATCTGGTTAATAAAAAGCGAAGCTGACAACATCAGGGGCTTTCAAAATAATTGTACGTGAAATTGATCAGCAGAATGTTATTAACACTGCAAGATGAAAAACAAACAGGGTGGAAACTTGCAGTATTTGGAGACATCAAGAACAGAAGCAAACAAATCTTTGTTTAAGATTCTGGTCATGCTCAGCTCACCAGTATTGTGTTAGAAAAATTTTAATTCTCTGCAAATACACAGGATAACAAACGTCCTAGAGGAATATGATGTGATAGAGCTCACCACTCTGGAATCATCTATTTCATTTGCATTTGATAGAATTTCATATATGGGATTCTCATGTAACACAGGGAGCATTGCTAATTGTCTGAGACTATAGGTAGAAGATTTTGATATATTTACATATTTGTGTTTCAGTTAATTCTGTTTCTTCCTCTTATAAAACAGCTGCAGGAAAATTATGACTCCTTCAAGCACTCAATATTTGAAACCTTTCAAAGATTTCTCTGATCTGAAAGCTTATGCTGAACATTTACAGTTGCTAGGTGATATCCAAGTGGTGGTCACTAACTGTGATTGAAGATGTATGGCTTTCATGGCAATCTTCCACTTTGTGGTTGGTGAACAAGTAAAATGAAAGGCAGATTTTGGTATAGGCAATTCAAGATTTAGTCACCATCAATATCCAACAAAGATACAGGAAATGTTCGTGTTGATATAATGCAGTTTTGATCAGGAAAATCAAGCATAAAAAAAGGAGTGCTACTGAAATCAATGAGTGAAATATTTATTACATTTCAGTAAATATTTGCCAATAACTGTCCTGCCATATTTCCTAGTTCTATGCATTAGTAATGTTCTATCTTTATGACATCACTGTTATAAGGATAATAATGTTCTAAAGCTAGTCTACACTCCAGAAATCTTGCACATCTGTAATATATTCTTTCACTCCTCTGTAAGCACGTGTGTATACTTCACGCTCACAATTAGGTTACATAGTAAGCTGTAAACTGGGACTTATCAAAGGTAGAAGAAAGACTATGAAAATATGCTTTTGTTGAAATTTCCTGAAACGGAATTTTTTGTGTGCATGTAACAGAAAATTAAATATGCTTGATTTACTTCAAACTCCTCCTCCTTTCACAAGCCACCACCCTTTTCAATGTTTCTCTTAGGCAGCCTGCATCCACGCCTAAAGCTGTAAGACTGACCTGAGTTAGGGTCCCATCCATTTTTGAAAACTTTTGCAATTCTGCAGCAAACTGCATTACAGGAATATAACCACATCAAGGTTTTGGGACAATGAGAGATGCAAATAATGTGAAATTTTCAGTCCAGATTCTTCAATTGATTCAGGAAACCTTCCTTCTGTATCTGATGATGGATCAGTAAATAGGCATTATGCAATGATCAACTGAAACAAATCATTTCAGGAATGATGCCAAATTACACACAGTGTTTGAAAGAGAAAGCAGGAAAATTATAAGCTTTCAGTGTTTTGCTGGTCAACTTTAGAAGGAAGGATAGTATGTGGTTTATGATAACGGGGGGGGGGGGGGGGGGGGGGGGGATAACAGGAAAAGGGATAATAAGAAAAGACAGAAGCCATAAATGAGAACATAAAGAGACACAACCCTGACAGACAAATGATAAGGGAGGCAGTAAGGAGAACCAAAGCTGGTCAGTCACATGAATTGATGAAGGAACAGAGAATGCAGACATGCTTATTTTTGTGTTTACCTGATCTAGAACATTGCCAAGTGGGATACTATGGAGAAGGGAAATGCCATAAACAAAACATATGGTACTGTCATATTAGGAATTCAGGAGATCCTGTTAGGGCTGTGTGTTGTGTCACTGGTATTCTTCAGAACAAGGCGCAGCTCAGCTACCTTAACTTGTAATCTACACAAACTAACTGAAAATACAAATATAAAATACAATACCTCTTCCTAGTTTGAAACTTGACAATCCAATCATTGAATGCAAAGTTAGAATACCCTTTTCTTTTTTTAAAAAAATGAAACTTAAAAAGGGGGAAAGGATAAAATAAAGACCTATTTTTTCACTAAGCTTAGAAAAGCAAGTGAAAGTGCTAATAGTTAGGTTTCGGTCCATTCGGTCATTTAAAAACAAAAAGGTACTGGAAAACTGATGCCAAAACTGCATTAAAAATTGTATTCCTGTAAACATCCAGGTTCTATCATCTAGTGAGAAACTGTGGGGATGGAATAGTGAGAATAAAGGATTTTTCCTCTGCATCACAGAAGCATCTTGAAAGTGATCTGCAAACATTATATATAGCCCTAGAAACATTTATACTGTGCTCCGTAACTACTGCTGACATCTCTTGACTTTTCCTTCCTGAAATTTAAGACTGGCAGAAAGTCTGGCCAGTGCACAACATAAACACTGGAAGTTCAGGAAGGACATAATGAAGTATGATATGATCACAATGTTCCAAACAAGCATGTAAAAAATACATACCAAGATATATTCCAACTGTTTTTATTCTAAGCATAGGTGTAGGAAAAAACCAACAAAAAGCAGTGTGTGGCATGGATTCTTGTTTTTAAGATAAAATATTGGTACATGATACTGCTTATACAAGCACCTCAGATATTTGGTGAAAGGAAAACTGTGGCACACGTTAAAAAAATTAGATTGAAGTAAAAATATGCAAAATAGAATTGTGCAGGAAAAAAACCCAATGCAAACATGGGTGAATGCATCTTTTATATAAAACTGAACCAGAAAATCTATATTGACTTAAATTGTAAACCATAATGAAAATTTATTCTGAATCTTGTCACTTATCACATGACAAGTAGAGGAACAACAATTTATAAATAAGGGAAGGGAAGCTGAAGAAGCCAATAATATATCATCCAATACCTATTTTTTAAGTGTCAAAAAAGAGGCGAATAGAGTCACATAAGACAAAGTGAATGTTAGACAATATTAAGAAAGCAATGGCAAACACCACTACCCCACTGACTCTTCCAAAATGCATTCACCTTCAGTGCTCTTCCATATGCAGAGATGCAGAAAGGACTTCAAATTCATCTGAGATTCAAGTATCTCAAAACCAGAATAAAGATACACTTTAAATGCTCAAATCTGATCATAAGCTATGCTGGCAGATACAAAAAGACAAATATGAGACCCATATCCTCCTGGAGAGCTGACAGAAGCTGTCAGAAGAACACCCTGGCACCTAAAGCGGTACCAGGTGCCTATATTTATACCAAATCCATCATCATGCCTATAAAGCTGTGAAAACAGTAGGTAGGGAATGATTATTCACAACTTCTCAATTATAAGGTATGGGCATTAACAGGTAACAGATTTAAAGACAGATAGTAGCCAAGACATTGTCACACCTCGTGTGCCTGTATACCTGCATGTAGCTCATACGGCTGCTGACTGGGATGCCTCCAAGTACACATCAACTGTTCTCCTCTTGCCTCCACCAGATGCTCACACTTAAAATGTGAGTGGCACCATTAAGGAGCTGTGGCACAGCTACTGCTGGTTGTAGGTTAGAAGACTGAAGGGTACTTCTCAAAGATAATCAGGAATTCGGGCCTAGAATATTGATTTTACTACCTTTGCATTTCCTACTGGGGATACTTCTCGGTAGAAAAAACGAAGTGAGAATGTACAGGATTGACAACTTTTTGTAAATTCAACTAACAAGTACAAAACACTGAAGTTCAACTCTTTGTGTCAACCAGAAATATAAACGATCAACTTCACCTTTTATCAGTGTATTAATGCATGAATGAAATGGCACTGCACCTGTTCAGGGATGAATCATCTAACTCACAAGGTCACTACATGATTTAGATGTGAAGTTTCATTTTTCAAACGCAGCTCAGGAGCCCAAATGGACATATTGATGGGGAATTCACTTTTATGTTTGTTCTGGTTTTAGCTGGGATGGAGTTAACTTTCTTCTTAGTAGCTGTGTTTTGGCTCTGATGTAAGAACAATGTTGATAACGCACTGATGCTCTTCCATTATCTTTAAAATGGGACCTAGGATACTGCTGAAGCATCTGTTCATGTAAGAATGTGGAAATTAAAATCATAGATCCTCTCAAAAATCCTGACACTTAACCAACATTGTATCATTGGTAGGAAAAGAAAGGTAATCAAATCTATCAAATTTACATAATTTCAAAACATCTTCTGGAAGCCTTAGACTGAACAGTGATCCTGATGATGCTATTCTCTATTTTTTTACCTACTTTGCTGAAAAAAAATTTGCTGACAGACATTTTAAAGAAGAAAACACTGGACAACATCTAAAATTTTCACCATACGGGAAAGTTCATGGCCTCCAGCAGTAAAACTGGTCAGATGAACTGCAATAATAAACTTGCAAATCAATAAATCTTTTAGATATAGTATTGTGCAACTTTGACCTATAGCATGTGATGCGCTAAACATATTTATTTTTCCCTATTGAATTATTTGGGATGCTTTTCACGAGGGCCTATTTTCTTTCAGATCTTACTGATTTACATATTTTGAAGTAATACAGGTTTAGCCTCTAACAGCTCGCCCCAACTTCAAAGTGAAGTTCTAAGCCCTGGCCTGTTGAATGATACATTTAAGACCGAAGACAGACAGAAGTGCCAGTGACCCTGACACCAAATTTAGGAGGTGAGTTGTAAGACCTGCAGTGCCTCTTCAGACAAAAAGAGAACTTAACCATTCCTCATGGGAAGAGATCTTGGAAACAGCAGCATTTTCCCCAAAAACTCTAAGCAAAACCTGAATTATTTAGACAACTGACATCCTGACAAAAGATCACTTGCACATTTTACATTAGATTGTTATTAAAAACCCAGTAATGTCAGGAACTCAGGACTTCACCTAAGCTCCCACTTTTAGTTGACTACTGAAACAAGCAAGCCACAGTATTGCACATAAAAAGAAAACAAAAAGAAAGACTTATCTCCATATCAGTCTACTTCTATTATACATGGAAACAGAACCTTGAATAAGAAGGGTGCAAGAAGTCTCTATCCCCAAATGATTCTAAAATCAGTTGGTGGGAAGGATAGTCAGCCATCCACATGGTGGAAGTGGGCAGGAGTTCTTACATATGTTTTTACTGAGAGTTTTCTAATAACTAAGTTTAAGTCACTCATGCAGATTTTCTGGATCATCATTCTTTAGTGTGAAAATCTCATTTTATATGATGTAGTTTTCTAAAGCATATGACACATTTGTAAACTAGATTTTGTAACAAATACATTTATCTTTTGAAATTAGCCTCTCTTTTTGTTCTTTTGAAGCAACTATACAGCTATCATATGCAAACCTCAAATTTATTTTATATTTGAAATTGCTTTATAAAATACTTTGTTTTCCATTCCTTTAAAAACATGCACAGGTTATGAGAGTTTCTGAACAGGGCAAGTGGAAGTTTTCCATGTGGTATTACTCCTGTTCCCTAAATGAGTGACAACAAAACCCCAATGTTTTACCTCAATACTACTTCCCAGTGTTTTACACAGAACAGCAGTACTCTGACAAATGAATCATGATATAGAAGTACTAGGCACAGGACAGGATCATAGGTAAAACAAGGAGGTTTTTAGTTACAATACATATCCATGGATGATTTACTTGCACAGCTCTACACCTGAATTACTCTTTTATACTTTAATTATTAGAAAGTGTTGCTTCTGTTTCTGTATATGCAGTTTAATATCCTATGGTTATATTTTCTCTACAGTCTTATCAAGGTATGTAGTAGCACAGATATTTAAATTCATTATCATGGAAGTACAAATAGATTGTATCAGCCTAGGATGACAATTTTTAGTTCAAGTAAAAAGAATGTCAAAAAGTAAAATTTGTGCAGAAATAAACGTTTCATACCTGTGACACCAAAAGCATTGTTTGAGTAAGAAAATACTAAGCAACTTTTAAATGACTGATATGTAGTTTAAATTGAACAGATTTGCATTCACTTTTTAAAAGTTTGGGATCAATTCTCATTTATACCAAACCACGGTTTAAATGAGAGGTAGCCTAACAGATAATACTTTTTGCAGTTAACTTAAAAAGATGGTTGAATTAATAGGATAAATGGACACATTGCTTCAGCATAATAAAGATGCATTAGCTTAAATGAAAAGCACAGCCTTTTGTTTTTCTTAACAGAACTAAAATACCAAGAGAGAAGTCAAAATTCAAATTCACCTGAATGCACCATTTGATATTTAATGAAGTGCAAAGCTTGAGGAAGTTAATGTGTGAAGATACTGATGTGAGGAAGTTAATGCTGTGCTTCAGCAATGTAGTTTTCAGCACTGGGAGATACTTTTCTATTCTTTTAGACTTACTGTACTAATAGGGTCATGGCCATATGTATCTAAAGGAATTTTCATCAATTTGTCAGCATAGAACAGATAAAAAAAAAAATTTAAAAAAATCCCTATTTACTGTATTTCCTTGTTCTTTGTCTATGGCAGCTTTGATAGCATCTCAGATATGGAAAACTAGAACAAGATTCCAGAATGAAAAAATCCATGGACCATTGTAAATGAGTATTTATGGGAGACGTTTAGAAATTACTTTTGATTTTCTAGTATTCATAAGAGACTTAAAAAATACAAGTTGAATTTCTATAACACTGCCACTATTTCTGACTGACCCCTCATCTAAGGAAGACATTAATGAACACCGGAGTTGTAGCTTTTTCTAAAAATCAAACAAATCCAAAGTAAAGGGGAACAGATGCATGAGAACATCTGCAGTCAGTGGAAAACAATTTTTTAAACATCAGGTAACCTAGAGGAAAACTATTAGTGAATTTATTAAAGTAGATGGTTGTTGCTATTAGCAACAGATCAACATAGACATACTTCCACAATTACTTTAATTTATAGTGAAATTGTCATAAACAAGTAGACACTCTAAGAGAAGAGTTAATAGTGGGTTATGTACAATGTATGTTAAAAATAAACTCCCTAAAATAATTTCCATGCAGTATCTCAGGAGAACATGAATTTTCAAAATACATATTTGATAAGTTTCACCTTAAAACCCAAAGATTTTCTACATACTTTGACAACTTGGTCCCAAGCAGTTCTTAGTTTAGATCTTTGCAACTGCACCTTACTTTCCAATCTGTTGCAGTAACATTCTACCCTGAGATCATCCTTTATCCATGGAGAACTTCCTACCCACCCCCCACTAAGACATTATCATACTTTAATTTCCTGCTTCCTTATTGCCTTTTCTTAGTAATTTCTGTAAGAATTCTTGGACATAACACATCTAAAACATGGGAAAACAAGACATAGTTACAAGGATGATTTATCAAGAATCTGTCCCAAGACTATTCAACTTAAGATAGAGGGTGTCATTCCTATGGAGAAAGACTTTATAATCATTTACTTCCACCTCCTTTAAGTATGATTTAATAAAGTAAGGGCTCAAACTCTGAAGACCAGAAAATCCCTGGTTTCCCACATTTACCTCTGGGAATTAATTGCTAGATGAGCAATTTGTGTTTGCAATGACCATAACAACTTTTGTAAAAAATATCAAAACCAAAAGAAACCTGCAAACATCTTGCCTATTATGTGTGCAAGTATATAAGATATTCTATGATTTGAAGGAATTAAATGGAAAGAAAAGTGTGTGCATGGGAGAGGCAAAGAGGGAGAAAGAAGAAGCATCAGAAAAGAAGAGCAGAAGGGTTGAATGAATAGCCTTCATTAATAACCAAGATCAAAATAGCAATGAAACATCAAACATATTGCTTGCATGAAGACCCAAAGTAGTCACACCAGTAACTCATCTGCAGAAGACCCTACACTTCACTAACAGGAAGATAATAATGTAGTTATTCCTTTTCCTGTTAGCCCTGGATACCTAAAAAGAGGAAACACAAAAAATGAGTGCAGACTTCTTAAATCTATCGATACTGAAATAAAATTAAAAAATGATACAAAATGAGAAGACCCTAAGAATTTTTACGTTTTAGTGCTCATTTTCTTCTTCTGCAAGTCTCACACAGACTTTTATTACACCGATTTCCTACAAATCAAAACAGATGTTTGACATCTTGACTCATTTTAGAAAGCTTAGAAAGAGCTCACTTTCTATTTTCTGTTGATCTGGAATAGGCTTGGATAGATGCAGAATAAAATTAATCAACAGAACTTTCCAGTAGAGCAAGTTCTATGGAAAAGTATAGGTCATCATATAGCCTTACAGGGAAAAAAAAAATAAAGCTTCAGTTCCTTAAAGCTAAAAACTAATAGACTAAGAAAATAATTACTTATGAGATTATACTCTTTGTATAATACTATACACATAAACTTTTATACAGAAACAATTGTAAAGTTATTACAGAGGAACAGAATTCGAATTACCATATTAGAAAAAACTGGATAAATTCTGGAAAGGTGACAGCATGATTAAAACCGAAATAAGGCTACCCTGTGAAACCAATGCTGTGCTGTTTCATTTCCCTGTGTGTATATTCGTTTAACAAATGTCTCTATTCATACTTCCACTTCTTCTTAATAAGTTTACTCTAACTACATTGTGTTTGGTGATGCAATGCAATCCTTCTAACCCCAAATCACTCTGCAATATGATCTCTTTTTACTGGCATTATATCATTTATTGCGTCAACCAAAGAGGACAGAGCTGTTTATTAATTTTCAGAACTGAAGGTTCAGAAGCTCATTTCTGATTTTAACATGATATAATTTTCATGTTCTGTCAGAGACTGAGAGTTGTAGAGAGGATAGGAACAGAATAATGGAAACACATGTTATTTATGATAGATGTATGTCCTAATTTTTGTTTTCCTTTTTTCCCCCTGTAATCCAAAAGATATCTCTTTAGCTAGAAAAAATTTAAAGTTTCTTTTAAATATAATCTGCTTAGGAAGCAATGTGCACTGCAAAGTGCAAAGGAACCTAAGGGGAAAGAATTCATACTCTTTTCCTACAACCTCAATATATAGTGCAAGAAATTTACAAAATCTAGCATTTTAAAATTTTGTTAATCCTTGGTTTAAGACAGAATAAATTACCTGTCGGATAGTTACTCTGTTTAGGTTAGCTAATTGACTTGTCCATAAAGAATAAATTCTGTGCTGTACAGGAGAACTGATGCACAGGCTGTCTGTCCCCTTCATCAGGCGATTATACAAAGTGTGATTGTTTCAGATCCAGTAATGGGAGATTAGGAGGAGATGAGCCAGAGAATTTTCTGTCTCAGCATATCATAAGGCTTGTGTATGCACAGGCATAACAAAGAATGAAACAGGGAGGGGGGGGGGGGGGAGAAACACAGGTGAGCTCCAAACAGAGCAAACCATTAACTGTCAGTGAGGCATTCCTCCAGACTACTTAAATATTTGCTGAGGTATGCACACAAATCAGTTAGAAAAACCAGAAGAATACACCAGCCAGGGATATTTACCTTTATGTAAATTTTGTTTACTATAGAAACATACAGTAAAACTACCTATTTACTATTGCTTTGCAGAACTACTCTCATCCTGATGGTGTCCTGCTGTCATGTGGGCACTTAGTACATATGTAAAAGACTGGCCACCACAGGGGGTAGTGATATTTCTTCTTTTGGTGTAGAAGCTACTCATCCGATTTTCCCTCTTCCTCTGACCACCTACTCCCCAGACCCACTGCAGATTTCTGTTACTTCAGCTATGCTATATTAGCTCAGAACATCCTCCATGTAGGTGGAAACTCCTACCAAGTGAACAAGAATAAGCAACCCAGACAAATTGAATTATCACATCTGTGGTACAAATGTATCTAATAATATTCCCTGTATCGTCATGCTTTGACACTGTCACATTGGTAGCATGACTAAGATTTTTTTAAAAAAAAAATCAGCAGGAAAGGAAATAGACTTGCTCAATGCCCTTATTTTCAGAAGTTTTAAATCCTATTCAAACTTCAGAGGAAAAAAAGGGTTGAGTAAAGAGTAATGATAAGCATGGTAAGTTGTGCCCTGTTATCCGTAAAATCTATGCTCAATGGATTTCTGTGTTTTTCTATTCTTTGTGCAGGCACTTTTTTCTAAACACAGACAAATCATAAAACTTTAACTATCACCTGCCATTCATGATGGGCACAACTTCAGCTGCTCAGTCAGCCTCATGATTATTTTCTAATTGGTTTCCCCCTTGCTGCTCCACTGTCAAAATATCCTAACAGGTCTTTAACTGCTGCTTCATAACTAGCAACAGCTTCACATATTTTAAAGAACAGAGAAAGATTATCTATTGTTTTGGTTGCTTAAAGATTTAGCACAGTGAATAATCATTACTAAGGGTAATGAATATCATCAGGAGTTGGCTGCAATTCTCCAGTCCCTCCCAGCTCCTGAGATTCTCATAAAATAATCTGTCATTATACTGCAAAAATAGGAACAGTGATGTGTTGTATCCTTAAAAAGACAAATGCATAATCTTGCTATGAAAAGTCACATCACAACAGCAAGTCTATCAACATAGCCTCAAAACTATTTCAAAGAAAATCATAAATCACCACATCAGTCCTGGCAATTTCACATTCACTTTAATAGCACCTGATGCCTTTTTAATTTGGATTCTCTCAAAATGCAATCCTAGAATGTCATAACAGGTTTTCTTGCAAAACAAAAGCAACAACCCCATCCTTGAGTGGAAAAAAAATGAAGCTATTTAAGAATAGGAGAAAAATGTCTTTCTCTCAGACATCAAAAGTAATGGCAGCATAAAGCAGCTTTCAAGTAGCATTATCTCTAAGCAGATACCTTCCCTCAGCTGCAACTTTCCAGCTACAAGCCCTGATCTTTACCTCTCCAGCAAAAGGAACGACTTCACATTTCAATTAGAGGTCTGAAAAAAACTCTCAGGAATTGGTTTTCTCTTTAAGAAAGGTGACAAGAATCACAGCCTATGAGCTAGTGAGACATCATAAAACACTGAGAGCCCTCCAATGTAAAATTACATTACCAAAGTCAATTGGAGATGTTAAATAAGCAAAAACATGCTTACTGTTTTGTCTTTACTGTTTATTACACAACACATCAATAGTATCAGGGTTCATTTTGAATTAAAAGAAAAAAAAAAGACAATCACATTACTGAATACCCAAGAAACATCACACGTTGCACACTGTAAGAAATATATCCCCCCATCTAATTGCTATGCAATTACAGATAACTATTTCTGATGTTCTCTCCACATTTCATTTGCAGTGCTGCTGAAGTAATCAGGAAATGCTGAATTACATACACCTTCTGAGAATCAGGAAACAGTCACAGTAGGCATCTTAGGCATATTTTTGGGATATTGAAACTGTGATTTTATTTTAATTTGTCATAGCAGTGCCAACAGAAATTGAAACAAATTTTTTTTCTTATTAACCAGTTAAGTCATGAACTTTGCAGACACTGCTGCAACATCAGGACCCTTTATTCTGAATCTGGGTGATGCAACAGTGGTTCTTGAGCATTTCATTACTGAATACTATTTATTCACAGGATAGTATTTATGCTGTATATATATGTAATTGAATTTATTAAAAAAAACTATCTCAAAAATTATGTTTTCTTTAGGAGCCATTAAGAGATTTATGGCTTATGAACTACATCTCAACCTTTCAATGAACTTGTTAGGATAAGGAATCATTCTTTATTTTCTTTCTCCTTAGAACATCTTTGATTAATAACTTCTTTGCTTGTTGCTCCTGAGCAATTCAAATAAAGTTATAAGTAGAGCTCTCCCAAGCCTTGCAGAAGCATTTTAAAATACAGAAAGAAAAAATAGAAAAGTTTGTCTTTAGATGTGATTGTGCTTTTCAAAAGTACAAATATAATTAGTAGAGGATATGCACTTTCAAGGAATCACAGACTGTAGATTAAATAGCTTCATGGAATCGTAGAATGGTTTGGGTCGGAAGGGACCTTTCAAGGTCATCTAGTCCACCCCCCCTGCAATGGGCAGGAATATCTTCAACTAGATCAGGTTGCTCAGAGCCCCATCCAACCTGACCTTGAATGTTTCCAGGGATGGGGCATCTACCATGTCTTTGGGCAACCTGTTTCAGAAATTCACCACTCTCTTTATAAAAAATGTCTTCCTTTATCTAGTCTGAATCTACCCACTTTAGTTTAAAACCATCACCCCTTGTCTTATTGCTACAGGCTCTACTAAAAAGTCTCTCCCCTTCCTTCTTATAAGCCCCCTTTAAGTACTGAAAAGCTGCAATGAGATCTCCCTGGAGCCTTCTCTTCTTCGGGCTAAACAACCACAATAAAGGTCATTATATGCAGACGTGGAACATGTAGTCATTAAATTAGTAATATGCACTGTATGACTTAAATCTTTGCATGATACATTGTTATTTGGGTGAAGACAGTTTAGGATAATGTGTTCAATACCCCAAAGACCTATTGGTATGAGATGACACGCACAAAAAGGAATAGGGGAAAGAAGACATGTTCCTTATTATACCAAACTTGTATGTATATAATTACTATATGCATATTTTAAATTACTGCTGTAAAACAAATGACAGGGTAGTTCAGTGTGTGATACTCTGATAATAGTAGAAGACTGGGCTTTCTGTAGTCTTATACAGCAAACACTTAAAAAAAGACTGTATTTAAAACATAATATAATACCTAAAATAAGTATATTTATAGAATTTGAAGGACTTACAGAGCAGGGGAGGGTAGGAAAGTTTTTGCCTAAAATCTGGGTTTTACTTAGCTTCAGTTTACAGTCAGAACAAGCACTTATTCAATGTAGTTTAAACTGTCCATGACTCTAGAATAAAATGAGGTGGAAGAAAGCATACATATGAAAACGAACAATGAGGTTCGGGACCATGAAAAAAAATCACAATGCTCAGTCACTATCGGAATGCAATCTTATACAGTTCAATTAAAACTGATTTTAGAGACAGCAAAGAAAACAGAAACAGTGAAAAACTGGACTGGCAACAAATTACTGACTGCACTGCAAGCAGTGTTCCATGTTCCTCTTTTTGCCCTTAAGGTTTTGAGTGTAACAGGGGTCTTTGAAGAAACATAGTACACAGACAGTAAAACTTAAGTTTGAATACTAAAATAAACACTATGTATTGTTCCCACTGTGTCCTTGGATATATTGAATGATTTTGTAATCTTTAATTGATCTAAAATTTACTTAAAATGTATTTTCCTCAAAACTAAAATTTAAAGGTCAACAACCCATGAAAATAGCAGATGCCATGCTACAGATGACACAACAAACTATAGCACAGAACCTTCTCACAAGTACAGATAAATCCCTTGTGCAAGTTCACAGGCTGTGGCATTTGCAGGTAAGTATTTCTAGTCTGGTTTGTATCTTCTATATGAATAAGCAGTGAAAAAATAGCATCACTTCAGCTAATAAAGAATGTTCAGATCATTATGTTTCATTACATTGGACTGCATTACAATAAAATTAAGAAAAAAATTCTCTACAATAATTTACCTATTGCTTTGAAAATTGTTAAGTGTTCTTAAGAAGGAGCTCACAGACAGCATATTTAAAACAGTTTGAAAGGCCCTATTTTATATGAGAAATGAAAGACAACCTAGGAAAACACAGAAACACCTATAGAATTTCCAACTTAATTAAAAAAAATAACATTTCATTATAAGGCTCTCACCTGAAAAAGCCATAGACAAATCTACCATGTTAAACGTAGGCTAGTAAAAACAGGTACCTTGGTACATCCAAACGGAAGGTGCAGTGTAAGTGAATAAATGTCAGGCCTTGGAAACGGTATCAACACTTTGTCAACCTACACCCAAAAGTGCAACTTGCTGACCTACACGACCCCGCTGCCATCAAAGAATTCACATGGTCTCAGCCAGTTTAGAGACATCTGAATTTCATTCAATTGCATGTCACAGGTATGGCCAGGCAGGTAGTGCTCAATGCCATGCCAAGAACTTAAGAAATGATCAAACTTTTGTGGAATCAAAAAATATTTACCCAAGTTGGTAAAGCTTCAGATTTGATAAAGAGAAATTTAATATCAACACTTTTCAAAACATTCTTAACCTGTTCTAGATTTTACCTGTCCTATGAGGATAGTATTCTGTTTCAAGTTAGCAATCTGCCAGCCATACATAAGAGCACACATGTTTATAACAAATATTCTTGAGCATCTCTTTCAATATCAATGTTTCACATTGCATGAATAGTTTTACTGGAACACAGTCTGAACCCAAATTCAGATAGCCTAGGTAAATGTCAAAAAGTCTAGACTGTCTCTTCTCATTACATCCACAGAACATCAGATCCATCCAGTTTTATTGTCCCATTGAAAATAACTTCAGGGCACAGAGGTGCACAGTTATTCAGAAACAAATTTATTCAGTCATGATTTATTGTTTCTATGCCAACATATGGATTGTTCCCCAATTACTGGCAACTTTCCACATGCACCATAAGCTATCTCATTGAAGTAAATTTCAGAACTGTATTTGGGGAGTTATGCACTTAGGTTACAGCTTTTCCTCATATTAATGTAGTATTATTTATGATGGTAGATCCATGTGCTTTGATCCTCCAAGAAAGAAAATAAATGGAGAAAGTCTGGGGTTTATATTAGAGTTCCTAAAAGAATAAAGAATCTGGAAAAATGAAGGCCTTCACAGCCCTGAGGGTATTTACGTTCAAGGCATCTGTCTTCCAGACCTGCACAGCAATAGGAATTAATGGCCTAATACAATTACCATTATATTCAAAAAGAAAACTTCTATTACATTAAGTGAACAAGAAAATGAAAAAAGGACTGCTTCACCTATTCATTTCTGCTGCAGAAGAGTCATGGTACATATTCAGTGATGAGAGTCACGTGTTCAAGGACCGGAGCACTTTTCAGAAGAGTAGTGCTGATGAAGCCTGATAATATATCTAAACACCTGAAAAATAAATACAGCTCTGCAAATATTGAGATTCCCCTGCATTATGAACCGTGTATTGCCTAAGATAGGGTCTAAAAGGACTCTGACATTAATGACAACCTTAATGAATCTATGATGCTATGACCAAAAAAAAAAAAAAAAAAATCCACTAAGGAAAAAGAGTTACTTTATACATTCTCTAGGGTCTCAAAAGTTTGTTTTGTTCACTAACTAGTAGAAGACAACACTGATAGCGATACTGTCTGCACAGGCAGTAACTCCATTTTTCCAAATGTATTCTCCAATAAGTGAATGCAGTACTGGCTTGCTAATCCTGAAGAAGGCTATTTGCTTCTTAGCTTACTAGTCACTATCAAAGTCGTGCACAAACAGGCCTGTTAGTTATAGGAGTCAAGTCCCCAGTGCAAATGTCTATAGAGCCTCCAATGAAGATAAGGATTCCCTGTGGTGGAAAGTTCAAACCACTCAGTTTCATTTGTTTCAGTCAAACTCAGATGAATAAAGAGCTGCAGGGGTGGGCAGAACACAAAATTATGTCCGTGAGAATGAAAGCAAGATTTGGGTTGGAACAGCCATGGACTACACAACATGGCTTTTTTTATATGGAAAAGGTTGATCATCCTCACAACTCCTAGATTCATTTTTTAATGAGATATGCAGAAATATACATGATTTAATCATTTTTTGATCTGTTTTTGGAATATAAAAAGGAAGAAAATTGTCTTCCTTGAATTTCTGTTTGTACTTTTTTCTTCTTCCCTTTTTGCCTGGACTCAGAAGAGAAATTTTGGAAATAAACCATTTCAGTATGATACTGTGAAAAGAATGAGGTGAGACAGTAAATAAACTGCCAGAAGAGGCTTTCACCATGTGACAAATCTTTTATATTAAACAGGCATACAGTACCTGCATGAGAATGACACATGCCTTTAAAAAATTGTGTGTAGTACGAGCATGCAAAGGAAGATAGGTACTGCAATTCATCATGCTGCTCTTCCATTTTATCTTCTTCATAAAGCTAACGGGACTGCTCAGGAGAATAGAGGCTGCAGGTTCAGAAATGAAAAAAAGGGCTTTTTTTCACAGGGGGATGGGGAAGGCAAGATTCCCACCAATACTTATGATTGCACAAAGAATGGGGAAAAATGAGTCAGAAGGAAAAGAAGAAATATGTAATTTCTAAAGAAAGCTGATACGAATTTAAAGAAATAGTTCACTGATCTATTGATTTACTTCATAAGTTATCCAATCCTGAAATGCAAGACATTTGAATCAAATGGCTTATTAAAAATCTTCAGGTATTAAAGTAGTTAAAATGTGACGCAAAATGTGCACAGTCCTTACATAATGACAAAACTCAATTGTTCTTACACATTTTACTTTCTCAATAGGTTTTCTGTATTTTTACATTTTGCAATGTGTTCCAAATGTGTTCCAAATCTCTTATTTCTTCTCTCTCACCATCTCTTTTTTTTTTTTCCCAGCAGCCCTCAATCCATGATTTTTTCAGTTCTAATTCTATCCTGTTGCATTTCTTTTCTTTTTTCATTCATTGTTCTTCTACTTCCTTGATTATCTCCAGACTAAATACACATCCGCATTCTCCCTTTGACCTTCATCAAAAGCACTGCTGCAAAACCTGCATAAAATTTGCTTTTGTTTTTTAGTGAAACAGTTTTGCTCCTTGACAGCATGAAGCACTTACAGTTTTGGACCTATCTACTCAGAACAATGTTATGAGAAGGGCAACATTCCCCTAATGCTGGGTTCAAAGTATTACTTCCAGGTGCGTGTACTAGGTGTGCATTTAGGCTTAGGCATTAAGGCAGCAATTGATGTCTAGGCATTCTGGGAATTTAGCCATACATCTTCTATGTAAGCATACAATTTAGCATAGTGAGACCAGTTATGTACATGCTGCCAAAACTAATAAAAGGAAAAATATGAACACAATAACATTGTCACTGAATGTTTAACTATTTATAAGGGGTAAATACATTGCTAAATTAGTTGTTTGTATAGTCAATCTCTGTTCAGGCCTCAGGATGAGACTACAATAGAAATAATAAAAATGCTGTTCTTCACAAATGGCATGTCTCTGTTCTCATTCTTTTCCCAATGTATTTTTCTACAGCAGATGCAAAAAATGTTTTTTTTCTTAATTAAGTATCACTTTTAAGAGGTACCCTACTTTTGGAAAAAAAAGAGCAATTCTATATTACACTATTAGCAGTACAACTAAATCTCAATAATGAAATCAATGTAATACTTCCAGATGAGAGATTCAACTGGAAATGAATAATCAAATATTGATACATATAGCTAGATCTTCAATTAATGCAGATTTCTGTAATTGTTGTTTACTTATATTTGGTGCCAAACAGCCTTGTTTAAGTCTTGAACAAGCGGCAGTATTCAAGGTTGTCTTTATCTAGCCACATACCTGAAAGGACACTAATGCGTTTGATTGAATTCAGTGTGTGATATGATTGACAAGTCCAATGTGCCAATGTGTAGACCTTCAATATCTTTATCATATGTCACTACATACTCTTCTCCTAACATCCTTACTAAACACATTCCTACCAGCCTGTATTCTGGGATAAGTTGGACTGGGTATAGAAACAGACTCCTTGTACAAGGCTCAGTTTGGACCTAACTTATTTCATAGGCTTTGTATCAACAAAGGAAAAGAAACAGCTTAGGCAGCTGAACTGAGCTAAGCTTCACATTTCTTATGATTACAACACCAAATCACTGTGAGATTCCTCTGTAGCAACATCACCAAGTTCACATGGGTTCTCTAATGTAGGGGTGTAAGAGCTGGAGAGACAACAGTTGTGCACAGGGAATGGGGGACATGCAAGAAGGCTTCAGATCATTCCATCTACAAATTAACAAATTAAAAACTAACCATGCAATAAAATAAGCCCATCAGCTTTACATTGCTCTCTGGGCTTTCCTGATGTCCTCCTTGGTTTCTTTCCTCTGTATCTCCAACATACATCTATACAACATCTGTATCTCTGCATAACTTCCACACCTTATTGCTAGTTTGTCTGGCAAGATACAGATGCTATACCTACTAAAGTAATAATCAGATTAGATACATACAGCTGAGACAAAGATACATAATGCAGGGAAAAAATCATCTTTTATGTCATGTTTTTAACCCAATGGATTAACAGTTGCTATTTAATTCTTTTTTTGTCAGCCCTATCGTACAGTACAATTCTGGAATTGCAGCTGTAAGTCAATGAGTTAATGAAGCTCTCCACATTTTTTTAACTTTCAAGATCTATTCTGTAGACGTTTTTTCTCTAGCGACAGGTTCTAAAATCCTGCTTGGGAAATTAAAAAAAAAAATTAAATTTCAATATAACCTCGGTATAAATTTTCAGAAACAGAGCTTCAGTTGTGATTCCAACTACCAAGAGGTATCAGCTGAGAAAAGCTTGCTGTAATTTTGCTCTAAAATATGCAGACAATTACTAGGAAACATTAAACCAAATTATGCATAAAATTGAGTTTAATGTAGTATCTTAATACTATTTTAATGTAATATTTTAATAATATATTAATGAAAACTGGGGGGAAATTGAAAAACATACAGCCTAATAGGAGGAACAGCATTATACCGTATAAGAGGTTCAAACTAAACATATATTTAGTATCTGCAATGTAATAGGGCCAAATGCCTTCAGGCAGTTAGAAATAAGCTTAGGATTCAAACAGGGACAATTTGGTGCAAACAGCACTCTAATGTTTATCAAATGTGTACATATGCACACATATACTTACATTTGTCATTTTTTTTCAAATAAAGCTATTGGCCAAGAAGCTTGCAAAATCACATACAAAAATAACTAAATATTGGGTAAAGGGCATGATTTAACTTTAATCTCCTGTCAAGTGCCTACCCATCCATCATGGATAGGTGGAATGCAGACTGCATCTCTGGGAATTATTATTATTTCTCCTACCTCATAACTGTGCTTCAGATCAGAATAAAATCTCACTGCAGATAGAATATGTACGTAAAAACTGATTGTTCTAAAAAATCACATAAAAGACCTTGCTTATATGGCATGTATTTATATTTTTATTCTCAGATTTATTATTGAGGTATTTTTTTCTTCAAACAAAGAGCTCTGCAAATACATAGCTTGACTCAATAAATTTTGGGTCAAGCTAAATTTTAGCCTGACTAAATAAATTTAAAGCTTAGAGGCATATTTGGTATAATTTTATCTCCAGAAACTTTCACTATAATTATTATTTTAGTAACTAGGACAATGTTTTCAGCAAAGTGTTCCTAAGGGGGATTTTCTTAATTTAACCAGTGTGTCTAGGTTCCATGCATTAATCACTTTTAAACACAGACAAATCAGTTTAAAATAAATGGCTGAAAATGTAAATAGGATATTAAAACCTTCAAAATGTCTTTAAGATCGTACTAGTCCTCTAAATAATGCAGTCTTATCGAATACTTTTAATAAATAAAAATAATTTCCTTAATCTAGAGTATCTTCGTTTTTTAAAAAATCCTGACCTCCAAATTAAATTAGGCTGATGATAGAGTACTCTCTTCAGATCTGGCTGTCACCTTCCCTTAAACTTGGGTACCCATTAATTAATTTCAACATGCTGAATTTTTTGGCAAACATCTAGAACTCTCAGGGGCACTATATGCTAAAATAACCTTGCACAACTCATGGCTAAGATTAGATTCCTGTTTGCTGTTCTTTATTATAATACATGTTCTAATTTCTATGGCTATTTATCACTATTCTTGCATTTGGAAAAATAAATAGTTTTTACTGTTTTCTGACTGCATAAACTTGATATAGTATGAGGAGTAAATTAATTTTATTTTTGGTAAAGACGTTCTTGGTTTATTTGTACAGGAAATTGAAATTTAACCAATCTTTATTTCAGCAGTTCTATTCTTTACAAAAATGGCCAAAAGATTTTTTTCTTTCTTAAAAAAAAAGCTGATTTTTATAAATATTGTAGTTTTCAGCAGTTCAACTAGCATAAATTTGAATTGTTGACACAACAGACAGAAATAATTTAATATAAACTAGCAAAACCCAAATCATGCAACTTCCCTTTCTGCAGTGCTAACTCTTACTATTAGTGTAATCTTTATTTAGTTGTTGATATTGCCACTGAGCAGAGCAAGAACTTTTACGGACATTTTTAAATGTACCACAGTAACCCTTCAACGTAATTCCTCTACCTTCACTGGCATTTCCTTTTGTTTTTTTCTCTCTTTTTTTACTCTCTCATTTGTATTGCTGTTGCAATTCTAATATGATAAAGAGAGCTGATAAGATGAATCAACTCACTTACTTATGCACCTAAATACGTACAGTATAAAAACTAGAAGATTGGATTTGCGCTTACTACCTTATTTCTTGATTGGAAGGAGGACATAAGTGTACCTGTGTATTAATGCTGGACACTAGTCTATCCAGGGAGTGTTACTCTAAATTTTATCTGGTTGGGCATGGTTGGATATTAAAAACCTTAAAACCCAAATTATCTTAATTTACACTCAGTGCTTCTGGAAATCTCTTCTCTGTTTCATATTCACTTCATTGATCTGAAGGGCATTTGCAGTTGCACAAGTGTAAGCAACGTTGCTGGATTTTTTTAAAAGTTAAAAATAATAATCAATTAGCAGACTATGTCTTATATGTTCTTTTTTTTTTTTTTTTTTTTTAATTTTCCGATGATTAGTTGACCATTTTTTCTAGGTGTGACTTAAATACTAGTCAAATAGGAGACAAAAATACGGCAGAGCAAATCTTCTGTCACTTTCGCTGTTACTTTGTTTTTTAAATATGTACATAAAGTGAAAGCCTGTGATATGAGTAGGGCAGGCATTATGTTCAGATGTGCTCGAATTTATTCCATATGACAAGTATGTGGATTTGGGTATTAAGTTTCTTAGGAGAACTCATCTTCAGAAGATTTTTTAGGTTAAAGTGCTGTGGGGTGTTTTGTTTTTTTTTTTTTTTTAAGGGACAGACAGAAAAAAACCCAACATTTGTAAGGATATTTTTTATTCTCCCAAGAAAACATTAAGAAGAGATCCTTGGTAGCACAAATCTAGACTATTCCTGGGAGAGTTTGTACCAAATGTAAGAATAATGTGTGAAAAAGAAGAAGAAAATGTTATTTTAAAATCCTTGAGAATGACATACACACTACCCAAAAGACAGCAACTGAGGCTGTACTGAAGTTGAGCTAAAAAAAGAATGCAAATTATCCAGGGAATAATGAGAAAGAATAGTAAAGAAGAAAACCTAGCAAAAAAAGTAAAAATTAATTGAAGTAAAGGCAAAAATGACATTAAAGTTGAAAA